>NC_143576.1:88956485-89592735 GCF_048544385.1 Mastigoproctus giganteus | reverse complement strand
GCAGAAACTTTTATGGGTTTTTTTTTATGCATTGTGACAGTTTCCAGCAAAACTGGCAAAGTGACCACAAAATATGCACAATTTCCAGACATTACATACCACTTTCTCATAGTTAGCACTAATTCTAAAAATAAAAAATTAAAATTGTGTGTGCACACACACTTACACATATAGGCAGGCAGGTACTTGTGTGCATTTATTTATTTATTTATTTATTTTTCTGTATATCTTAGTATGATTTGCAGACAAGATGATGATGATGTGGAAGATATTTTTAAAGACCATTTACAAAACCTTGACATGAACTTAATGTCCGATCTTGAAGATGTCTTGTTTTCTAAACTTTCCATTAAGGATAGGGTGACCAGTTCTTTAAATGCCAATACTAAGGTATGTATACTGATAAAGCTTTGTCTTGATAATATTTTTAATGTCATTTTTATATCACAAGACATATTTATTTCCAGTATGTACTGATAAGGCAAATGATGTCCTTTTTGATATATTTTTAATAACATCCCACTATGCTTACCTGGTAATTTATTACAATTGAATACTGATTACTCAAACTAATGGTTGACTTAGATCTGATAAATTTACCAGTATATTTACATGAATACAACAAGGATATATGAAATGTTAACAAGTAAAAATACATCCCATATATATCAATAGGCACCACTACATTCAATTTAAAATTTACATATCTCTTTATTCAGCTTCTATTGCATCAGGCTTGTGTTCTTTTAGAGCATGATTCTACCTTCACCTGATGGTCGAATCATTATAATGATAACATCTTTCTACTATTAAATTCAGAGGCTTGAATTTTTGAGCTGCCTTCTTTTAGTATAAATTTGATAATTTCATTTATTAAAATGAAAAGATTTGTATGAATCATATCTTTCACAATCATTGCAGCTTACTTTGTTTTGCATTATCTTAAATAATATCTTAATTTAATCATCTTCATTCTCCCTCCCTCCCAAGTATGTAAGTATGTCAGCTAGTAACTTGGGTATAAGAAAAGACAGCTAGACACTGTGCTTTACTTAAATTTATTTAATTTCATTTGCTTTTCTTTTCAATTATTGTCACAGATTCTTATTTTTAGAATGACTGGTTACATTATTATCAACCACAAATTCTAAATATTTTGTATCTACATCCATACATCGAGAAGATTTCAGGGATTGGAATACCAAAAATACACTGTTATAACTGAGAAGAAAGTGGAAGAGAAATTGCTGAATTCCATCTTTATTGGTTACCACATGATCTATTTCATTTCTTCAGCTCATCTCATCTTTTGATTCTGGTTGACTGCATTTGCCTTGTACATAGCTTTATACATCATATGTTGTTGGGATCTATCCAATAATTGAAAGAAGCAGCAAAGAAGGTACGCAAACCCTTGGCCATAATTATGAGAACATTCTTAGATTCAGGGAACATTCCTATAGATTGGATGTGTGCATATGTGTCTCCTCTTGGCAGAGGGAGATCAAAGGATGACATAAGCAGTTAAAGACCTGTAAGCTTGATTTCTGTTCCAGGGAAAATGTTTTACAGGATCAGAATTATATGGAAATTACAACATGGGTTTGTTAAAGGGAGATCTCATCTGACCAGTTGCGATCTGACTCCTGTACAAATTGGAGCAGTGTGGCATTAGGGGCAAGTTGTTGCTATGGATAAAGGTTTGGTTGAGTGGTAGCATGCAGAGGATGGTTATAAATGGGCATTACTCTTCTTGAACTAATGTTATTAGTGGAGTCCCTGGGAGTTCCTTACTGTTTACAAAATTTATTAATGATATTGATAAAAGCATTTCGAGCATGTAATACATTTTATTATTTACTTGGATTATTATTTATTTATTTTATTATTTTTTTTTTGCTAGTGCAACAAAAGCCTGTGGCCTCCTTGCACTATATACGAGTACTACTACTATTACTAAACATCTAACAGATTATTAATAATAGTTTTTTAGAAATAAAAAACTTTACAAGTTAGTGACATCATGAATTTAAGTGGAAATATAGAGATGAATTTAAGCAGTAAAGACCAAAGCATTAAATGCACAAAGTGTGAACAGTAATGGCAGCACGGAGCTGCATCTGCATAAAAACAAAGAGCGTATGCTTCTTCCAATAAATCAACCAATAGCATGTGGGTGCTAGCTAGTCAGTTGAATATAATAAGCCAATCAATGGAGAGATAAAGTAAATCAAAGGAGAGATAAAGTGCAAGCTCCAAACTACGCTGCAAACACAGAGACAATGCAGATTCAATATAGTATTGGGAAAGCTGTATTGCTGGGGACAAAAAAAATGCTGTCATCTGTCAAAGAACTAGTTGTATCCTACAACAAATTGGCGTGGAAAACTCAGCAAGTAAGCTGTCTAAAATAACCATCGATTTTTTTGATGAATTTAAAATACTATGAATTGATTTATAGAAGGGATTACCGATTCTTGAAGGTCAATGATAAAGTCAATCAAATGATTATTGGAATCTCCTCTTTTTGATCTTCTCTGGCTTAAAATCTCTCTACCCCATTCTGTCTTATTCAACTATTGTTCTCCCAACTCGACTAATCACTTGGAACTCTTTTACAACCTTTATTTGAAACTCAACTTTCTCCAGTCCAGCTTTCTTAACAGTGAGGTAATTTTCCTCGGTGATTTTAATGTTCACAACTTCAGCTGGCTTCCATTTTCTAGTCACACAGACTGAGCTGTTTGAGGTGCTTTGCATTTACTAATGACCTTGCAGTACAGTTTTTTATTTACCTACCAAAATACCAGACAATCCTAACCACATGCACCCAACACTCTTGACCTTTTTCTCACAAACAACCCTTTAAAGTAAACTCTTGAGGTTTATGGTCCTTCTCCAGTGGAGCCATTTCCCAAATGGTCATTCTCAGCCTTGATTTAAATTTACATTACTGTTTTAAATCTTCTGATGTCAATTTTTGCTCAAATTGCATCAGTGAAATTATTCTTGTAGGGCTGAAATCCTTTAAAATTGAAGATAAAAGTTCTATAGATAAATAAAGAATTCATTTCAACAGGTAAGAAAAGTAAATTTAATAATATAAATAATTAACAATAGCTAAGTTTAATAATATAAATAATTAACAATAGCTAAGTTTAATAATATAAATAATTAACAATAGCTAAGTTTAATAATACAAGTAATTAACAGAAGTTTTCAAGATTAAGTATCCCTTCATCAGCTGTGAGAATACATACATAAAACGTTACAAATGGAATATGCAGAGCATAGTCATTTTGAATAAAAGGAGATAGCATGCACAAGGATGTGTACGAATGCAAAAGCATTTACTGGACAGAACTAGGTGATTGTTGTTGATGCAGGGTGCATACATGGGCTGACTGCCAGCATTTTTCATATTGTAACACTACAGGCTCCATGATTGGGTGTAGCCACACACCTCTATTGTGATTAAAAACTGTATGGCAACCAGATATGTGCAGTGACTCAAGCCACAGTCATTGATGGTTAGTGGCAGGATTGGTCAACAACCTCGGCATCACGTCTGGCATTGAGGTTGTGTTGCATTGACCAGTAGTGCTCTGCAACTGCAGGGTGTGCAGATTCAGCCAATCGAATGGCCCTTTCATGTTCTGAGAGTCAGTCCTGGAGCCTTCTGGCAGTTTCCCCCACATAGCAGCTGCCACAGGCAGGTGATGCAGCATATTGTACTGCTGCGTAAAAGAGGGGGGGGATGGGTGTCTTCACCCTCGAGACAAGAAAGTGCAATCCTCTACTGGGAAGTTGCAGGCACTTTATCCGGTATCCATGTAAGATCTTAGAAATGTGATCTGAAGTGCACAGGTAATACGGGATGTAGGCAGTAGGGGTTGTCTCGTCACTATGTGGGGGCCTCGGATGTGCAGCAAGCTCACGGGCTTGAAGATCACACTTGGCCAAGACATAGATGGGATTGCCACAGTTGGTGAGGTCAGCCCTTATCTTAGAAACTTTGTTGCACCTGGCATCCATGAGCTGGAATGAGTGCGGGTTCGAGAGAGTAGTGCACACGCAGTACTGAACAGGTGGCAGGGGTATGCACTGACTTGCATTTGGTAAATTGGCCAGGACACATGGGCTTTCAGTGGACCGAAGTTTCCAGATGTGATCCTCATCCAGTTCACAATAGAATTAGAGTCAAGCAACACCCTTTACTTCCTGGATGTTCTGGCAAAGCGCATAGGCTTCGAATAAATATCTTACATGCGTACTGGATAAAGTGCCTGCAACTTCCCGGTAGAGGATTGCGATCTCTTGTCTCGAGGGTGAAGACACCCTTCTTTTACACAGCAGTCCGATATACTGCATCACCTACCACAATTGTGGCAACTGCTATTTGGGGGAAACTGCAAGAAGGCTCCAGTACAGTCTCTCAGAACATGAAAGGGCCATACGATTGGCTGACTCTGAACACTCTGCAGTTGTAGGCACAATATGGCCTTATCAGCTCTTGTGCCATTAAACAAAAAACCAACAACAAGTCTGCAGTTGCAGAGCACTGTTGGTCAATGCAACATGACCTCAATCCCAGACTTGATACTGAGGTCGTTGATTAATCCTGCCACTACCATCAATGACTGTGGCTTGAGTCACTGCACATATCTGGTTTATATACAGTTTTTAATAGCAATAGAGGCATGTGGCTACACCCAATCATGGAATCTGTAGTGTTACAATATGAAAAATGCTGGCAGTCAGCCCATGTATGCGCCCTGCATCAACAACAATCACCTAGTTCTGCCCAGTAAGTGCTTTAGCATTCGTACACATCCTCGTGCACGCTCTCTCTCTTTTGACTCAACATGACCACGTTCCATTTGTAACGTTTTATGTATGTATTCTCACATCTGACAAAGGGATACTTAATCTCGAAATCTTCTTTAATTACTTATACAGGGCTTTCCAATAGTAACGCTCGATTTTTGTAACGCAATAAAACAAATTGTGAGAGTGATAGTGATCTATTTTTATTTTTATTATGAAGTATATGTGTTAACATTATGTTTTAAAAATTATATCAGATAAATGTACGCTGCGGCTTTGTCTGGTTTGGTTAATCCTGGATACCCAATTGGTGATGACGTTATCGCATAAAAGTGGCTCAATTTCAGCAATAACGCACCTAATGTAACTTTTTCGGAATGTAGTGGGACCTCATGAATCTCCCGTGGGTTTTCGTCGCTCCAAATTCGGCAATTTTGCTTGTTAACAAAGCCACTTAACCAGAAATGAGCCTCGTCACTAAACATTATTTTTCGCCCAAAATCAGGATCGACCTCCAACTGCTCTAGCGCCCAATCAGCGAATGCACGCCGCTGCGCATGATCGTTGGGCTTTAGTTGTTGGGTTAATTGCACTTTATAAGGGTGAAGCCCTAAGTCCTTATGCAGGATTCGCCAAGTTGTCGTCGAAGACAGGCCAAGTTCTTGAGCCCGACGCGGAATGGATTGTTGCGGATTCTCACGCACACTTTCCCGGACTGCAGCAATATTTTCAACGGATCTTGCGTTTCGCTGACGTACAGGCACTTTCAGATTTGCCACAGACCCAGTTGCTTCGAATTTGTTTATTAAATGGCGAATTGTGGATTCTGAAGGACGTTCGTCGACACCATAAACTGCACGGAGTGCACGAAACGTTTGACGAGTAGAACATTGGTTTTGATTTTTTACAATTTCGACTCGTTGCTCAGTCGTGTAACGCTCCATAATAAAATGCAGAGACTAACTGAATACGGCTACCAAAGATACCACCTGTGTGACTGTCGACTTCGTCATGCGCTGTTGCCAAACATCGAGCGTTACTATTGGAAAACCCTTTATTATTAAACTTAGTTACTGTTCTTACCAGTTGAACTGAATTCTTTATTTATGAAATCCTTTGTGTAAACCTTGGTTTTCCAATAAAAGCTGTTCAAAATAAGAATGTTGCATATCCCAATCAGCTCACATCCACATTTCCAGGTTTATTTTCTGCTTACATTAAAGCTTGCAACAATTGTAAAACAATTATTAATAAATAAATAACGAATAAATAAATTTTCTGTTTATGCTCTGGGACAACCAAATATGGTTGTCCCTGAGTATAAACAGCCTTCTGACCCCAACTGGGTCAGAAGAGTTCACAAGATATTAGCATTAGTTGAGACATATGATGCAAGAAAGCAAGCTTGTAGAGCATCAGCCAAAAAAATAAAAACACCTTCCCATTTTACCCTTCCAATCACCCCAAATGTTTGTCTAGTTTAGCCTTAAATTTATTTAAGCTATCAACTTCCCCAACAACAACAACAACAGATGGAAGTCTGTTCCAGCAATCAACTACCCCTGGCTAAAGGCAAACTTCTGCACATCGATGCTGCAACTGTCTTTCTTCAATTTGAATATATGCCACCTCAGGTTCTTAA
Source organism: Mastigoproctus giganteus (assembly GCF_048544385.1). Taxonomy (NCBI): domain Eukaryota; kingdom Metazoa; phylum Arthropoda; class Arachnida; order Uropygi; family Thelyphonidae; genus Mastigoproctus; species Mastigoproctus giganteus. The sequence continues at coordinate 89,586,266 of NC_143576.1, read as the reverse complement.
TCTCGGCAAGTGGAAGTATCCCATCAGCATTGAGCCTGCTCAAACCATTCAAGGCCTTGTACACCTCAGTCAGATCACCTCGTAAGTGCCTAGTCTCCAGAAGCTGCAACTTGCAGAACTTAAGCCTTTCTTCATAAGCACACCACTTTCTTCCTCTCACCAATCTTGTTGCCCTTCTCTGTTCTCATTCTAGCAACTCTGCATTCTTCCTAAAATGAGGCTTCCAGACCTGTATACAGTACTCAAGGTGTGGCCTGACCATTGCCTTAAACAAAAGTATAATCACCTCCTTGTCTCTGCTAGCAAAATTCCTATATATCATTGACAAAACTCCATGACCTGATCTGGCAGCCCATCTGCACCGCTCAGAGAACTTCACATCCAACTGCACACTTACCCCTGGTCTTTTTCATTCTCCACCTCCCTGAGCGTAGTACCACATAGTTGGTACATTTCCCGTAGCCTTGTGTAGGTGAAGTTTTTGTGGCTCCGGAAATAGAGAAGTTTTTTTTTCAACTTTTGCTATTTATTGACTTAATTGGCATATTAATTTATTTTCTTGCGTAGCTTTATATTCCTAGTTACGATACTTAGTTTTAATTTTTAATTTCAATTGAGATTTTATAAGTTATTACTTAATATTGGTAAAGGTATCCAATCCATGTGTTTTACAAGTTTTGCAGCTCTGGAAAATGCAGGTTTTTAGCTATATTTAGCTGCTTTATTGACTTAATTGTTATATTAAATTATTTTCTATAAGTAGCTTATAGACCTAGTCAAGATCCTTGGTTTATTCTGAATTTAGATAGTAAGATTTTGGAAGTTAATTAATACTTAATGTCCATAGATTTACCATTTGTAACTTGCCGCCATACAATACAATGTTATATCCTGTACTAGATAGCATTCGCTTAGTATAGTATTATCGATTAATCAGTAAAATTTATTAATCTTGTTAAACTTCATTATCAATTAAATTGTACTATTTTAAGTAAAGGCCTCCATAGCTGAGTGGTCAGGAGCGGGAGTGCAGTAACGCACGCTCTTTGAGTAGACCGGGGTTTAAGCCCCTGATTGCTGAATACGGTCGACCTGCCAACCCGCACTGGACCAACGTGGCAGATTATGGTCCATTTCCCTCACCATGAATTGTTGGGGAGGCTTCCATCCTGCAGTGGGTTGATAATGGCTGCACTTTACCTTTAACTAAATAACGACTTAGATTTTACAAACGTAACTTTATTAATTAATACATAACTTGATACGGAAGTTATATAACGAAACTCGGAGATAATACTCAATACTGAAAAAAAAAAAAAAAAAACATATATATAGTGTTATAACTGCATTCGGATATAAGTTTAGGGTTATAATTTTGTACTGAAATTGAATTTTATTGAAATTAAATCTAAATCATGATTGAGACCAGACCAGCAAAGCAAAAGGCTCAAGCTAATGGGAGTGCAGTGGCTTAGGGGAGGACTGAGGGGGATCAGTTGCCCTCTGAACCATAGCCTTTTAAAATGCACCGCTTGCTTGATGTTTGTGGAGCAATCAGGTATGGGACATGATATTGCCAGGGGGAATGTTTTTATGTGTGTGCAATGTAAGGAGTGTGAGGAAATCAGGCGACAACTCAGCATTGTTATGGGCCTATATGATTGCTTGAACGACAAGATGGATGCCCTCGAAGGATCTAAATTGAGGGGCCCATCAAGATCTCAGCTGCCCACATCAACGCCAGAGCTTGCACTTGATCATCATGCAACACAGTGGCAACCCCCAAGGCAGAATGCGCTGATCCAACAGGAACTAGTAGTTGTCGGTGACTCGATTGTCAGGGAAATGGGGAACAAATTGTGTAAAAAGGATAGGTGGAACAGGGTGTGTCTGCCAGGGACAAAGGTTGATGATGTTGTAGAGCAGATATCATCTTTTAAGTGCACAAAAGGTGGTATTGTTGTTGTAAAAGTAGGAGACCAGTGAAATTACTAAACAAGTACAGGTCACTGTTGAAAAAAAGCCATGAATTAGGGTTGAATTTGAAAGTGTCTGCAATTCTGCCCAGACAAGATAGGAGGGAGTATATGATGAGAGCCTTGTCAATCAGTTCGGCCCTGGAAAGATTGTGCACGGCTCAAATGGTAGAATTTTTCTCAGCCTGGTCTATGCTTGTTAACAGGAGACACTGTTTCTACAGGAATGGGATACACTTAAATAGAAAGGGTGCAAGAATATTTGCTGATAGTATTGAGGCAGTGTTAGGTGGGTCAGAAAACTGCTAGATTGGGGGGGATACACGTACTAATAGATTAACAGTAGCCACTGGCAGAGGTGAAAGTGATTCTTGCACTGCATCTATTGGAATGAGCAGCAGCCTGGAAAACAAGATGCAGGGGATTTCAGAGACTGCTGGGAGTCATTGTGGTAAAAGTAAACACGTGAGTTGTGTTAGGGTAGCTAAGAATAGGAACAGGTGCATGTATACTTGCGTGTACATCAATGCTAGGAGTTTGGTAAATAAATTTGAGGTGTTGGTCAAAATATCAAAGGCTGATATTGTTGGGATATCAAAGACGTGTCACACAGATATAAGGAATGCAGAACTGGATTTTGGGGAGTACAATGTGTACAGGAAGGATAGACAGGATAGGAAGGGAGGAGGGGTTATGCTATTAGTTAAGAAGCACATAAAATCTAGGGAGGAACACTGGACAGTGCAGTGTCGAGTCAGTTTTTTGTGTGACATAAGCACTGGGAAATCAAAATTGAGAGTAAGAGTGTGTTATAGGCGTAATGACTCTGATGAGTATAATAAAAAACTGTGCAGGGAAATAGGGTGGACCAGTAAATCAGAGAGTCTTATAATGGAGGATTTTAATTTCCCAGATATTGACTGGAATTTGTAGGTCGGTCACACACACTAGCAAGGTTTTTGTGGATTTATTGGATAATTGTTTTCTACATCAGCATGTTTGGGAGGCAACTAGGGGGAGTAATACTCTTGATCTGATTATCAGTAGTGATTCTTCATGCACTAAGAATCTGCAGATAAAGAAACCACTTAAGTGGCAGCGATCACAGTGTGCTGAAATGGGATTTACTCAAAGAGGTAACTACCATCAACGGTAAAAGGAAGGGTTTTTGCTTTCGTAAAGGTGACAACAGAGGTCTGAGACAGTATTTAAATTCTATACGGTGGTACCAACTGATGATATTACCAACAGCAAATGCAAAATGGGATGCATTCAAAGAATTAATCTTGGAAGCTACTAGGCTTTACATACCAACTAAGAAATATTGTTCAAGGTTTAGGCCTAAATAGATGTTAGATGACTAATTAGACATGTGGCAGAGAAGAAAAATGCATGGGATACATAAATTAATGGGTGACATGGAAGCCTACGACAGATATAAGCTGGTTAGTAACCAAGTAACAAAGGAGGTTAGGCAAGCAAAGGCAGATTATGAGAAATCTTTGGCAAAGAATGCAAAGATAGACAACAAAGAGTTCTTTACTTATGTATATTCTAGAAGGAAGGGGATGAATGAGAGTGGTCCACTGGATATCGATTGTTCAACTGTTGATGGTCCTGCTCAGGTGGCTAACAAACTAAATCAGTATTTTGCATCTACGTTCATACATGAGAAGTTATTCAGGGAGGGGAATGCCAGGGGTAAACTAAACTCTGGCAAAATCATCTAGTGAGCTAAATGATTTTGTAATAACTGAGAGGAAAGTGGAGGAGAAATTGTTGAAAATAAACATAAGAAAGGCACCTAGGGTGGATGGGATCTATCCAGTTATATTAAAGGAGGCAGCAAAGGAAGTAAGCAAACCTTTAGCCATAATTATGAGAGCTTCCTTGGACTCGGGGGAGGTAACCATGGACTCGAGATTTGCAAATGTGACCCCAATTCACGAAGGAGGATTAAAGGGTGACACAAGTAATTATAGACCTGTTAGTTTAACTTCTGTTCTGAGGAAATTAATGGAGGCACTGGTTAAAAAAGCACTGCAGGATCATCTAGACAAGACTTCAGTTATAGCTCAGACACAGCATGGGTTTGTTGAGGGGAAGTCTTGTCTGACCAATTTTATTGGATACTATGATGTGGTCACAAAAGAACTGGATGCATGGAATAAATTTGATATCATATATTTGGATCTTAGAAAGGCTTTTGATACTGTTGCACATGGAAGAATGCTGCACAAATTGGAGCAGTGCGGCATTTGAGGCAAATTGCTGCTATGGATAAAGGGATGGCTGAGTGGGAGAAGACAGAGAGTGGTAATCATGGACACTGCTCTTTCTAGACTAATGTTATTAGTGGAGTCCCTCAGAGTTCAGTGTTGGGTGCATTGTTTTCTGTATTTATGAATGATATTGATGATGGTATATCAGGCTTAATGTCCAAATTTACAAACGATATGGAGGTTGGCAGAGTTGTTAAAGACACTAATGACAGTATGCTGCTGCAACAGGATCTAGAAAAGTTGAGCAGATGGGCTGAGAGGTGGTAAATGAAGTTTAACATTGACAAATGTAAAGTACTACATATGGTAAGTAGTAACCCCAGAGTAATGTATCACCTCTGTTGTACTACACAGACAATGGTAGAGAATGAAAAGGACCTGGGGGTAATTGTGCAGGCAGATATGAAGTTTTCTGAGCAGTGCAGATGGTCTGCAAGAGTAGCTGATGGTGTCTTGTCAATGATATACAGTTATTTTTTTACTGGGATAAGGAGGTGATTATCACCTTGTGTAAGGTGATAATCACATGAGAGGGCATAAATTCAAATTGAGGAAAGACGGTTGTAGGATAGATGTACGGAAGTTTACCTTTAACCAGCGGGTAGTTGATTGATGGAACAGACTTCCATCTTTTGTTGAGGAAGTTGATAGCCTGAATAAATTTAAGGCTGAGCTAGACAGGTATTTTAAACGAATGGAGGGGTGAAATCAGAGCCTTTTTTTTTTTTTTTTTTTTTTTTTTTTTGGCTGATGCTGCATAAGCTTTCTTGCATTGTGTGCCTCTGCTAATGCTAATCATCTGCAAACTTGGACATTAAGCCTGATATACCTTCATCGATATCATTAATAAATACACAAAACAACAATGGGCCAGCACCGAACCCTGGGGGCTCCACTAATAACATTAGTCCGTGTAGAGCAGTGTCCATTTATTACCACTGTCTGCCATCTCCCACTCAACCATCCCTTTATCCATTGCAACAACTTGCCCTTAATGCCATAAAGCTCCAATTTGTACAGCAGCCTTCCATGTGCAACAGTATCAAAAGCTTTCCTGAAATCCAAGTATATTATATCAAAATTATTTTTTGCATCCAGTTCCTTTGTGACCACATCATAGTATGTGGGAGAATGAATGGAGAATATGTAGAATACAAGAGACCGAACTGTATTTTGCAGTCACAGGCTTGAAACCTGATTATTCAAAGCACGTGTAAGGATAACTTATAAGCTAGTGTGAACATGCCTATACTTACAGTTGAGTTAAGAATAGAAATGTAATAATTTTATTTATGATTGCTGACAGACATTAATGATTTTCATTTAATAAAGATGTTATTGGGAAAATTTCAGAAATAAAAGGAAGAAAAAATAAATTTTGTTTCTGAGACAGGAATAACAAGACCCATAACAGTGAAAAGCTCCAACCTGAAAATATCATAAATCACAGAAGTGAAATAAAACATGTATTCTGTCCTCAGCAAGACCACAAAAGCAAAGAGATAAAGAAAGAAAGATTAATTTGACATTAGACAAAGTTTAATGTCAAATTAACAGTTTCTTACAGTTTCAATGAGCTCTACAGTGGTTTTGGTGTTAATGGGATACAAACCACTAGCTTCCTTGGGTAGAGTCCACTTGAATTGAGCCTTCTTAATACAGTTCATTTGGAAATGTTTTGACCTGTGGCTGCAGCAACTTCAGGAGACAGTTGATGACAGGACATCGTAGGGTTCTATCTAGCTGTTAAAGCAACAGTCTGTTCTGATTAATGTAGTCCTCAGGCAACATTGGCCAGCTCTTGTTGTAATGGTTCCTGTCTCCTGAAGCTGCTTCCATAGTGCTGAGATTACATTGTATGATATGTTAATCCAGCATGCTACCTCCACCTACAATTGCCTGGCTTCAAGTCATCCAACAGCTCACCATCCCAAAGAATCGTCTGAACAACAATGACTTGCCATTATGAGTACTAGAGATGTGGGTATCCCACTGAGCAAGCCAGAAAATAGAAATGAAATGATGTGGTACCAACCCGTCTTTTTATAGGCATGAATAATTTGCATAACATGCAACTCTATAAGATGGTAGATTGATTTCTATTGGTTATTTGGAATTTGCATGCCAGGATGGCTAGTGTCATGTGGCTAATATCAAATATTAGTGTTCAGTGACGTGACACTATTCACAATAAAATATTCATGAAAAACATTTTGTTCTATTAATTTTGCCTAGCAATGTATGATTGATAAAAACAGTGGAAATTTCCCATATGTTGATATTTGAATTAGGTTATGTTATTATTTTATGATATTTTAAATTCAATAAAATATTTCTTGGTATTGATCTTTCTAATCTCCACAGGTGCAGAATTCATCATCTAAACCTGATGTACATCGGAAGCCAGCTAATGAAAAGCAGGTACACATTCCTCTTCCAGTTTCACACAAACCTATTCTGAGAATGAAAACCAGCAGTTGCAGAGTTGCATCATTATCTGCAGAAGTTGATAATTCAAAAGTACAAAATGTAACAACTAAACTGGTGCATATAGATTCAACCTCTGTAGATTTTGTGAAAAAGAGAGAGAGAACATGGAAGAAACCAGAAACAAATCTAGAAAATAACATAGATTATACTTCAACTCCTTTAGTTGATATCAGTGTGCCAAATTCCTCGAATTTGCACAACTGTAGCACACCACTGGTTAATATATCACCCACACAATTGGAAAATCCTATTTACTTTCAGTTTGATGTGCCTCCATCGCTATCTCAAAAACATCCTTCACCATCATTTCTCCATCAATCTCCAATAACTACAGATCCTCATCTTTCAGTGTTTAATAACCACTTCAAGTCCCAGACTCTGCCAATAGGTAGCAATTTAGAAATGCTTAACTCCCTTGATGAAAATGTGCAAAACACTTCTACTCTAACTTCTTCAAGGAGCAGAGGACTTCCTTTTAATGTGGTGCCAAATAGTTATGAAAACATATCTTCTCATCAGCAGCTAGAAATCAATACTTGGACTCAGAATTCAAAATGTGTTATAAATAGTCCAGTTTGTAAAATTCAAGATATGCCAACAAAGTGTAACAGCACATTTTATTTTCCTTTTAATTCATTTGTTCACAGCCGTTTTTCCACACCAACAGACAGAAGTGCAAGTTGGTTTACATGACATTTGTGTTCATTTGTATTAATAAAAATGTACTTAAGAAATGTGTTTTTAAACTTGGAATTATCAGTTACATGAATTTTAATTATTTATTATGAATTCAATAAAATTTTGAGTTATCGTTTCACCTTGTTAAGATTTACAAACACTTTCCTTTTTATCAGATTTCATTATTTGTTAATTATTATTCTTTTCCCAGTGAGATGTTTTGCTTATTAATTTCTGCCTGTAATGTGAGGAAAACTGAAGAAGATTATACAGTGAAATCAGAATAGGGTTATACAGTCTATTTATTTTATTATTATTAACTCAAAACTTTATATATGAAGTTTTGAGTCACATCAGTATAACATTATCTATCCTTGCACACTTTTTTTTTTTTGATATATCATATTAAAAAAAAACAATAATAATAATAATAATAATAACAATTAGATGAATTGTAGGATTCCTTAAGGTACCAATTTAATTGACTTAATAAATGGTAGCAATAGCTTAATTTTTAGTACTCACCTTAATATAAACTGCAGTTGGATTTAGAATAAGTGGAGTGGGAATTGGCTAAAATTGAGGTTACTATGGGTGAGCTTAATTGTTTTGAAAGGAATTAAAATGCGCTCAAGGAAATAGAAGTGCACATCTTCATCCTTGGTTGTCATGAAATAAATTGAAAAAATTGGAACTTGAGAATGTAATCACAGAGACCAATAGCCGTAACGACTGGCTTTCGTATTAACGTCTTCAGTTGGTAATAGTGAAGAGAGAGAGAGAGAAAGAAAGCATGTGAATATAAAGAACTCTAAGTTCCCGTGATGCTCTTTGAGGCATGCGGAAATCTCAGGTGCGTGAGATTCCAGGCCGTGGAGAGATTATATGGTAGTTTTGCGTTTAATACATTAAATTTAGAATGATGTCGGAACCACTCTATGATTAGGGCTTCACACTGGTAGATTCTGAAACTGGATTTTAATTTAATAATGGGAACTGCTGAAGCTACTAGAGGGTTGTGGTTATGGGATTGTATGTGTAACGTGAGTTCTGTATTTGATTGTCTGGTTCTAAAACTATTATAATGGTAGTATGCTCATGTGTTTGATGTTTTTGTAGAGCCGTATTTTGAAGTGGTGCTTCCGATATAACATGCATTACATTTTTGTTGGCATTTTGTTAAATATACTATATTGTTCATATCGCTGATTTGGTATTTGTAGGTTTCTTTATAAGAGTTGAACATGGATCCTAATTTATTGTATATAGAAAATGTGAGTGTAATATCAGTATTCTCAAGTTCCAATTTTTCAATTTATTTCATGACAACCAAGGATGAAGACGTGCACTTCTATTTCCTTGAGCGCATTTTAATTCCGTAAGCTCACCCATATTAACCTCAGTTTTAGCCAATTCTCACTCCACTTATTCTAAATCCAACTGCAGTTGATATTAAGGTGAGTACTAAAAATTAAGCTGTTGCTACCACTTATTAAGTCAATTAAATTGGTACCTTTAGGAATCCTGCAATTCATCTAATTGTCAGAATTTTAAAATATTTTTAACGGTTTAAACGCACTTTAACTGCACTGCCCTATCAACTCTTAGTCTCTAAATGCCTTTGATCATGCTAAACCAAGAGACAATATTCAAAAATCCTTATAAAATACTTCACTAATAAAACCCATATCTCATTTTTAAAAAAAATGCCTTACTTATAATATTATTCCTAAATTTGCCCGTATTTTCCCTAAACATATTTGTAAAAAATATCCTTATATTTTCCACCAAACCTTTTTTTAATATTATACGGAAAGAATTATCAAAAAGATTATCAAAAGAACAAAAAATACCGACTCCTTCAACAAATACACTTTCTCAAATTTAGTCTCAAAAGATATGGACCCCCAATCCTGGCAGGAATATACCACATATAATGAAATATGCATTAGAACCGCTACAAAAGATATCGAACTTAGACACAATAAAAAATGGAACATTCTTGCACATAAAACGCATAAACCTCAAAAAACATCTACCGTTAACATCTCTTCACAATCTTTCACTTCCATCGAACTTGCAGGTCTTGAATATGGTTTCAATTTTGCCATCAAAGATAATAACTATCCTTCTAAAGATTGTACTATAGAACTTCAGACCAAATTAGAACATCATGTAGAGCTGCTGGAACGAGTACAGAGAAGGGCAACAAGATTAGTGAATGGAACAAAGGGGTGCTCTTACGAAGAAAGGCTTAAGTTTTGCGAATTACAGTGTCTGGAGACTAGGCAGCGAGGTGATCTGATAGAGGTGTACAAAGCCTTGAATGGTTTGAGCATGCTCAATGCTGATGGGATTCTTCCTCTAGCTCATAATAATCACCTGAGAGGGCATAAATTCAAATTGAGGAAAGACAGATGTAGGATAGATGTGCGGAAATTTGCCTTTAGCCAGCGGGTGGTTGGTAGGTGGAACAGACTTCCATCCCTTGTCGTGGAAGTTGATAGCCTAAATAAGTTTAAGGCTCAGCTGGACAGGTATTTCGAACGAACAGAGGGGTGAAGTGGAAGTGGTTATTTTTTAATTATTTATTTTACTTTATTATTATTATTTTTTTTTTGGCTGATGCTCCATAAGCTTGCTTTCTTGCATCAAATGCCTCTACTAATGCTAATGCTAATCACCCAGATAATGATATTAAGAGAAGGAGACCGGCAGAATTTCTTAACAAGGACAGGTCACTGTTGAAAAAAAGCCATGATATAGGGTCAAATAGGTGAAAGTGTCTGCAATTCTGCCCAGACACAATAGGAGGGAGTATATGATGAGAGCCTTGTCGATCAATTTTGCCCTGGAAAGATTGTGCAAGGCTCAAGGGGTAGAATTTTTTTCAGCCTGGTCTGTACTTGTTAACAGGAGAGACTGCTTCTACAGCAGGGATGGGATACACTTAAATAGAAAGGGTGCAAGAGTATTTGCTGATGCTATCGAGGCAGTGTTTGGTGGGTCGGAAAACTGCTAGCTTGGGGGTGGGATACAAGGACTAATAGATTAACGGTAGCCACTGGCAGAGGTGAAAGGGATTCTTGCACTGCTTCTATTGGAATGAGCAGAAGCCTGGAAAACAAGATGCAGGATGTTTCAGAGACTGCTGGGAGTCATTGCAGTGCATGTAAACACATGGGTTGTGTTAGGGTAGCTAAGAATAGAAACAGGTGCATGTATACTTGCATGTACACCAATGCTAGGAGTTTGGTAAATAAATTTGATGAATTTGAGGTATTGCTCAAAGCATCAAAGGCAGATATTGTTGGGATATCAGAGACGTGGTGTCACACAGATGTAAAGAATGCAGAACTGGAATTTGGGGAGTACAAAGTACTCCCCAAATTAACTAATAGTTAATTAGTTAAGAAACACATAAAATCCAAGGAAGTGATGAAGCCAGTCGACATCGCTGGACAGTGCAGTGTCGAGTCAGTTTGGTGTGACATAAGCATTGGGAGATCAAAATTGAGAGTAGGAGTGTGCTATAGCCTAATGACTCTGATGAGTATAATAAGAAAATGTACAGGGAAATAGAGTGGGCCAGTAAATCAGAGAGTCTTATAATGGGGGATTTTAATTTCCCAGATATTGACTGGAATTTGTGGGCTGGTCACTCACACACTAGCAAGGCTTTTATGGATTTATTGGATGATTGTTTTCTACATCAGCATGTTTGGGAGGCAACTAGAGGGAGTAATATTCTTGATTTGAATATCAGTAGTGATTCTTCATGCATTAAGAATCTGCAGATAAAGGAACCACTAGGTGGCAGTGATCACAGTGAGCTGAAGTGGGATTTACTCAAAGAGGTAACTACCATCAGGGGTAAAGGGAAGGGTTATTGCTTTCGTGAAGGTGACTACGATGGTCTGAGACTGTATTTAAATTCTATACAGTGAGACCAACTGATGATGTTACCAACAGCAAATTCAAAATGAGAAGCATTCAGAGAACTTATCTTGGAAGCTACTAGGCTTTACATACCAATTAAGAATTATTGTTCAATGACACACATGGCAGAGAAGAAAAATGCATGGGATACATAAAAATTAACATGTGACACAGAAGCCTATGATAGATATAAGCTGGTCTGTAATCAAGTCACAAGGAAGGTTAGGCAGGCAAAGGCAGATTATGAGAAATCTTTGGCAAAGGATGCAAAGAAAAACAGCAAAGAGTTCTTTACTTATGTAAACTCTAGAAGGAAGGAAATGAATCAGATTGGTCCACTTGATATCGATGGTTCAACTGTTTATGATCCTGCTCAGGTAGCTAACAAACTAAATAAATATTTTTCATTGACATTCACACATGAGCAGTTATTCAGCAAGGGGAATGCCAGAGGTGTATTCAACTCTGGCAGTAAGCTAGATAATCTTGTAATAACTGAGAGTAAAGTGGAGGAGAAATTGTTGAAGATAAACTCAAGAAAGGCACCTGGGGTGGATGGGATCTATTCAGTTATATTAAAGGAGGCAGCAAAGGAAGTAAGCAAACCCCTCGCCATAATTATGAGAGCTTCCTTGGACTCAGGGGAGGTACCCATAGACTGGAAATGTGCAAATGTGACCCCAGTTCACAAAGGAAGATCAAAGGATGACACAAGTAATTATAGACCTGAGAGTTTAACTTCTGTTCCAGGAAAATTAATGGTGGCACTGGTTAAAGAAGCACTGCAGGATCATCTAGACAAGACTTCAGTTATAGCTCGGACAAAGCATGGTTTTGTTAACGGGAAGTCTTGTCTGCCCAATTTTATTGGATACTATGATGCAGTCACAAAAGAGCTGGATGCAGGAATAGCTTTGAAATTATATACTTGGATCTTAGAAAGGCTTTTGATACTGTTGCACATGGAAGACTGCTGCACAAATTGGAGCAGTGTGGCATTGGAGGCAAATTGCTGCTATGGATAAAGGGGTGGTTCAGTGGTGAAGACAGAGTGGTAATCAGTGGACACTACTCATCGTGGACTAATGTTATTAGTGGAGGCCCTCAGGGTTTAGTGTTGGGTCCATTATTGTTTTCTGTATTTATAAATAATATTGATGATGGTATATCAAACTTAATGTCCAAGTTTTCAGACGATACAAAGGGTGGCAGGGTTGTTAAGGACACTACTGACGCTATGCTGCTGCAACAGGATCTGGAAAGGTTGGGCTGAGAGGTGGCAAATGAAGTTTAACATTGGCAAATGTAAAGTACTACATATGGGAAACAGCAACCCCCAGAGCAACGTATCAACTCTGTGGTACTACACTGACAGTGGTAGAGAATGAAAAGGACCTGTGGGTAATTGTGCAGGCAGATATGATGTTCTCTGAGCAGTGCCGGCTGGCTGCAAGAGTAGCTCATGGTATCTTGTCAATGATATACAGGAATTTTTCTAGCAGGGATAAGGAGGTGATTATCCCCTTGTATAAGGCAATGGTCAGGCCACACCTTGAATACTGTATACAGGTCTGGAGGCCTCATTTCAAGAAGGATATAGAGCTGCTGGAACGAGTACAGAGAAGGATAAGATTAGTGAATGGAACAAGGGTTGCTCTTACGAAAAAGGCTTAAGTTTTGCAAATTACAGTGTCTGGAGACTAGGCATCGGCAAGGTGATCTGATAGAGGTGTATAAAGCCTTGAATGGCATTGAGCATGCTCAATGCCGATGGGATTCTTCCTCTTGCTCAGAATCATCACCTGAGAGTGCATAAATTCAAATTGAGGAAAGACAGACGTAGGATATATATGTGTGGAAATTTGCCTTTAGCCAGCGGGTGGTTGGTTGGTGGAACGGACTTCCATCCCTTGTTGTGGAAGTTGATAGCTTAAATAAATTTAAGGCTCAGCTGGACAGGTGTTTCGAATGAACGGAGAGGTGAAGTGGAAGGTGTTTTTTTTTTTTTTTTTTTGCTCTTTTGGCTGATGCTGCATAAGCTTGCTTTCTTGCATCATATGCCTCTAATAATGCTAATGCTAAATGGTGCATAATACACCAATCTAATTCCATTCTAAAATCAAAATTCCAATTCCAACCCAATATAAATAAACAACAGTATGGACATAAAAAAGTTACAAAATAACCCAAACATTATCATATAAAAAGCAGATAAAGGAGACATTTTAGTTATCCTAAATAAAAGTACATATATCGAAAAAATGAACCAAATTCTTTCTGATTCAGATACATACAAACCAGATAACACATATAATATCACCAAACATAAAAATAGACTTGATATTATTTTAAGAAATCTAAGGACAAATAAAGAAATCAACCTACATACCTTACAACAAATCGGCATACGAAACAACATCCTTCCGCATATGTTTGGAATTACCAAACTACATAAACCCAACCACCCACTAAGACCGATAATCTCATTGAATAAATAAGCTTTTGCCAACCTTTCTTCCTTTCTAGTTAAAATTATTTCTTCCCTCACACGATTTTCTAAATTTAGAGTTAACAATACCATCCAAGCATTCGAGAAAATAAATCCTATTATTATTTCCAACACAGATATTTTAGCATCCTTTGATGTAGTTTCATTATATACCAATGTACATCTACCAACTGCTTTACAAGCCCTACGCAAATTTCTAACCAATGATAACACCCTAATTAATCGCACCTCCCTTTCAATCAATAGGGGCGCACTATGATCTCCGTTGTCGATGCGCCAATAAACACCAAAACAACAACATCAATCAATAGTATACTAGAACTCACCTCCTCTCTATTAGACACTAGACACTGCCATTTCAATGACCAAATATTTGGTTTACCCATGGGACTGGGGATCTCAGCACCTCTATCTGAAATATACTTAGCCTCCATAGAAAATAAAATCTTACAACCTTACCCTGCAGAATTAAAATTATACACGCGTTATGCCGATGACATTCTTATAATTAGTAATAAAACTTTAATTGACAGCCTTCTTACTAAATTTAATTCTTTTCATGATAGATTAAAGTATACCCTTGAATTAGAAGAAAACGGACAACTGAATTTTCTTAACCTAACTATATATAAATCTGATACTAATCTCAGAACTAAGATCTTCAGGAAAAATACCCACACTGGGAAATACTTACATTATGAATCACATCACCCCTTTAATACCGAAAAAGCAGTCTTATACAATCAAATATACAATGCCATCAAATATAGTTCCACGCAGAATGACCTATTTAATGAATTACAATATCTCACAGAAAAATTTACATTCAGGAAATACCCCTTACAGTTGATTCAAAAAACAATTTCTAATGTTCAAAATAATATCAATAAACCACCCATATATAACATACACAATAACACACGCGTAGTTCTTCCTTATCATAGTGTCCTTGCTAGACAGTTCAGGTGAATTTTTAAAAATACTGATATTACACTCACATTTTCTACATACAATAAATTAGGATCCATGTTCAACTCTTATAAAGAAACCTACAAATACCAAATCAGCGATATGAACAATATAGTATATTTAATAAAATGCCAACAAAAATGTAATGCATGTTATATCAGAAGCACCACTTCAAAATACGGCTCTACAAAAACATCAAACACATGAGGATACTACCATTATAATAGTTTTAGAACCAGACAATCAAATACAGAACTCACATTACACATACAATCCCATAACCGCACCCTTCTAGTAGATTCAGCAGTTCCAATTATTAAATTAAAATCCAGTTTCAGAATTTACCAGTATGAACCCCTAATCATAGAATGGTTCCGACATCATTCTAAATTTAATGTATTAAACACAAAACTACCATATAATCTCTCCCCAGCCTGGAATCTCACGCACCTGAGATTCCCGCATGCATCAAAGAGCATCACGGGAACTTAGAGTTCTTTATATTCACACGCTCTCTCTTCTTCACTATTACCAACTGAAGATGTTAATACGAAAGCCGATCATTACAGCTATTGGTCTCTGTGATTACATTCTCAAGTTCCAATTTTTTCAGTTTATTTCATGACAACCAAGGATGAAGACGTGCACTTCTATTTCCTTGAGCGCATTTTAATTCTGTTCAAAACAATTAAGCTCACACATATTAACCTCAATTTTAGCCAATTCCGACTCCACTTATTCTAAATCCAACTGCAGTTTATATTAAGGTGGGTACTAAAAATTAAGCTATTGCTACCATTTATTAAGTAATAATAACAATTGAAAGAGTAAAAGAATGCAAAATCAAATTTTTATGGTGACATGGAATGAGCATGATGTATAGAGGAAGCAAAAGCATGTAAAATGGCAATAGCTCTTCACAAATGCATAACGTATGTGAAGGGGTGCCTCTTATGAATCCAAAATTTTTAATAATAAATTTTGTCAGAATTAAAAGTGCCAACTTACGGAGAGCAAATGTAGTTTGCTCTGTAAGCATGTGATCAGTGTAGTTGCAGTCATTAACTTTACCACACCAATAGCACACCTAACTTTTTATTTTAAAGGAAAGTTTTGTTTTTATATAGTGATGTTCAGCCATTAGTGAGTTTGAAAATTGAACTTACATTAGTAATTTCAATTTTTGTTGTAATCATTAAAAGTGAAAAGTGGTTTTCCTGATAAGAGACATCATATAGTTATATCATTAGAAGGAAAGGTTATTAAATGGAAAGAATGCGTCTTCATTATGCATAAGTAATATAATATATCACTTATTTGTTATATCAGATGGGCTAGATATAAAATTAGGACAAATGTTTGTTGTGCTAGTTTTTAACATTAAAGTTGCTTGTGTAAATAGGTATGATGTCTTCTAGATTTCTGGGAAGTTAAACATTTATAATATTTTTATATATAAATTTAAATTACTAGTTCTTCCTATTTCTATTGTTTAAAAATTATACTATGTTTACTGTAACTTGAATTCTGACATAAACAAAATTCTTATTGGTCAATTGCCAAAGTATAATTACTACTGTATTTTTGAGGGGCTGACCAACGAGAAGCTACAGTGATGTTCAGCCATTATTTACTCTAAGTTTTTGATTGATTTACTCAATGATGTATATTTGTTTGTCAGAATTAGAGTGAACAGAGTCACTCTAACTCTAATCCTGAACAAATAAATATACATCATTGTCATCAATATACTTACCCTTAGAGTAAGTATCAGGAATCACCAGGAATATTATCTCTCCCCTTTCCCATTACCTTAATTAGGTATTTTCCATTTGCATGGGTCCACCAGTTCCTAACTCCTGCAATTGGAAAAGGGGATCTATATTAAAAAGCTATTTAACCATATTCTGATTGATTCTAGTAACCTACCTTCTAATAGTACAGTTATTACTTTTCAGTTATATAAACTCAGTATCTGTATAACTGTTATTTGTCCTTGTACATAGTTCTGATATTATTTTTGTTTAGTATTTTCTTGAGATATAATGCAATACAAAGGGTTATTTTGAAGATTGTGATCAGATATTGTTTATCATACCACTCATTCATCATTTTTGTTCAGTCAGCCGCACTGATAACACAACTGCAGTCAAAGCAAACTGCAGTAAATGTCAACTGACTCTTTCATTAAACATTATGCCTATCATAAGACTGAATTGGCTTTCTTTAACTGTAAATTAGAAATAAAAATTTATTAACTTATTCTTATTTTCCTAACCTAACCCGACATATATATAATTAATAAGACGTATATAATTATAATCAGACGTAAAAATTTGTTAAGGTAAGCTAGATTAGTGAAAGAAACAAGTGAGCTAATATATACAGCATGTTACAGTTCGTGTGCACTTGATTTTTTCTTAATATAATTGAATTTTTTCATTTAATATACTTAACAGAATGAAAAAATGTAAATTATATATCTCATTACCAATTAATAACTAATAATACATTGAAGTAATTCTTTTAATTTCATTTAAATACCTCACAATGCACTATTCAGTCAACTCTTTGTAATTATTTTCCCATTCCTCTTGAGTTTTTAATAAAAAATTTAAATATTTCACATTTTTTTCAGTGATTAATATAATCCAAACATTGTAATTATTCATTGTTTAGTAAATGTATAAGAAAAATTATATTTTCAGAACAGCAATAACTTTCATATGTGCAATGCTTAAGGTAAGAACTTTTCTGCGCATCTGTCATATTGTTCATTCATCTTCTCCCGTTTCAGCAACAAAAATAATATCTAGTGCTTCCATATACTGTATATATACAATATATGAATAATTTATGAAATATGTATATTGAGGAAAAATTAATAATAATTATTAACTTTCTATTTGTGTAGTTTTAATGAACTTTAGGATAGCTTGATAAATTTAAAAAAAAAAAACCATATATAACACTTCATGAAAATCTGTCCATTGGCAGTAAAGTTATGTGCAGAGGGATGGATGGACAAGGTAAAGCCACCTCACTCATATCCAAATCCAGGTGCCTTCTTGGCCAGCTGGGAAGGAGCAGCAGTGCGTAGCACACGCTTCTTGATTAGACCGGGATTCGAGCCCATCACCACCAAATATGGAGAATGCCTAATGACACCACATATCCCGGAGCAATATGGCCTTAGTTGCTAATGCTCCTAAAAACCAAATAACAAACAAACAAACAAACAACTATCCAAATCCATCTAAAAATGAGGGAAAAATAGTCTTTAATCAAGTCACAAAGGAGGTTAGGCAAGTTAAACCAATAAAGATTTTTTTTGTTTATATTAACAGTAGAAGGGAGGGGTTGAATCACATTGATCCAGTTACTATCGATGGTCTAATTGTTAATGATCCTGCTCAGGTTGATGACAAACTGAATAGGTATTTTGTATCTACGTTCACACATGAAGAATTCTTTAAGGAAGGAGATACGAGAAGAATGATACTGCAGTCATAGTATGGATTTGTTAATGGGAAATTTTGTCTGACCAGTCTGATTGGATATATGATGTAATAACAAAGGAACCGGATGCAAAAAATAATTTTGATGTTATATACTTGGATTGCAGGAAGGCTTTTGATACTGTTTCACATAAAAGATTGCTGTATAAATTGGATCAGTGTGGCAGTAAGGGAAATTTACTGCTATGGATAAAGGGATGCTTGAATGGGGGAAGACATAGAATGACTATTAATGAACACTGCTCTTCATGGACTGATGTTATTAGTGGAGCACCACAAGGTTCAGTCTGCTGGGCCCATTGTTTTCTATATTTATATAATGATATTGATGAAGGTATATCAGGCTTAATGTGTAAGTTTCAGGTAATACAAAGGTTGGCAGGGTGGTTAATGACATTAATTAAAGTATGCTCCCACAACAAACTAGAAAAGTTAAACAAATGGGCTGAGAAATGGCAATTTAATTCAACATTGACAAATGCAAGGTACAGCATATGGGTATGCAGTAATCCCAAACTAATATACCAGCTGTGTGGTAATACACTCAGGGCAGTGGAAAATGAAAAAAAACCTGGGGATAAATATTCTGTCAGGTATGAAATTCTCTGAGCAGTGCAGATATGTTGCCAGGACAACTTATGGAGTGTTGTCAGCAATGTACAGGAATTTTGCTAGCAGGAATAAGGAGGTGATTATCCCATCGTTCAAGGCAATGGTTAGGCTGCATCTTGAGTACTGCGTACCAGTCTGGAAGCCTCATTTTAGGATGGATATAGATCTGCTGGAGAAAAGCAATGATATTGAAATCAGTAATGAAAGGGCGGTCTTATCAAGAAAGGCTTCAGTTTTGCAAATTGCAGCATCTGGAGACTAGGCAGATGTTATCTTGCATCGTATGCCACCATAATTAGTATTAGTAGCGACAGTTGATGTAAGGAAGCAGGCTAGAATATTAGCAAAAAAGGGGGGAGGGAAACAATTGCATCTCATTTTTCACTTCCTGTAATAATTTGACTAATTCTTCCTTAAATGTTGAATAAATTTAAGGAAGCATTAGATGCTACAATTTATGCACTTCCACAGCACCACATGGAAGATTATTCCAACAATCATTCTCTGGCTTAATGCAAATTTTGACACAAATATTCTTTGATCATCCTTTTTCAGTTTAAATCTCTCTCTCTCTCTCTCTCTCTCTCTCTCTCTCTCTCTCTCTCTATGTTTTCTGAGAGAGAGAGAGAAAAGGGAGAGAGTAAGAATGCTATTAGCATTCAGTTTATGCAATCCATTTGTAAGCCTTAAAAACGTCAATCAGATCTCACAGGTGTCTAGTATTCAAGTGCTGAAATTTGCAAAACTGAAGTCTTATGGTAAGAGTACCCTTTTATCCTATGTACTCATTCCAACAAATCAAAATCTTTCCTAAAATGAAGCTTCCAGACCTGTATGGTAGTACTCAAGATGTGGCCTCACCATTGTCTTATATGAAGGGATAATCACCTCTTTATTTCTTGCTGGCAGAATTCCTGTATATCACTGACAGAACCCCATGAGCTAGTAGCCTGTCTGCAATGCTCAGAGAACTGCATGTCAGACTGTAAAATTACCAGACTCTTTTATTCTCCACCATATTTAGTGTGGTACCACCCAATTAGTACATTATTCTGGAATGCTGCATTTATTAATGTTAAATCTCAGTTGCAAGTTCTTGGCCCATCTGTCCAGTTTTTCTAGTCTACTAGCAGTAGTATGCCTTGATTCCTGTTATTAACACATTAACCAACCTTTGTATCATCTGTGAACTTAGATAATAAGCAGGATATGCCTTCATCAGTATCATTAATATTGAAAACAGTAAGTGGCCCAACACTGCCCTGAGGGACCTCACTAATAACATTAGTCTAAGAAGAGCAGTGCCGATTTGAAATTATCCTCCGTCTTCTGCTACTCAACCATCCCTTTATCCGTAGCAGTAACTTAAACCTTGACAAATGCAAAGCACTGCGTATGGGTAGAAGTAACCCCAGCGAAACCAACTGTGTGGTACTACACTTAAGGTGGTAGAAAATGAAAAAGACCTGGGAGTAATTGTGCAGTCAGATATGAAGTTTTCTGAGCAATGCAGACAGGCTGCCAGGGCAGGTCATGGGGTTTTGTCAATGATTTATACGAATGTTGCTAGCAGGGAAAAGGAGGTAATTGTCCCTCTGTATAAGTCAATGGTCAGGCCACGTCTTGAGTACTGCATACAAGTCTGAAGGCCTCATTTTAGGAAGGATGTAGATTTGCTTGAGCATGTACAGAGAAGGGCAACAAGATTGGTGAGGGTAATGAAGGGATCCTCTTACCAAGAGAGGCTTACGTTCTGCAAATTGCAGTGGCTGGAGACTAGGCATCTAGTCTCCAGCCGCCACTGCCCCCTTATGTCCCCTTAGGAACCCAAGGGGGCATAAATTCAAATTAAGAAAAGACAGAAGTAGAATAGATGTGCAGAAATTTGCCTTTAGCCAGCGGGTGGTTAATTGCTGGAACAAACTTCCATCTGTCGTGGAAGTTGATAGGTTAAATAAATTTAAGGAGGAACTGGACAGGCATTTGGAGGGACTGGTGTGATTTTTTTTTTTTGGCTGATACTGCATAAGCTCATACACTTGCTTTCTTGCATCACATGCCACTACTACTCCTTCTCCCAAATGTCACACTGCTCTAATCTGTACAGAAGTCTTTAATGTGTAATAGTATCAAAAGCTTTACTGAAATCTAAGAATTTGATGTAAAATTATTTTTATTTTATTTTTTTCACAGTAACATGCTGATGTTACTCTGTCACAGTAGCTAATCTCACTGGTCTGAAAAGATCTACCCTTAAGAAGTCCATGTTGTCATTTTCTTATTACTGCATTCCAGTGATTAAATAAATATTGCAAGATGATCTTGCAATACTTGTTTAACCACTGGCTCCATTATTTTCCAGAAATAGAAGTCAAACTTACAGGTCTGTAATTACTCATTTCATCTTCTGATCCCTGTTTGTGAGCAGGAGAGACATTTGCACATCTCCAATCTATAGGAACCTTCCCTGAATCCAAGGATGCTTTCATAATTATGGCTAAACATTTGCTTACCTCTTTTAATATAATTGAATGGATTCCATCAGCCTTGGCTGTTGAAGCCAAAAGTAAATAAAACACCTTTTCATTTAGTTTCAGCTATAATTTTGTGATACTGAAAATTTTAAGTTATCACAAAAGTGTAGCTCCCAGTTGTAACTTGGTATTCTTCTGGTATTCCCATCCTTAAAAACTCCACACATGAATGTGTTATCATCCCATGCATTCTCTGCCATTAGTCTCATCAGTTCATCTGTTACCCATATAAGTCCAAACTTTGAACAATATCTCGCTCTAAGTTGGTATAAAAATGTAAGTGGCTTCTATGATTACTCCTCAAATGCTTCCTGTTTAGAATTTACAGTTAGTAATGTCATCAGTTGGCCCCACTGAAAGGGTTTAAAAAATGTCTAAGGCCATTGTAGTCACTTTATGAAAGCAATAGGCAGTCTCTTCACTCGTGACAGTAGTCACATATCTTTAAATAATCCTACATCAGTATATTGTGATCACTACACCTAGTGGCTCCTGTCTGGAGATTCTTAATGTATGAAGAGTCACTACGAATAATTAGATTAAGTATTTCTTTCTGTCATTACCTGTCTAATATGCTGATGTATAAAACAGTCATCTAATAACTCCACAAATTCTTGCTATTGTGAGTGACCAATCCACAAGTTCCTGACAATATAAAGAAAGTTTAAATCCTCCACTTTAAGACATTCTGATTTGAGAGCCCACTCCATTTCTCTGTATAGTTGTTATAGTTATCATTTTACTGGTTGTCATACTTATCACAGTCATTTATTCTATAACATATATTTGGTCTAACATAATTGTTCATGCAACATCAGATGTCTGCTGTTTTGTTTTTTTCTAAAATTAGTATTAGTGGTGGCAAATAATGCAAGAAAGCACTCTTATAAAGCATAAACCAAAAAATAAAATTTTAAAAAATCTGCACACTTCACCTACAACGGAACAACGGAACAGGTCTTTTAAGACCTGTTCCGTTGTAACTCTTGGAGGTAGTCTCGCCATCGTTGTCTTGGTCGACCCATATCTCTCTTCCCTGTAGTTAAAGGCTAATTTTGGGATCTGGTCTGGGTTCATTCTTTCTATGTGGCTGAGCCATTTTTTCTGATATCAATGTATGTCATTAGAGGATATGTCATACCCTCTAAGAATTTGTCTAATTCTTTGAATTTATCTGGTTCTTTGAATTAAAACAGATGGAAGTTTGTTCCAACAATCAACTGAAGCCAAACTTCTGCACATCTGTCCTGCAATGATCCTTCCTCAACTTGAATTTATTTCCCCCATGTGTCTAGTCTCAAAAAAGAGAAAGAATGCCATGGACATTTAGCTTACTCAATCCATTCAAGGCCTTCCATCTCTAGTCCATAGGGACCTCCTCTGACTACAAGGATGCTCTCATAATTATGGCTAAGGATTTGCTTACCTCACTTAATATAATTGGATACATTCCATCCACCCCCAGGCACCTTTTCTATGGTTAGCTTCACCAATTTCTCTTCCACTTTCCTTTCATCATCATGAATTTGGTTCAGCTTAGGTCTTTTAAGACCTGTTCCATTGTAGCTCTTGGAGGTGGTCTCGCCATTGTTGTCTTGGTCGACCCATATCTCTCTTCCCTGTAGTTAGAGGCTAATTTTGGGATCTGGTCTGGGTTCATTCTTTCTATGTGGCTGAGCCATTTTTTCTGATATTGTTTTATGTCATTTACTATTTAGATTATTCGTTTCATTATGCATTCTATCATATGTCACTAACTGAGGAAAAATAATATTTCTTATGTGCTTATCACTGTCAACCAAATATTGAATTCCAGGTAGGTACTGTGCTGTTTAGTGCAATTTCTTTTTTTGGGGTATGGGAGATTGCAAACTGTCTTATGATATATCTAAGTGTAGCTTTGATATATCACACTGTAGCATGCTGCATATTAGTGCAGTAAACTCTGTAAATTTTTAAAATCTGGAAAATTTTAGAAAAAAATCAATGTTGTAAAATTTGAAAATAGGAAAGAAACTGGTATGAACAATCACATTTTTCTTTAAGAATACATGCAAAAAGGGTGTAATTTCTCTCTTTATAAGATGCTTAATTGACTTATCTTGTCCTTTAAACTGCACAGATAATGCAATTGTCTTACAATAAAACTCCTAGCTGAAAATTATTTTTGCACTGCTTCTATTGGAATGTGAAACAGCCTGTAAAGCAAGGTGTCAGGGACTTCAAGGCCTGCTGTGAGACATCATGGAACACATTAACTCATGGATTCAGTTCAGATAACAGGGTAAGAAAAGGTGCATGCACATTAATGCTAGGAGCATAGTAAATAAATTTGATGAATTTGAAGTGCTGATCAAGTCATCAAATGCAGACATTGTGGGGATATCAGAGATGTGGTGTCATTCAGATATAAGGGATGCAGAATTTGATGAATATGAAGAGTACAATGGGTACAGAAAGGACAGGTAAGAAGTGCATAAATTCTCAGGAATTTCATCATTTGACATGGGTGGGCAGTGCAATGTTGAGTCATTTTGGTATGACATAACCACTGGGAAAGCAAAAATGAGAGTAGGAGTGTGTTATAGGCCTAATGACTGATGAGTACAATGAACTGCTGTACAGAGAAACAGTGGTCCAGTAAATCAGAATGTCTTATAATGGGGAATTTTAACTTTCCAGATATTGACTGGAACACACACACACACTAGCAAGACTTTTGTGGATTTATTGGATGACTATTTTCTGCAGCATCATGTTAGAGAGGCAAAAAGAGAGAATAATATCTGATTATCGGCAGTGATTATTCATGCATTTAAAAACTGCAGATACAAGAGTAAAGGGAAGGATTTTTGTCCATAAAGCAGACTGCATGGTCTCAGACAGTTTTTAAATTCTATATAGTGGGACCAACTGATGATGTTACCATCAGCAAATGCTAAATGGGAAGCATTCAAGAGAAAAATCATAAACTTAGTAGTCTTTTTCATACCAACTTAGAAATACTCTTCAAGGTATAGGCCTAAATGGATGTCAGATGAACTAATGAGACTCACGGCGGAAAAGAAAAATGCATGGGATGCGTGTAAATTATTAGGCAATACAGAAGCCTATGGTAAATATAAACTAATCTGTCATCAAGTCACAAAAGAGGTTAGGCAAGCTAAGGAAGATTATTTGAAATCTTTTGCAAAGAATGCAAAGAAAAACAGCAAAGACATTGATTTATGTAGACACTAGAAGGAAGGGGATGAATCACATTGGTCCACTTGATATTGATGGTTCAACTGTTCGTGATCCTGCTCAACTCACTGACAAACAATAAGTATTTTGTAACTATATTCACATATGAGGAATTCTTTAAGGAAGTAGATGCCAGTAGTTTATCAAACTTTAACAGATAGCTAGATAACTTTTTAAAAACAGGGAAAGGTGGAAGAGAAATTGGTGAAGTTAAACATAAGAAAGACACCTGGGGTGGTGGGATCTATCCAGTTATATTAAGGGAGGCAGAAAAGAAGTTCAGCAAACCCTTAGCAATAATTATTAGAGCATCCTTGGATTCAGAAGTCTCCATAGACTAGGGATGTGAAAATCTATCCCCAATTCACAAAGGGGATCAAAAGTTGACACGAGTTATTACAGACATGTTAGCTTAGCATCTGTTCCAGGGAAAATAATGGAGTCTGGTTAAAGAAGTAATATAGGACCATCACAGTCATCGTATGGATTTGCTAAGGGGCAGTCTTGTCTAAATAATCTAATTGAATCTACTAATACAGTGATCAAGGAACTTGAGGCAAAAAATAATTTTGATATCATATGCTTGCATTTTAGGAAAGCTTTTGATACTGTTGCACATGAAAGACTACTGTACAAATGGAACAGTGTGGCATTAAGGGTAAGTTGCTGCTATAGATAAAGGGATGGTTGAGTGGGAGGAGACAGAGTAGTTATCACACTGCTCTTTATGGACTAATGTTATTAGTTAAGTTCCACAGGGTTCGATGTTGGGCCCATCATTGTTTTCTGTATTTATTAATGATACTGATAAAGGTATATTAGCCCTTAATGTCTAAGTTTGCAGATGATACAAAGTTTTGCAGCGTGGTTAATGACAGTAATCAAGTTAAGCTACTGCAACCAGCTCTAGAAAAATTAGGCCATTGGGCTGAAAAATGGCAGTTGAAGATTAAATTGACAAATACAAGGTACTGCATATGGATAGCAGCAATCCTAGTTTAACATACCAGCTGTGTAGACTACACTCAGGTTAGAGGAAAATGAAAAAGACCCGAGGGTAATTATGCAGTCAGATATGATGGTCTGTGAGCAGTGCAGACAGGCTGCCAGGAGAGCTCATGTAGTTCTTGTCAATGATATGCAGGGATAAGGAGATAATTATCCCATTATAAACAGCATTGGTCTGGCTGCCTCATTTTATGAATGATGTAGAGCTGCTGGAATAGGTGCAGGGCAGGACAATGAGGTGCCTTTACCAAGAAAGGCTTTGAACGGATTGAGAAAGCTCAATTCTGTTGGGATTCTCCCTCTTGCTCAGATTACACACA
Organism: Mastigoproctus giganteus; assembly: GCF_048544385.1. NCBI lineage: Eukaryota > Metazoa > Arthropoda > Arachnida > Uropygi > Thelyphonidae > Mastigoproctus > Mastigoproctus giganteus. Next base: position 89,560,188 of record NC_143576.1, on the reverse strand, counting down.
CTTCAAATTGAGGAGGGGTGTAGTAGTAGTAATTTGAATGTAATAGTTTTCCTTCAGCCAGCAGGTGGTTGACTGTTGGAACAAACTTCCATCTGTTGCGGAAGTAGATAATTTGAATAAATTCAAGGAAGAACTAGACAGACTATTGGACTGGATGGACAGGTGAAGTGGAAGGTTTTTTTTTTTTTTTCTTTGGATGATAGTGTATAAGCATTCTTTCTTGCATAATTTGTTACTACTAATACTAATATTCATTTGTGGGAGGGTGAGTTATATTTCAGATTTTAATGTTAGGGCATAGTTTTTTATTCAGCTGTACTGACATTTCAAGATTCAAGCTTCTGAGAAAAAATACAAATTGAAAAATGCAAATTGTCACTGAATATTTGTTTTTGAGAAGAAATAAATAAAATTTTTAATTCAGATGTTTCAAATAAATTTTAATCAAATACAATTAAAATTTGTGGTAATAAAAACAAATAATTAAAATAGCAATATGTACAGCAGTATAAAAGCTCACAATGGTAAACAAATTATTCTGTGCATTCAGAAATTACAAATGTATGTATTATACAATATATGTATACATTCCTCTTAATGAATACAATTACAGGACCTTTATAAAAAGAAAGAATATGAATTTCTGTCCACAAGCATTGAGCACAGGATAGGCGTATATTATTTGTTGCTCTACAAACCACTATAAAAAGAAAAATTGACTAGATAAAGAGAATGGCTTTATTTGAAAATTTGGCTAATTTTTTATTTGAAAGAACAAATCAAAAACCCTGAAATAGCAGGGCTGAAACTCATCAGATGGCATCACTGCATTAGAAAATTATGTATGAGTATGGGTTTGACACACCCAGGGTCCTGAGCTGGATATCATCATTCTTCTTTTCTTGGTGATTCCCTTTTGTTTCTCTCTCTTGGGGTAATTCAGAAAATTTTTTTTTGGCTGGTGCAGCATAAGCCTCAGGCTTCCTTGCACCATATGAAATATGTGTGTTGTGGTAGCTGAAGTTTAAATTGATATTACAGCGTGAAAACATTACAATCGGAATATAGTGAGTAAGATGCAGTCTACACGCCAGTGCTTGAAACAAGTAGTGTTTTCCACTAGAAAAGGGCTGGCAGACAAGCCTGTTAAGTTTAGGATAGTTTATAAGGTTCACGAAGCCTTTCAGTGCTGTCTCAGGGAATTGACTTATCATGTCAGCAGGATACAATCAACCATACAGGAGATTCTCTATACCTGCTTGAAGCCATATACATATAAAACTCATATTGTGTAAGGACTGAAACTGGATGATTAACCATGTTGAGGCTTTTGGTGTTGATGTTCAGGTGGATTGAAATTGACAAAAGCTACTTGGATAGTGCTATTTTTAGTGACAAGTTGCAATTTTCCATTGCAAGATGCTTGGTCCTTTTGTCTTTCATAAGAACTGAACTATAGTAATTATCTGGGTATGCTTCAAGTATTTGCTATACCACAGCTGGATCAACTGCAGTCAAATGTTATTTTTCAGTAGAATGGCATGCATTGGAGTCAGAAAGTTTGAAAATTATTGTATTTTCCTCATCTAATTCATTGAATGAGGCTTTATTTCTTTGCCTGCTCACTCACCACATATAATTCCTGAACTCTTTCTTTTGGGATTATGGTAAGAAACAAGTATATCACACTAAAGTTCAATGTGTGAGTGAACTCTGATCACATATCAACAATACAGTTGTTCTCTGTGATGCTGCAAATTCTGGAAAACAGCATGAAATTGAATGTTTCAGCGGGCAATAAAAAAAAAAGCCCATAAGTGGAAAACTCTTTTGAATTGTTCTTTCAAATTAAATAAACCGTCTATCTTTAACTGGCATACTTTTCTTTTTACAACAGTTTTAATGTAGTGAATAATATGGGGGGTGGTCAATTAGTATTTATCCCCCACCTAGGAATATTTGAGTTAGGTATTTAGTATGTGTATATATATATATATATATATATATATAGGCCTCCGTAGCCGAGTGGTAAGGAGTGGGAGTGCAGTAGTACGTGCTCTTTGAGTAGACCGGGGTTCAAGCCCCTGACTGCTGAATACGGTCGCTCTGCCAACCCGCACTGGACCAGCGTGGCAGATTATGGTCCATTTTCCTCAGCATGAATTGTTGAGGAGGCTTCCATCCTGCAGTGGGTTGATAATGGCTGCACTTTACCTTTATGTGTATAAATTATTACTGTCTCATAAGTTAATGTATATTTATTTGTTTTTCTATATCCATCAGTTACTGAACTAAAGCCATGAATACAGTAATATATAAGGTTCATGAAGGTGGTATGTTGTTGGAGAGGGTTCAGGTTCAATCCATTATAAAATTTCTTCATTGCAAGGCCAAGATGCAAAACAGATCTGTGAGGAGATGAAAGCTGTAATGGGGAAGATTGACCATTATATGAGATTTTGCAAAATTGGCAAATTTCAGCTACAAGCCTTACCATTGTTGCTAAAGTGGAACAGCTAGTCTTTGAAAACAGAGGTAACAGTAAATTTTATAGTATATGAAGTGAACATTAGCCATGGCTCAGTTTGCATCATGATGCACATCCATGGTAACAGCCTGATGGGTTCTCAGATTATTGACTGCCTCTCCAAAAGCTGCACAGGAAAGCATGTTCTGCATCATTGTTGATGCTTTGTAAAGAGTATATTCATGATTTTTTCCGACTGAATTTTGATGATCAGTGAATATTGAGTACATCGCTATGACCCAGAAACAAAACAGATAGCAAATAATGGAAACATTCATCTTCACCAACTCCCAAAAAAGTCAAGAGTTCATGCCAACAAGGTCATGTTATCAGTCTTCTGGAACTCTAAAGGTATCATCCTAATAAATTATCACCCAAAAGGCAGCTTAAGTACTACTACATGAACTTCCTGGGAAAGTTAACAGGGTGTAAAATTGGAGAGATGTGGGAAGCTATCCAAAGGTGTCTGCCTTCTAGCTCACAAGGCTGCTGTCACAGTGGACTTTGCATTCAGATGTGGCTTTGAAAATCTGCAGTGCCCACCTTATTCCCCTGATCCTTTCAGTTTTCTTCCTCCCTAAAACGAAGGAACTGTTAGTGGGTAGCAGATTTCAAACTGATGAGGAATTAATTAAAGAAGTGGAAGCCTAGTTTTGTGCTTAAAGTGAGATCTATTCAAAAGGGCTGAAAATAGATGGAAAAATATGTAGCTCTAGAAGATTACGTAGAGAAAGATGAAATTGCCAGCCAAATTTCAAATCCCTAACTCAAATATTTCCAGGTGGGGGTAAATACTTATTGATTGTCACCCGTATATGCCCACCTTGTATTATTCAAGTCTAAATATCTATTTTTACATGTGAAATCCCAGCTTCAAGTTCCTTCAGGTGAACGTGTTTTGGAGAATTTTTCTCAGTACTTTGAATATTCTCTGGATTAGATATAGCTAATGTCTTCTCACAGAAAATTCTTTCAAGCTCCTTTATAGGTTGCTGAACAATTATAGCACAGATGAAGGTAACGCTGTATGTGAAGATAAGCATTCCACCAAACACAAAATACTGCAAAATTAACAGTTATATTGTTATTTTCTTAAATTTCTGAATATGCTAACAATAAAAATAAAATTTGCAATGTACAAATCATTTTTTTTATAATCAATAGATCTGTAATTTCGTATAGCAGTGCAGTGCGTATTTCCTGTTCTAGGTAATCAGTAGTAATATTCTCTCTCTCCCCACAAGAAAAGTAAGTACATTTAATACAAGAATAAGCTAGAACTCTTAAAAGTAATTTATCCCTAATTGTACAGTTATTTATAAAGAGCAGTGCAAGGTTAATATTGAGAAAATTATTTAAAAAATCCAAAGAAAAGGCAGCAATGGCACCATTTGTTTAACTTTATGGTTCGTTATTTTATAGTTACATAAGTTTTCCATGGCAGTATTATGACTACACCACTTGCAATCCATTTGGAAAGGTCAAAAAAGGGACCTTAGAAACTGATGTCAGTACAAGAATGATGCATAGGGAGTTGCAGTAGCACTGGATTTTCGGAAGAGCTGTAGCACACAAACAAAACAAAACATCCCACTATGCAACCAGTAGTGAAACTACCATATCTGAGGGCCCACCCATGAAATTCATGAATTGGCCTCTCCTGTACTCTTTAACAATCATGCCAAACCATCTGCCTGTCCCTCAACCCCAAAGTGGCAGACCTGGCAGTATGTTGGTTTTGCAGTATGTGAACCTTTGCCCATCCCATTCATCTCTGGAACTTTGGAAAGCTGTGTTGTGAAGTGAGGAATCGCATACACAGTCTTCTAATCTGATAATTGTGTTTCAGTGTGGAAAATGCCTTGACAGTTTATCAGAGTGCATGTGCCATCCCAGTGGTGAAATTTGGCAGAAGTGCTGTCACTGTCTAGGAGTTGTTTCTTGTGGTTTGAGCTTCGATCATTGGTCATCATTCCTGGAACAGTAAATGCCATGCAATATCTTGACATTTTGGAAAATTCTGCTCTTTCTACATTGTGGCTGTAGTATGGACAGGAACCATTTCTGTTTCAACATTATGGTGTACCATACTGCATTGCATATCTTGTAGTGACTTGATTTGAAGTTTATTTGCTTCCCCACAGTCAATAGCTGAATTGACCAGTGTGTTTGAAGGATGAACCAACCAAAATGCCACCACCTTCCTCTTATCACAAACTGGTTTGAATTCCAATAACACAAATAGTGTGCAATTAAAATCAGATGTGGGTCAACATTTTATTAGTATTAGTAGTGGAAAATAATACTAGGAAAAAGCTTATATAGCATCAGCCAAAAGAAAAAATTATGCACCTCATCTGACCATCCCCCTCTAATAAATTGTCTAATTCTTGCATAAATTTATTCAAACTGCACACCAGATGGAAGTTTGTTCCAGTGATCAATCATTCTCAGGCTGAAATCAAATTTTTGCAGGTCTAAACATATAAGTGGCCAATAATTTTCAGCCAGTATTGTAGGTTAGGAAAGTGTGAACATTTCTCTTTTGAAACAGTATAATCTATTATGAACAGTTATCCTTCTCATTCACAGTGGTGATTACAATGCTGAACAACTTCCATGCCATGTGTAAAAGTTCTGTGTAGAAGTCATGGGTAGATTAGTAGTTAAAAGGAGCCCAGAACTGTTTTGAGGCACTTATTTATATTTTAAGTACAAATGTCCTTTGTGATTGTTAGAGATTGGCAAGCTTTTGCTAATACCTAACAGTTAACAAATGGTCATAAATGACTAATGCAGAAAGGAAGGGCAGAGTATGTGATTACATTCCAAGCAAGCTGGAAATTCGTTAGGGTCGGAAATGAACCTAATAAATCTGATGAGTATAATGAGCAGTTGTGCAGAAAAACAGAGTGGGCCAGTAAATCAGAATGTCTTAGAATGGGGGATTTTAACTTTCTAGATATTGACTAGAACTTGTGGATTGGTCACTTGCACACTAGTAAGATCTTTCTGGATTTATTGGATGACTGTTTTCTACAGCAACATGTTCAAGATGCAACCAGAGGGAGTAATACTCTTGATCTGATTATCAGCAGTGATCATGCATTAGAATCTGCAGATAAAGGAATGACTAGGTGACAGTGATCACAGTGTATTGATGTGGGATTTACTTAAAGGTGCAACTACCATCAGGTTTTAAGGCAAAAGGTTTTTGCTTTCGTAAAGGTGATTGCAGTGGTGTCAGACAGTTTTTAAATTCTATACAGTGGGATCAACTGATGATGTTACCAGTGGTGAATTCTAAATAGAAAGCCTTCAGGAACTTAATCTTGGACGGTACTAGACTTTTCATACAAAGAAATAGACATACTGTTCAAGGTTTAGGACTAGATGAATGTCAGGTGAATTAATGAGGCTCGTGGCAGAGAAGAGAAATGCATGGGATGCATATAAATTATCAGGTGACACAGAAGCCTATGGCAGATATAAGCTAGTCTATAATCAAGTCACAAAGGTTACGCAGGTGAAGGCAGATTACGAGAAATCTTTGGCAAAGAATGCAAAGAAAAGCAGCAAAGAGTTCTTTACTTATGTAAACTCTGGAAGGAAAGGGACAAATCAGATTGGTCCACTTAACATAGATGGTTTGACTATTGATGATCATGCTCAGGTAGCTCATAAATTGAATGAATATTTTGCATCTGCATTCACACATGAGAAGTTATCCAAGGAGGGGAATGTCAGAAGTTTATCAAACTCTAACAGGGAGCTGAATGATTTTGTAATAACTGAGAGAAAAGTGGAGGAGAAATTGTTGAAGATAAACATAAGAAAGTCCCCATGGGGGAGATGTGCAGATGTATCCCCAATTCACAAAGGGGGGGGTTCAGAGGGTGACATGGGTAATTACAGACCTGTTAGTCTAACTTCTGTTCCAGTGGAAATAATGGAGTCGCTGGTTAAGGAAGAGATGCAGGATCATCTAGACGAGCCTGAAGTTATAGTTCAGACACAGAGTGGCTTTGTTAAGGGGAAGTCTTGTCTGACAATTTGATTGGATACTGTGATGTGGTCACAAAGGAACTGGATGCAAAGAATAATTTTGATATCATACTTGAATTTTAGGAAAGCTTTTGATACTCTGGCACATGGAAGACTACTGTACAAATTGGAGCAGTATGGCATTAAGGGCAAGTTGCTACAATGGATAAAAGGATGGTTGAGTGGGAGAAGACAGAGAGTGGGTATCAATGGACACTGCTCTTCGTGGATTAATGTTATTAGTGGAGTTTCCTAGGGTTTGGTGTTGGGCCCATTGTTGTTTTCAGTATTTATCAATGATACTGATGAAGGTATATCAGCATTAATGTGTAAGATTGCAGATAATACGAAGGCTGGCAGGATTGTTAATGACAGTAATGATAGTACGCTACTGCACCAGGATATGAAAAAATTGAGCAGATGGGCTGAGAGGTGGCAACTGAAGTTTAACATTGACAAATGTAAAGTACTGCATATAGGTATTAGTAACCCCCAGAGTAATGTACGAATTGGGTGGTACTACACTCAGGGTAGTGGAGAATGAAAAGGACCTGGGGTAATTGTATGCAGTCAGATATGAAGTTTTCTGAGCAGTGCAAAAAGGCTGCAAGAATAGCTCATGGTGTCTTGTCAATGATATACAGGGATTTTGCTAGCAGGGATAAGGAGGTGATTGTCCCTTTGTATAAGGCAGTGGTTAGGCCACACCTTGAGTACTGTATATGGGTCTGGAGGCCTCATTTTAGGAAAGATGTGGAACTGCTGGAACGAGTACAGAGAAGGGCAACAAGATTGGTGAGTGGAACAAAGAGTTGATGTTACCAAGAAAGGCTTAAGTTCTGCAAATTGCAGCTTCTGGAGACTAGGCACCTGCAAGGTGATCTAATTGAGGTGTATAAGGCCTTGAATGGATTGAGCAAGCTCAATGCTAATGGGATTCTTCCTCTTGCTTAGATTACTCACCTGAAGGGGCATAAATTCAAATTGAGGAAAGAAGACAATTGTAGAATAGATGCACAGAAATTCGCCTTTAGCTAACGAGTGGGTGATAGTTGGAACAAACTTCCATCTGTTGTAGTGGAGGTCAGCAACTTAAATAAGTTCAAGGCAGAACTAGACAAATATTTGGAGTGAATGAATGGGTAAAAATGGGAATGGGCTGTGTTTTTTTTTTTTTTTTTTTTTTTGACTGACGCTATATAAGAATCTCAAGAATTGTCAATAATGAATACTTTTTTCAAGAAAACGGTGAACAGAAAGTGGACATTGAAGAGTCCAAATGGATTAACAACTAATGAAATCGACTTCATCCTCACTAACAGAAGATATATTGTGAATGATGTTACCATCCTGAATAAGGTAAATGTTGGAAGTGATCACAGAATGGTAAGATGTACACTTGATATAGATGTAGGAAAGGAAAGGAAAAAACCAACTCAAGTAAATAATACAAAGGTCTTTGAGATAACAGAAGAGGAAAAAAAGCAGTATGTACTGGAACTTAAGAACAAGTTTGAGGTTTTGCAGACTGCTCAGGACCAAGATATCTACGAGGAATATTACAAGTTTCTGAAAGTGATAAAACCCAAAAAACCTATAGGGAAAAATAAATCCAAAGAAGAAAAAATTAGTCAAGAAACACTTGCTATGATGAACCAAAGGTGATGACAAATGAAGAGCAAGATAAACACCGACAAGGAGAAAATTGAGTATACTGAGTTATGCAAAGCTATTAGAAAGATGCTCAGAGAGGACATAACAAGATTTAACACAAGAAAAGTACAAGCATTAAGGGAAAACAAAGGACTTAAATCAGCAGACATGAGCAGTAATACAGAAAGACAAATGATACTGAAACTGAAGAATAGCGATGGTGTACTTATAAACAGCAGAGAAGGCATAATTCAAATAGCAGAAGACTACTATAGAGAATTATACAAGGAGCGAGGGAATGATGCCAGCAGTGGGGAAGATGGATCGCAAATTACCAACACATACAACATACCTGATATTCTTCCTGATGAGGTAGAACATGCATTGAAGAAAATGAAGAATTAGAAAGCCCTGGGGGAAGATTAAGTTACTGTAGAGTTGTTAAAATTGGGAGGAAGAGACATAACACAAAAACTGGCAAAGCTCTTCACAAAGTGCATTAGAAAACGGCGCCTCCGTAGCCAGGTGGGAAGGAGCAGCAGTGCGTAGCACACGCTTCTTGATTAGACCAGGGTTCGAGCCCGTCACCACCAAATACGGAAGATGCGGAAAGGTCAGGGAATGACCACCGCATTTCCCGGAGCAATATGGCCTTAGTTGCTAATGCTCCTAAAAACCAAACAGCATTAGAAAACATGTGTCACCTAAGCAGTGGAATAATGCAATCATAGTTTTGTTGCATAAGAAAGGAGATAAATCAGAAATTGGAAATTATAGACCAATTAGCTTGTTATCCCACATCTACAAGTTGTTCACAAGGGTCATTACTAACAGATTAGAAAAAATACTTGATGAGAATCAACCAAAAGAGCAAGCTGGCTTTAGGACAGGATTCTCAACTATGGATCACTTTCACGTAATATTACAGCTAATGGAGAAAGCAAATAAATATAAAACATATATTTTCTTCAAAATCATATATATGGGGTATCCTGATCACCATTATGCCTGAATTTGTGGATTATGGAAAGGCATTTGACTCCATACAGCATAAGGCAATGTTTTGGGCACTGGAAAGACAAGGCATAGATACCCCATATATTATGATTTTGAAGAAAATATATGAGAACGCTACCTCCTTTATTAGATTAGACAAAGACAGTAGGAAATTTAAAATCGAGAAAGGAGTTCGACAAAGAGACACTATCTCCAAAGCTGTTTACTGCTGCCCTTGAGGAAGCTTTCAGAAGATTAGACTGGTCACAGAAAGGAGTCAATGTGAATGGAGAGTACCTAAACCATTTACAATTTGCAGAGGACATTGTGGTCATAAGCCACGATTCCAAAGAATTAGAAGAAAATCTTAATCAGTTATGCACAGTTAGTAAGGATTTTGGACTAAAGATGAATATGGCTAAAACAAAAGTAATGATGAACAGGTATGCCACAGAAAGGGACATAATGATTGAAGGGACAGTAATTGAAAAGGTGGAGTCATATACTTATCGGGGACAAGTTATTAGCTGTAATAATGATAAATGGCTCAAGAGAAGAATAAATTTTGGATGGATAGCATTCAGGAAATATAGTCACATACTGAAGAGCAATATCCCAGTTTGTCTGAAACGTAAAATAATGAACCAATGTATACTCCACACCATAACATGGAAGTGAAACTTGGGCACCCACCAAAATAATGGAAGAGAAGCTGAGAACTACACAGCGAAGAATGGAACAAATTATACTAGGAATCAGACTGTTAGATAAGAAGAGAAACACATGGATTAGGCAGCAAACTCAAGTAAAGGACATTCATATCAAAACTAAAGAACTAAAATGGTCTTGGTCAGGACACATAGCTCAAAGACATGTTGACAGATGGAATAAGAAAATAACAGAATGGTACCCAAGAGGAGCTAGAAGAAAACCTGGAAGACAACGACAGAGATGGATAGATGAAATTCATGAGTTTGTGGGTAGTAAATGGATGGCCATTGCACAAAACAGAAGGAACTGGAAAGTTGCTGGAGAGGCCTTCATCCTGCAGTGGATTGAAAATGGCTGATGATGATATAAGCTTGCTTTCTTGCATCACATACCTCTACTAATGCTAATATTACTGAAGCATGATTTTTTAACAGTATAAAGAGAGAAATTTTAATGCAAATGATATGGATAAAATACATATCTGCTTAACTTACCAGAGTAAGTTAAGCACGATCGAATTTTAGATCATACAGGTCACTTGACGCAATAGAAGATAATAGGGATGATTTCATTTCATGGAAGAGCTAGATTCAGAGGAGGTAAATGCAAGGGACCGTGGTTCTCTCATACATTCAAAGCAGCTTGTGAATGCACACACTTGGACAAATCATGTCATAAACCATGTGAACCAGTGTGCTAAGACCGAAACAGTCAATGTGCCAAGGTTCTCCCAAAAACAACCATAGTAAATTTCTATCTTTCTATCAGCAATTTTTCATAAATTTCCCTGCTGATACTACATTTTATAAAGGAGAATATATTGTGTATAAGGCGTATTCTGCTAGAAAAGAATTTTTGTGAGTTTATTTTCACACCATGTTTCAAATAATTGATCTTGGGATAACTGCATGCTTCACCCCTTGAAACTGAAATTTTTCTAGTCACACATCAACCACGAAATGCATCCAATTTGCATTCTCTTCTGAAGCTGCATTCCTTTTGGCCAGAATCGAAAATAAAGACAACACTCCAAAACATATCTTTCTATATTTTTAAAATCAATGTGCCAAGGTTCCCCCACATAGAACTAAAGTCTGCTGAAAGGTTTAAAAAATTGTCATAAAGTAGCAATCCCTGGATATGAAGAATGTGCCAATATTTCTAAAATAAAATTTTAAAAATTTCTAGTAAAATTATCATCTTCAAATGGAATTAGCTATGTTTTTTTATTTAGGTCTCATAGCTAGGTGTTTATATAGGTTTTGTAGCTAGGTATTTTATATATAATTTAGATCATAACTTTTTTTAATGATAATTCCAAATGCAAATAGCTGTTGAAATATATACTACTCTAGTACAGAAGTTTGACAATTCAAAATCCTGAAGAACCTTTTCATCAGTATACTTGAATTTTTGCAGATTGTAAATTTTCAGGAAATGTTCGTGAAAAAGTTTCTTCTAAAAACAGTGGAGGTTTAAGGATTTAATGGGGGAGAAAAAAAGGCAGGAGAATGATTTCCACTGTTCCCCTCTGGTGTTATCTGCTAATAGTCTACAATCTGGGTTCAAAGTACTCAGATTATAGAGAGAAATTATACAGGTTTGGTAGAGTGTCCTACATTCCACAGAAATAACTTTGTCTAACTATGACTGGCATATAGTATCCAAAAGGTGACAGTGTAAATATTCTAAAATTGTAGGCAACTCTCAACATTTACTAATATACAGCATATGAACACAGAATCAAATAGGATTTCTATTGTCATGTTAGTTTACACTGAGTTTGCTTTGCATTAGCAACACCTACCAAATACCTTGTGGAGCCACTTTTTGCCTGTAATTCAGCCTGAACATGTCCTCCACAAGGTTTTGCAAGATATCCTGTGGTGGTACTACCTGTGCATTGCACAATGCATCCAGTAATGCCTGCACATTGTCAGGTGGATGGTCATAGCATCAAATATCCTTTTCTGGTAGGTCCTAAATATGCTCAACTGGCTTGAGATAGTGAGAATTGAGTGACCGACCCTAGGAAGGCAGAGAATTCATTTTCATGTTCCTGAAGCCAGTTAGCAACCTGCTGGGCCTTGTAACATGGCACATCTTATTGGTAAACTGATATCTTGAACAGCATGAACTTGGTCAGCAATGATAGAAAGGTAGGCATTGCCTTGAGCTATTGATTAACGGTGATCAGAGGACTTAGGGAATGCCACAAAAACAGTTCCCAAACCATAGCACCAAACACAGAGTGCATCCAGTTGCCATGGCCTCATCCAAGGATCATGGCCATAGCCTATACAGGGTGATTCACTACCAGTGCAACAAACTTTCAGGAGGTGTAGGGGGCAGAAAGACGAATCGGAATCACATAGCATTGCAGGGTCCAAAATGACTTCGTCATGCGGTAGAGGACGTTGAATGGGAGGTCGCGTGAACAGCGATCCCACTGGAAGTCAGCATTTGCGAACCGTTTCTGTTGAAGAAACCAAGTAGCAAAAGTCCTCCAGAGTGGATAATCTGCAGGCTCCAATGATTGGACGCGTTGCAGATGGTATGAACTCATTTGGTTTGTTGACAATATCCTCCATACAGTGGATTGGGAAATACCCAATCGTTGGCCTATCGCCCGAGACGTAGGACATAGGACTGCAAGACGTAGGACATTCTCCTCATTGTCTTACGTCCTTGTCATTCGCTCTCGATTCATGGTACCTCTCGTGAAACGACCAGTCTCACGTAACCTTGTGTGCACACGTGCGAAAATCGTATGATGGAACGTTCCTGGTACAAGCGCAGAGCAGCGCGCCCATTACAGTCCACAGCTACATACGTGAGGTGCATGTCGGCCAGTTCAACGTTTGAATACTCGTCCATCTTACTGCCTCAGGAATCAGTTTGCAAATGCTGACTTCCAGCGGGATCGCTGTTCACGCGACCTCCCGTTCAACATCCTCTACCACATGACGAAGGCATTTCGGACCCTGCAATGCTATGTGATTCCGATTCGTCTTTGTGTTCCCTACACCTCCTGCAAGTTTGTCGCACTGGTAGTAAATCACCCTGTATAAGCTGATGTCTAGTACATAATCCATGTGGATATTAGTCTTGCTATTCCTAGTTGTACTGGGTAGTTAGCTGGGCCAATATTGCAGAAGTGTTGTCTCGCAACACTGCAGCAAAGCAGCAGTGTTGCGAGACAAGGAACATGATGCTCATGGATGCCCTACAGGTGACCTTTAGCTGGTTGTTCAACCACTGTTGAACTAGTGACAGTAGATTTGTGACACCACAGAACAAGAGTACTTAACAATGTTGGCTGTTTTCAAAATACTGGCACTTGCATGTTTTGCTTTACAAACATTCCACATTTGAAGCTTGAAAGAACTCTATGCTGATGCATTCTTATTCGCAGACACTCAAAAACTGATCACCATGCGTGTGAACTACACTTTTATGTCAACTGTTCCTAACTGAGCCGTCAGCAGCTTCACAGATTAGTCCATTCCTACACAGAGGGGCAGTTGCTATTACAAACCGAACTCAGTATATTTTTATGAACATCTTTTGCATGAGACCTTAATAAAAAGTAATTATTGCTCATTTAAACCCTTCTGTTTAATTACTCTTAACAGCACTAAAAAAAAAAAAAGGAAATGCAATAATACAAACCCCCATAAATGTGGACGTTTGTATCCTTTCCCTCATTTGTGCAATTGCTACACTTAATGACACTGGATGTATGATATATGTCAAGAAAGCCAGTCTTGATTGGACTACAAATGTAGAAGATGACAAAAATTCATCAATGACACCTAGAATGAAAATAATTAAACAAATAAACTATTTAAACATAAAATCACTTTTAATTTTCAATTTGAATATAAGCCTAAACCAACTGCAGTTTATAAAAATAAAATTAATGAAAATACAGTACCTATTAATTCATTGTCTTATCTTGGAAGAATCCCTGTGGGGTAAGAGAAAGAAGATGCAATCTTAAAGTCATATTTGACTGAAGATAAAGTGAAATCGGTTTTTCGTTTTACACTGTAAATTTTGGCTCTCTACTCAGGAATAATATTTGATTTGAAGTGGCGATACATCATATGTTACCAAGAAATTTCTGTCTGCCTTAATAAGAAACAGGCCAAAATTTTAAACTCAGTATTGTGACCTTAATATTGCACACTATGTGCTTCAGTTCATTCATTAAAGTGTTGTTAACAGTTAATTCTAGGGTGGCAATTAAACCTGCACCAGGATCATGCAATATTATCAGAAAGCCAGAGTTCATGATTAGCTGTTAAAAAAACCCCCTTTTGTGCCAAGGTGCTTTAGTGCCTTAATGCTTTGCATCTGCTGAAACCCTATTTTGCACAGCCCTCTCTGCAGCTCATAACAATCCTTACTCAACATTTCCTCCTTCACAGTACAGTGAATTTGCCACCTTGTTTGTTACGAGAAACTTAGGCCAGATTCCATTGGAAATTGGAATAATTACTTAAGGAATTGTTATTATCCACACCCATACAGTGACTTAATATTGCTTCTTGGTCTGACAGCGAATATTCTAAAGCCAATAACATATTACTCTGGTATTCATCCCATAGTCTATGGATATGTAACTGAATGCCAATATTCACTGTCAGGTCTCAATAATACTATTGTATTAATAAATACACTGTTTGCAATGTTAACCTTTTTTTTTTCATATTCTGAAGCAATAGCTGCAGAATATAAAAAAAACAGTAACTCTTGAAAGTAAGAAATAAAAAGTATATATATATATATACTCTTAGAAGGAACTTCACTGATGTCTGTAAGGCCCTGAGAGGGGAAAGTAAAATGTATGAAGGTGAAATTTTGTTACAAATGCATCCAGAATCAGAGGCCATAAATTTAAATTAAGGGGAAAGAGGTTTAAAGTAAATTGTAGGAAGCTGTCTTTTGGCTAGCAAGTTTTTAATTATTGGAATAAATTACCTCCATGGGTAGTCAAGGTTAATAGCTTAGAGAAATTACATATGTGAGGATGGAAACATAAGTTATTTCTATTTTTTTAACTAATTCATAAAAATCCTATCGCTTCCTTGCACTCTATGACTAATACAAATATTCCGGTGTGATCACACAGGTCAAAGGAATTCAGAATTAATCATTTTAAAAGAAATATTATTATTAACCATATTCGCTGGTCATATCAGCTCAAACCACATCGACTCTAACACATATACAGGGTGTCTCAAAAATATTGGTACAAACGTTTAGGTGAGATAGGTAACATCTAAAGGAATGTGAATCGCATAGGAACCCATAACCGGAAACATCACCGTAAGTCGGTACACGACACTCTTCGTCAGTTTGCGAGAGGGAAAATTTCTGGTTTACTCATTCAAGCAGTAGTCGCCGCACGAAGAGCATGCATCAGTATACGAACTGAGAACTGGCAGACTTGCACCTAGTGTATGGATTAGCAGAGGGCAATGGACGAGTCGCTCAATGAATTTATGGAGAACGCTTCCCAGACAGACATGTACCGAGCCACCGTTTGGGCGTGTGCATCAAAATTTGTGCGATTATGGGTCATTTAGAGGTAACAGGAGTAGTGTGGGCAGACCACGTTCGATGCGAACTCCCACCATGGAAGAAAGTGTGTTGAATGCCATTCAGAATAATCCTACTACCAGCACACGTGCCGTTGCCCCTGCCTTAGGAGTGTCTCATTGCAGTGTACAGCATGTCTGGCATGACGATTCCTTACACCCCTTTCATCTCCAGAGGGTTCAGTTACTGCTCCCCCAAGGTCATCCTGCACATTTGGCTTTTGCGCAGTGGTTTCTCCAAGAAAATGTTCAAGACTTGAATTTTCCAGCCTATGTTTTGTTCACGGATGAGGCTTATTTCATTTGAGAAGGCTTATTCAATCAGCACAATGCTCATATGGGCTCACGACAACCCACACGGTGTGCACCCCCATGCAGCACAACATCGCTTCGCAATAAATGTGTGGGCAGTTATGGTCGGTGACTGCTTAATCGGCCCATACCTGTTACCATCCCGCATGAACTCCGCTAAATATCGGATCTTTCTTGAACAAGTTCTACCAGGGTTACTTGACGATGTTCCAGCAAATGTGAGATGCAACATTTGGTTTCAACATGACAGGGTGCTTACCCATTATGTAAGGTGTGTTCGTGACCATTTGAACAGGCATTTTGGGCGTCGATGGATGGGATGTGGTGGACCCATTGCCTGGCCCCCATGCTCACCTGATTTATCGAGCCTTGATTTCTTTCTGTGGGGGGGCCCTCAAATGTATCGTGTATGAATCGTCTGTGGAGATGGAAATGGATCTCGTGGCGAGACTCGTCTGCGCTGCTGCTACTGTCAAAGAAACTCCAGGTGTGTTTGACCGTGTATGCTGCATCGGTGTCACACATGCATCCCAACTCATGGTGGAACCTTCGAGCATCTGTTGTAACATCATGAAATGCATTCATCTTTTACTTTATTGTTAATATTATGTCAATATTATTACAAACCGAACTCAGTATATTTTTATGAGCATCTTTTGCATGAGACCTTAATAAAAAGTAATTATTGCTCATTTAAACCCTTTGTGTCATTTCTGCTTCTTGTGCCTCTGCTACTACTTTCCCATGATGTTTCCAGTTATGGGTTCCTATGCGATTCACATTCCTTTAGATGTTACCTACCTCCCTTAAACGTTTGTACCAATGTTTTCGAGACACCCTGTAGAGTACTCTTTCCAAGAGCTAGAGTTTTAATTCTTTTCTAGCGGCATTTTCCCTGTCACTAGTGCTCTTACAAGTTTTAAAGTAAGAACCCAGGGAGGAAATCCACCTTTCTTTTCTTACTAACTAACCTCAACAACAGCTTGTGGTGTGATACAGAACACTGCAGAGGCCAGAGTTTTAAAATTGTGACCAACTGATGATGGTGTTACCAACAGCAAATTCTAAATGGGAAGCATTCGAGGAAGTAATTTTGGAAGCTACTAGGCTTTTTTGTTCCAACAAAGAAATACTGCTCTAGGTTTAGGCCCAAATGGATGTCAGATGAACTAATGAGACGTGTGGCAGAGAAGAAAAATGCTTGGGATACACAAATTGTCAGGCAACACAGAAGCTTATGGTAGATACAAGCTAGTGTGTAATCAAGTCACGAAGGAATTTGGCAAGTGAAGGCAGATTATGAAAAATCATTGGCAAAGGATGCAAAGAAAAACAGCAAAGAGTTCTTTACTTATATAAACTCTAAAAGGAAAGGGATGAATTAGATCGGTCCACTTGATATCAGTGGTTTGACTACAGATGATCATTCTCAGATAGCTGTCATTTAAATGAGTATTTTGCATCTACATTCACACATGAGGACTTATTCAGGGAGGGAAAGGCCAGATCTTTATCATACTTTAACAGGGAGTTAAATGATTTTGTAATAACTGAGCAAAGTGGAGGAGAAATTGTTGAAGTTAAACACATGAAATGCACCTGGAGTTGATGGAATCAATCTAGTTATACTAAAGGAGGCAGCAAAGGCAGTAAGCAAATCAGTTCAGCCCTGGAGAGATTGTCCAGGGCTCATGGGGTAGAATTTTTCTCAGTGTGGTCTGTGCTTGTTAAGAGGAGAGATTGCTTCTACAGAGATGGAATACACTTAAATATGAGGGATGCAAGAATATTTGATGCTATCGAGGAAACTGCTAGCTTTGGGGGGGGGGATTCACAGACTAACAGATGAACAGTAGCCACAGCAGAGGTGGAAATGATTCTTGCACTGCTTCTATTGGAATGAGCAGCAGCCCAAAAAGCCAGTTTCTGGGGATTTCGGGAACTTCTGGGGGTCATGAAACAAGTAAATACATGGGCTGTGTTAGTGTAACTAAGAATAAAAACAGGTGCATGTACACCAATACTTGCATGTACACCAATGCATGTATACTTGCATGTACACCAATGCTAGGAGCACAGTAAATATATATTTAATGAATTTGAAGTGCTGGTTAAGTCATCCAAGGCGATTCTTGGGATGTCAGAGATGTGTTGCCACTCAGATATAAGGGATCCAGAATTGGAATTTGGGGAGTACAATGTGTACAGAAAGGATAGTCAGGCCAGGATAGAAAGGGAGGAGGGGTTATGCTGTTAATTAAGAAACATAAAATCTAAGGAAGTGCATCCAGGTGACATAGATGACCAGTACAATGTTGAGTCAGTTTGTAGTGACATTAGCACTAGGAAAGCAAAAATGAGGATAGAAGTTTGTTTTAGGCTTAATGACCCTGATAAGTACAATGAACAATTATGCACAGAAATAGTGGGCCAGTAAATCAGTGTCTTATAATGGGGGATTTTAACTTCCCAGATATGGACTGGAACTTCTGGGGGTTGGTCACTCGCACACTAGCAAGGCTTTTGTGTATTTATTGGATGATTGTTTTCTACAGCAGCATGTTAGAGAGGCAACAAGAGGGAGTAACACTCTTGATCTGATCATCAGCAGTGATTAGAGTAACTAAGAGTAAGAACAGGTGCATGTATACTTGCATGTACACTAATGCTAGGAGTATAGTAAATAAATTTAATGAATTTGAAGTGCTGGTTAAGTCATCCAAGGCTATTCTTGGGATATCAGAGACATGTTGCCACTCAGATATAAGGGATCCAGAATTGGAATTTGGGGAGTACAATGTGTACAGAAAGGATAGACAGGCCAGGATAGGAAGGGAAGGGTGGTTATGCTGTTAGTTAAGAAACACATAAAATCTAAGGAAGTGCATCCAGTTGACATAGATGACCAGTGCAATGTTGAGTCAGTTTGTAGTAATAATAATTTATTTATCCCTATTTTATGTTACACTTATTTTGGGAGATAACAGCAAAAAGGAGGGAGAACACATAAGCCAATGGCTTTTTAGTTGGTGTTCCCTTAAAAAATGTGATAATGAATATGCAAATATACAATTGAAAAATATACAGTTCTGAAATTGTACAGGTAATGTTCAACAGAAAAGACAGAAATAAATTGGAGTTTTTTGTACATTTCTTTACAGAAGACTTTGAAAAGCATCGCTACTTATAATATCATTGTGAACATTTTTACAATTAAATGAGAGAAAAGAAAAATGATGAAATGTCTGCACTTCAATTTACAAACTGTTTGCCGACTGCTTCCTTTAACATTTGTACATTATTTCCATGTTGGTGTTTTTAAAATCCAGGAGTTGAGTGGAAGGTAATTTGAATCAGACATCCCTGATGATGTGTTCATTTAGTAGTTTCTTGAATTGATTTAGTGAAGTGATGCACAGTTTAGAGCTATGCCTTGTGATAATATAAATTTTCTTCCACAAAGTTGGAAGTCCAGTGGATATTGCATTATGTTCAAGAATGTTTTTCTAACCTTCTTTTCTTAAAATTCTTTAAATTCTGACCAAGTCACACACTCTAGAAAAATAGAAGCAACTCTAGTTCATAATGGAACCACCACCATGCTTGACTGTAGGCACCATTTTTCTTCGTTTGATTCGCTTGGATCGAAAACTTCAATTTTGGATTCCTCCCTCTTCAGTACGTTTTTTCACTCTTTATTTGTCCAATGTCGATGGCTTTTAGCCGGATCAAACCATTTCTTTTGATTTTCCAGTTTTAATAAGGATTTTCGGATCGCTACATGACCATGAAGTCCTGCATGTTTAAGACAAAGTTTAACAGTGGATGCAGACACGGAGTTTCTCTATTCCTATTAAACTCCGCTTGAATTTCAGGTTCAATAAGTCGTCGATTTCATATAGAAATCAGTGTTGTGGTCTTATCTTGTGAATCCGTTTTTACACGTGGTTGTCCTGATCGTGGTTTGCCCTTTAAACTGGATGTAAACTTGATTTGAACTTTAAACTGGATTTAAACTTGATTTGAGTAAGACGTCTTCCGACCTCAAATCAAGTGCACAAGCATACATTTACTTGTTTCAAGAAGAATGATGATCGATGCAGATTCAATATTCCATATTGGCCTATGGATCAACTCGAGTTTTAATACCGATGAACACACACAGTAGCGTTGGAACGCCTTGGCATTGGGGCAGGTGCCAAGGGCGCCGGTATCAAAAGAGCGGCACTGGCAGACCACATCAGATCCGAGCCAAACTATTTCGACACTCGAGGCTAGCTAGCTGATGAAATTGCACCCCTCGATGACGTCGCATCAGGATGAGAGTAGAGGGCGGGGTGAAATTAATTTTCGCCAATTGGTGTGTTTTCAGAGGAATAAATCGATTCAAGCCTGCACGCATCACTAAATCTGAGTACATAGCAGCACAACTCTATTTGCCATCCAGGTCGTAACTTGGAAGCGACCAATCAGGCGAATGCTTCACCAGTGCATGCTCGAATGCATAGCAGTTCGCAATTCATGTATTGTGTACATTCTACGACACTGAATAAGTTACATGTCATAAGTAATGTGTGTATAATAGTGTTTTTGTGCATTAGCAGGGCATATATGATGTAAGTGTGGGGGGGTTAAAAATGTTATTTTGCGGGGAATAGAATTCTTTATTATTATATGTTATTATAATTCCTGTAATTAATAATTCTTGTTAATCTTTCAGACCCACCTCTCTTAACTTTGTATTTCCCCATTTATTTCCCCCCCTCCCACATTAACAGCTGACTTGTATACTGCACAGAAGATCACAGATTCTGGGGGAATAGAAGTTCGTGTATGTCTCCTCTGGACTGGCTGAGTATTCAGAATGATTACTACACTTGATAAACATATACAATATTGTTTATTCACAGTATATACATTAAAAGAATATATCGTACATCATCAATTGGGTATTATGTTAATTACTAGCATTATATGTGTGCTAAGATGTAAGGATAATCATAACTCATATATCATGTCTCTTCATGTCTTTCTGCCTTTTCTCCTTCTGGTTTAGTTTACATCTCATAACATTCTCTTGTCTTCTAACAATTTAACTTCCTAACTGGGATTACAGCAGTGAGCATAACATGTGTATTTTCCTAGATTTATAAATCCCCGCTATAATCTTTCTTTAATTATCCCTTCCAAAATAAGTACATGTGCATAGAACATAGTCTCAACTTAAAACATACTAGTCTTGAGTACATATATCTAAATCTTCATTGCTTAATAACTTATTTTAGTATTAGTATTAGTAACGGCCGCATGGTGCAAGAAAGCCTATGGCTTATGCTGCACCAGCCAAAAAAAAAAAAAAAAATCTGAACAAAACAATGATAAAAACAAAAAAATAATAATAAAATAAAATAAATAACTAAATAATAATAATTAATTAAAAAAAAAAGGAAATTAAACCTATCATCCTATGCGCTTCCCTTACCCGAAAGTACTATCCAGATGACCTTTGAATTTCCCCAAACTGTCAGCCTCTACCACCCATGAAGGCAACTTATTCCAGTAATTTATAACTCGCTGGCTAAAATAAAACTTCCTGCAGTCCAATCTAAACATTTCCCCCCGTAACTTAAATTTATGTCCCCTAGTTCTAGCATCATTTATAATCTTGAAAATTTTGTCCTCATTCATTTTACTGATGCCTCTCAGAGCCTTAAACACCTCAATCAAATCTCCTCTAAGGTGTCTAGTTACCAAACTCTGCAACCCACATATTCGAAGTCTTTCTTCATAAGGACGCCCTTTTGCCGATCTCACCAGGCGAGTTACCCGTCTTTGCACCCTTTCAAGAAGCTCGATGTCTTTCTTTAGGTGCGGTCTCCATACGTGAACACAGTATTCCAACTGTGATCTAACATAAGCCTTATATAATGGGATTATCACGTCCCTATCTCTGCTTGCAAAAGTTCGATAGATCATCGATAGGACACCATGGGCCTTCCTTGCAACCTGTTTACAATGCTTAGAGAATTTCATCTCTAACCATATTGTAACACCCAAGTCCCTTTCCTACAGTACTGGGATTAGTTGAACTCCACCAAGCGAATAATTTTTTTTGGGATTACTGTTTCCAGGTGTAATACCTTACACTTTGTTGGATTAAAGCACAGCTGCCATTTTTCTGACCATTCCTGAAGTCTATCTAGGTCTCTCTGAAGAAGCTCAGCTTGACAGTGATCATTAACTACTCTACCAATTTTAACATCATCTGCAAATTTAGACATCACGCCCTCTATCCCTTCATCAATGTCGTTTATGAAAATTAAAAACAACAGTGATCCTAATACTGATCCTTGGGGAACCCCACTTCTTACATCGACCCAATCTGAGGAATAGCCATTTATCACAACCCTCTGCCTCCTGCCCTGAAGCCATCCTTCTATCCATCTAAGGATTTTCCCAGTGATTCCAACGTGTTCCAGCTTATAAAGCAACCGCTCGTGTGGGACTGAGTCAAAAGCTTTGCTGAAATCTAACTAAACAATGTCGAAATTATTCCCTAAATCCAGCTCGTGAGTGACCCTTTCGAAATAGCGAACCAGATTTGTTAAACATGATTTTCCCTTTACAAAACCATGCTGAGTATCCTTGAGAATTTCAATTCGATCCAAATGATCCTGAATTCCACCCTTGATCATTGCCTCCATGATTTTCCCTACTACTGAAGTCAGACTGACAGGTCGATAATTTCCAACTTCACTTTTAGAGCCACCCTTATGTATGGGAGATACATTTGCACTTTTCCAATCCAAAGGAATCTGCCCAGAGTAGTGATGCTCACATAATTAGCCTCAATGGTTCAATGCACTCGCTTGCCGCCTCTCTTAAGATTATAGGGTATATTCCATCAACTCCAGGAACCTTACTGGTCTGTAGGCTCGAAAGTTTTTTCATTAAATAATCTTGCGAAATTTCAATATCATTAATTACATTCAAGGCATCTATGATTAATGTTTTAAAAGCGTACCACAGTTCAATTGTATTCATTCTCTGCGCGATATCTACCAAGTTAATAGAGGCCATGTAGTACCTTAAGGCATCGTAATTTCCTTTTCTGAAATTAAAACCCATTCCTTTGCCTTTTACTTCTGCTACCTCTCTCGTCATCATCCACCATAGAACTCCGTGATCACTTCCTGCTACTGGTTCCTCTACTGTCAGCCCTGTTATGTCATCTGATTCATGTGCGATGATGAGGTCTAGGACATTCTTTTCTCTAGTACTTTCCCTGACATGTTGACACAAATAACAGTCATCTAGTTGATTTAAAAATTTTGTTCCCCATGTCGAGTTTCCTTCCCATTTACTCCAATCAATTAGAGGCAAATTGAAATCACCCATAATAAGGCATTGGCGCTTACTTGCCCATTTTGCATGTAGAGGCTTTTGTCATAATCTTCACAATCACCTGGTCTGTAGATTACTCCTACTCGCATTATACCTTTGTTTCCAACTATCTCACACCATACAGACTCTATACTAGCATGTGAAATGTCTGAATCCGGGAAAGCTATCGTCGCACTCAGGCTGCTTCTGATAAGAAGCATTACCCCACCCCACCACCCCTTAAACTTATCTTTGTGATGAAGTACATATATCTTATGAACTTTCTCCTTCCCTTTATGCTAAACAATATCAAATCAACTAATTTAAAACCTTCCCTAGAGTCCTTTCCTTCAATTCAAGCTTAAAACTATTATCTGGTACTTACATAACAGCTTAGGGGATTACTCTTTACACAACCTTTTCCTCAGCTCAGGAGCGGCCATCATCATCAATATAGGGCATCATCAGACTCCTACTGGAATTAGTCATCGGCTAAGGAACTGCTGCTCATCTACAGGAATTCTCCTTCGTTCTGGAACTCACTCTTTTCTCCTGAAATGGGTTGCCCTGGCCCGCTTTGGGCGTCTAATCACTCGACGATACTGGGGGGAGGGTGCATAATAAAATTATCAAGACTCTTTACTGCTTTATCGAGAAGCCAGACTGTATAACTCTTCCTTATCTTTCTACACCGAGACTTTTCGATCCTTATCACTCAGCTCCAGCATATGTGTTTCCATCTTTCACTGGGCATCTCTTTCATATTTCTACATTGCGGCTGACCTCTCCCAGAACTTGCCTAACGAATTGTCTTTGCGACAAACTGCTTCAATTTCCACTACCACATTCCAGCGATTCTCCCGGCACTTCTCGGGATTTCTTTCCGGCCGCACATCACCCAGGCACACCCACAAGAACTCTCAAAACTTCCAAAACTGCCCAAACTGTCAAAAAACTCTGTAACTCCCACTCTCTTCTGTTGCATCTCCTTTTGTTTCAGCCACCCCTTCTATTCTGATCCAATCGCAGTTCGTTCTTCATCATCTCTATATTCTCATTTGCTCTCTTCCAATGTCCTCGCGTTCAGGTTTCCCACGCGGCTGACAGACTTCAGTTTCTTGGACTCTCCGGTTTTCCTTCGAGACTGCTGGGGGCACTCCGGTTTTCTTTCGAGCCTGACAGGCTTACTTTCACTTCTGGGGCACTCTTCACATGATGCACCTTCTTGTGTAGACGATATATTCACAGGTGTATATACCTGGCTCATTGTCTTTACAAGGGCTTACATTACCAAACTCACCTACCTCCACTTCGACCCGCACTCATGACCTTCTTTCTCCCCTTTGATCACATCACACAGAAGTCAGACACAGAATGCTCTTTTCTCTCAATTTTTCTTTCCCCGAACTTCACTCTTCCCCTCAAGTTTGGCACGCCTCCCCCCAACCAATCCTTCCCCTCTGTTTAAATTTACGTTCCTTTCCATTTGCCAACACAATTCTCCCAAGCTGTCTCCCTAGCGCGCAAACCAACCCTTTTCTCGAACTTTCTTAATTTTTTTTCACAGGCAATATGACCCTTTCGTGTCCACTGGCAACCTCCAAAAACACTCATTTTCGTTTCACACCTTTCTCTCTAAAAGTATCCCAACACCCAAAAATCAGTCAGCCTGACGCCGTTTTTAATTTGACGCGAACACTGGACGTCCACTCATTTCCTGTTTTGGCTCCAACGGTGTCATAGATCAAAGGAAACAACTCGCATAATTCCGCTTCATGTCTTATTGTTCTTCCTTAAGCAACCCCTTCACGCCCGTTCTCAAATGGCACCCCTTTACTTAGTCCTGCTGTCCCTGTTTGCTCTCTCATATTATTTGAATTACTTGTTTACCACTTTGCTACTATTCTCAATTCTCACGCTTAAACTAACCCATCAATAAATCTAGCGTTGTTCAAACTTTAACATTACTTCTAGTAAAACAATTATTTTTATTTTAAATTTGTCATTTTTAAATTTGTTTTTGTCAAGGTTTTATTTTAAATTTGTCATTGTCAAGTAGGCAAGCTTATAGCTTACGCCGCTTATTAGTGCCTACCGCTTACTTCAAATAAATAGTGTCCAGTTATTTTTATTCTGGCTCATTTCGAGGAAATGCAAAAAACGATTGAATTTACGTGCCGACAAAAGATTTCCGGAAAGTGATTTAACTTATATTTATTTAGTAAACTTTGCCGATACTTACCAGTGAAGAAACGAAGCACCTGAGCAGGACACTTCACCGAACGAATGACTATTTAATATTCAACTATACTGTACTATATATAACTTCAAATGTCAAACGGTGAGAGTTACAGTAAGCTAACACGCTTTAGAGGGGCTTGACTTGCACTCCCATTCCGACGTTGCCACATTATTTGCATAATTGACAAATGACAAAGTATATTTTGATTTTACCGACTACT
Source organism: Mastigoproctus giganteus (assembly GCF_048544385.1). NCBI lineage: Eukaryota > Metazoa > Arthropoda > Arachnida > Uropygi > Thelyphonidae > Mastigoproctus > Mastigoproctus giganteus. The sequence goes on along the minus strand of NC_143576.1, from coordinate 89,534,494 downwards.
GACAGAAGCGATAGAAGACAGAGCCGTATTTACTGTCATTTAAAACATTGATATTGATATTTTATTCAAATCCAATAGTGTTGCAAACCAATGATTTAAACTTTATCTAGGTACGAAAAAATTTTGTATAATTTATTTTTTCTTAAATTTTCAATTTAAATTGTTTTTATTTTTATTTTTTTGACCGCGAAGGGGGGGGTCAAATTTGATTGAACGGGGCCCAGGGCTGCAGCCCATAAAGACCATGCCTAAATGTGCCCCTGGGAACATGTAAGTCTAGACTTTAATGATCCAACCAGATGGAATTTTAATATCCACAAAAGCGGATCTCGTATAGTGCAACACAATCCTGAAGAGTTAACTGCATATCCTGTCACTAATGGCCGATGTTTCAATAATTCGCGGAAATACAATTATAAAGTTATTGAAAAAAAAAAAAAAACAGGAAATGGTTATTTTAACGAAAAAACAAAGATGCAATATACATGTATTGTTTTCCGTGCTTCCTATTTGTATTTGGTACAAATAATGGTCCATTTTTCAGCACAGAGGGATTTAAGGACTGGAAACATAAATCCAATCGTTCTATTTCAAGAGAATTCGTTTCAACACACAATTTCACAAAATGGAAATTATTAGAAAAGGATCTTCAAAAAAGGTGGATTAATTTACGACGTTGCACAAGCTGCACTAAGAATTTGTGATATATTTTCACATCTCCAGTCTGTGTGACCTCCCATCAGTCCACGGATGCTGTCATAATTAGGGCTAAGGGTTTGCTTATTTCCTTTGCCGCCTCTTTTAATATAACTGGATAGATCCCATCCACCCCAGGTTCCTTTGTTATATTTAACTTCAACAATTCAATTTCTCCTCCACTTTGCTCTCAGTTATTACAAAATCATTTAACTCCCTGTTGGAGTTTGAAAAGCTTCTGGCCACCACTTCCCTACAGAATTCCTCGTGTATTAATGTAGATGCCAAATACTCATTCAGTTTGTCGTCTACCTGAGCATAATCATCAACAATCGAACCATCGATATCAAGTGGACAAATCTGATTCATCCTCTTCCTTCTACAGTTTACATAAGTAAAGTCTTTGCTGTTCCTCTTTGCATCCTTTGCCAAAATTTTCTCTTAAATCTGCCTTTGCTTGCCTCACCACCAGTTGCAGATTGTAATATCTTTAGCTCTTAATTCGCGTGCTTAGTAACAGCACTATTGCCTAAATTGCTTGCAGGCCCGCTGTGCGAAAAATGCGTACCCAGTTTTAAGTTTCTCCTTATCCATTCGTTATATGGAAAATTTTATTCATTCTACGGAAATTATTTTAAATGTAATTGTCAAGGGGAATTCAAAAAAATTTCGCAAAATAGAAAAATTCGCTAAAAAGAAGTTCGTTAAACAGAGGTCCGACTGCACTTATTATTATTTATTATGGTTTTACCACTTATCGAAAAAATGCGTGTAGCGACGAATTTTCCAAGGGCGCCAAAAACCTAGTTACGCCTCTGAACACACAAGACAATCGACGTTCAAGTTTCAAACGGCGTTTTCAACAATATAAGAAAGATCTTGAAGAGAAACATTACGATACACTCGAGCAGTTTCTAGAAGAGCACAAGTTGAATATGAAAACTTACTTGGATGTTATTCGATCAGAATTGACGAGACCTGCCGTTCTAATGAAAAGAAATATGACACAAATTTGGACGAATACCTTCAATCCTTGTATAGCTGATATATTAAATTCGAACATGGATTTACAGTTCATACTCGAGGAACATTCATGCGCATCATACGTTGTCGAATATGTAAACAAAACCAACAGAGGCATAAGCCATTTGCAACGAGAGTTGATCAAATTGCAAGAAGAGTATCCAGATGAAGACTACATCGACTTGTTAAAATGCGTTAATATTAAAATGTTGAACAGCGTTGAAATGAGCTCGCAAGAGGCCCGCTTGGTATTTGCTTCGCCAGCCAATGTCTGAGGCTAGTAGAGAAGTTCTGTACATTCCAACTACTTGGCCTCACGAGCGTCAGAAAAGTAAGAAGAGCAAGAAGCGAATGGCTGAAGAAAATCACGATGATGATTTTACCGACATATGGAATGAAAATATTATACAGAAATATGAGAAAATACCAAAAGATGGAGAGCTCGGTCAGCTTTGCTTGGCTGATTTTGCAGCGAAATACAATGTTGTGAAGCGACAATGTAAACTTAGAAAACAGATGCGAGTCATAAGGTGTCGCCACTATGAAATATCTGAATTGGCAGAGTATAAACGTGAGATGGTTTTACTTTACCGGCCTTTCGAAAATGAAATGGTTGATATCTTAGATTCAAACAAGTTTCTTCAGATATACGATGAAAATGAAGAGTACTTTATGAATTGCCGCAAAAGGTACGTCGGACGTCGATATTGACAAACCATTACGAATATTGTAGAAAACTTTGCATCGGAATGGACGATAAAGAGAATGCTCGAGCGAAATGCGAGGAATATGTTCAAAGTCGAATCGCAGAGGATGCTAGTAACAGACTTCAAGAGAACAATGATGATATTGAAATGATTTCGGAAAACTCGCTATCCGCTGTGGTACGTCGGCGAGATATGTCATGACCAGCGACGATTACTGCAAGTTGGTTCGAATGACGAATAGAGAACAACGCGAGTGGATTCTTGAAGTTATTTTATTATTATCATCAGTTTATTTCTCTTAGGAGACACCCGATTACAGCCACTGGCCAGGGGGGTGATGATACATATACAACTAAGTTACAAAATGTAATACAATTATGAAATCCGTGTTATCTGATTTATAAATACATCTTTTCTGGTACATCGAATAACAGATCGAGCTAAGACAACACCGTTTCAAATATTCTTTACTGGTCCAGGAGGCTGTAGCAAGACGCTTACCTTGAAAATTATGATGGAAACTTACAATCGCTTAAGTCAGGCGCACAACTCGCCTGCGCTTCGCCGGGGAAGGCGGCTGTAGTCAACGGTACTACAGTTCATTCGGCGTTCAAAGTTGGTATGACGTGAATACATGGTGTTCTTGCTCGAGAAACTTTTTAACTCTATCGTAACGGGTTTAAAAACGTTCAAGCAGTATTCTTCGATGAAATTAGCATGATCGGAGCTGACATTTTGCATTCGATCAACGGCAGACTGTAAGAGATCACCGTAGAATTCGATCGAGAGTTTGGTGGTTTAGATATATATTGCGGAGATTTGTGTTAGTTGCCGCCAGTGAATGCAAGGCAGATATTCAAGCCTCATAAGAATTCCGTCGATGGTGCAATTTTGTCTGTTTGTCTGTTTCTTTCCACTGGTCCAAGTGATGAGACAGAGTGATGTTGTATTCTCCGGCATATTAACTAAAATTGGAAACGGTTAGACGTAGAAGAAAAGAAGTTAATCGACAGTCGATTTAGAACATGAGAATTTGTCATGGAACAAGTACCAATTGCTGTTCGTTTGTTTCCCTTCCTCCCCACACCGGGTGAAAAAGGTCCTGGTTCGAATCCCGTCGATGACGCGAGGAACTTTAGTGGACTTTTTTTCTCTCCGTGACTGAGTTAATCGGTCTCAGGCGTAGATAGCAAGGTTTTTCCCCCAGAAACTGGTTTTTTCGTCCAGCGAACAGGCAAATCGACCAGAGAACACACGCAATTTACAGACAAAATAAATATATGGGTAGATGTAATCATTTACGGGAGACCCTAATATCATAATTTGTTTTGTTCGTCTGCGCGGGGAGCACAGTGGTATCGTCACCGTCCTCCCCACACCGGGTAGAAAAGGCCCATGTTCGAATCCCGTCGATGATGCGAGGAACTTTAATGGGCTTATTTCACCCCGTGTCTGAGTTAGTCGGTTTCAGGGATAGATAGCAAGGTTTTTCTCCCCAGAAACCGGGGTTTTTTCGTCCAGAAAAACAGGCAAATCGACGATAGAACACATGCAATTTACAGACACAAATAGGGGTTAATGTATTTAATTACGGGCAACCCTAAAATAATAATTTGATTTGTTCGTTTGTTTCATCGTAACGACGATGTTGTTCAATATAACGCTCAAGCGTTGGAAGGAAACACCACCATCGATTGAACAGCCGATGATCACTTCACCTGTCACAAGAGTCATGAACAGTTGACTAGTATGCGAACAAACCTCCAAATGAGTATAGCAGAGACCGGAGGTTTGCCATACGTATTGCATCTATCGACTGGAAAACCTTACATGATCACTACAAACATCGATGTTGAAGATGGCTTAGTCAATGGAATAATCGGGACTTTACAGCATGTTGAGATGGAAGAAACAAATCAAAAGATTGTGGTTACATTTCGAAAGCAAGAATATTGGAACTAAGAGTCGTCTCAATTCGCCCGCACATATTGTCGCATCGTGACGTATTAAAATCTGGCTGAACTCCGATTACGAGACGTTCCGTCACAGTATCTTTCAAAAGCAAAATGCTTAAATGCAAAAGAATTCAATTTTCTTTGGTTGAAGCTTGTGCCATGACGGTTCATAAATCTCAGTGTTCATAAATCTCAAAGAAATCGTATTCGATTACGATAATAGTCTGGAACAGCAACTGGTATACGTTGCATTGTCGAGAGTTAGAAGCACCGATGGCCTGTAGATCAGAAATCAGAAAGACGACTTTACATTCTACTATGCTCGCGGTTGTAATGCACCTAAGATGCAAGATCTTCGAACTGAATTGAAACGTTTGAAAAACCATCGTTTGGAAACACTATATAACCGCATTACAATTTTGGGATCAAGTTGCTTCGTCGAGTTTCAGAATGGTATTGTTGAATACACAGTTTGAAACTTCATAGCGAAGAAGACATTGCGACCGATCCAGTTCTCATGGAATCGAATATCTTGGCATTAAATGAAACATGGCTTGAAAATGATGAAAATGTAGATGTTCGAGAATACAAACGTATCACACAATTCAAATGACCTGTGCGATCTGGTGGTGTTGCGATATACAATAAAGCCGAATCGACAATATGTACGCCACATATTCTCATTACCGTGGATGCAGACTGGCTACAGCAAATAACTGATACAGATTATTTTGTGGCGACATTTATGCAGGTGAAGTTAAAATAAATGGACAGAAGACTTTGCTTGTAACATTCTACATCTCACCTAATTCAATTGGAGCAGATTAAAGTTTTCTTAATATCCAATCTAGCGATTTATATGCCAAAGTTTGGAGACGTACCTAAAGTTGTAAGGAAATTCAACTTTCAAAAGATCCCAATAATTTTAGTGGGTGATTTCAACATTGACGTTAAGAAACCTGAAAATGCTCCATTCTTCGACTTCATGGAATCAACATTCGATCTTAAACTCGCATCAGATCCTACAAAATCTACTATGCGTGGTCAATCATGTATCGACTCGGTCTTCAATCGCAATGTTAATAGTTAGTTACCACAAACCTTTATTGTTGATTGTAAATAAAAATACCCAATAAAATAAAACTGATTTTATTAAGCTTAAATTGTATTTTTTCATTTCACAGGACGTTATTCACGGATCCACCTTCGGCTCCATGGAGCCGACATCAATTGTTTTTTTTATATCTTTTTTATACAGAGTTATAATAGCACCTCTTTTTTTTTTTTCAATGCTCAATTCCTTGTTTCTTGCACAGCTAATCACGAAACACACAAAACTTACACCAGACCCTCTTTCTGTATGACGAGGGTTCGATTTTATTAGTTATAGCTCTTACTTCTTAATTTATATTATTGCAAAACACACTAGAATCATCTAAACGTTCAGGAATCTTCTACAATGTTATACCACATTCTGGTATACACCTTCTACACATTTCTGGAGTATTGAATATTCCAAAAAAAATTATTAATAAAAATTGGTAAACGAGTTCGTCCTATTTCAATAAAAACTTTGAAAATTAAGAAAAATTATTATAAATTTTTAGGCGGAAGAGTACAATTGCTGATTAGCCGACAAAGGTTAACTTCAGAATTTAACTCAGACAATTTATTTTGGCAAATCTTTTTTTTTTTTTTAACAAAAGTTTTACGCGCCAGTATAATTGTAAGTTTGCCAGAAGATGACTTTCATCAACCGGTGAAATACCACCACTTTGCTTATTGGAGGCTTGAAGTGGTGAAACCGATGTTTAGTCTCTAGAGCAAAGTTTCCGGCATCCCCCTCCCCCCATACTTCTCCTTCAACCCATGCACGGTACTAAGTACTATAGGTTTTGATACCTTTCGTGTTTGGGGTTTTCATAAAAAAAAAAAATAATAAAAAAAAATAATAAAAATAATAATAAATTCTAAAGCTGTTTGCCGTTCGTGATATGAAAAAACAGATGTGTTGTCCTTGTTCAGTTAAATCGATGACGCAATCAAAATCGCTATAATTTTATCAAAACTTTTCCTCCTCCGCCGTTCTCAGTCTTTTTTAAACCTTGAACACTTGTTTTTAGTTTCCTTAATGCGTGATATGTTTGCTAAACTACATTAAATAGTTTGCAGTTAATTTCTATTAATGCTAAGTCTCCTAACGTTACAGCCACTTAACCCTCATCAGTTTAGCTATATGGGTTTGCCAAAAAACTTCGCATAGAAGCAATTTAGGTACATAAATAGAAAATTTAAGGTGCAATAAGTCGTGGATTGCATATAGAAATCAGTGTTATGGTCTTATCTTGTGAATCCGTTTTTACACGTGGTTGTCCTGATCGTGGTATGCCCTTTAAACTGCCAGTATTGGAAAGCTTTTCAGAACTACCTGGATGCTTTATTTAGTCGTACGTACTTCTAGAAAAATAGACTCAACTCTCAGTAATCTCATTATAGGCATTCGCAACACCTTTGGGCTAAGTTGGCTTCCACCTGACAACGCGTTTCTGCTAACCTCCTATTTCCAGGCCCTCCTTACATATATGATCGTGAAATGTTTATAGCTTCTAATATCCTGTATAGTAATGTATCTACAACACATTGATAGGACTTGTTGTAGTAGGGTTTTAGGAGCATTAGTGACTAAGGCCATATTGCTCCGTGTATACTGTCTGGAAATTTCTTGTGTTTCGAGGTCAGTTTTCTGTTTCCTGGAGAAAAAAACCATGCTACTTCGCCTGAGCCCGACTAACTCAGCCACGTTAAGAAAAAGGCCCATAAAAATTCCTTACATCATCGACGGTACTCGACCTCAGGTCTTTTCCACCCCATGTGGGGGAGACGGCGATTCTACCAACTATGCTAACGAGGAGGGCGTTTATAGGTCTAACGTACAGACATTTGTGTTAAGTAGAGTATATCAATATAGAATATGGCGAAACTTTACAGAGATTATGAGTTGGATTATGCCTTTCAGAGACAGGTTTTTTTGGCAAAAACTGTCTCAGATTGAAAGGCATCACCCAAAAGCTTAAACCATATGCGTTTTCTGGACATTCAGATATTAAGAGACCCTATCCCTAATATAGGATAGATCAGAAACGTATCAACACTGAAGAGATCTCTGATAAATCGCATCGCGTTGGGGTGCAGCTTCGAAGTACCTCGTCTGACATGTTACTGCATATCCAGGATGTGTACAGTTCATTTCATTGTTTCAGTTCGTTCATACATAGCGTTTAAAATCAGTGTTTTTCGATGTACAGTATTGCATTAAAAACGATGACCTTCTGGGGTAAGGCAATTAGCATTTGAAGATGCGACAGTGAGCCATCTACGAGTTTTTGAAATGTCGAATTGTTTTATAGTAGCTTTTCAGGTCTTTTCCTGAGTTAAAATTTCGTCGATTGCGTGAGGAAATTGTGGTTTCACTACATTGCTTAGTTTTTTCTCCAACAAAAAGCAAATTGACCACAAAACACACGCAGTTCACAGACTTTATATACGGCTCATTATGGCCAAAGTTTCTGATGCAACTAAAACCCTACAACCAGGGGCGCGTTATCCAATAGGCAAAAAAAGACATCTGCTTAGGGGCCCCCCGATCAGAAGGGGAGCCCCAAAATCACTGTTTAAAAAACTCATTTTTAAGTGATTTTTATCTGAAACTGACTTTCTACCTGAAGGTCAATGAACTTGAAGATTAATAAAGTAAAACCATTTTTGATGAAATTTTATATTTAGTTCTTCCTTAAATAGATGAGTTAATTGAAAAAGTAAAGACTGCCTTGCATGGAACCAGCGCCCCTGACAGCGTTATGCGTTCGATATGGGGTGTTCCCACATAGAACGCAGGTGACCGCTTATCAGGAACCAGCAGCGAAATGCAGCTAAAGCTTCCTCACAGGCTATGATCATAATTGAAAGTGGAAGAGAAAAATATTTTTGCGAACGAATTTTAAAATCTTTAAAATAAAGATTCTAATTTACAACGTGCTGTAAATCTTTTAAAATCATTGTCATTATATACGGTGGCGGACAAAAAAAACTGCATCACCTTAAAAAAAAAAGTAACATTTGTGGTGAAATGTATAAGATATTGTTTGATTACAGTCATTTTGTTTGTCACAAAGCAAAGGTATAGCGTCAGGTAACGCTTCTATTGCAACATAATTTGTTTTGTTGTCACAATAAAATAAAATTGAAAATGTTCTTTATTAGTTTTTTCTTTATATGGGGCCCCCAAACTCCATTTTGCCTTGGGTTCCATAAGGGTATGATGCGCCCCTGCCTACAACAACCAACTAGGTCTTTTCCACCGGTATGGGGAAGACAGTCGCGCAGTTACCCACAACTGTAGTTTAGTTTTCCACGAATCTCGATATCTTTTAATTATTTACTCGTATTCAACTGCTGTTGAGTGGTATGCAGAATTTAAAAAGTAACAGTGCATTATGTGGGAGATACCGATTTCAGGAAGGGTTCATCACTCGTTAGTTCTATGAATTACTGATAGAACTCACGGATGATGACATGAAATAATCATCGAAATGAGTATCCAGTGTGTTTGAATATTTGCAATAGTACAAGGATGAGTCATACGAACGATAATTGTATTATTACCAATAATTGGTATACTTTTTTCAAAAAAACCTTCACGCTTTTGGCACGCATTCAGTGCCCAAGCTCTTGATGATACGCCACTGTTTTATTCTTTGTTCTTAGATTCCTTTTGGTTGCTGTTGTCACCGTTTATCATCTGTGTGGAATGGAGTCTTCCAAAAACATGAAAACCGCAGAGCGACAAGTCCGATTCTTCGAATGACTGAGCATCCTCCGAAGAGCGGCAAGTCCGATTCTTCGGAGGATGCTCAGTCATTTCTCAGCATAGTTTCTACACCGTTTTCTTAGTGTGCTGAGCTATGTGTGGTCGTAGGTTGTCCTATAATAAAAGGACGCTGTCAGTCAAGCGTCGAGGTCTCTTGTTTTTGATAGCACAACTTTAAGTGTTCGTGCGTAATTTTATGAGTTAACTGGAGTTAATTTTATGAGTTAGATGCTCTGACAATGAAATGGCAGAGCAGCTGTAACTGTGAATGTATTGAAGATAAACATAAGCATAACTTACCTGCTTCTTTTACCTACCTTTTCTTTTAAAAGTCCTCAATTTCGTCGGCTGCAGTAATTACCATGTTTTTACTGGATGCTGTTTACCTGCTTTCTGACTTAAAGTGCCTGCATCATCTCTTATTGCCGACTCGCGTTTTTGTCATGAGAACTTGGATTTATCACCTCTTGATAACCCATGAAACTCGTCAGAAATTGTTTTAATTATTAATAACAAATGAATTTTACATAACAGCATTGCAACCATTTGGTACGCTTGCCATACAATTTATTTATTTTTTTTTTTTTAATTTAATTTTATTTCAATTTCTATTATTATTTTTTTATTTATCTGCTGGTACCACCAGTTTGGGCTCCCAATGGTACGGGATTTGCTGGCATCCACTGGAATTGATTCTTCCTCCAGTGGATGCGGGATTCTTACCTTGTCACTTTCGTTTGACAGTACGCGTATTGTTGTGGCCCGCTTCCTCGTGGTGTGGACGGGTACTAGGGAGCAGCCATCCTGGTGATCGCTGCTCTCTAGTAGCAAAGTGGCCAGATACAAAAAAATAACAGAAAAAGACACACACTTCGCAGACATACACCATACTTGTATCTGGCCATTTCACAGAGCTCTGACTCATTACAGTATACCATGGCGGAGTTGAACTAACGTTTAGGTGCCGCCGTACGTAAGACACAACACATGTCCACATGTCGAACTATCGGTCTGTTGAATTGGCGGCATTTCGAATGAGGAGGTTCTGCTCTGTTCAGCGTTTCAATTTGAACTAAACCTCAAATGACAAACAGGAGTGTCGAGACCCAGCACTGGCTGTGGGATATACAAGCTTACTACATCGGACTACCTTTCCCCATTAGGGTCCCGAATTCCAATTTCGAGCCACCTCGTGGGTAGCTGATTGCCTGTCTTTTTTCCTAGACGCTTCTAGTGGCGAGTTACAAAGGCGAATAACTGTTATTAATCAGTATAGGCTGGAATACGATGTTACCTTTGAGCTTTCCGGGTTTATCAGTCCACACAGTATGCAAATCGGACCGTGGATACGCACTTATACAAGCGTAATACATACAACAAACTATAGGAACTAACATAGCTTATGAACTAGAGCATTGGGGGCAAAGAAGTCGGTGCGACAAAAAATATCCAAACAGTCAACCAACCTAATCTTGTTCAAAGCACATAATACACGGAGCATTTCGGATATCATATTAATCCCAACGGAAACGAATTGCAAGTGTCGCAGAAGTACTAATATTTATATAAACTGTAACGCAAAGGTTAGTGCAATAGCATCATGTTTTTACGTAAGTGAATCACTGAAGTGGTGAAAATGGCATCGTTTTTATGATATCTCATAAAATATCAGGCAACACGTTGTGAATACCTTCACAACGTGTTGCCTGATATTGCATTACCTCGAATAAGCAACGTTTCACCAGTGGAGAAGACTATAGTTGCTTATTCTCAGTGGATACCACAACCCAGACTGCCGTTTAAAGGCTATTTGGCCTATCATCGCTGGGCGGGTAGAAAGGTATGAAGTTGTGAAGGTATTCACATATCAGATATGATAAAAACAATGCCTTTTTCACCAATTCAGTGATTCACTTACGTAAAAACATGATGCTATTGCACTAAGCTTTGCGTGAGTGAGTGAATTTCTCGTAAGTTGAGGCTATAGCCCTTCCAAATTTTTTCAGTTATATAAACTGTATACTGTTGAATGAATGAATCAGCAAAACGGTTCCTATTGGAGATAAGAGTAATCTGCATGGGCACCTTGATGATCCTCACAAAGTCTGTTGTGTTCTGTGTGAGAACAACTGCGAATCTTCCAAAAGCTTAGGCTACTTGCATTCTACAGAAAGAAAACCTAAATCAGATGCCTTCTGTACTGCGTTGTACTAGAAATGAACGATGAATAGACATTTAAAAAAAAATGGCTGGAACTTAACTTTCGGACACCAGTGTAATTTTTTTTCCTTTATGGTTAATCCCAAGCACAAAACGTATTAGAACCTACATATACTGTATATGTTATTACCATGTTGCTCTTTAATTTATTCGCTTACCTCTGTGTCCCGTGGCAGAGAGAAAAACGATCCAGCTAACTCCAAGAGTCCACAGAGTCCGACGGAAAGCAGCAAATGAACCGCTCAGTACTGATTCGATGTTTTCCTCACTATTCCACCGGATAATACCAAAGACAGCTGTCGATGTACAGGTAAGAGCTACCAACCATCCAAGATATATGAGTGGCTGTGTGTGGGTGCGAAAAGAGAAAACGGAGAAACTTCAGAGTTTAATATTATATTGAGCTGGTCTTTAAATATTCGATCAAAATTAAGTAAAATAAAATTTCAATTAAATTAAAATTTGGTAAATACCCTCTTATAAACCTTCCTAAACAACATTAAAATTTCACAAACTTCCCAGTCGAACTTTCTTGCCTGTCTTGAAAAAACTTACCCCAATTGTGGCTTTCGATGTTTTATCCAGCAATATAAAATTATAGTGAGTGCAGATATTGGGAGAGAAAACTCAATTTCATCTCACAATGCTGCGATTTGCTATATTAACTTATCTGCCTCGGACCAATAAATTTATTGTTCCAGAATTTAAGCAGTGAGATGAAAGACAAGGTAAGCGTTTATTTTCTTTTGAAGGGAATGGCTGTCCTCCGTACAACTTCGTCCTCATGATATATCCCCGTCTGCCAATTATTTGAAGAGGTCTCGATTCGATTATTCCCATCGATGGAGTGCTCATAGGTAGCACAGTTGGTATAATCACCGGCCTCCCTTTCACTGGGTGGAAATGATCTGAATGGCGAAACGAATTTAATGGACCTTTTTCGCAACGTGAGGCGGGGACAGCATGGTTTTTCTCCCGGAAACTCGGATTTTTCGCCTAGCAAACAGCAAATGAGCCACAAAACACACGCTCGCAATTTACAGACATTTTATATATGGCGGATTATGGTCAAAGTCGCCGACACACCTAGAACTCTATAACAACCAACCAACCCGTCGATCACTGGAGAAAGGCCTGACGAAGCCGAGTGGTCAGGAGCGAGAGTGCAGTAGCACACGCTCTTTGAGTGCACTGTAGTTCAAGCCCGTGACTGCCAAATACGATTAACAATTGTGTTTATTATTTATTGTAAACGCCTGTGACCTGATGGTCTGCAGAGTATAAACAAGAAAAAAATATTGAAAAATGCAAGGAGTAGCCCAAAATTTTTGATCTGCGCTTTATAGATGTTGATGATTTTATATTTCATCTAAACTACGAGTATTTCAGTAGAACTTCAAAAATCAGACACTTGAATATTTCTCAAAGGGTAGTGGACTGTACAAGGCAGAGGGGGGAAACAGGATAGCCAGGTTTAAATAAAAGCACCCGAAGTGCCGGATTTATGCATTATGTTCCATTAATAATTTCAAAAACCATCTTCCTTCTGTTTTTCATACTTCCTAAATTGTGTCATTTGTATTATGTACAGATGATTCAAAAAGGACTTTACAATTTTGTAAGTGTGTAGAAATTTATTGAGGAGACCTATATAATTTATTGAACTGCCATATTGTAGCAAAAACATCAAGTTTTACTGACTTAGTGCCGAATTTCGTCACCGCGAGCACAAGCGGTTTGCATTTCAAAAATGGCTACTTTCACGGGACTACGTTCACATTTTATGTTAGCGGCAGGGTTAACACCCACAACTGCAGGATTTGGGCCGGCGAAAATCCGTATGCACATCTGGAACATGTTCGTGACAGCCCAAAGGTGAATGTCTTTAGCCCCCTCAGCAAAGTAAAAGTTTACAGACCCTTCTTTTTCCATGAGACAACCATCAACAGTATCGTGTATCTGGATATGCTGGAAAATTTTCTCATTCCACAGTTCGACGAAGATGACCACGAAGGACGCTTTCATTTTCAGCAAGACGGAGCACCTCCTTACTACCTGACGGAGGTAAGGGAATTCCTCAATAACCGTTTCCCAGGTCGGTGGATTGGTCGAGCAGGGCCACCTTGTTCCCCAGATTTGACACCACTAGACTTTTTTCTATGGAGTTTCATTAAAGATCGAGTGTTTGTTCCATCCATACCTACCAGTCTTGCCAAGCTCAAAACTAAAATCAACGCCGCAGTTACAGAAGTTACCCCTCGTTTGGGAGGAAATTGAGTTCAGATGGGATGTCTGCGTATTACCAATGGCAGTCACATCGAACCAAAACTGTTCTACGTAAAACTTGATGTTTTTTGCCACAATATAACAGTTCATTAAATTATATGTCTCCTGAATAAATTTCTATACACTTACGAAGTTGTAAAATCCTTTTTGAACCACCCTGTATTTGCAATGTGCAAAATCACTCGTTCTGAGAGACATTCAGTATTAGTTCTAAGTATAGTACTGTACTGGTACAGTACGTTGTATGTATTTAGTTTATAAGATGATCCGATTGTTGAAATCATATCATACTGTTTATACGTCATACTAAAAAAAAAAATTGGACAATCGCAACACCTATACCGAAGGCAAAATTCTAAACTGCGACCTTTTTGTTTCTTAGGCAAATACGTTACCCACTGGACCACTCCGGCAAATTTTGGCTTCATGCTGGCGACTGTTGCTCTGAGCTGCTGTATTGTGATAAAAATAACGATTTACACCTCTGATTCACTTAAGCTATGTGCATAATCCTTACACAACGGAAATTTTTAAAATTCCGGAATGTGCTAGGTCCCGGTGATACAGGATTTATGAGGCTTTACTATATACCTAAAACTAAGTTTTTCAGAAGTTTTCAACAGAAATGTCATCACCGGAGAGCGTGATTCATTCAATAAACCCTGTCTTTTCAGTTAATTAGATTCAATTATCAATAGTAAGAACCTGAATTTCGCAGAAAAGTGAAGTGTGCGTGCGTGAGTGAGCTAAGTGTTTATGTGTACACACACATGCATCATTTATAACAGTGCATCTGCAGCTAACTTTGTGTCGCTTCAATTATGTCACTGACATTTTTATAGCTGATATATCAGCGAAAGCAGAACAGTCCCCACGATCGAAATGGAACTCAATAAAGTGTACGAATTTTATTTAATTTCCACATTTCAGTTTAACTTCGTCCCTTTAATTTCAATTTGATCTCGTCCCTATACGTATACCTCTGGCAACTTATAAGGCGCACTTCCTCTCCAGGAAGTGCGCCTTATAAGTTGCGTATAAGATCCTGCCGGAGGCAGGAGTTGACTCAAAACAATTTAGGCTAATCAGTTTCTTCCTCAAAAATTACCCACTTTTCTATTCAGTTACAACCTTTAATGCATTTATATCTCTTTACTTTCTGTATTTTACAGCCTAAATATATTTAATTTTTATTATTCATTTATTTTTATTATTCAAATAAATGCATTACTAATATTTTAAGTAAAATCCTTTAGAAAAATAAAAGATAATTTTCTGGGAAAGAGGAAGTGTGAGAATTTTAGATCAGAAGAGGAGGGATATTATATTAAGAACAACTGATCTACACTTTTGTACCTCCATTATGACCATTCCCATCCATAATGGGCTATGCCCATTATGGATGGGAATATATTATGGATGGGGATGAGAATCCATCCATAATAGCTCTCCAGTATAAAAAGCTGGATACATTCGTACACTAGAACAGTAATAATTTGCATCTAGTGGTGCAAGTCAACGTAATAAAGTAGCAGTAATGGGACGTAGTAATGATATCAAAAGGGTATGATTGTGCGTCGGATGCTTCCATATCGGAAACGGTATGTCTTGTCGGTTGCTCATGGTCCACTCTGGTTAAAATGTACAAAAAGAATGGTGTCGAACGGGTCAAACCACCTCTGGCTGTTATCCATGCGA
Source organism: Mastigoproctus giganteus (assembly GCF_048544385.1). Lineage (NCBI taxonomy): Eukaryota > Metazoa > Arthropoda > Arachnida > Uropygi > Thelyphonidae > Mastigoproctus > Mastigoproctus giganteus. The sequence goes on along the minus strand of NC_143576.1, from coordinate 89,519,042 downwards.
ACGATGGCCTAACACGGTATTAAGTAGGTGGTCATATTTCAGTGATCACTGAGTGTACACACAGGTTCTTTGTTGCGTCACTCAGGTTAGAATCTTGGTACCGTACTAGCGTGAAAATATAGTATTCAGTGGTTGAATTATGCTCTCTCAGTGCAGACAGTTCTTGTTGCAGTGAACTTTTTCTTGCAAACTTGTCTCCTAAAAAAAAAAAAGATACGGGTTACATAATTTGTATTGTAATAAGCACTATTGCGTTAACTGACTTATTCTCTAGTTTACGATTACAGGAATGTCTTGCTTCCAGTAAAATGCATGCGTGAAGACCACAAAAAATAAATTATTGTACCACAAAATAATAATATGAATCAGTTTTTATATAGGTACGACGTTTAAAATTTCAAAATTCACAGACATTGAATGGAAAGTCATATTATTAATATCAGTGATTTGATTTTTTTTAATGACATCAATGCTTACCGTAGATATTTTAATCCCTGGCTTTCTTATGACGACGTAACCCAATATCAGTCCAATACAGTACGGCGCAATATAAGGATACGGTTTTTCAAACAGCATATCATTTAGTTGTCTTCTTTGCCTTTAAAGTAAAACTCAATGATTTCAGTTTTTTATTTATTCAAAGCTCTTTTACAGTATAATTAGCAAATATCTACCAAATGTTATTCTGAACAAAGTAATGATTCTGAATATGGCAACTAACTACTGTACATGGAATCGGATAATTTTTTTTTTTTTTTTATTTATACTCCGGCACAGCCACACGTCAGAGGGATTTACAGCAAATCATGAACAACCGTAGTATGAGCAGTCCAAAGCCACTAGCACTCACTACAGCCATGAAAAATAAACTGTAAAACTAATATGAAGGGTTGTAATAAAGAAATGGCTGCGAACGTAAGTGGCTACATACGTAATATCCAAACACGCCCTCATAAGATACTATAAGTAATATAGCGGCAATATGGAACAATTTCTGATAAAAAGAGCGAAGAAACAAATAAATAAACGAGGACAGAAGTAAAAAAGGAAGGAGAATGAAAAGAATATATACGAGTATCTAAAAAAAATTGAAAATATGAAATGTAAGGCAAAAACAGCCAAAGTTATAAGCCAATAAAAATAAATTTAGACTGACGCTACGTGACTGCGTCGTGGCCAAAAAAAAAGTGTGAAATATTACAAATATTATACAATAAACCAACCCCCAAAATAAAAATAAATATAGGAAAAGCAAAGCAAGGAACAAATAATTGTTCGGCAAAAAAAAAAAAAAAAAATTCGCTCCCTCTTAAAATTCAGGGTGATTCTTGTAGATTTGACGTTGCTGAATTCAAATATGGCAACCATATTTGAATGAATTAAAGCCTAATTTTCTAGTAAAAAAGATTTCATATATTTTAATAAAATGTTACATAATCACTAAATATTGAACAATGGATCTGTTAACCTTATTCTACTTACATAAATGTTTATCTGATAACAAAACACTTATTTTGTAAATTTTTGCCTTTTCTAATCGTCCATTGGTGCTCCGTACGAGATTCTAATAGTAGTCTGCCAACATATTTGGACTCCATTTAACCTGGTATCTTTTTTTCTATTTGAGAAATATCTTGCGAAACCTTTCACCATGTTCGTCGGAGACTACTCCCAAGTTTTAAAGAAAAAAGTGTAAATGGGAATGTAGGAAATGAAGCTTTAACGAGAGGTCTTGATTTTCGGTCATTAACCTACAATATTTGCATATTGAGGATGATGAGAACTTTTTAAGCACATATCTGAGTTTTTGAACATATTGCCTACGAGAATCTGCCGAAATTATTTCGGGCAGGAAATTGATACCGACCAGTTATAGACGACCGTTGCATCCATTGGAGGTGAGCGCTTAAGCTTTGCTGTATTTTCAATTACTGCATTAGGGTCTTCGTGAAGTGATACAGTATTATTGCTTTGGCAGGCTGGCTTTCAGTGAATGTCTGTCGTCAGGCGCAGTAATTTGCATTACAGTCTAAATGCAGTAATATTGGAAGCTGTTATATCCAGGGGACCCATCTGACGAGATTGGATGCAACGGTCGTCCATTATTTGTACCTTGCTTTGTTTCCTATATCTATTTTTTTTTTCTTTTGTGGTTGGTTTTATCGTATCATAGTTGTGACTTTTCACACCTTTTTGGCATCGGCGCGGTCAGGTGGCTCCGATATAAATTTATTATTTATTGGCTTATAACTTTGGCTATATATTTTCAAAATTTTTTAAGATACATATTCCTTCCTTTTCTACTTCTGTCCTCGTATATTTATTTCTTTCGTCGTTCTTTTTTCCAAATTGTTTCCATATCTCTCTCTCTCTCTCTCTCTATATATATATATATATATATATACACACTGAGTGATCACTGAATTATGACCACCCCTATGAAAACTGAATGCGACCCGTTGACCACGTGAGGTATGAGAATGCGCAGTTCGTCGACCTATATAGCATAGATAAGGTTTCAGTAGGTAGTAAATGTGTGTGTGTGATGGGCAGAAGGAAGGATTTATCGGACGTTGATAAAGGACAGATTGTGGATGCTCAACGAGCTGGTGCCTGGATTTCTCAAACGGCTGAACTGGTGGGGTGTTCGAGAACAGCCGTGATTAAAGTGTACCAGATCTGGAATCAAAATGGTCAAACAATGACCCAACGGCAAACCTGCAAAGGTCAGCGAAAGGTTGATGTTAGAGGTGAGCGCCAGGTCTGACGACTTATACAGGCGGACAGGCGCAGTACTATTGAAGAGTTAACTATCCAATACAACAAGGGCCAACCCGGAACAATATCTGGCATGACCATGCGTCGCACGCTCGCACGTATGGGCTATACCAGCAGATGACCCCTACGGCATCCTCTCCTAACCAAGGTTCATCAACATAAAAGACTCGCCTGGTGCAAACAGCATGCAAGTTGGACTTAAAAGACTGGAAGAAGGTGTGCTGGTCGAACGAGTCACGTTATTTACTCCACACCGTGGATGGTCGTTTACGGATTTGGCGTCAACAACATGGGCTCTTAATCCATCATGTATGGTATCAAAACTGCAGGCCGGTGGAGGCGGTTGTATGGTGTGGGCATGTTTCACTGGCAGGAACTTGGATTCCTGGTGCATATGTATCAGTAGACTCAGACAACGTATTAGTGGTCTCAGCTATTGTTAACTGCTTGCTGACTGTGTACACCCCGCTATGTTACACTTTTTTCCCCAATGGCGATGGTGTCTTCCACTATGACAATGCGCCGAGCCATCGGGCACTTGTTGTGCAGGGATGGCTTGAGGAACACAGTTCTGACTTCCAGCATATCGATTGGCCACCGAACTCCACCGATATCAATCAATCCCATAGAGCACTTGTGGGACACTGTGGAAAGGCATATCAGGCGTCTGGATACACCAGTCACCTCCATACCTGCATTACTGACCTCATTACACACAGCTTGGTTGGCCATACCTTCCGAACGCTTCCGACATCTTGTTGAATCAATGCCACGTCGGATAGCTGCTGTACTGAAGGCAAAAGGAGGACCTGCGAAGTATTAGGTATGTGATCATAATTCAGTGACACTCAGTCTCTCTCTCTCTCTCTCTATATATATACACACACACACTGAGTTTTTATATATATATATATATATACACACACACTGAGTTTTTATATATATATATATATATATATATACAGGGTGTTTCAGTTAAACGTTTCAGAACTTCTAAGAGGGGTAGGGTACATCCTGACAACTCGAAATCATATAGCAATGTGGGGTCGGAAATGCTTTCCTGAAGCGGTGTTGTACACAGAAGCACCATAAAGAAAAGAGACCGTAAGTGAGAAATCGTTTTAATAATACATGAAAAGAAGCAAAAGGTACATGGATTAAAGTAAGTGTTCGAAGTTTCTTCCACGGGCTACAATGCACGCCTCACATCTCCGACGCATGGACATCCGAACATTCTGGAATACTCCAGGCGAATTTCGAATTTCTTCGGCAGCTACTGCGATTCTTGCAACCAGCTCCTCAGCATTGTCAACAGGGGTGTCATAAACTAGCGATTTCATATGACCCCAGAAATAAAAATCAAGACATGATAGGTCGGGTGACCGAGCAGGCCAACGCACGGGACCACCACGTCCGATCCACTGTTGACCAAATGTGACATCCAGGTAGTTACGAACATCTCCGCTATAATGGGCAGGGGCTCCATCGTGTTGGAACCACATTGTTTGTTGCGTCGATGCAGAAATCTGTTCATCTTTCAAAAGTTGTGGCAATACTTGCTGCAGAAAGATCAAGTAGATAGGTCCGGTTAGATGACACGGTTACAGGTAAGGTCCGATGAGGTGATCTCGCAGGCCAACGCACGGGACGTGGTGGTCCCGTGCGTTGGCCTGCTCGGTCACCCGACCTATCATGTCTTGATTTTTATTTCTGGGGTCATATGAAATCGCTAGTTTATGACACCCCTGTTGACAATGCTGAGGAGCTGGTTGCAAGAATCGCAGTAGCTGCCGAAGAAATTCGAAATTCGCCTGGAGTATTCCAGAATGTTCGGATGTCCATGCGTCGGAGATGTGAGGCGTGCATTGTAGCCCGTGGAAGAAACTTCGAACACTTACTTTAATCCATGTACCTTTTGTTTCTTTTCATGTATTATTAAAACGATTTCTCACTTACGGTCTCTTTTCTTTATGGTGCTTCTGTGTACAACACCGCTTCAGGAAAGCATTTCCGACCCCACATTGCTATATGATTTCGAGTTGTCAGGATGTACCCTACCCCTCTTAGAAGTTCTGAAACGTTTAACTGAAACACCCTGTATATATAAACTAAAATATAATATATGCTAGTAGCATGGCATACAGTAGAGTGAAAATGAACTTAACCTAACAAAATAACAAAAATAGGGGGGGGGTGGAGGAAGGAATTAAAGATGATGGTAATATTGAAGCAACGTTCCTAAAATAATTTAGACAATTCAAAAGAAATTTAGTGGTGTCCCCTAATAGGCAGCGGTTTCCGAATTATGTGAAATTTCACTAAGGTGGAAACGTGGACTAACAACATTACGTGACCAAATAAACTGAAAATAATAATTAAAAAAATAAAATAAAATAGACTGACCATTATGCCCCATCTCGACGGAGGACCACGAGGCCAATAACAGTTAGGGAACCATTGCATTTCGAACGCTAAACAAATCCATGCAACGACGGAATAATACTAACATCAAACCGCTGATGCAATAGATTTGCATATCGGTGGTCCTTATGCAGGAAAAAATTGACTATTATTGGCCTCGTGTCTGGCTATTTAGCTAATGGGAGGCGAAGTTAGGAAGGTACTAGGATAATAATAGACACTCCTGCTCTTGTATTGCACTAATAGATCAGAGTGTTGAAGAATTTTAGGGGTAGCAAAGTGAAAAGAATGTGATTGAAGAATATAATACGTAGATTTGTGTGTGTATATATATATGAATAGCTACCAATTGAAAAGAAAACCAGTCGCGAAACTTTTGGGACATTCTTTTATATATATACACATGTGTGTATATACTGTATATTGTTATCAGTGTATTATGTGGAGGTGCTGAATTGTCAGGTGTAATTGCCATGGAAAAATTGAGAAAACATGCGTGGTAAAAACAGATTACCTGAAACAAAATGAAATTAAAGTTTAACATAGAAATAAATAATAGTACCGAAAGCCGTGGGTCCTGGGACTTTAACTACTTCGTCAATAGGGTCAGCAGCGAAAATCGTAGGAGCCACTGCAATAAGCCGGGGCTCTGTATCTGTTATGACGTACACGTTAAAATATATGCATATTAAAAAGATACGTACTCTCCATCTATTTGTGCGAAAAGAACTGCTGGCGGTAATTTCTTCGACTCTGTAAAGACTCCTATTCCAATAATGGAAGCTCCAATTAAGAGAATATTTATGGCTATTCCAACTGCTGATCGCCTGTATGTAAATAATAATAAAAATATAGCATTCTGTATTAAATCAAGATCAGTTCAAGGAAAATTCTAGACAGTGCTAGACAATAAAAGGTAATTTATAAGAATTGGCGGTATAACTATTATTTACTTTGCACGTTAGAATAGATACAGCAAAACAAGAACAGTTCAATCTTTGCGAATGCCGTATAATACAATGTGATCCATTAATCTGTAAAGAAAACAAGGACAAATTCATTAAAAAGTAGTAGAATGGGCCACTGTGGAACGTGTCCATTATGAAATTGCATCATACGTTTTATATTCTTGGGGACTGCATTACTTGGAATAATAAAATAACTTTTCAAGAAGAACCAGAAAAGTGAGGAAAAGACATTTGACTCCAAGAATTGTTGTTGTAGAGTTTTTTAGGTGTATCAGTAAATTAGATTATATTGGTCCGTATATATTATTTTGTAAATTGCTTGTGTTCTGTGGTCGATTTGCTTGCTAGACGAAAACCCGAGTTTCCAGGTGAGGAAAAAAAAAAAAAAAAAAAAGCACGCAACTCTCGCCTGAGATAAACTAATTCATCTGAATGTACATCTGAGCCTTTCTCGCCTGGTGAGAAGTAGGTGCATATATGCATTGTGCGCGAGGATCCAAGAATTGTAGTTTATTATGCATTTGAAAATTTCTTAATTTCATCATTTTTACTTATCTGCTTTTGTGCCTTCCTGTTTGAAAGACACAAAAGCCACACGGAAATTTTTGTTTTGGGAGGGGGAGCTCGTGCATTCCATATTGGTAGTTTTTAAAAGGCCCAATGAGTGACAGTACAATTATATAATATAAAAAAATGATCATGGGATGGCTTTATTCCCTTCAACCCCCCTCTTCGCGAGAACTTATGTTTTCAAAGTAGTTCTTGGATATCCCTACGTAATTTTATTTTCTTCTGACGCGATTGTAACAACATTTCTGAAACTCGTTTTACTGATATTGATTTCGGTACTATCGACGCACTAAAGTAAAAAAAAAAAAAAAAAAAAAAAAGAACAATGGAGCGGTCGAGTTGCTCCTTAGCCTCCCATCCGTACTAACCTGTGGAAGAGAAGGCTAGTCAGTGACTTCCAGCCACCTGTTGTTTTTATCCCTCTTATACCGTACAATTGGTATAATTACTGTCATCCCCGCAGCGGATGGAAAAGGCCCGGTTCGAATCCTCTCAACAATGCCAAGAATTTTTATGGGCTTTTTTTCACTATGTGGCCAAGTTATTCGGTCTCAATCGTGGCTAGCCGACAAGTGAATATACAAAACTTATAAACGTAATGCACATGGGTGAATGAGGTTCTCGGATAACCCTAACATGACTTATTTTATTTTATTTTTTTATTTTATTCCTGTTATAGACTGCTGTGACAGTATAGTGGTTTCGCCACTTGTCACTTTGGAGAGAGAGAGAGAGAGGTCTGTGTGCCATTTCCGTCTACGACTGGAGAAATTTCTAAAGTCCTCTTCAATCGAGGCTGTAGTTTTCAGATCTCAGGCAGAGGAGTATGGTTTCTCCATGAGTCATTCTAGGTTTTTCAGTTAGCACAACATGCAAATCGGCCCGTGAACACACACTTCTAATGCATTTATACGGATATATTACGCTTGGGAGACGTTAGCATAATAAAATAATAATATCCCTACTAGGTTTCCTCCAAAGACCCAAAATGTTTTCTTTCCACCGATGTTTTCATCCTTCAGAATAGAAAGAAACCAGATATAGTAAATCAAGACAAGCAGGGATGATTTTCCGTTATGAAAATTGTTTGCCACTCAGAAATTGCCTCACAGTAAAGTGAGCCAGTGTTTTATCGGAGTGAATTTCTAGTTAAAGAGGAAGTTTTTATATTTGTGAATGAAAAGACGCTCCATAGGCTTCTTTCTATTCCCGAATATAAAATCTTCACTGAAAAGCTATATTTTGGGTCTTTGTAGGAAGTCTACTGCTTCGAGGGCGCTATAATCGATATCAGTAAACGAATTAATAGAAATGCTTCCAATCGTAGCAGAAGAGAATGGATATGTAGAGCTGAGAACTATACTGAGGGGCCACAATTGCAATTAATTGGTAAGTTCGGCTTTAACTTATAAAATCGTTGCTCGAACTTCTTAGCCACACCTCTTAGGTTCTTTCACTATACCAGTACTGTATTATTTTATTCTCTCTGTAAAAAAAAAATTGTTTTCTCCCCTCATTGGCATTAATATTTTTCGTATGAAACACCTTTATAAATAAACGTTGTAGCATCACTGCATTGTTTCAAATCAAAACAGCTTTTCCTTTTGAGAAGTATCTGTAGAAAATCCTTCGTTTCGGTATATAGGGGCTTAGTCAGACTTAGTCACTTTTGCACAGTTTGAAAAGGCCTAGTTTCGATTCCGTTTATAAATTAATGGAATTTCTAGCAGCCTTTTCACTCGCGTTGTGGTTAGCCGGTCTCAAGCTGAAGAGCGAAGCGAGGCTTCTCCCTTTCGCTTATTTTTACTAGGAAGAGCTCTATCGCTCTCTCAGGCAAATCGACCTTGTATATACGGAACGATAGACTTGTAAACTTGTACATACAGGTGCGAAAGACTCAAGGAAAACCACCGCATATAGTCTTTATAATCCCTTGGAGATTAAAGATCTGTGATCGCCTGTTAATATTTTTGCATATTTGTAATTTTAAGATAATGGCAATATTTCAACAAATTTAATAAAACACGCATTAGTATATAATATTATTAAAAAAAATTATACCCACATGACAATTTATGCATCTCTTACGTTAAGCATCTTACGTTTCTATTCTACATCCGTAGACACATACACTCTCCCTCTCTCTCTCTCTCTGTTAAACTTTTCTCATCAATATTTGTGCAATAAACGAAATGTTTTCTGATTGTCTTAATTCCTGTCCTGTGGAATTTTCTTATTGGTTCTTTCACTCAAATCTAGACTGCCTATATGGCATGTCTCATACAGATACATACATTTATATGCGTACACAGTTAATGAACAATTCTACCATAGTGCTTTCTAAGTCTATTATCCACTTGGATAATAGACTTAGAAAGCAAAAAGTAGCGGAGAGTAATAGTAAGAGAGGAAGAAGAAAAGAAACGGTGTAGAAGAATGAAATGGACAATAACTCCTTCAACTCGCACTACTGAAACTCCTCGAATAGGCAACACTTCCCCAGTAGGGAAGACTGTTATTACCTATTCTCGGAAGCTCCTGGCAGCATCAGACTCCCCTGGTGACCGTTTCAAGGTTTATTGGCCTACAGAACTGTTCTGTAGTGAATTTCCAATTCGTAGTGTATTATGCCATGTGCGTGTATTTTTTATTAATATTATTACTACGTACACCATTTGGCATTTCTCATATTGTGGAGTTATACGCTGGCGTATTAAGCAGACTAAGGGGGGGACGGAAGGCTGGGGAAAAATACAGAAGTATGGGGACGATAGAGAAGGTGACCCCAGGATGTTCGGTGAGGCAGGCCCGTGCCCCACCAGGAGAAGAAAATGGTTGGCAGGGGAGGAGAGGAGACAAGACTGTCTCCTCCTCCCCACTAGGGGAAAGGGAGTAAAGGTACCAAGCAAGGGAGCCCAGTACAGATCGCCATCAGGCATTGGCAGTAGAGAGTACGTGAAGAGTCCAAGCGATCTGAACCGGATCTTCGTTGGTGATTATGTTAAATGTAAGAGTCAAATCCAGTCGTAAAGTCATACATGAGGCAAGTCTCGTCCTGTGGTTGGTCATGTAACCTGTTCAAGTCGCCAAGTGTGCATGTTATGAGGATGCTGCCTTGGGTCCTGGTGATATCATTTTCTTAGTTGATGCGTTGGCCATCCAACTAGTGGTCCAGTGCGAAAAATTTGTATCCGGTTCATGTCAAGTCCTGTGTCAGTTTGTCTGGTTCGGACGTAGGTCTTCCTGGTTGTCAGTTCCCACGTGAACAAGGCTAGATGATGGTCATGTTCGTGGTTGTAGGTTATTTTGGTACAGTTTTCTTGTGTATTACAGTTTTCTCTAGTCCTAGTTTCGTGATTCATCATCAACTTCTGGGTGCTGTGCGTGGTGGTTTGCTATAAGTGTTCTCCTTCTAGCAGAGAGTTTCTGTGCAAAGATGGTAAGAGCTTTGTATTCATGTTCCAAGTCGAGAAGATGCTGTTCCATGTTCTGTGGGAAGTAGGTGATAGCAGTGGTGTGCATGCATCGCAGTTCCTCATAGTGGCCGCAGTCATACATGAGATGTTACCATGTCTCCTCGCGGCCACAGAAGCAACGGGGATCCTCAGTGATTCGGAAGCTAGACAGTTTTGCATTAAATGGCCCGTGCCCGGTGAGCAGAAAGATGACATGGAGCCCCGGTTGGAACCAACTCGGGGGTTTTGGAAAGACTGTTTACGCTCGGGAGGAACTTCTTGGTGATTTCCCCTTTAGTGGACTCTGTCCACCGATCCTAATGATTTTCAGATCCAGCGGGAGGACTCCCGCCAGAACCTGGAGTGCTTGCGCGCTGAGAGTCCAGAGAGCTCGTGTGATTGTCAGAATTATTGACCGCTGGATACTGTCCAAGGTTCTTCTATTTACTACTGTGGTTACCTTTTTGTACCAAATTGATGAAGCATATTTGAAGGTAGATTGGATGATTAGGTAGGTGGTAGACGTCAGAGTGCCCGGCACATGGATAGCTGGACCCAGAGTATCCCAGTAGAATATCTCCCAAAGCATTACACCGTCACCAAGGTAAACGACGCACACGTACCCGGCCGTCCACATGGTGCAACAGGAAAGGGTGATTCACTGGACCAGACAACCTTCTTCCAATCTCTCGAGGTCCAGTTTCTATGCTCGTGTGCCCATTGTAGGCGCTGTCGCCGGTGAACCGTGGTTATCATGGCGTAGGCACTCTGAGTGGCCTGCGGCTACACCGCCCTATTTTCAGCAGGGTTCGATGTACTGTGTGTTGTGACACATTACTCCCGTCATTAGCATTTCAATTACCGGCGAGTTGCGCCACGGTCGCCCTAATGTTGCCACGTACCATCCGGGAGAGCCTTCACACACCTCGAGAATCGATGAGTCGTGGTCGTCCAACACCTCGCCGGTGGTTCGTGGATTTTCCCTCCGCGGACCATTTCGGTAGGTACTAACCACGGCTGACCGTGAGCATCCTACCAGCCGTGCCGTTTCGGACATGCTTTGACCTAGTCGTCTGACCATTATAATTTGACCTTGTCAAACTCGCTCAAGTCCGCTGCCTTTCCCATCTGAACAACAAGAGTAACGCTGATTAACGGAGCTCAGTATCAGGTGTTTTTCATACAGTGTCCCGACCCGCGACGAGCCGTAGTTCACCTGCAGTTGCTTCGATTTGTAGAACTACTCGCTGTTCATAATGTGTTGGCTAATTCAAATCAAAAGGGCTATGAAGCCCAATACGTCCTATTATTATAATAGTCTTAAATTATAGGTGAAAACCTACCTTTTTAGTAGGACTGTTAATCTCTCAACACTCAATCGCGAATGATTATAATATGAACTTACCCCCCCCGTGCATAGTCATAAATCAAGTTAAAATAGCTATTAATTAAAATAATCATGCCTTCAACTCTCACATCAAGGTAATCGGAGAGAATTACGGAAAAGATGGCGGCCACCAACCTCCAAAAGAGCAACCAACATCACAAGCTATCAAGAGAATTGAAAAGCAATTGTCGCAAAATTCTAAAAACGACGAAACAAATAAATTAATTCACACATAAATTAAACTTGAAAACCGTTTTTAAACTTCTTTTAAGAGACCACCTTATTCGGTTTGTTACCGTGTTCACAAGAAGTACAAAAGTGATACTCCCCCCCCCCCTGTTTTATATCAAATTAACGACACCTGACCCGAGATTATTGATATAAACCAATTGTATGATTTGCATGCATGCGCGTAAGCGTCCACGAGTCCGAATTATTATAAGGTCTGCGTATATTAATAGAGTTAACATTTAATCTCATTTTTAATGCTTTTTTTTGGCAATTAATAATTTAAAATATCCCCGCTGTTTATTAAGAACCTTCGATTCATTAAAAAGGAACACATGTCCATCAGTGATCACATGAAACGCAAGCTCAGATGCACCCGTCCTACCTGATGCCACATGCTGCTGTATCCTTACCGAAACTAAATTTTGGGTCAAGCCAATAAGTAGAATTGCACTCACCACAAGAAATATCGTAAACAATATTGTGAGCTTACTCATTGGTTGTGGAAAAATCTTAAATATGTTAATAAATTGTCTATACCAATGTTGTATATACGGAACTTTAATAAAATGTTTGTGATCCACCCTGTCATTTGTAGTACCCGTCTCCAATTTATATTTCGCCTGTTGACTAATCTGCGTAATGGTACCTAATGAATAACCCCTATTTAAAAATCTTTGTCAGTTCCGTGAGCTCATCCAATAAGGATTATTGAGTAGAGCTGTATCTATATGCATTATGAAACTGGATAAAAATAATGCTCCTTTTATATGTAAAAATGTGGTAGCTCGAACGGTGCAAAAATATTCCAGTATTCGTTGGCTTCCTATAAATTAAAATCAAAAATGTTTTCATTAACCCTGTTTAAAGAAAAATTTATGGATTTGTGCTGCGGGATTTCCATTTATTCAGTGAACTTAAGTCGAATATGAATGTTTTAAATGTATCCAGGACCTCCTGTACTATATATTTATTAGTAATTATTAAGATATCATCAAGATATCTACCGTAGAATGTTATATTAGGTGAAGTGGCGTTAAGTATACCTGCTCGATTTTATTTAGATAAATTTCAGCAACCAATCCACTCAAGCTAAGTTCCATCGGTAACCCGAATATCCGCTTCTATTACGTCAAGGTCGCGGGTTCGATTCCCGCCTCGGGCTTGGATCAAAGTACTGAAAAAACTTTGGGAGGTGCAATATGGTCACAGAAGCCGATGCGCCAACAACTACCAAATCAAAAAAAAAAAAAAAAAAAAAAATTACGTCAAGGGCTTATTCTACATGTACATTGGTGTACAAGGAAACTATATCTAAAGAGAATAACTCGTCACCTTCATGCAGCGTTTTTTCTTTTAAATGATTGAATAACATCTCCGAATTCTTTAAACTAACTTTAATGTTAAACGCAAAGGTTTGATAATGTTGTAAAGGTGTTCCGCGAGCGATGCAAAAGCTGTGTTTCTGTAAGAAACAATAGGTCTAATAGGGTATCCTCTTTTATGAAGTTTGACTTGTCCGAAAAGAGTTGGTACCGCATTAGTCCTAGCCTTAAGGGATTTTAAAATGGCCATCGAAATATAGTCTTTTTTGTTTTTTTTTCTGTACTCAGTTAACTTGCTATTAAATTGTTTAATTAAGTTGTCAAACACCACTTTCTCTACAATCTGGTATGTAGAACTGTCAGATATAATATTACTGAGTTTTCTATATAATAAATTTTATTTAAGACCACAACTGTATCACCCTTATCCGCTTCTGTACAATAATATTGTTGTTCCGTCGTAATTTTTGGAGATCAATGCTCTCTTCTTTTGATAACCTAAGTATATACGGGTCCCTATTCTGATTGATCTGTTGTATCAACCCTTCCTTATTTTTAACGTTCCATAAACCAAATTCGAATTCAATAACTGTTTGCTTTTTTGGAAGACATCTGGGAGGTAAATTATAATTGAGCCCCGTACTTAAAAGATTAATTTGTGGAATGGACAATTCATAAGAGGATAAATTGACCCCACCATGGTTGGTAATATTCTCTTCTGTATGTGTTACACAGGATTCCGTCGTATCACCCTCTCCGTAATTATACGTTGTAGACCCACTCCCCCTTCGTCTTGTCTTGTATTATCCCCCCCCCCCTACGCCAAACCTCTACTGCAGTGTTATTATTCTCATACGAAGTAAGCGTTGTAAAATAAAAATAAATTTTCTGTTTATACTCCGGGACGAAGAAACAGTCAGAGGAGTTCACAAGATAGACAGAATACAAGAAACAGCACCGTATTCAGCAGTCACGGGCTTGAACCCCGGGCACTCAAGGCACGTGTACTTATGTACGCCTGACCACTAGGCTACGGCGGCCTTGGTGTGTCATGTTTATTTCACTTGCTTGCGCCTGTTTCCTTATTTCGATATTTGATTTTAGATAAGCCCAATGATTAATATGTAATTTATCTTATTACGTAAACGTTGTAGTTGGAAAAAGTAACTCTTCTTTTTTGCAAACTCTGAAATCCAAGGTTAACCTCACAATTTTTTGCGAAACCCTACGTGCTAATTTCTTAATGCCTGCTACCCTTTGTTTTAATGACACCCTCGCAAATTTTTGGATTAGATTCTCGCTAATGCAAAATTTTATATGAAACTTCTGTGCTTCATATTGCAAAGTAGTGTCAATGTATGCGTGGATAATGTTATGTAAATAATCTCTCATATTTACGAAATTAACCTAAAAACCCCAACGAATTAAAAATGTGAATGAAATGGCTCAGGTGAGGGGGAGAAACAAATGATAAGTCAAGTTATATATCTATCGATTGCTAATTCAAATCAAAAGGGCTATGAAGCCCAATACATCCTACTATTATATTAGTCTTAAATTATAGGTGAAAACCTCCTACTTTTTAGTAGGACTGTTAATCTCTCAACACTCAATCGCGAATGATTATAATATCAACCTATTCCCCCTCCGTGCATAGTCATAAATAAATAAAGTTAAAATAGCTATTAATTAAAATAATCATGCCTTCAACTCTCATATCACGTCAAGGGAATAGGAGAGAATTACGGAAAGACGGCGGCCACCAACCTCCAAAAAAACCAACCAACATCACAATTGAAAAGCAATTGTCGCAAAATTCTAAAAACGACGAAAAAATAAATTAATTCACACATAAAAATTAAACTTTAAAACTTTTTTTAACTTCTTCTAAGAGGTTTGTAGGGGGAATAATACAAGACAAGACGAAGGGGGAGTGGGTCTACAGCGTATAATTACGGAGAGGGTGATACGACGGAATCTTGTGTAACACATACAGAAGAGAATATTACCAACCATGGTGTGGTCAATTTATCCTCTTATGAATTGTCCAATCCACAAATTAATCTTTCAAGTACGGGGCTCAATTAAAATTTACCTCCCAGATGTCTTCCAAAAAAGCAAACAGTTATTGAATTTGGTTTATGGAAACGTTAAAAATAGGGAAGAGTTGATACAGCAGATCAATGGTATTATCAATCAGAATAGGGACCCGTATATAACTAAGTTATCAAAAGAAGAGAGCATTGGTCTCCGGCGCCTCCGTAGCCAGGTGGGAAGGAGCAGCAGTGTGTAGTACACGCTTCTTGATTATACCGGGGTTCGAGCCCGTCACCACCAAATACGGAGGATGCGGAAAGGTCAGGGAATGACCACCGCATATCCTGGAGCAATATGGCTTTAGTTGCTAATGCTCCTAAAAACCAAACAAACAAACAACAAACATTGGTCTCCAAATATTGCGACGGAACAACAATATTATTGTACAGAAGCGGATAAGGGTGATACAGTTGTGGTCTTAAATAAAATTTATTATATAGACAAACTGAGTAATATTATATCTAACACTTCTGCATACCAGGTTGTAGAGAAAGCGGTGTTTGACAACTTGATTAAACAATTTAATAGCGAGTTAACTGAGTACAGAAAAATAAGACTATATTTTGATGGCCATTTTAAAATCCCTTAAGGCTAGGACTAATGCGGTACCAACTCTTTTCGGACAAGTCAAACTTCATAAAAGAGGATACCCTATTAGACCTATTGTTTCTTACAGAAACACAGCTTTTGCATCGCTCACGGAATACCTTTTACAACATTATTAAACCTTTGCGTTTAACGTTAAGGTTAGTTTAAAGAATTCGGAGATGTTATTCAACCATTTAAAAGAAAAAACGCTACATGAAGGTGACGAATTTTCCTCTTTAGATGTTGTTTCCTTGTACATCAATGTACATGTAGAATAAGCCCTTGACGTAATAGAAGCAGATATTCGGGTTACCGATGGAACTTAGCTTCAGTGGATTGGTTGCTGAAATTTATCTAAATAAGATCGAGCAGGTATACTTAACGCCACTTCACCCTAACATAACATTCTACGGTAGATATCTTGATGATATCTTAATAATTACTAATAAATATATAGTACAGGAGGTCCTGGATACATTTAATAACATTCATATTCGACTTAAGTTCACTCTATAAATGAAAATCCCGCAGCACAAATCCATAAATTTTCTAAATTTTTCTTTAAACAGGGTTAATGAAAACATTTTTTTTTTTTCTAATTTATAGGAAGCCAACGAATACTGGAAAATTTGGGCACCGTTCGAGCTACCACCTTTTTACATATAAAAGGAACATTATTTTTAACCAGTTTCATAATGCATATAGATACAGCTCTACTCAAGAATCCTTATTGGATGAGCTCACGGAACTGACAAAAAGATTTTTAAATAGGGGTTATTCATTAGGTACCATTACGCAGATTAATCAACAGGCGGAATATAAATTGGAGACGGGTACAACAAATGACAGGGTGGATCACAAACATTTTATTAAAGTTCCGTATATACAACATTGGTATAGACAATTTATTAACATATTTAAGAACACTGAATTTAAGATTGTTCCACAACCCATGAGTAAGCTCACAATATTGTTTACAATATTTCTTGTGGTGAGTGCAATTCTACTTATTGGCTTGACCCAAAATTTAGTTTCGGTAAGGACACAGAAGCATGTGGCATCAGGTAGGACGGATGCATCTGAGCTTGCGTTTCATTTGATCACTGATGGACATGTGTTCCTTTTTAATAAATCGAAGGTTCTTAATAAACAGCGGGAATATTTTAAATTATTAATTGCCGAAAAAAAAAACATTAGAAATTAGATTAAATGTTAACTCTATTAATATACGCAGACCTTATAATATTTCAGACTCGTGGACACTTACGCGAATGCATGAATACAAATTCATACAATTGGTTTATATCAATAATCTCGGGTCAGGTGTCGTTAATTTGATATAAAACAGGGGGGAGGATATCATTCACGAATCACTTTTGTACTTCTTGTGAACACGGTAACAAACCGAGTAAGGTGGTTTCTTAAAAGAAGTTGAAAAACGGTTTTAAAGTTTAATTTAGGTGTGAAAATTTATTTATTTGTTTCGTCGTTTTTAGAATTTTGCCAATTTTTCAATTCTCTTGATAGCTTGTGATGTTGGTTGGTTTTTTGGAGGTTGGTAGCCGCCGTCTTTCCGTAATGCTTTCCGATTCCCTTGACGTGATGTGAGAGTTGAAGGCATGATTATTTTAATTAATAGCTATTTTAACTTGCTTTATTTATGACTATGCAGGGGGGGGGGTAAGTTCATATTATAATCATTCGCGATTGACTGTTGAGAGATTAAGTCCTACTAAAAAGGTATGAAGTTTTCACCTATAATTTAAGAATAATGTTTTGGCTTATCGGTGTATATAAAATTTTACAAGTTGTAGTAGTGGCATGTGATGCAAGTGTATGAGATTATGCAGCGTCAGCCAAAAAAAAAAAAAAAAAAATTCACACAACCATTCCCTCCAAATTCCTGTCCAGTTCCTCCTTAAATTATTCAACCTATCAACTTCCACAACGACAGATGGAAGTTTGTTCCAGCAATTAACCATCCTCTGGCTAAAGGAAAATTTCCGCACATCTATTCTACATCTGTCTTTCCTTAATTTGAATTTATGACCCCTTAGGTTCTAATTTGAACAAGTGGAGAAATCCCTTCAGAATTCAGCGTGCTCAACCCATTCAAGGCCTTATACACCTCAATTGCCCTTCTCTGTACACGCTCAAGCAAATCTATATCCTTCCTAAAATGAGGCCTCCAGACCTGTACGCAGTACTCAAGCGTGGCCTGACCATTTCCTTATACGGAGGGACAATCACCTCCTTTTTCTCTGCTAACAAAATTCCTATATATCATTGACAAAACCCCATGACCTGCCCTGGCAGCCTGTCTGCATTGCTCAGAAAACTTCATATCTGATTGCAAAATGACTCCCAGGTATTTTTCATTTTCTACCACCTTAAGTGTAGTACCACACGGTTGGTACGTTTCACTGGGGTTACTTCTACCCATATATAGTACTTTGCATTTGTCAAGGTTAAACTTCAGTTGCCACTTCTCAGCCCATCTGCCCAAATTTTCTAGATCCTGTTGCAGTAGCACACTGCTATTACTGTCATTAACAACCCTGCCAACATTTGTATCATCTGCAAACTTCGACACTAAGCCTGATATAACTACATCAATATCATTGCTAAATATACAAAACAACAGTGGACCCAACACCGAACACTGTGGGACTCCACTAATAACATTAGTCCACGAAGAGCAGCACCCATTGATTACCACCTTTCTTCCCTTGCTCTTCTACTTCAAGCAGTTCGTCAGCATACATTCATTTGAACGATATTTTTATATATACTAACCGAACTGTTTAGTATTTGACCACGTATATGGATAGCCTATGGTATATGTATGAAAAAAATAAATAATAAAATCCGGAATTCTGTTAGTCCGATTTCAATGAAATTTGGGATGACTGAACAAATCTTTTTAAAAGGTCCAAGTATAAGATTTTATGAAAAGCTATCCACTGTGAGTCGAGTTATTACATGAGGACGGACAGGTGGATATGGTGAAGATAATAGGCCTATTACGAATATATGCTAAGGCGCCTAGAAATAAGTTGGGATGTACATATTACATATGACTTGTAATATGTTTGGTAATCGTCTAGCCATAACATCGTATGAAATCGTCCGTTTATCTGCAGTCAGTCTGAATTAGCGTTTGTTGAATAGATGGTGTTTAACGTGTTTCGTGACATTTGAAAATTATGTAATTCACTTAGCAGCGAATTTGCATCAAATTTTGTTTCAAATTAAATGAAGTAGGGACATTACTGGGTCCTTTTACCCTATATTTTGCTAATGGAATCCTTTAGGATTAATAGTCTACGCGTGTAGCACAGTGTTTTTGTCACCGTCCTCCCCACACCGGGCGGAAAAGTCTCTGGTTCAAATCCTGTCGATGACGCGAGGAACTTTAATGGGCTTTTTTCATTCAGTGGCTGAGTTAGTCGGTCTCAGGCGTAGATAGCAAGGTTTTTTCCCCAGAATCTGGGGTTTTTCGTCCAACAAAACAGAGAAATCGACCATAGAACCCACGCAATTAACAGATATAAAACACACAGTACGGCAGATGAATTTAATTATTCGGGTGGTCTAAAAATAATAGTTTGGTTTTTTCCACTAATCAGGAAATATAGGATTAAACTGATAATAATAATAAATGGCTTACTTTTTTTTTTATTTTAGGCAAAAATTTGGATAACAGAGCAAAATCAATCACAATAGCATCTAAGAATTGTACAGTTCATCTATTTTAATTTAAAAAGCAGAATTTTATGTATATCAATGTAATTTATTTGTAAAATCCGTAAAAACGACTGACGTTATGCAGTCCTGTGGTCAAGAGAATATTTAGTATAAGTACTATCGGTCGATAAAACCAAGTAGTCCGCCTAGAATTCTTGCCTTGGAGTTGGTCAGCATGCCAATTTGCTCAGTGATTAGTCAAAATCTTCACTACTTACATAGTGTCTTGCTCTTGCAAAAGCTAATAACCAATGTTGTCTTAATTATTCTCTCGCGTGTCACCGCATAATTGATCTGTAAGACTTTATAAGATTGAAAGAAGTATGCTTTCTTGTTATCAGTTTGACGTTTTCATAAAAATGTCTACGTAAATGGATTAACTATCCTGACAAAAAAAAAAAAAAAAAAAAAACTATTACATTAGGGTCACCCGGTATGTTATTACATATACCCATGTGTATTGTCTCTGTAAATTGCGTGTGTTCTCTGGTCGATTTGCCTGTTTTGCTGGATGAAAAACCTCAGTTTCTGGTGGGGGGAAATCTTGCTAGCTACGCCTGAGACCGACTAACTTTCCCACGGAGTGAAAAAAGAAGCCCATAAAAGTTCCTCGCGTCATCTAACTATGCTGACAGTCAAAAATTTCTTTTTCTACTCTGATACAGATTAAGCTAGATGAGTTTACATTTTCATTGTAACTGCATAAAGCGACCAATCCTTTAATCAATAAATGTTTCGTTAGAAAAACTTCTCATGGTATTAACATAAGGAATTGGGCCATCCTGCAGAATAAATGCATATTTTAGATTATCTTTGGATTTCAATAACCCAGACTACATTTTTTTAGCATGTCCAGATAGCTTTCACCTGCGATTGTGTTAGGAAAAAAGTAAGATCACGTAAATTAATTTTCTCTTTATACTACAGACGACCACACGGTCAGAGAAGTTCGAAAAAGCGAGAGAGAGAGAGAGAGAGAGAGAGAGAGAGAGAAAATACAAGAAACAACACCGTATTTAGCAGCCACGGGCTTGAACCACCTGTACTTATGCGCCCTTGCACTGACCACTTGGCTACGGCAGCGGATTTCCTAACACCTAATAAAAGGAATAGTGTCTATTTGATGGCCCCGTCAAATCACATTCCAGGCTGTTCTTTGCACTTTTCTTTGTACGTTTCTGCAAATTTCAAGATGCGGTCAGGATTGTGTTTGTTAAGAACCTATACTAATGTGAGATGGATTTTAAATAAAAGTTTAAAATTCCTTGAATTTTAAACTTTTATCCTCCCTGACTTTTCTCCAATGTTTCCTTTATTCTGCTCCTATTAGGCGAATATGCAACTAAATTAGTCATGCCTGATTTTGGAAGATCGTGACACTTTCTGTTGCATAAAATTGACGTACAAACATACCATAGTTTTTCTTGTGGCCTCTGTTTTCTAGTCCTTTCGCAAATTGACCAGCGGTCTCTGCAACAGTCTCAAATTTGGAGTGCCACTTGATTTTTCGGATTTTTCTGTCATTATTAGCTTAGGTGTGGAATTCGTTGTTGTCAGATAACCTAAAACAAACGAACTGTGTTTTCGTTTGTTTTAGATTATCTGACATCATTTATCCAGCATGTGTTAACACCATACACCAAACAGTCCTGCTTGGTTCTGACCTTGGTTCAAATGCCGTTATTATAAATGATGGAATTTCTATTAGTATTTACGTATTGATATTTAGAAAACTCTTATTTTTATTTATTTAATTTTTTTATTTTATTATTATTATTTTTTTAAGTTTAACAACCGAAATGCTTTGAGTTTAGTTTTTTTTAAAAGTACAATGTGCAAAAAACTATAACTAAACCTGACTATAAATACAAAAAATAAAAGCAGTAAAGGCATAAAAAATCAGCAAAGACGATCAGTTACAGAGATTATCTTTCAGAGTCATTGTCCCGCAGGCAATCCATTTTCCTTTCAAATAACATTATATTTCTAAGATCTCCGCTGACTTGGCTAGCAGCTAATGATTCAATATCAAGCTTGATGCCAACGTACTTAACTAATGATTAATGGTATTTATCCTCTTCATTATTACCTCTAATGACTGAGGTACCCCGTTCGTCCAGACATGCTTGTATTTATATTACTCATTTAAATACCAGGAAGGTCTTCAGCTCCTTCCAGACAGCTTTATTATCGTACAAGAGGCGTAAATAGCAAGAGTCTGCATGATAAAAATATAGACAAAGAAACATGCTGAACGGGTATGTCTCTTTGTCTGTATCTGCAGAAAGAACTAATCCTCCCATGAACTTTCTAATTCATTTCACAAATACGAAATTTCCCTTGTAATTTCCTTGCTGAGTCCGAGTTTTTCTGTTAAAATTTAATTATCGGTTGCATCAAAACTATTCTTCTCATTTGTTCTAATTGGTTCTGACCTCTACGATTCAATCCACTTCAAAAGTTGTAGCTGTGTATATGTCTGTTCTGATATTCCTTGCCAGGAACTTCCTAAACAGAACTTCTCTTTTTGATCTCCTTCAGCTCAAATCACATCAAATTCATTTGTTACATCTATCGTAGTTGATTTTCTCAAATCTAACTTTCCTGTAATTTTCCTTGGTAATTTAATGTTCACAACTCTAGCTGGCTTCAGTTTTCTTGTTTTACTGACGCAGCCCGTAGAGATGCCGAGAAATTTTGCTCTCACTAATAATTATTAGTAATAGCTAAATTATAATTTCACACAACGTGTCCCTTTAACTACTAGAACACCAGACAATCTTAATCACAAAGCAAACACTCCTGATCTTTCATCAGTAAACCATCAAAGTGCACAATTAATAGTTTTTCCTGTAGATTCTTCAGATCTCAAATTAGTAATTGCCTCTTCTCCGATGGAGCCTGTCTCTCATTTGGCACTACGAGAATGTGAAATGAGATGATGCTAAAAAAAGACAGTTAAAAAAAGTGCTAAGGCTGCATGAAAATTCTTGCAGATAGCTATCAGAAGTAAAAATGATTTCATTATAAATAATGTATGAAAGTAATGTTATATTTAAAAATTAAATTCTACTATAAAAATATATTTAAAATTAAAAAAAAAAAAAAGATGCTCTGTTTATACTCCTGCAATTACTATGTCAGAGGAGTTTACAACTAATCATTTTGAAAATGAATAATCAGTAATCGTATTTAGCAGTCGTGTGGGTTCGAACCACGTTCGCGAACATGTATCCTACTTCAATACCACTTCTGACTATTCAGCTACGATTACTACTATAAAGTTATTTAAAGCAAAATTATTACAATAAAATTTATTTAAGATTAGCAAAAAACCCGATTTTTTTTTTAAAATCTGTATACCATTTGTAATTGGCAAAAAGCTATTCTTATTAGTTATTCTGGTCAAATACAATTATTCCAGCCTTTACAATTAAACAACCTATGAAGACTGCTATCAGAGAATGCTTAGTTGAGCTCATGTAAACATTTCATATTTTTTTTTTTTTGCTTTGAGTATAAAAAAAAAAATACCCTGATGCTTCCTCTCCCTTTCTCCAGATTAGGCTAGATCTCTCTCTCTTTCTCTACCCCGCCAACCGCTCTTCATCCTACATCGCTCCCATTATATTAGCATTATTGCCTCAGCGTTTTATTATTCAGCTCCTATTAAACTATTTCGGACTTCAGGATATTTCTGTTATTTAAAAAATTTCTAATTTTTTTTAGAATTAAAAAAAAAACAGGGGAAAATACGTTTGCATTGGATTTGAACCGTATCTAAAAAACGTTATACATACCTATGTAAATTATTTCTACTGTACAAAGCATAAAAATGTCTAAATTCGTTATTTTTTTTTTAATCTTATGAAGATTTTTCAAAAACAGTAATAAACATCTTGGGAACATGCAGTTTCCAAGAGGCAGTATAGAGCAAGTCTGGATACATAAGTTTGGATGTAGGCATTGGGGTTTCATGTATTCAGAGCTCAACTTTAGTAACAAATTTTTGGCTGAAAATACAATCAATCTAATGAAGGAAATGAAACGATGTGAATTCAATTTCTAAGATTATGATTTAGATCCTATTACCTCATTATTATCATCAGCAGAATACCCAAGAGGAGAAATTGCATCTCGCATGATACAAACCATGAGTTCTCAATACACTGAAACAGTTAAAAAGGATTATTTTATTACAATGCAAATAATTTAAAAATAGACAAATTTAAAAATAACATTTATAATTGCCACAATTGCTGAGGAAAATGGCTGAATAAGGCGTACTTTTATCCATTATAACTATTCTTATTTATTATTTGTATAAATATAAAGTATATTATGATAAAGTTCAAAACCCTCTCAATTGTTAAAAATAATGCAACGTCATAAAATCGAACTTAAAATAGTGAAGGAAATAAATTAGAATAAAAGGAATTCCCATAGGAAGGTGCTCATAATTTACACGTTTTTTTTTTTTTTTTTTTTTTTTTTTAATACTGAATTTGAAGACATTTTTTCTACATGCTCAGAACTTGAAAACATTATAAAGTGCAGTAAAAGTATTTAAATTGATTGCGAACAGTAGACTTACCCTTTCTTCAGAATTCACTGCATAGTTATTGATGTATAGAAGATTTGACCAGTAATTATTGCGGCAGTTCTTTATAATGGGATTTATACTTTCTTCCCATAGTGGACCTGAACCAGTGACAGGCAGTAGTAGGATCAATCCAATTACACAAAGATAGGAAGGCGTGTACCTAAATTATACGAACGACGTTCATCACAATTTTTCTAACAATTTAAATTATTGGGTATTTTATTGAGTAAATACAACAACTATTGTGTAGTGGTAGGTGAAAATTTAATTTTTTAGATGGTACTAATTCAAATAAAAAAAAACTGCCGCTGGTGTAGGTTTTTGATATGCCAGTTTTTGTGCTACTCTTAAAGCAATGATTTTAATTCTACAGAATAACTCATTCAGAGATCCAATACAATATGCTTCTAGTAAATCCAATTACAATACAATAACAAAAATGCTTAAATTTTCATGATATTCATCGTCATCACCTTGCATATATTTCTACACATTTTCTGTCTGATATTTGAGAACCGTTATTCAAATACAATAAATCCTCGTTTTAACGGATCTCAGTTTTTGGACTTCGCGAAAATTATCCAGCAAACAACTGCCTCTCAATTTGATGGTATTAACCATAAATTAAAATATTTTAACTAAAGTTAGTGAGAAAGTTGGCCTTGCTTCACACAAGTGGTAAGTTCAGTAAAATACAATATTTGACGTTTTTATTTCATAGCATTTCACTTGTTCATAACATTCCGGTAGCTTCAATAACTATATGTATTTCTTTACTGTATTTAGTTTAATGGGAGATCGGATTTAATTCGTTAAAGTTGCAACACCAGTTGCACTATACTATTCCAAATAGATCTACTGGTACTGATCTGAAAGCACATCAGTCTTGAATTCTAAATGAGTTTGATTCCGAATTCACAGTTGTTTACGTTGATATTCAATCGGTCTTTAACAGCTAAAATATTAATGTTTTAATTAACTATGCTTGAAAATGCCTTTAATACAATTGGAAATATAGGAGCTGGAATAGTTCATACAGTTACGAGTCATAAAATTTAGACGCAATATTTGATATCAGTTTGAGCTTTGTTTAATACATGAAAGATGCTCTTTAAGAAAATCATCGTCTGCTCTGGCTAAGCATACAACACTTCCTGTGTGTTAAAGAGCCAAAATTCACAGTCAGGCATCTTAAGACGGTGGCTGTCTCTATATATGCTGCAGAGATATGAGCTTCGGTTATTCCAACCCAAATGAAACCAGTTTTTTTCTGCCGAATATTGGATGCTGAGAGGGGCAAACAACAAGCACCATCTACCAAACAGAAATAGTTTTACGATACTTGTCAGCCAACCGAAATCGGTAGATTATCCAACTTGATGAGGTAAAGAAGACTTATCACTGCTATGAAAATGATGACAGGAATTGCATCCTCGTCGTGCTTGTAGAATCTGTGTATATTTCATGTGCCACACCCTACTCTCAGGTCATCTCCTTCGCTAAGAATAATTGCAAACTGGTTGAAAATCTGTGATAGATTTATCTCGGCGAAAGCTCTTCCTTCGATTCAACTGCTGAAGTCTGATATTGATCTAGAGACGATAACTGACACTCACTGTGGAAGATGTATTGCACGACGATTTACTGATTTCTGTGAGACGTGATACCATATTATTGTACCAAATATGTAATTCTCAGGGATATGTTATATTGTCGTTGTCCGCTTTCAGCAATATCCATCGAAAAGGATATAAATTTTGCACGTGCTAATCTGAAGATGCTGCCACCTGTAGTTTTCTTGGACTGGTAATTTCGACATGAGATACTTAATGTTGACGATGGTACAGCTGTGCTTCCATCAGACTGTGATCGTTAGGAAGAATAATCCACGCCAAACGCTTGTTGACAACATTTTGAGGTATTTAGAATACAATATGATGAAGTGAAAAGAGAGCGACATGTACAAGTATTTTTGTGTATACCTAATTGTGCTTAACGACTAATCAACATTAATTAAGTACTATAAATCCATGAATAACTATAAAGGTATAAATATATAAGATTGTTATGAAATTGAGATACATTTAGTTTACCTTCCGCTTTAAATAATACACACTGAAACAAATTCAGAGACGAGTTGCTCGCCGAACTAGGTGTAGAAAGAGCAGCTGTAAACGAATGTCATTCAAATATTCTGAGGTACGTTGTTCGATGATTTGTAGTTAAAAATCAAATTCCTGCCCTAATGAACGTAGAAAAGATTTGCCTTGTTTGAAAATAAATTTTATTAAGCTCCACTGCATGCATTATCCACCATGAAAGAATGCCGCTTATGAGAGAGAGAGGAAAAAAAAAAAAAAAGAGAAACATACATCATCTCACAGAACAAAAAATAACATTCACTTCGGTGACATCTTGTACACGACATCTGCCCTATCCGGTAACACAAATGTCTTATCAATGAGCCATCAGAATTCCGAATAAATAAAGCTCCATCCAGGGTTTTCTACTGCTGTACAAAAAAAAAAAAAAAAAAAAAAACCAGTTAACTCACAGATACGTGCTGGTATCCACAAGTGGCATTCTGAAACTCCTCCTCCCCAAAACACGATACATTAAACTAGGGGTAGCTGTCGCGCATTTATTTAATTTATTACAGCAAGTACTACAGTAACGTTGATCCCAACCATTGGAGATCAACGTAACTGCAGTACTTGCTTGTAATAAATTTCAAGCATTTAAATTGTTTAACCCACCATCAAGATGGTGGGTTAAACAAGATCAAGATGGGGGAGACAAATATTTACACCGGTGGCTCTATTAGGAAATAAAAATCACCGATTCTCTAACCACGAAGGATTATAATTTCACAAGCATTTCGCAAGTGGCTAAATAGCACTTTTTTTCGGACTGCAAAATCTAATGAAGTAGAATGAATTCGTCTTCACTCCTTCATGAATACCACAGGAAGCCAACCATGGATAATATTGCCTCACTCCTGATCTTATGGAACTGGCTGGTTTTCTGTATGAACCTGTTTATTAGGTCTTACACCTGGCTAACAATACAATCCGACAGCTGTTTCACTAGTTATTGCCGTCTTTGTACCCGTCAGTATTTGAAAGACAAGGGGACAATTTAAATCTTAAGTTGATTTTGGGCATTACGGCCGCTTTTTTTCCCTTTTTACTATTTCTCTCTCACTTTCTCTCGAAAACTATGTTCACTCAAGAATAATCGGTGCTTTTCAAGATATTTTTAACACAGTTATTATAAATTTGTAAAGTCTCTGTTCAAAAAATAGGGTAAAAATTACACTCAGATTGGTAGTATCTTTTAAACGCTTATGATTTCATGTTTCAAAAGGAAATTAAAATGAGAGATTTATACAAAGGTACAAATTTTCAGTTTTTAATAAAATATAAAACTTATACTATATGCAAGTTTGTTGTTTTATGAGTAAATCCTTTTTGATTTCATTTTAGAATATGATTCAAATAGTTTCTGTTCAGCTTGTAATTAGAATTAATTTGCTAAAAGGACATGCTGTGTAGTGAGAATAATTAGAATCAATTAAAGAACATGCTGTGTAGTGAGAATGAAACCTATTCCATCCGTACTACACAACAACATGGTTAGTTCCATTTAATTTGTTAAAAAGATACCATAGGTAAGGTTATATCTATTATAATTTACCTCCAGACTTGACGGATAAACTTCTTTAGAAATTTACCACACGTTGGTATTTGCTGGGGATCACTAAAGTTATAGGACAACGCAAATCCACTGGAATATAAAATAATAATGAGAGAAGTTTATTTTTGTAATTTAAATGAAGAAAACCTTTCTGTAAAGAAACTCTTAGTTTTAAATGAAAATATACAAAAATTTAAACTATTAAACACGACTGCACATTTTTTTTTATTCAAAACAATATGGCTAACTTTTACTTAAGGCCAATGAGTATTTCTTAACAAATCTCGTAGATGAACTTCGCTACAGTAAATCATTAAATTACGTTCATCAATGCAGTACTATAAAGGAGTTCACAAATGGTCAGTTTTGTATGCAACGAAGAGTTGAAACCAAAGTGTTGCAAAATGCATAAAAAAATGTGGGTAGCACAGTTGGTAGAATCGCCATCCTCCCCACACAGGATGAAAAAGACTTGAGTTCGAATCCCGTTGATGATGTTAGGAATTTTTATGGACCTTTCTCACAACGTGGCTATTCTGTAGGGTTGCGTAGATTCGAACCTGCAGAAGTGCCTTACCTTATACTCGTTTATGGCCAGCCTAAAGGAGTCAGTGGTGTTTGATCACAGTACTGTATTTCATTTCTTTTGTTGGATGTCTGTTACTATTCAATAATTAATTTACTTTACGAATGTGATAAGCTCCAGTACCTTTTTAATATAACTTAAGGGGTTTGTATAATAACAATTTAGTTCACTTTGAAGGAAAAATCTAATTCCTGCTTTAATCGTATAATTCTCGCTTGTAGCCAGGCTTTGCTTTGTTTCTAGATTTGCTTTTATTATTAATTCTGTTATGATAACTACAAACTATAACAGAATTTGGAGCAGAGAGTTGCCGAGTGTTTTTTACATCTTCTTTCCTTCAAATCCCCACACCCCCCGAAGAGAACTCGATGCAACCCTTAGAGGATTGTTTTTTTTTTTTTTTTTTTGTTAGAGCCTTACAATTAATTAGGTTCGAACCAATAAAGCCACACTTTCAAAATGTTTTCATAAAACACAACTGATCACAGGAAATACAGTTGCCTACGTTTTATCTAGCTAAGAACAACCTGGTGTTATAAAATGAAAAGAAAAATCCCCTATTAAAAAAAAAAAAACAGTATTAATTACTAACTTAGTTGTGAAAGTATAAGATGGTTTTATAAAGAAATGCATGGAATTGTTCAATAGATTTAAATAAACTTTCTGCTTATACTTCAGTACTACGACCACACGGTCAGAAGAGATCACATGATACAGCACCTATAAACAAGATACTATCAAAAGATACAGCACCGATACACAAGATACAAGAAACAACAACACCGTAATTAGCAGTCACGGACTTGAATCCTCGTCATTCAAGGCACGTGTACTTAGGAACCCTCTTGCGTAACTACTCGGCTACGGCGGCCTTTTAGGACAGTCTGCTTCCTTAATGTGAAGAAAAAGATTATGCAAGTTCGCTATTACTCCAAAAAAATAAAAAAATAATAAATAAAATTTAAAAAAAATAAAGAAATAAAAAACCTTTGATATCTCATTACCCGCAAAAATGAAATGAATATGTAGCAGTTATTTAATAAGCGTGTTAATATATATGCGTAAGCTCCTGCTGTCTTCAACATGTGTTAATATATATGTGAACTTACGCATGCTTAAGCAGGCATGCAAGCAGGATTAAAACATGCGTAAGCGCCTGCTCTCTTCAACATATATGTCCGTCCACATGTAATAACTCTGTCCCTACTGTATTGATATTCATGAAATTTTATATTTACCTCTTCCGGAACGATTTTTTGAGCCATCCCAAATTTTATTAAAATTGGAACAACAGAAATCCGGCAACTGTTATTTTTTATTTTTATTTATTTATTTATTATTTTTTTTATTTTTTCATGCATATTAAATAGGCTATCCATATACCGTATATTGTAGTTGAAGCACTAGATATTATATTTGTTACACTGTTCTCATTGGAGAATTGAAGTGAAATATGGCGAATAGATAAACTAAATTTTCTCCTTTCGAACATAAAGCTTGTTGCTTTTTGCTTGTTTTTTGTTATCAGTTAACTAAATATATATATTATAAATTATTACTACTTGCTTATAATGGCAGTCACAGGAGAAACTTTACATTTTAATTGTTAATCAATATCTAGGAAGAAATAAAGTAAATTGCATTATGCAAGGGGCGCCTCCGTAGCCAGGTTGGAAGGAGCAGCAGTGCGTAGCACACGTTTCTTGATTAGACCGGGGTTCGAGCCCCCAAATACGGAGGATGCGTTAAGGTCAGGTAATGACCACCGCATATCCCGGAGCAATATGGCCTTAGTTGCTAATGCTCCTAAAAATCAAATAACAACAATAACAACAGCATTATGCAAGCGTTGATATTACATATGAATGGTTAATTTATTAAATCACAGAGCATGTTGAAATACGTGTTGAATTTCGCCCACCGTTTATTAAAAAGTATTATAAAACGTGCAGTAAAGTGAACACAATTACTCTTATATTTTATTAACTAATCAATAGCAATTAGCGTTAGTAGAGGCATATGATACAAGAAAGCAAGCTTATACAGCATAAGCCAAAAAATATATATATATTTCACACATCCATCCGCTCGAAAAGTTTGTCCAGTTCTTCCTGGAATTTATTTAAGCTATCAACTTCAATTAGCTACACACTGGCTAAAAGCAAATTTCTGCACAACTGTCTTTCCTAAAATCTGAATTTATGTCCCCTCAGTTTAGTAACCTGAGCAAGAGGAAAAATCCCATCAGCATTGAGCCTGCTCAATCCATTCAAGGCCTTATACACCTCAATCACACTTCGCAGGTGCCTAATCTCCAGAAGCTGCAATTTGCAGAATTTAAGCCTTTGTTAACGAAGAGGACCCCTTCGTTCCCCTCACCAATTTTGTTGCCCTTCTGTGTACTCTTCTAGCAACTCTACGTCCTTTCTAAAATGAGGTCTCCAGACCGCAGTACTCCAGGCGTGGCCTGATCATTACCTTATACAAAGGGATAATCACCTCCTCATGCCTACTACTGAAATTCCTGTATATCATTGACAATACCCCATGACCTGCTCTGGCAGCCTGTCTGAACTGCTCAGAAAACTTCATATCTTACAGCACAATTACCCCGAGGTCTTTTTCATTCTCCACCACCCCGAGTGTAGTGCCACAGAGTCGGTACCTTTCTCTCGGATTACTGCTACCCATATGCAGTACGTTGCATTTGTCAATGTTAAACTTCATTTACCACCTCTCAGCCCATCTTTCCAACTTTTCTAGATCCTATTGCAGTAGCATACTGTCATTACTGTTATTAACAACCCTGAAAACATTTGTATCATCTGCAAACTTGGACATTAAGTCTGATATACTGTCATTGATAAATATACAAAACAACAATGAGCCCAACACCGAACCGGGGGAACTCCTCTAATAACATTAGTCCACGAAGAGCAGCGTCTATTGATTACCACTCTGTCTTCTCCCACTCAACCACCCTTTTATCCATTGTAGAAACTTATTCTTAATACCATTCTGCTCCAATTTGTACAGCAGTCTTCCATATGCAACAGTATCAAAAGCTTTCATGAAATCCAAGTATCATCATCATCAGCCATTTTCAATCCACTGCAGGATGAAGGCCTCTCCAGCAACTTTCCAGTTCCTTCTGTTTTGAGCACTGGCCATCCATTTACTACCCACAAACTCATGAATTTCATCTATCCATCTCCGCCTTTGTCTTCCAGGTTTTCTTCTAGCTCCTCTTGGATACCATTCTGTTATTTTCTTAGTCCATCTGTCATGTCTTCGAGCTACGTGTCCTGCCCAAGACCATTTTAGTTCTTTAGTTTTGATAAGAATGTCCTTTACTTGAGTTTGTCGCCTAATCCATGTGTTTCTTTTCTTATCTACCAGTCTCATTCCCAATATGGTTCGTTCCATTCTTCGCTGTGTAGTTCTCAGCTTCTCTTCCATTCTTTTGGTGAGTGCCCAAGTTTCACTTCCATAAGTCATGGTGGGGAGTAGTAGTAGTAGTGGCATGTGATGCAAGAAAGCAAATGTATGAGCTTATGCAGCATCAGCCAAAAAAAAAAAAAAAAAAAAATCACACCATTCCCTCCAAATGCCTGTCCAGTTCCTCCTTAAATTTATTCAATCTATCAACTTCCACAACGACAGATGGAAGTTTGTTCCAGCAAAATTTGTGCCCTAACCAAAAATTCGAGCTAACAACATATGGTGTCCTTTTTATACAAAACATTTTTTGAAAGTATAGACTGATCAAGCAGAGGTTACACGATCCCATCATCGAATCTAGGGCAGCAAGCGTCGAAGACCCCACCCCAGAACTTGGGATTTCCTAATTTTTTTTTTTCCTGTTATTTGTTCATTTACTCAGAGGATAGAGTCCTCCATTCGGCTTCATAGAATGACCCTCTAAAACTGAAACGGTATACAAACTGCCAATTCCGACTTCTTCCAGTCGTTGAGTGCAGTTCTTTCTTTGAATTTCGCACTAAAAAAAAAAAAAAAAATCTGTGAATACAGTATGTTGGCACAGACAAGTAAAGAGCTCTCTTTGAGTAAAAGGCATTTGTAAATTCTTTCCTTGATTAGTATTAATACAGAGAGGAATTTCTGGGACTGTAAAGTTTGGTTCCTCTGAATTCTTTGAGGTTGGGTAGCTAGTAACTTGTATGTTTTTGCTACTAACAGTGCTCTTGTCTAACCAAGCCTCCATTCACTTTCCTCCCAGACCCTACACTTAAACTTTCTCCACTTTCCACAATCACGTAAATAGAGACAGTAGCGTGGCATTCATCTCTTTCGAGAGAAAGTGTTTGGCCTCGATTTGACGAATATCTGTCCCTGTTTCATTTCGATGTGTCGATGATAGATATACAATTTTCCCGGAGAGTGAAAGGAGTTCATTGCATAAAGGAAATAATTCTATCACCGCGCGCTTGGGTACAGCTGCCTAATAAAATTAAAAGGCAAAATGGATGACTGGAGGAGAAAACTAAGAATTGCCAACGTATATTCGTAAAGGAAATATAAAAAAAAAACAAGTAACAACTGCAGAGAAAATGAATGCAGGAATAGTTTGCCTTGTCTTATGAATATACTATGGTCTACACAAAGTAGTCATCATACATTCTCTGAAAGTCACAAACAGAAATGGATGTACTTTTGGCTACTAATATTAATACAGAGAGGAATAGGAAGTTTAGTTCCTCTGACGTCTTTGTGCTAACATTGCTCTTTAAAGAAAGGTGTTTTTTTTTAGGCGAGTTTCGCAGATACATACCGATGTCAGTACCAAAGTTTTATTGTAATGGTAATTCGGTGGCATGCTTGTTGCTGAAAATGTTTTTTTTTTGTTTTTTTTTTACTGATCTCTGCTCTCACTGAGACTGATTTTAAACGTGAAACTGGACGTTTCCCCGTAGGAGACTTTCCACTCAATAATGTTATTTTTTTTAACGTCTTACCTAGTTTTAGAGGGTCATTCTATGAAGCCGAATGGAGGACTCTATCCTCTGTAAGTAAATGAACAAATAACAGGAAAAACTAATACGAAATCCCAAGTTCTGGGGTGAGGTCTTCGACGCTTGCTGCCCTAGATTCGATGATGGGATCGTGTAACCTCTACTTGGTCGGTCTATACGTTCAAAAATTTTTTGTATAAAAAGGACACCATATGCTGTTAGCTCGAATTTTTGGGTATAGCACGAATTGGCGGACATGTAAGTAGTAACTTCACATATTTATTTATTTTTTTTAAGTGAAACTTTAAGCATAACTTGTGCGACACATGACGTCTGTTATAAACACAAAGGAATGTATTTCAGCTTACGATTGTTTTATTTAGATGTCGTTTAGTTAGCATCAATGTAGATAAGAGTTTCTTCTTTTGAATGTTTTTAGACTTCCCTACCCGATACATGCATTGGAATGTATAGTTCTTTGAGGTTAGGTAGCTAAGTAACTGTATGTTTTTGAATAGCACTTCGGATAATAATAGCCTCTATAACGTTGCTCTTTTCTAATTCATAGATAACAACTGGGCACATCGATGTTTTACGACTGGAAAAAGGTTTCTAACCGCATACATATTTGGTTCCTATCACTTGTGTATTTTGGGATAATAATAGTCTCTTAACATTGATTCTTCTCGAATCACGATTATTACTATTTAAGGAAAAAAGGTGCTACAAGTACCCAACTTATTTTTGAAGAGCATCAAAAGAACTGAAACTATCTGTTACCTTGGAATTGTAATATTCTGCTAAAATTGTTTTTTGTCTCCACAGATAAAGACACGAAGGAGACTGGGGAAAATTGTGTACTGTTGATATTAATGATAACCTTTAGGAGCAACCCCTTGGAAGAATGCAGAAGAGAATGTATATTTCTAGGAGAAAAGAATGTTTCCATAAAGCTGTATCTTTTCGTTCGTTAAAAGCTGGAAGTTTCATTTGGTGTTTGTGTTTTTCCTGGGATTTCACAGAATTAAGTTTCTTAAGGTCTACCCGGAGTCGATTTACCAGCTTCACTATACTCATTAAAAGTTGAAAACAGACAAGTTAACACCTACAAATTCTACAAGATGTCTATTTTATATGTCATTTAAAGAAGTTCACGTTAAGAGTAATACATGTCAGATTGAGATTTACACTTTCTTAAGATATGTAAGTCAAATTAGACAAACTGGGCCCCCCTGTAAGAGCAAAAATTAA
Source organism: Mastigoproctus giganteus (assembly GCF_048544385.1). NCBI lineage: Eukaryota > Metazoa > Arthropoda > Arachnida > Uropygi > Thelyphonidae > Mastigoproctus > Mastigoproctus giganteus. The sequence continues at coordinate 89,484,369 of NC_143576.1, read as the reverse complement.
AGCTCGTATACAAACAAGTTTACACGCAAACAAAATCTAGCTGAAGTCTATTTTTAAACACCAATTACACATTTCTTAAGAAGAACAAGTTCACAGAATATGTTTAAGTACTTGGAGACTACTCACTCTGACGGTTTAGTCAATAAAGGGTTACATACTATCAGTTTGAACAGAGCTCTGAGAAGACATACAAGTTTCGTCACTAATGAAAACTGTTTACACACTGCGTTTGGACATAGATAACTTTTTAAAACTGTTCATTAAAAAAACAGGAATTTTCTAAGGAACACACAAGTTTGAGTTAAAAAGCTTACAGGTTTGACCAAAGACATGGCTGAGTGAATAAAATGGTTTACATACACAATAATAAAAAGGCTTACTCACACAGACGGTTTAGTCATAAAGGGTTACACACCATGTGTTTAGACAGAGCTCTGAGAAGTTTAGTCATTTAGACACATACAAGTTTAGTCATTTTCTAAGGCACACACAAGTTTGAGTAAAAAGATTTACGCCCTCTGACGGTTTAGTCACACCATATGAGTCTAGACATCTCTCCATCGGAAGACACACAAGTTTGAGTCAATAATAAGAAGCTTACACACTATGAATTTCGGGATACAATCCTGAAGAAAAAACATGAGATAGAAGGGGGAAGGCAACTCAAGGTCATTTCATCACAAGAGATAGTAGGGGAAAGCAACTCATCACAAGAGCTGGGAGAGTAAGGAAAGGCGGCTCAAGATCTACAACTCCGAAGACACCACTGAAGACGTCAGAGCATTTGCTGTTGGGGGAGGGGTCAATGCACGTTGAGACCACTGTCGTAGAGAAAAAACATGAGCTAGTAGGGGGAAGGCATCTCAAGGTCATCTAGTCACAAGAGATAATAGGGGAAGGCAAGGCAGCTCACGAACTACAACTCTGAAACAGGAGAGCATTGTGAAACTGGTAGAACCAATCTCAAAAATACACTTTTAATTAGAATTGCATGTACTCTCTAAGAAACACACACACACACACACACACACACACACACGTTTGAGTCAATAACAAAAAAGGGTTTGAGTCAAGACATACACAATAATAAAAAGGCTTGCTTATTTTGATGGTTTAGTCAATAAAGGGTTACACATTATGAGCAGTGAGAAGACACACACCAGATTATTCATTTTCTAAGACACACACAAGTTTGAGTATCTGACGGTTTAGTCAATAAAGGGTTACACCATATGAGTCTGGACATATCTGAAGACATACAAGTTTGAGTCAATAATAAAAAAGGTTACGTCGGAGTACAGCACTTGATGCAATTGCTGTTGGGAGGATGCATGTTGATGCAACTCCGGCTTGGGGTTGTTGGATGTTTATAGTGCATTCATAGTTCATATCCGGGCTCGTTGGTTATGCAAATGTCTTACATATCTACTGACGTTAGTGGAGATCAATGATATGTTGTTCCACATGCACCAGACCAGTGAAACATGTCCCACACCATACAACCGCCTGCACTTTTGATACCATGCATGATGGATCAAGAGCCTCATGTTGTTGACTCCAAATGCGTACACGACTATTCACCGTGTTTAGTAAATGACGTGACTCATCCGAGCAGCACACCGTCTTCCAGTCTTCTAACGTCCAACTTGCATGCTCTTTGAACCAGGCGAGCCTTTTACGCTGATGAACCAGGGTTAGGAGAGGATGTCGTAGCGGTCGTCTGCTAGTATAGCCCATGCGTGCGGTTCATGGTCAAGCCAGATATTGTTCCGGGTTGGCCCAAGGGTGTAAGGTAAGGTGTTAGGTATGTTAGTGTCTAACGGCTCCTGGGATTTCTCCCATCTCCGCGAGTGTGCATTGTATCGGGGCCAGAGATTTGAAGTGTGTGGGGGTCATGTGCTGTATATTGTGTTGTGCCCTTTGTTCCTCCGGTCTATTAGCCGCCAGCCCCTAGTGGGACCCGACGTTACCACACCATGCCACGGGGAGGCTGACCGTGTGCACTGATGCTAGAGTACTCTGGCGGGTCCTGCCACCTACTTTCCTGGGATTTCAGTGGCTAGGACCAGATTTGAGAATGAAATGATCGCTGTTTCTTGAGCAACGGTTGTAATTTTAACAGAGCGTAGGGTTGTTCGCTGATAACTTGTTCTAGGGCCAAATAGGTCGGGCAATAATTTTGTGGTATTTAGATTTAGACCTGTGGGGCATATATATATATATATACACACACATATATAAAAAAAAAACAGTTGTGAAAGAGTAAAGTAAGGGAGGAAAGCAGAAGACTGGAGGGTAGGAAACAGAAGAAGGGGGCCGACAGGGAAGATGGCCCCTGATGACAGTGTGGCATGCTCAGTGCCTCACAAGAGAGAAGAGTGGGGTGGACACAAAAAAAAAAAAAAAAAAAACCACCTCCCCACAAAAGAAAAAAAAATCATTGTGTAAGAAAAAAAATAGGTGGGGGGTAGAAGGACGGATAGTAGGGGAAAAAAAGATAGAGAGAGAGAGAGATACCCTGCAAGTACAGAGTAGGTACAGCTAGTTGGCCCAAGGGTATTGGGTAGTCAACTCTTTGAACAGTGCTGTGCCTGTTCGCCTGTATGAGTCATACCCGGCGCTCCCCTCTAACTTCAACCTTTCGCTGACCTTTTCAGTTTTGCCGTCGGGTCGTTCTTTGACCATTTTGACTCCAAGCCTGATACACTTTAACTACGGCGGCTCTCTAGCACCCCACCAGTTCAGCTGTTTGGGAAATCGAGGCACCAGCTCGTCGAACTCCCACAACTTATCCTTTATCAAAGTCCAATAAATCCTTCATTTTATCCATCGCGCTCATAATTTTACTACCTAGTGAACCACTGACACCTTATCTATGCTACATATGTCGAGTAAGTGCGCAGTCTCGTACCTCACGTGGTCAACGGGTCGCATTCGCTTTTCATACGGCTGGTCATAATTCAGTGATCACTCAGTGTATATCTACCATAGGCTTCCGTGTTGCCTGAAAATTTATATGCATCCCATGCAGTTTTCTTTTTTGCCACAAATCTCTTTAGGTCATCTGACATCCATTTACGCATAATTAATTTGTAACAAGATACAGGGACTCCTCGACTTACGTAAGTGTCGCGTTCCGCAGAACGCTACGTAAGTCATATTTTACGTAAGTCGGGGAATTCCCCCATGCTTGTGCAGCACTCGCAACTGTGCTCGCTGAATTGATTGAATCAAAAAAGAAATGTTCAACGAACATGTAAATAGAATTATTTATGGTATCTATTCAATTTTTTATCTCATGTGCAGGAAAAATTGCAAAAGGGTGCAATTTAAAAAAATTTCAAATTTATAAAATTACAAAGAGAGGAGACAGGCATAATGTCAGTAAGTTTTCTCTCGAGCATCGTTGCAAGAATCGACGTCTTCAGCTGATAAGTACGCCGTTGCGGAGGTTAAAGGCTGTGGAGAATTAGGATGGGCCAGCCGCTGAACCTTACGAAAGAACATATAATGGATGACTGGACGGCGGCTTTTTTCTTTTTATCGTAGATTTCTTTGTAGCAAGCAAGCATACCATTCATCCCTCTGTTCACTTTTAAGAATCGTTCGCTGTCAGGATCCATCTTCCCAAACTCGCCATTGCCGATGCAATTTCACGAAATGGCATTGCCATCTCTTTGGTGATGAAGCGTCTCGGCTCCATCTTGAGCTTCGGCAGCATTTTCTTCTTTCACTTATCGCTGCCTGCAAGTCAATAAGTTCTTCATTAGATAATTCTTTCTATTAACTCCTCCACGTCTTTGGCATCAACCTCCAGCTGAAGTAGCTCTGCAACCGTTACAATCTATCTGTAATCTCTTCATATAATTCTTCTTTTTTTCAAATCCTCTGAAACCTTTTACGTGCCGTGGGCATATTTTTTTTCCCATCCGCCATTTAAACAACTTTTAGTAATTTCCGCACAGGCCTTATTAATCTTTAAGATGGCGTGGTAAATAATGTAAGATTTCCAGAAGTCTCTTAACGTAAAATGTTTCTTATCGTATACTGCAGACAATGCCTGAGCACGTGTTGTGCGTAAATAGTATGCTTTTAAATTCGAAATAACACCCTGATCCATAGGTTGGATGAGTGAAGTCGTGTTTTGGCGGTAGAAATGTGACTGTCATGTTCGAATTGAAATCATCTGAATGCATAGGATGTGCAGGAGCATTACCTAATAGAAGCAAAATGTTGAAAGGAACGTCGTTGTCTTTACAATATTTTTCAACCTGGGAATGAAGCTGCATTTAAACCAATCCTCAAAGACATGCTCTCTGGTTCGATCGGAAATGCACGGGTAGAGTGGCTTTATTGATGCCCTTAAATGCACGAGGATTTCCAGAATGGTACACAAGCAGTTGTAAAAGGTAAAGTGCAGCCATTATCAACCCACTGCAGGATGGAAGCCTCCCCAACAATTCATGCTGAGGGAAATGGACCATAATCTGCCATGCTGGTCCAGTGCGGGTTGGCAGATCGACCGTATTCAGCAGTCAGGGGCTTGAACCCCGGTCTACTCAAAGAGCGTGTGCTACTGCACTCCAGCTCCTGACCACTCGGCTACGGAGCCCTTGCAGTGGTATTAATCTGTAATCTCCCGCTGCATTAGTCCCAAGCAAGAGCGTGGCCCTGTCTTTCGACACCTTGAAACCTGGCATTGTATTTTCTTCTTTGACAATCTATGTTCGATCCAGCATTTTTTTCCAATACAGAGCAGTCTCGTTAACGTTAAAAATTTGCAGCGTTGAATAGCCGCCTTCATCAATACTTTTTTCTAACACATCACATACTGTCTCTGCAGCTGAAGAATCGGCACGGCGACTTCACCGCATACTTTAATGTTGTGGAAACCAGCGCGATGCTTGAACCTAATCACCCATTGTTTGTCACGAACTTGGGTTGGGGTTCGCCATACTTATCCTCAATATCTTTATAAATACTTGTTGCTTTTGCTTGAATGGTCATTAGACTCAGGGGCACTCCCTTCTGAATCTGATTTTCCATCCATATTATTAATAGCTGTTCCATATTCTATATAGCACCTGAACGCTGTTTTTTGATCACTGTCGATCTTCAGTGCATTGATCCTTTGACATGTTCTTTTACGCGCGCACTGTCCTTTAAAATAGTATTCACTATTGAAGCAGCGAGACCTAATTCCCTTGCAATAGATGACAAACCTTGTATTGCTTCGTACTGCTTAATCATTTTCATCTTCATTTCTAAATGAATTTTGTTTCGTTTTTTGGCACTACCACCACTTGCACTTTTTGTTGAGCGCCTTCCCTTCATCATTGTAATACGTAAATTGGAATGAAGAGAAGTTTCTGAAAATTTGTTTTTTATATGATTGAAGATTTCAGTGAAGGGGAACTCATTTCACCATAATAGCGTAAAAAACCCACACAATTTCAGTTATTGGTATTATCGCAAATGCAATATGATCAAGTTTACTACCCGTTTATAATTAGATTCACTAACAGAAAAGCCCAATAAACCGGAAAGTACAAATTGTTTTTTGGTCGTGACCTCCAGAAACGTGATTTAGAAAAATATCACAAAGGTGTTCAAAATTGATTTCTGTAACGGGAACTTATGATAACAATGAAAGGGTAATGCAATTTCCATTATAAATATGCCCTTTTAGAAAGACAAATAGCTTAGTAATACAGCGAAATTTTCAACTTCCAAGACTTGGAATGAATTACAAAAAAAAAAAAAAGAAAAAAAGTGTTATTGTGTTCATATTACGATATGTCCACGATTTTTCATGTTTTCACCGGCCAGCAAAAACTTACGTAAAGTCGAATTTCCGTAAGTCGTGTATTACGTAAGTCGGGGAATTCCTGTAGTTATTTACTTTTCACCGAAAAAGAAAAATCAATTAATTTAGGAAGTAGAAATCTAACGAGCTTGAAACTTAACACACTGTGTACATTAGCTAACTTTATTATTAATATCAGGTAAAACTCTGGACTGCTTTAGTCACAGAGGATAATGGAAATAATTGTAATCATTGTTAAAGACATTAAATTACTGAACCTTCATGATTTTCCCAATATAATAAATTATGCAGATGAATGATTGTATGTAATTAATCCTTGTGTATTTAATATTTCGAGCTTATTTGCAATATATATTATTAAATATATATGTAACTGAGAATAACTGTCTGAAGGAAGAGCGGTTAAGAATATTTTAATAGAACATTAGATGTAGACAGAAGATTCATATTTAATTTTTGTGGGGATTTAAAATCAAAAGTTTAGAAAACACTGCACTGCTAGAGAAGTCGTAACTGTAGATATTATATGTAAGTAAATAAATAAATAAACTAGAACGAAACAGGTAGCTTCCCTAGTGGCAAATGAGTGAACGATATTCTTGGGAGTTGCTAGAAGGCAGAGTGGTTGCAATATTTGATCAATGTTGGTTTTATGATAAAAAGTTTTATTATAATATACTGTATTATATATATATGCATATATACTATGTGTTTATCCGGTAAGATTGATTTGTTTCCTGTTAATTAATATTAGATAAATTAATCTAAGTAGTGTATTAATTTGATTTTATAGCCTAAGTTTGTTTTGCTTTGATAAAAAGCAAAGCGTATTTACGTCTGCGTCTATCATTTAAGAAGCGTTCGCTGGTATTTGTGACTTTCATGTAGTTGTTTGAACTTTGTGCGAGGAATAATTTATTGATAATAAATGCCTTTATAGATTTGAGCTTTATAAATATATTTCTGCTGTATTTATCACCAAAAAACAGTAATATTACCATAGAATGCTGTTTAATTTATTTGATGAAAAAATTAGAACCCTTAGTTGTTGGAACGCTGTAGAATTCAGTTACTTAAGACTATTGTAATGCATTAGCTGTTGGAATTAGTAAATTTTTGGATAAGCATAGAAAGCATATTCATCTTAAGTGAACTATGTGAGGTATGACTTTCACTTCTTTATTTGAATAATTTTACAGTCATCTTAAGATGAACTTGTAAAACTTAGATAATTTTTATTGACTTTAAAGATTAATCGTGAATTATCGGAATAACTTTATAGATCATCCCCGGAAGAATTTATCTGTGTTTAATAAATAATTAAATCTCATCTCTCTTTGTGAAAGAGATTGATTGGGATACTGGAAAATCGATTTTCAGTCCTCAAATCTTTTTCTTGGCCAAAGTTGTTTGTGAACTGTGACTTGTATGTAAATTGTATACATTCATAGACCATTTCCATGTTATGTGGGTTTAGAAAAATAATATAATAAAATAAAATGCCTAATAAGAGAAAACCGTACTTCAAAAATCGGCTCGTTACATATGGCGGCGTTAAAGAGATCTTTAAATAAACCAGTCACCAATTTTTATTCAAAATTGATTATTTACTTAAACCTGCATATTGCAATGTTAATGTTTCTGTATTTTATTTAATCTAAAAATCGTAGCTTTTGTTATTTAAAATACATTATCGCTTTGATTTTTTAGAGCATGTCTTTTTTTTTTTTTTTTTAAAGGAAACTAAATTATAATGCATTATTGTATGGCCATCTAAACAACGTAATACACATTAAACATCATACCAGATTAGTTAGACAAATACACTGTACTACATTATTTATTTATTTATTTATTTATTTATTATAAATATATAATATTACTTTATTTAATATGATGGTTTTAATAATAACTAAACTGTATACTTCAAGAAAGTTTACTACTAATGTATACAGCAATTATATAGCGCTTACTGTATATGCAAACTTAGTATATCAGAAACGACCTTGCTATCCAAATACACTGGTGTGCAAAACAAACTTAAGGACCAACACTATTTCTAAAGGTTATAACCACAAAATCTTTACTTAAGGTACTCTTCACTGATGACACTAGATTCAGTCTCAGCAGCGATTCTGGACGTCAGCTAATCTGGCAAGAGGTTGGCACACGGTATTACCCCAAAAACATCACTGAAAGGGATCGATATGGCGGTCGAGGTGTTCTCGTCTGGGGAGGCAGAGGCATTATCTTGGATGGACGTACACAACTCGAGATACTGGAAGGCAGTACTGTAACCGGTGCACGCTACTGTACTGAGATAATCTTTCCCCATGTGCGTCTGTTCCGAGGTGCCATTGGCCCCGAGTTCGTGTTTATGGATGATAACGCCACACTCCATCGCACTGCAGCTGTTGATATGTTTTTGGAAAGTGAAGATATTGTTCGTATGGATTAGCCTGCCCGTTTCCGTCGATCTAAATCCCATCGAACACATATGGGACGCTCTGGGGAGACGCCTAGCGGCGCGTCCACACCCACCAGAAAATCTTCACCAGCTGAAGATGAGGAATGGACGATGTTACCGCAAGAACTTATCAACAACATTGTTCTAAGTATGGACAGGCGGGGCAAAGCCTGCATCGACATTAGGAGTGGCCATATCTCCTACTGAGGACCACCTCTTCCCTTTGTTCCATCTTTGGCAGTGATGCATTTGTATCATGGCAGCCAGTGCTATGTTGCCATTTTTGAATAAAGTCCCTTTGTACCGTTTTGTTTCCGTTGTTGTGTTGGTGTTTTTTCCTTCATCATTTCTATACCTCACGAGGTTCCTTTGGTATGCTTTTCCCTTAACCAGGCCACTCCTATGAGAAGCTACAGGTGAAAACATGACTGGTCCTTAAGTTTTGCACACCAGTATAGTATCGGAAGTTATTAAAAGCAAGTGTACACTGAGTGGCCATTTTATTAGCTGCACCTATCCAGTAGCCATTAGTTCCTCATTTAGCCCTCATAACGGGATGTCGAAAGCTTACCACATGGATGCTGTACGTTGACTCAGTTGCTTCCCACCGTTTTTTGTAAATTGGATGGTTGAGGATTCTCCGAAGAGTTCGTTCTCGTTCCACCTCATCCCACGAGTGCTCAGCTGGATCGAGGTCTGGTGACTGGAGAGGCCACCCCAGTTGCCTGACTTCAGCTTTACGTTCCTGCAATCAGTCTGTACAATTCTGGCCTTGTGACATCCCCGTTGTTGAAACTTGGCAGGATGAGTCCATAGACTCACGATGTTTTCGTCAAATTACGAATAGTAGTGGCAAATGATGCAAGGAAGTAAACGTATGCAGTATCAGCAAAAAAAAAAAATAAAAAAATTAATCTGTTCCCTCATATTTGTTGTCCGAATAAGAGTAAGGATGCCATCGGCCAACATTTAGTTATTTAAATCTTTAAACGTTACAGTCGAATCTCTTTGCAGGTGCCTAGTTTCCAAGCTCTGCAACTTGCAGAAACTGAAGTCTTCCGTGGTAAGAGTACCCTTTTGTGTCCCTGACTTTCGCGGAAACTGCAATCCCAGCAAAGTTGCAGTTTTCGCGATACTAATACTGGCGCTTCTGGTGTCGAGTGCTATGCCACGTTCAAAGTCGCTGAAATCTTCGTCTTGACCAGTCTTGCACTGAATTTCACATGCACAGCATGCCTACAATCTGCTCACCTGCTTTATATCAATAAAGCAGGTAAGAATAGGGTAATGGTGCCCTTGCGCTAGCACAGTTGGTAGACTCGTCATCACCGGGTGCAAAAGACCCGAGTTCGAATTCTATCGACGACGTGAAGAATTTTTATGGGCCTTTTTCACAACATAGCTGAGTTAGTCGGTCTCAGGCGAGGGTAGCATGATTTTTTCTCCCAGAAACTCGGGTTTTTCGTCCAGAAAACAGCAAATCGGCCAAAAAAAAAAACATGATATACACTGCGCAATATGGCCTAAGTCGCTGATGCGCCTAAAACCTTACAAACAACAATAATGGTGTTAGTATTAGCCGTATGATGCAAGGGAGCCCAGGGCTTTTGCTGCATCGGCCAAAAAAAAAAAAAAAAAACATGATAATAAATAAATAATGATATTAATTATTACCCCGAGCTGTCAGCCTCAATCGCCTATGAAGACAACTTATTCCAATAATTAGCAACTCTCTGGCTAAAAGAAAACGTCCTGCAATTTAGTCTAAACCTCCATCCCGTAAAAGTAAACAAAGGGAACTTCATCCATTATTCACAGGTGGGAATAGTGGGTGTAGTTCCGTTCACCCACTATTCCCAGGTTACCTTCAGTAGTACTAATGGTACCTGCTTAATTTCGGTGGTCGGACTAGGACCAGTGCATTCAACCTGGTTTGATAACGGCAGAACTGTTACAGAAGGAACTTTCCGTTTCATGAAACGGGTAGGTACACTTAATACATTGGCCACTCAATGTATTATAGCTGTCAGAAAATTTGGCTTGAGTTAGCAAAAATCCAGAATATTGTTATTAAGGAAAATCATACTGTTCGGTCACGTCAGAATAATATCAGAGCTTAAAGAGGCGTAAAGAACTATACAAGATATTGTAACTCGTTTTTTAGTTGTTGAATGTGCAAATCTCAAAAAATGTTAAGCCTAAAATTTTACTAACTTTGTTCAAAAATATTTAGTTTACCTAGTGAATAAAACAGAATCCAGTGCCAGCGGGGAGCTAACGATACATTGAAACGGCCAACTTTTGGAGAGATCAATGGCATTTTTTAAGTAACCTGTAATATACAAAAAAGGGTAATTGATGAAATATGTCACCATAGTCCTATATCTGAAAAAAATAGTATTTGATCAATAAACAACGCGCAATAAGGCAACATCTGGTCATGCCAATTGTCAACATTCTGCAATTTTTTTAATATCGAGCATTGAAAATTTGAATAATTTCAGTTGGGCATTCTCTCGAAATTTCTGAGATTAAAATTTACATGGAGGTATTTCTGCCATTATGATCGTTGACAATGTACTCGAGTTATAAAAGAAGTACGTGATGTCTACATAGGAATGAAACAACTATGAATGCTTATTACTTTTTATTGAAGAATGCAAGAAGAGTAATATTCACACAGATGATGATAGTCAGTACGTGTGAGCTTCATATGATATACGCGAACATGACATCCTAGTATATTAGGTTACGTAATGTGATGGTTCAACATAGCGGACATTCAATATGTACACCATTCTTAGCACGGACCAAGTCGCAGCGATGGCCATTTTCCCTCCACGCTGTCTAACGTATCAGGGGATATAGAAGCCACTGCTGATGTGATGCGCCCTTTCAGTTGAACGGTGTCCTTCGCTTTTGTGGAATACACTGTCTTTCTTATAAACTCACAGAAAAAAATCAAACTGGTAAGGACAGGCGATCTTGTTGGCCAAGTAATGGTCCATCTCTACCCATCCAGCGCCCTAGCACCCAGGCATCAAGGAAGAGGCGGACATCACGAGACCAGTGAGGAGCAGCGCCATCCTGCTGGAATATGAGGTTGACGGTCCTCTAATTGTGGTTCCACAAGCGGTTGAAGCACGTCTGAGTACGCAAGACCTGTCTTTGGTAAATTTAATTCAGCCATCAGTAGCACACATTTCGCTTTCTCTTGTGGGTTCATCATAATTCAGTCTGAAACACATTATATAAAATGAGCATAATATATAAACATATAACCGGAAACATTTATATATAAAAAATTATAAAGCTTCAAAGTTGTTTCATTTATATGTAGATATAAATTTATTGACCTATGTCGACATTAATGCAAATGCAACGATGCGAATTAGTAACATAACATCAAAGGCTGTTTATGCAGAAGAGCACATACCACTTTCAGTATGTTCACAACCTCTTCTGCAGAGCAGGTTCAAGTCGGGCCGTGTGCAATTAATTTTCCAAAGAAAATTGAAGAAACTAGCAACTTTTTTGATGGGCCTACACCAACGCAGGCCTATATATCTGCAAAAATAAATATAGAACAACACACTCACCATCCCCAATGACAACAACAATTCGTTGATGTTTGTCCTTGCCAGCCGAAGGTGAATGTGTATCCTATAAGTCTCTTCAAGATGGTGGTCTAACCCATTGGTAGTCTCGTGATTTTGAAAAGCAGTTAAAGGGAGGAACTAAAGCAGCGTTGGAAGAATCATTAAGCTTTAATCATCATATAGGAGTTAACAAAATTCCACATTATTTTGATCATAAGGCTGCCTGTAGTCCCTACCTGGGATCGCAGACTGTCTTATTACTACAAGCGGAGTAGCAGTAAACGACAAAATGTACTCTCGTCTGTCAAGAAATGAAACATCTGAAAACAAAGAGACACCCGCATCATATATATCACGTACTTACTTCACTATTAGAAAGTAACAGTAGGTTGCGGTTTTAACACTAATAAGATGCTGGCAACCGCACTTTTATCGGGGCGGACAACTATGTGCAAAATGGTGCTCCACCACACGATGGCCGATCAGAGCTATCCTTTAGGAATACTTCTGAAATAAAGTTATTTTTTCTCTCATCTTCTTGCTCATGGCCAACAAGTTTGCCAAAACAGTTGCCTACTAACGCTACTTGAAGTTATGTGTGCTGTTGGAGTGTAGCGACAATCTGCACCTTAAATTTCTGAGATGGCAAACATCTCAACCGAAATGCAGCTCTTCTGTCTTTAAATCAACTACTTGTATATGCAATGCGCTGTGGGCATTAGTCTTGCCCCTGTATTGTACCCATGATGCAATGTATATGGATCATTTTATTATCGACACGAACTGTTGATATATATTCCTGACTGCAAACGTGATGCCTAAAAAAGAAAGAAAAAGTTCAAGTTACGTCTAACAGAAAATCCCCTTAAACTTTTCAACATGCTGCAAACAAGTAGTTGAAACTTCTTAAACCCCTTTTTGTTTTATCTGAAATTCCATCACATGTGATACATTTCAATAAAAACAGAATAAATATATAAAAGTTCCCTAAGAAAATAAGATAAAAGCATCTGCAGGGTTTTAATTATTGCTTCCTCAAATTCTGCTACTGGCTTTTTCTTCTTTACCGGAAGTCTTTTATGCAGTTCAATTTTGCACGTTGCATGAATTATCTCCATTGTGCCTCTTTATTCCTTTCCTGAATCCTTTATTGTAATTTATTGCCATTTTTGATGGAATTTTAATATTTTGGCTCTTCCTCTTTCATTTCAATTATCATCCCCTCCTTTTACTTTATTTAACAGAATGTACATTGCCTCTTCAAATTAAATTGCAGCTTTGATTAAGTTCAGAGATGGTTCCTAAATGATCTGCCATCCATCTAATCATGCAGTAGCGAGATGCCTTTTATCTTCTCAAGAAATTGAAATAACCATAGAAATATCTTCCAAGGTGGCGTTGTCGCATCACACGAAAATGGTAATTGCACTCTAGTTATAGGTTGTCACGGTGCAGTATCCCGTTTTGCTTATTTTGAGGCGTGAAGTGGACAAACCCACGTTTGGACCCCAAAACTGGGTTTCTGGTTCTCTTTCGCTTCTTCCATATGGTATGAGCGATGTCTTTAAGATTATTGTGGATATCGTGATGAAATCCAGCGACCCTTGAATTTCATCTATGAAGCTTTAAAGTGGATTCTCTGCGCAGCCCAAATAGTAAATCGGACCGAACCTAATAGTGACGCTATAGGAGCTTCATTATTAGCAAGCGGATAATCTCTCTGTCTCTACCCCAAGAATCGTGACTGGGAGGGAGTTCCTAGCAGTCGCATTTGGATACTCCCAAGGCTTTGTCCTGGAATTGAGCATAGTCTGGCATCTATAAACGAGAATATCCAATAATCGCAGCATATTTAGAAATTTCGATGAATCATAATGGCAAACTAGAGGAACGGGTAATCTTCAAAAGAAAATAAAATTAGAAACTTCACAAAAACTCTCTGATTCACTTCAGAAATATATATATACACATGGTTATCAAGCCTTATTCAGCGAGTATATTTTATTTACTTCAAATGTGATATTTGTGCACAGTACCGGCCGCCAGTAATTTAAACTGGCTGTGGAAAAAAATTATATATATATATTAATGTTTTTTTCTTTTCTTTACATTAAAACATTCATTTTCCATAATATTTAAATCGGGTAAAGGTTTGCCTAATAGTATTCTTATGCCTAGCTGTCCCCTCGCAGTAAAAATCTTGAAAGAAACATGCTTACCAAGAGGTAAACCGAGCAATCAAATTATGTGAAAATTCAGCGAGAATATGAACTATTGACTGTCGCAGTCATGAAGTAATCGTTATGAAGCAGTCATAAGTCTTTTGTTTACGGCTACTAGTCATTAGGCTGAACAGTACACAGGTCGTTTTAAATTTCTTAGCTAACATGTAGGAATATTATTAGGTGTAGTAGAGAAAAAAACAGGTGCCTCCAGGTCACCACCCATTTGGTCTTTTCTTCCATAGCGTTAGTACGGAAGGCGAAGCAAAGTGGATGAGTCCTTTGAGTCACATTGAGTCTCTGCTTTAATAAAAAGTTACATTTATGTGGGTATGAGCGAGAGAGAGAATGATGATGATGATGTAAAATTAATTTCAGTTCACTCTCAAAATTCCAAAAAAAAAAAAAAAAAAATTGTCAAACTTGAATACTTACTGTGCAACTGATAATTGCTTCGAAGAAATAAATGACCTGCTACCATCCATAAAATGCTAATAGCTCGGATGCCATGGATCACCTGAATATTACCAAGGTCTGATTGGCCGTAATTCATACTACGGACGCTCTTAAACAAAGAGAAGGCCAAACACGTCTGTATGCATTTCCCTACGTAAACAAATATAATTTCTAATATTATTTCAAGATGATTTTACTTCATTATTGTAGTGCCAATAAATACTTAATATAGGTTAATATAACTTGTATCAAACTATATAGCATACAAAGGATTAAAAAAAATAACTGAGTACAATGAATTAAAGGTTTTATGTATATACGTATGTATATATATATATTTCGGATTGTAATTAAGTAATAACGTGGAACAGGAAAAGTAAATTAAAAAGAAATAAATATATATATATATATATATATATATATTTACTTTTAATAATTTGAAGTTTCATATATATATATCAGTTTACACTGATTTAAAATGTACGTTGCGGCAACTGTACCCATGTAATGTTCTCCATTCTGCATATATTTGCAAATCAAACGTTTAAGAGACCTAATAAGCGTCTGGTACTTGTGGAATGAGATATCGTATTTGTGCAGCCGAAGTATTTAATCTACAACATTTGCAAAACCTGTTTCTCTAAGTTGTCTTCCGATCTGGTACTCGTCAAGTGGAAAATTTTTCCTTGTTTCTGCCTCTACAGATTTCTTTACGAGCATCATCACAAATTAAAATCATTAACTCAGCAAAAGTAAACAGATTTGTAATGTTTCCCATAATATCAGTTTAATAAATTCCGTGCACAACGAGGCAATCAGTTGTGCAACCTGAAATTCAACAGACACGCTGATACTTTTAGTGTATACTCTGACACACGGATTACTCGCTACTGAGTAGCTGGTTCTTGTCTTAGAACAACACTATTCATGTCGATGTTTGTCGTATGTTTTGTGCTGTTTAAAGCCGTAGTACACAGTCATGTTTTTATGACATAAATTTGAATATAAAAATGCTTTGCCGTTTTACACGGTTTTGTAATTTATGATTAATCTATAATATCTCGGAAATAGACTTTTTTGATATCGCTTATACGAACTTTTTTTTTGTTGTTATTTTTAGCTGTAGAACGCGCTCTATCGCTGCAATTTTGAAAACACTCTATATATATATAGGATATTTGGAGCCCTGATGAATTCCGAAAAGATTGGAGATATAAATTTTCCCCCAGTTTATAAAGTGTTGCAATGATAAAATGGGTAATTATAAACCTCCACGTTTAACTTCATTTTCAAGGAAAATTATGGAATCTCTGATTATAGATGTATTGCAAAAGCTTCTGGACAGGAGTGTGATTACTCGAGAAACAAAATGGATTTGTTAGAAAGAAATCATGTTTAACTAATCTGATAAGATATTATGAGGTTGCTACAAAAGAACACTGGACGCATAGAATTATTTTGATATATTATGCATACATTATAGGTGTTATTGAAGCTTTTGATAGATCCCATATAAATGAAATTTGTACAAATCAGAGGATTGTGCCATTAGTTGGAAAGTACTACCACGGATAAAATTGTCTACACGATAGAAGACAAAGAGTGGTTATGAATGACTGCTGATTTGAGTGGCATGGTCATGAATGTGGTTAACAGGGTTCGGTACTGGGTCCCTTGTTTCTGTTATTTGTTAATGGCATTGTTGAAGGCATAACAGGCTTCATTCTCAAAGTTGGTTAATGATACAAAGGTCTGGAAGATGGAAAATAGTAACAAAGACAAGCAGGGGTATTTTCAATAACTAAATAATTTAGTTGGTCTGAAAAATTGCAATTAAAGTACAATATCGAGAAATGTTAAGTTCTGCATTTCAGTAATAGTAATCCCAAATGTAATTAGTACTCAGGATAGGAAAGAAAAACTGAAAGTAGCCGACAGTGAAAAAATCAAGCATAATTGTGCTTTGCAGCATGAAGTTCCGTCAATAACCAATGGTCAATGCAGAAGTACGGTAGTGCATGCGATTTATTTGGCCGTGGTTCAAGCCCATATAACAGCAAAATACGAAATGTACTTGCATTTTCTATCTTTTAAATTTCTTTGATCCTATGTGACCGTCTCGGAGCATAAAGAGAAATTTTATTTGTTTATATTGCTAGGACAGCATATAGTGTTTTGTCTATGATGTTCAGAAATTTTGCTAGTATGGACGAAGAAATAAGTATTCTATAAAGCCTTGATTAGGCCACACCTTGAGTGTTCAAGTTTACTGCCCTCATTTCAGGAAGGATGTCTGTTGGAATAGATGCAATGAAGATTAACAACGTAAGTGTTTGCTATAAAGAAGTATTCCTATAGACAGCGGCTGCAGTTTATCAGTTGCAAAGTCTCGATACAGACTTCTGCGCAGAACCTTGATCTAACTATTTAAGGCTTGGAAGGCTTGTATAAATTACATACGTACAGAGAACTGTAAAAAAAACCTGCAGCTGTAGAACATCTGAGAATTATTCGATTAAAACACTTTTCACACTTTTAAAACATTTTATTTTCGAAAAAACTTTAAAATTCAGAATATAGATATTCGTCCCGTTGCTTTACTGTTCTGTGTTCTTTCTTCAAAACTTCTTTCGAATGTTGTCAGACCATTTTCGATGGTATTTTAACTTAATTATGTTAATTGAAACAACGTAACATTATTCAATGTACCAAAGCTTTAAAAGGACATCACGACGTCCTTTTAAAGCTTTTTTTTCTTATTTTTATTTTCCTATTAAGCACACTGCTTGTTGGATTTTTAGGACAGATCATCTTTTCAGAGTTACCAGAGAACAACCTCATCTACATGTGTATAATGTCTCTTTGGTCGGATTGCCTGTTTTGCCTTACAAAAAACCCGAGTTTTCGGAAGAAACTCGTTAAAGGACAGTTTTTCCCAACGGACTAAAAGAATATGAATGTCACGTGGTGACATCGCTGTACTTTCCTTAGTGCGTTTGAGTCTCTCTTAGGCCATCTTTTAAAGCAAGACGTGAATCGGATTGGCAACCTGCAGGCGTGCGCTATCATGGAAGCAGAATGATTCTTTCTGTTAGTTATCCCAGTTACTTGCGTTTGATGCTGAGAGGCAGACAGTTTATAGTTTCAATCAGTAGCGTAGCTGGGGTTATCGACTCCCGGGGGCAACATGTCTTCCTGTCGCCCCTGAGCGTGAATGTGATAGATAATTCTTTCAGTTTGCGCCCCTGAAGCTCGGCGCCCTGGGCAACTTCTCCCTTTCTGCACCACCGTTGCTACACCTCTGGTTTCAATATACCATTCCGAATTCGCATCAGGTTCTTTAAAGTCTGGAAACCCTGACCACTCTACAACACTGGAGTTGGTGAGCAACCTTCACCATACACAGCCCTCGTTTGTATGAATTTCGTGTGGTTTTTGCCCTTCAGTAATTAAATATTGAATTACTCTGTTTTGATTTGTTCGAGACGTGCTGTCCGTGTAAAATGTGAAATATCATACGAAAAATTACACACCGATCAACTAACGTACGAAACGAAACAGGTTTTGGCGATGGATTGGATAACGAGCTGCTGTTTTGCTCACCCTGCTGAGATTGCCAAATTTGCAGATTTCCATGGGAATGTTTGATAGCTGTACATGCCGCTTTGATAGCTATACATACCTACACTATCGTGGTATTTTATTTTAACGAAATTTACATTTAATTAATAAATGATTAATTTAATTAATAAAGTGACGAACAGAATAGCAAGCGCTTTTGTTAATTATTCATCAGGAGACTTGAAGCTCTAGCTTCAAGTATATTTTAAATTATAAATTTGTGAAATAAGGTTAAACTCGTGCACAAACTGTACAACTGCTTTCTTAAACATCAAAATAATTATTATTATTTTATTGAAATATATTAATTGGTATCTTCTTTTATAGGGCTAAAATCGTTCGTAATATTTTTTTTACTTACCCGGGGAGGCTTTTGACTTCTGATTGTTAGAGTCATTGTACAATAGATCCATCACCGAAGCAAGTATCACTATGAAAATTAGAACGCACAGAATAGCTCTGTAAGAAACAGTAACAAGACGGTAAGTTTCTTTTATTTTGAAAGAAATTTTTATTTGATAAGTATACAACTATATTTATCATACGTTAAGCTCTCTCTCTCTCTCAGTCGTTTCTCTGTTTATCCTCAGCTGATTTACTTCATTCTTGTATTGAAAGGTATATACGATATCTTATTTTACATAACATGCACTACTTATTACCAGTTTTAATTTTACAGTAATTTCATTACGAAATTAAGGAGCTCTTTTAAATAAATTTAACAAATAGATAACACTTACATTATCACAACTTGTACAGTGTCCACTTCAACTTCTTTCTTCACCCTACAGTCTTCAACTGAGTAGTTGAAGGGAAGATCTTTTAAAACTGCAAAATAATGCATTGTTTAAGACAAAATATTCACTTATTCAAAAAAAAAAAAAAACCGCTGAAAGATGCCCACATTTTTTAATGTCTGATATCCAGTATTGTTTTTTACATGAAGTGTGCAACAGCTAATATCAAATAAATCGCATATAAGTATTTTATAACAGATTTAACAACCATTATCTCAAATATAACATTATCTATTGTAAATAGTAATAAATAAATTTCGTTCATTCTGGAATCGGTCGAACCTACTATTGCATATAGGCCTAATCAATACCAAAATGACAAATGGAGGGAAATGAAATCCCATGCATTTTTTAACGGCCATTTAAGGCACTTTCCCACTTATATCACTTTCTTTAAGGTCCCAAGAAGGAATAAACCTGGATAAAACTCTTCTTCCACTTGATTTTTCGTTTTGGGAAAGGTAGGGTGGAGACTATATTCTAGGACAGGCCTGGCCAACCCAAATCGTTCTGCCGGCCACCTTGACGAACTATAATTTTTCGCGGGTCACACATAAAATAAATAAAAAAAAAAATCTGTTAAAAATAAAAAATCAAATGCTATAAAATTGTATTTTATTCATTCATTTTTATTATATATCTACATCAATGAGATATTTGCTTTTCTTTACGATCACTCTATTTTTTAAAATCTACTTCAATGTTGGTAGTTTCACATCTTAATTGATTTCTGTTGTTGAAGCTCAAGATTTACTTTTAATAAATTTCATTTTTGAAAAGAAAGTTTCACAAACGTATGTAGCTCCGAAGGCACTCACAATTTTTTGTGCAAAAAAATCTTAATTTGGGATACTTTTCCGCTGTCACATACGTTTTGTAAAAGTTGATTTTTGATGTCGTGGCGTCACGAATATTGCAAAGGTCCTATATATCATAGACCTTCCTAGACCACCATGTACCTTCCTAGTTACCTGTTTAGACTGCATAGAAAATTCATGTTTGACTGAATTAATTCCTAGGTCTTTTTTGTCCTGAACCACTTTTACCTCTTCTCCCCCAGCTTGTAACTCCTGTATTTCTGTACCGTAGATGCGAAAGCTTATATTTAGAAACAAAATTTTATATTTAACTGTAAGCTCTGAATGTATAAAGGCTGCTCTTTACAATTAAGTATGCGTACGTTCGCACGCCCTGTTCAGCGTTTAGTTTAATTTAACAAAAACTCTTTTGAAAGTGTTCTTTCTTTTTAATATCATGCAAAAGAAAAGTTGAAAACGCCAAAAAAAAAAAAAAAAAAAACCGAGCGTAGTTCGTTAAGTATTCAGGTTTTCAACTTACATATCAGCAGCTGAATCATAAACACAGCAAAGAAACAAACAAAAATAATTGAAAAGTCACTTTTATTTACCAAAATATTAACGAATTCTGAAAAATTATCTCGGATTTGGGCTGAAAGCCATGAGGATGGATGGAAGGAAAATGTGCCACCTTCTGTACTCATTTCAATACCATGTTTTAAAATACCTGTCTTTGAAGCAATGAATGTGGACACAGCGCTTTTTACAGCCTGGAAATTTTCAAGTTCTATTCCATCGAGATAATATTGTTGACTTTTGAAGATTTTTTTTCCAGTGCATCGCTCAAACTTTGAACTTACCGGCAGTAGGTCCAAACTTCTTGTGATTGTTTTATTGGTGTGGCAGGCAGCATTTAAAAATAAACCAAGCCCTGAATTCCCCACCAAATATCATGCCTGAATTTTAGCCTGTGAATACGATCTTGTACAATCTAATTCACAATAAATCATGCGAACCAGTGCACTATGATTTATTATCCTCATAAAACTTGTGTATGAACTAAAAAAAGGTGAATGTACTTAAATATACACATGCAAAAATATAAATACAGTAAAAAATAAATATACGGTATAACATATTATAAATATACACAAATATATAGCTGGTGGACAAAATAATGGAAACGCCTGTGATAAGAGCTACAGGTATGCACTAATAGTGTTGGGCCAGCATTTGCTTTTAAAACAGCTTGATTTCTACATGGAATAGATTCAAATAAATCTTGAACTGTCTTAAGAGGAATATTAGACCATTCTTCATGGAGGACTGTTCCAAGCTCCTTGAGTGATGAAGGTGGAGCAAACCTGCTTTTCACTTTCCTCTCCGGTTATGCCTTTTATGCTCCTCAAAAGAAAATTTGACACATCTGGCTGTGTATTTTTGAGCATTATCATCTTGAAACATGGCATTATTTGCAGAGAACAATGTTTGCACCATGAGATGAACTAGGTCACTCAGATATCAAGACAATCAGTGGCAGTAATTCACCTATGCAGGGTGATCATAGAACCACACATATTTTATTGACTTCACCTGGTAGTGCCATGCCACCAGTGCCAAAGTCCATATGCACTAATTCTAAAATGACAGGTCGGTCATTTTATTCATATACCTTTTTATATCACCTCTAAATAAACATCAGGTTTTATTGTCTTTCCTTCACAGTACTACTTGCAAAAAAAAAAAAAAAAAAAAATCATCCCTGCGTGTTCATAAATTAGTTATACAGCCATTACAAAAATTGCCACTTTCATATCAGGTGTCCATTATTTTGTCTATTCCCCCTTTACGTAAATATACATGCTAGCAAGATAGCTGACTACTCGACTCTGGTGAGAGGATAATAGACAATTAGCATACATTTTTATACTTTAATTAGAAATATATTTTATATTTAAACTGTTTATTACTGTAATTATTGTAATTTACTGATTTATTATTGTAATTACTGTTTAGCTGGATTTCAAGCTAAACAGTAATTACAATCAAGCCCAGCCAGACCAGGGCTTTCAATCTTTTGTCAGTTAAACAAAGTGTAAATAATTTCGGTAAAGTAGAATAATGAGTTATCATGCACGTACTTGTACAGTAAAGCCTCAGCTATCCGGCATCCATCCATCCATCAATTAAGTTAATGCAACCGACATATTTTAAAAATCATGTACAGTATTTAAAAAAGGACAGTTGCGCCACCTACGTACCCAGTAACAAAGAGGCTGAATTAAATAATTAAACATTATATTGAAAAATTAACTTAAACTGTTTAGAAAAGTGGAAATTATGTATATCGTATACATAAAATCACAAATGACCACTCGAAGCACTGAAGCCGGTTGTTTTTCGCACTGTCGTTTTAATATATATCGGGGTTTTGGGCAAGTAATCGATATTTTAATGACGATACAAATATACTCTAGCGAATATATTTATATCATCATAACCATAATTCATCCATAAATTATGGCATCCAAAAAAAGACCGGAAAAGTCACTAAAAACGTAGACATATCGTATTAACCTTAAACTGACTGTAGATATTTGTAAAGGAGTTAAGAGGAATCGTAACGTATTTGTGAATTGTAATCACTAGGGCTGATCCACACGCGTGTGGATCAGCCCTAGTGGCACGCGACGCAATAATGATCATAAATGATCCAGTCATAAATGATCATTTATGACCATGCGCTACCATTTATGATCCGCGCATGGCGCCACCAGAATTTTACGTTTATGAAATAAATATTTTTCATTATTTATTATTATAATATTTTTTTTTCACGTTGGTAGCGTGCCACTAATAAGAGCTACATGCGTCGCGTAGGTAGCGGATGGTTGGCCGCCCATGACTTCTGGTGGAATCACCTATACTAGTATCGCTCATCCAACAAATAAATTCGTGCAACTGGCACCTCCATACCACGTAGATACCCCGATAACTGAGTATCCGGTATTATTAAACTTTGGTAGTGACAGAATTTAATGTTTAATTCATTACTATAAATCTTAAATAGCATTTTATTTAGTCTAATCATTTCCAGTTCGAATATTGTAATAATGTACATTATATATCGCTTAAGATGTAATTTTGTATTTTCTTGTTTCTTACTTCTCGTTTGAAAGATTCTGTCTCAATATAAAAAACAAGTGTATAAAACTTTTAATGTTATGGAAATGATTACAGATACTGTATTTATTCCTATAGGAACTAATTTCATATTTATTTTTAACATCATTCGGAGAAAGTTCAAATCTATTCTAGATGCTGTATCTTCCGAGTATCTTTTGCAAAATAAGTTGGTCTTCAACAGACAGCTGAAACCTTTTTTTTTTTAGTTTCGTGGCTTCTGTGAAAATCACATGGTTTTCATTTGGCCGCTCTAAGCTCTGTATATGCAACTTTTATTCTTCATTCCTATCAGTCAATTTTATTTGTTTTTCACAGAATTGCATGCTACTTACTTATCTACAGTCTTTGAAGGAAGTTAACTCTTAAATTACATCTCACTTAGGAAAACTACCACATCTTACTCTAATAATAGCTAAATGACCTTTTAATACAAGGAAATATGACATCAAAGAAATAACCGGAAAATCCATTTAATAATTAATAGTAAAAAAATTTTTTCATTGTTCAGCAGGTGGTAATCAGGTCATGGTTAATAAGACAGCCAGATGGTGATTCCACAATTGAATTACAAATTATATTTGAAAACATTACCAAATCTTAGACCAGCGTACAATACGAACTAAAAATCATGACAGCTTAAAAAAAGCCAATAAAATGCAATTTACAAGGTACTGTACTTTTATGCGATGTACATTCAAATAACGAACAAAAACAAACGTTATGGTTTTACATGCAACAAAAATAAGGGATTAAGAGAAAGCGTTAAAGACACTTTTCAAGATAATCAAGCCAAAAATGTTGATTACTTTTCCTAACTTTCAGTTCATATTGTACGTAAACTTTTGTAATTTAAGTTAATAAGATATTAAAAAATATGAAAAAATAAGAAATTTAAATAAATATACCTAATATTTATTTCAATATTTTATATATTGAATCTCGTCCTTTATCTAAACCTTGGTTTTCCAATAAATGTGCTAAGGCTGTTCAAAAGAAGAATGTTGCATATCGTAATTGGCTTGTTTCTAATTCTTCAGTTTCATTTTCTGCCTACACCAAAACTCGCAACAATTGTTAAGCAGTTATTAATCAATCCAAACTAGAGTTTGAACAGGATAGGAGTAGAAAACTTGCTTCTTGCCCTAATGGTAGTCGACCATTCTGGTTTCTTGCCAAAGCTGTTGGCCGCAATTTTTGCCCATCTCTGCTCCCACCTCTGTCAAAACAAGGTAGTTCTGTTGACGCTTCGGCTAAGGATAAAGCTGACCTACTAACATCTCATTTTTCTTCCAACTCATGTATTAATGATCTTGGTAAAACATCTCCCACCATTCCCAACACGCTCCGTTCAATGCCCCAATGGTCTTCCGTCAAAAGGATGTCAGAAAGATTTTTACGAATCTTGATGCTAAGAAAGCTCCAGGTCCTGATGATATTTCTCCACTTGTTCTCAAACCTGTCCTCCTGAACTTACCCCTGTTCTTTGCCGCCTTTTTTTCACTTTCTTATTCGAAAGGTGCTTTTCCTTGTGCTTGGAAATTTGCTTATATCCAGCTAGTTCCTAAAAAGGGTGACAAATCCGTCCCATCCAATTATCGCCCATTGCAGTTACTTCGACTTTTTCTAGAGTAATGTAGAAATCAATTAACCGCCAACTCTTAAACTATCTAGAAACCTTCCGTCTGATCAACGATCACCAGTATTGATTCCATCAGTGTCGATCCACTGGTGATATTCTAGCTTCTGTTGCTCATTTATGAACAAATTCAATGGAAAATTTCGGTGAAACACAAGCAATTGCTCTAGACTCTTAAAGGCTGTAGATCGTGTTTGGTATAAATGTCTTCTAAACAAGCTTCCATCTTATGGTTTGCCAACTATTTTTTGTAATTGGTTATCCAGTTCTCTCTCTGATCGCTCACTGAGTGTTATGGTAGATGGCTCTCTGTCTTCTAACTTCTCTACTAATGCTGGTATCTCCCACTGTTTTCTTCTTGTATGTTAATAAACTTCCATTGACTGGAAATCCTATCCATAGTTTTTCCTATGAAAGCACATTGCATTCCACTTTCCATTTTGAGAAAACTTGCCCTGCTCAATCAGCTTTTCAACTTCTCGAATATCCGCTACCAATTCCTTAAATGCCGATCTTCAGGTAATTCTCCAGTGGGGCAAAGACAACTTAGTTGATTTCAATCCTTATAAAACTCAGTTTTGTCTTATATCTCGCAAAAAGGATTCTTCTGCTCCTATGCTTATCTTTGGTGACTCTCTGATTTCTGGGCAAGTTGATATATCTCTTTTGGTGATTACCTTGACTTCTAATCTGTCTTGGCACAAGCACATTACAAATATTGCTTCCTCTGCATCTAAAAAAAATGATTTTCTCTTTCGCTCTCGGCGTTACTTTTCTTCCAAACAGCTGTTCAAGTCTGTACAAATCGCAAATCCGCACTACCATGGAATATTGTTCCCACATCTGGGGCAGTGCCCCCAAAACCTCTCTCATGGCTTCTAGATTCCATTCAGAAGAGGGCAGTTAGGTTAATTAATGACTCATCTCTAACAGAGTCTCTCCACTCGCTGTCTCATAGACGTACTGTTTCTGCTGCGTGCCTTTTCTGCAGATACTTCCATGGGCACTGTTCTTCTGAATTGGCTTCTATAATTCCCGCTCCCTCTTTAAAAACAGTCTGAACACGTGCTGCCACCAGCCAACATCCATTTACTGTCCAACTTCGAACTCACAAAACCAACTTTCCATCTTCCTCGTTTATTCATTCAGCTGCCGTTTTTTGGAACAACCTTCCTCCACGTGTCTTTCCTGAAAATTAGTATACAGAAGTTCAAGTCTAATGTCAACAAATATCTTCTCTCGTCTTCTCGACCTCCAACCCAAGCACGGTACTAAGTACTATAGGTTCTAATACCTCTGGTGTTCGGGGTTTTCATAAAAAAAAAAAAAAAAAAAAAAAAAAAAAAATTGGGTGATTCGACATTCCCTCAAAACAAGTTTTCTGAGGTTTTGATTGGTTTACTGAACCCTTTTTTCCAATTCCTGTTATATGTTAATTAGCCTTGTAAAGTAATCTATTTTGGCTTATTCTTACATGTTTGGAAATGTGTTTTTGTAAACGGCGGCTCCTAGAATGTCCGTTCCACTCCGCCTCCTATCTCTGTGCAGAACAGTATCACTAAAAATAGCTCAAATGTGTGACGTAGGTTTGTGTATATTATATGTGTGTTCTCTTGTTTTGTCTGGCTGTTTGGCTACCCAGAAGCATCACTCACCTGGAGAGATGATTCTGGGTACTCGTTCACACCACGGGAAGGTGGGCCAGTCCCATAGTGCTCGTACTGTCTCAATTTGAGACTGTGACAAGAGGGGGTGGGTTAGCTTTCCAATACTGTGCTTTGCCAAAAACTTCTTGATAATCAGCGTAGAATGCGGCTAGCGTTTTCATGCCAGACGAATCAACTCTCATTTTTATCGAAACTGAAACCTTTTTTGAATTCTTTTAACCCAACGCTCCAAACTTGTGCATTATACTCCTTATTCACTGTCTGTCTTAATGAAACAAATTTTCCGTTTACCAAAGATTCTCTTGCTATCGAAGAACGTGATCACCTTTACTTTTGTTTTTGATTTTTGAGAAGAAATTTTTTGTCTCTCGGAAAGCATATTGATCGCCATCCACTATTTGACTTCTCTATTTGTAGATCGTATTCCAAAAACACTACGAACAGACCTGATGCCGATTCACCGTTTGCCCAAATCTTGAATTGTCAATTATTTTTCTGTTAATGTGGAGTTTCTTCTGTTTTTCAAAGAATCATAATCAGAGTGCGAACTTTTGCTACCGTTACTGAGGGTCGAAGCGCGTTGGGTATCCACAGCGCTATTCACATCTTCGAATCCTTGCATTCCTCCCGAAATCTTGCAAATGAATGGAAAGGCCGCAAGCAAGGTATAGAATCGTTATTTGTTTTACCAATTCGTAGGTTTCAGTCTTAGTTTTCTCTAACTTGAAGCAAATGTTCACCCTTTGTTTCATCGCAACGCCTTCAACCACATAAGGGCCCTAACACGAATTCATGTGAAGGATTTACGATAGCAGTTGCCACGGAATTCTGCGTTATCGTAGACATCCATACAATGGACCCAGTTATGGAACTTAATTATCAAACCTTGTACAGTATTTATATCCAATAAAATGAACCTCTTAGATTGTAAGATTGTCATTTTATTGGATATAAATACTGTACAAGGTTTGATAATTAAGTTCCATAACTGGGTCCATTGTTTTTTTTTTTTTTTTTTTTTATTTGGTAGTTGTTGGCGCATTGGCTTCTATGGCCATATTGCACCTCCCAAGGTTTTTGCAGTACTTTGATCCAAGCCCGAGGCGGGAATCGAACCCGCGACCTTTGGGTTGCCGGGCAAGTACTTACCCACTCGGCTAGCCCGGTCGGCAAGGGTCCATTGTATGGATGTCTACGATAACGCAGAATTCCGTGGCAACTGATATCGTAAATCCTTCACATGAATTCGTGTTAGGGCCCTTATGTGGTTGAAGGCGTTGCGATGAAACAAAGGGTGAACATTTGCTTCAAGTTAGAGAAAACTATGCAATATGTCAAGCCTGACTGCCCACCTGTCTAACATGAGGTGAGTTGTGTCACTAGACATACACTATCTACCTATGAACGATAGCTGCACATATGTCACTTTTCTGATCTAAGCTTACAAACCAAGGTTTGTTTTCGAAAAGGGAAAAGTATTTTTGTAGCGGCATAAATCTCTCTCTTACAGAGCACAATTCCATACAGCACTTTCTTATCTCGCTTGCTATTACATAAAAAAAAGGTTTTTTTGAGTACTTATTACTCAATTCTGTCTTACTGTACATGTTTAACGCAGCACCAGAAGTCAATAAAAAATGAAAACAATTATTTTCTGAGGATCAACGTTCAATACGGAGTTAAAACTCATATTGTTTTGATTCTGTCAGAAACATTAAGTGGAATTACTGTACAGTACGAGTACGTACTGTATTTCGAGAAGTAAAATTTGCAAAAGAAATTATTGTTTTAATTATCGGAAACGATACTTTAGCCTCTCCCTCCCCTCTACTCCCCTTCTCACCTTATTTGATTAGGAAATATGGAGATGAAGTTGTGGGCAATGTCCGATGTTCGGTAATGTCCGAACATTATTAGACATTTAGACTGTTGTGTTTTGATGGTATTTTAATAACTCTCGTTGTTTCAGCAACGAATGGTTGTCAAACAACCATCTGCCTTCCTAAACTGCAGTACATTCGTAATCTTTTGACGATATTTCAATCAAATTCAAGATATTCTGAACATGCTAATTATGAGTATTGTGCTCCACTCCATTTTACACACACACACACACACACACAGAGTTCTTTACTGCTGTAATCAATTCAAACGGAACGGGAAATGGAATACCGATATTACATCATCAGAGCCACCTTTTTGGAACGGTCTTACATTCATGTTTCTTGAATTAGAAAAAAAATAAAATAACACTTGCGAAATTATAAACAGTAACCAACAGTTATAGTTAATTACGTTATTAGATCCCACTTTTGAACTTTTTTTTTTTTCAAAAGAAAACCCCATTTGAATGGAAAATTTAAGTTAAAAGTTGTTCCTTGTAATGCATTATCAACACATGCACAACAATAAAATAACATAATACGCGAAATAATTAAAAGTATTTAAAAATAAATGACATTATATTAATATTTAATGAGTGCATACCGTAGCCTAGAATATTGTTTACATCCTCTCCAGTACATTTGGATGGAATGCACAAACCGATACGCAGTGAAAGAGAATGGAAAAAGTGAGCCAGAGAGACAACTGTCGATGAAATCTGTAAGAGTAAAATCAAATTGCAATAAATAACTCTTTTATATATATTCAATTGAAGAGACAGTAATTGAATTTTTTTTTTTTTGGATAACTGTTATTCACTATAATATGTACACTGTTTTACCAAAATTGTCGAGATAACAAATAAACTCATTTTGTAAATTATTCATTATGAAAATAATCGAAAGAGCGGTAGCAGAAGGTAGAAGTATCATTTATAATGAAAATTCCACGTGAAAACGAGCTTAGTGAATATCTACTTGAACAAAAAAAAAAGAATTGTCAGACTTTGCGCACGGCGTACTATTTTGAACTTTGCAATGTTACGAAGACATCCATCTGGAATAGCTTATGCAAGTAAAAGGCAGATAGCGTGCTAAAATTAAGCACCGACTAAAAAACCTCGTATTATGGAGTATATACGTGTATACGTACTATTATGGAAAAACACGCAAAAGCCAGGGATTCCAACTTAAGAATTTTCCAAGTGAGTGACAAGGGGTGAATCCACCATTCTGTAATAAGGATTCTCGACCTACAACTATCCTTCTTGAAATCTTCCTATAGTAATCCTTTTTAGGCTATATTCCAAACTGTGCAAGCTACTTACGTATTTGAGATGAAACAATGGGATCGACGCTCTTATAAAGTGATAGTCTTCGAATGATGTGATTGGTAGCAGTCACCTTTTTGTAGACTTAGCAACTTAGATGTGATCATCCATTTTACATTCAGAATTTAAACTGAATCCGTTTTATTTAGAGATTTTAAACTAAAATTAATTTAAACAGAATTTAAACTGAATCCGTTTTATTTAGCGATTTTAAACTAAAATTAATTTAAACAGAATTTAAACTGAATCCGTTTTATTTAGAGATTTTAAACTAAAATTAATTTAAACAGAATTTAAACTAAAATCCGTTTGACGTACCCGTCAAGATGTTAATGAGAATTCACAATTATGGTAGATCTTCAGTCTAGTGATGCACTGAAGACAATATTTAAAAATGAAAATCTAATTCAATTTTATTCAACATTATCTGAGTCAGATTATCCAAAAATTAAAAATTTTACAAGAAAGGTTACATCAATTTTTGGATCTGTATGTGAGTAAATCTTTTCAAAATTGAAATATTTAAAATCAAAAGTACGATTACTTTTAACTGACCCGCATTTACATGACTTTTTAAGAATTGGAACTAGTACTTTAAAACCCGATATTACGAAACTTAGTCGTACTCCAGAACCACATTCATTGCATTAATTATAATTTTGTTGTTTTACTAACTGTATTTTTGTGATTATTACACTAAATAAATAATAATTAAAAGTTGATATAAACAAACTGATATATTTTATATTACCTCTCCATCGATTTCTTTTTGAATCTGTAGAATTAGTAGGTATAAAATTTGTTTCTCTGCATAAGTTTAAACTTATGCAGAGAATATAGTTTTCAGTAATTAGGAATTTTTTCCGGCCCGCCAAATGTTACAAAAATTCATATGTGGCCTGCTTCTCTAAAGGTTTGGGGACCCTTGGGACTTTACGTGAACGCTGTGATTCAGTGTACCTATATACCTGCCAATCGGTAGGTTCGATCACTAGCGAAAGGGTTGACTGCGTCGCGTTGCCCAGGAACCAGTATCCCATGAATTCTGTCCTTTCACTGTATTAACTGTAGTTGAGAAGCTTATGCTTCTAGGTCTTATCTATAGCAAACGTTTTATAATTAACAGCAAGATCATGAATTTTGTCAAGGAGTTTGTTTTGCAAAAATCTGGCTGCCCGGTATAGCCTAGTTCTTGCTGTAGAAAGAGTTATGAGTCAGTCCTGAGAGGGAAGGTGAAATCCACCTTCCCTCTCAGGGAGTGAGACGAGTTATTTGGAGTGAGACGAGCTCTGGTAGCATGTTAATACTGAAGTGCCGTGGGGAGTGGCATTGATCGTAGGCTGCTCATTTCAGAAGTTAGTACTCTCCTGCTTAATCAGGTTAGTGAGTTCTGCAGATCCTTAGATTTCTACGCCGTAGAATATGACAGAATATAAAAATCTTAGAATGTAGTCCTTGGTGTAGTTTATGTCACTTTCCGAACGTGCAACATGCCTCGTTTCATTCGCTACCTTAATATATCTTGAAGTGCATCCATTTCATTTAGTTGCGAAACCGACGCTCTGGATCAAAGGTCACATCCAGATCCGTATGAGATGGGGATTTCAGTTCTCTGTAGTATAGAAATGAGCTGTGTGCGATTGTTTTTCGGTGAGTATATTACTAAAGCTGCAGAAATCTGTCTGTTCGGAACACACGCAATTATTTTATTATGCACTAGGTTTGTAGGCCGAACTCGGAGAAGTAAGTTGCCATTTTTGGTTCAGCTGATGGCTTATCTTCTCTATGACATGATATAGGGATGTCCAAACTATTAATGCGGGGTAATGTAATAAGTGTAATCTCATGCGCATAGCGTAGTATGTCGTTTCATTTACAAGCGAGTGGCAGAAGTAAGACTATGAAGAGGATTCCGGAGAGAACCCTTGATTGTAATCCCCAGGATTATACGTGGTTGATTTTGAGCTCCCTCCTGTTTTGGGACTCCTTTCTTTGTAGGGCCATGGTGCTTTGTATCCAACATACTCCGACGTTTGCACGGCCTGTTAGAACAATGTTATCCTTACATTGTTCTAACAGGTTTCTATTTTATTACGCACTTTTAGTCGCAGAGTTCTCTCTGATAAGTAAATTAAGAGAGAACGTTTTCACTGTGGTGGACCCCGCTTGGGTAGCACAGTTGTTCGAATCGCCGTCCTCCCCACACTGAGTGGAATAGACCTGAGTTCGATTCCGTCGATGACGTGAGGAATTTTTATGGACCTTTCGCACAACGTGGCTGAGTTAGTCGGTCTCGGGCAGCATGGTTTTTCTCCTGGAAACTCGGGTTTTCGACCAGCAAACAGAAAATCAACCACAGAACACACGCAATTTACAGACAGTATATATAGAGCAATACGGCCTTAGTTGCTGATGCCCCTAAAACCCCACTACAACAACAACATCAACCGAGGTAGAGCAACATGGAGACATCGAGTGAGTCAAAAGCTGCCTGAATGTCCAGGTATATCATTGCTTCTTCCGGATTTTCTTCAAAAGCTGCTAGAATGCTGTTAATAGTTGCCAGAGGGTTTGTGATGGTCGACTTATTCTCATCTCATAGTGGATTTGTTCTGGCTTATTGAGCATGAGTTTAATTGTGTTGATGGCTGGAGGACATCATGTTTTATAGAATCTTTAGTAAACAAGTGGTCTTCGCTATAGTTCTGTAATGAATAACCTCAGTGCTGTGTGAGTATGGGGTTACAAATGTGCAGAACTGAGTCATTTAATAATTGTGGAATGTTGCCTGCAACAGTATTAGTAGGGAGGATATTGAGGGTTGCAATCAGCTGCTGTTTTTTGAGCTGCAAGATAGAAAGTTCCGTTTGTGGTGGCTCCGAAATTGGCAGTAAAAGGCTATTGCGAGTACTCGGTTGATTTTGAAATCTTGTATTGTGGTTGAGCCAGTCTCTAACCCAATCCGATGACCTTTTAAGACCACCTCATCACTGTATTATGCAGTACACGCAGTCAAGGGTCTTCCAGACCTAGATTCATATTTGGTGACTATTAATCCCTCCTCTTTGAATTTAGTTGACTTTGTTTTTTACTGTACAATGGACAGTCACTGGGTAATATCTTTATCATATCCTCATGTCTGATAGCAGTGTTATATCACTATTTGTCTACTTCTCAAATAGTTTAAAGAGCAAAGTATTTCCTTTACTGCCCTCATGGGTAATACAGTTGGTAGGATCATCGTCCTCTCCACTCCGAGTGGAAAAGAACGGAGTCCTAGTTCCGTCGATGACTTGAGGAATTTTATGGGTCTTTTTTCACAACATGGCTCAGTTAGTCGGTCTCAGGCGAGGGTAGCATGGTTTTTTCTTCCGTAAACTCAGGCTTTTTGTCCAGAAGAAAACAGAAAATCGACCACAGAACACACGCAATTTACAGACAATATACACGGAGCAATATGGCCTTAGTCGCTGATGCTCCTAAAAACCGTACTACAACAAACAATTTCATTTATGGCATGGCCCTCTTCTGTTTTAAAATTTATGGTCACGGTGACCATAAATATTTTTAAACATATAAAGTAATAATAATTTTTGAGATGTAACCATAAAAAATTGTTATGTATGTAGATTGAGCTACATACATCAAAGTTGAGATTTTAATTTAATATTATCGTCTTTATTTCCTCTTAAAACAAGGAAATGCGTTATACTGTATGCCAAAAACTTTCCAAATACCCCTCGCATATTTGAATTTTAACAAAACAACAAACTCCAGAAGCATATCTGTAATGTTTTTCGTTCCTTCTTGACTTTTCTGATTTTGATTCACAAAGATTATTTATAGTTATATTAGGTAGATAAATACATTTTTACAATAAACATTTTATTTATATAACAGTGAATACTGAATTATGACCACCTCATCTGTAATGGACTATGCCTCATAGCTCGCAGTATAAAAAGGCGAAGTTTGTACGCTAGAGCAGTGGCAATTTGCATCTGGTCTTGAAAGTCAAAGTGATAAAGTAGCAGTTATGAGACGTAGTAAAGGTATCATGGTGTTTCAGAAGGGCATGATTGTGGGAGCTCGTACATCGGGTGCTTCCTTGTCGGAAACGGCACGTCTTATCGGTTACTCGCGTCCCACTGTAGTTGAAGTGTACTAAGAATGGTGTCAAACAGCCCAAGCCACCTACCGGCGAACTGTAAAAAATTACTGAAGGTGAACGTTCGTTGTAAGCTAAGGGTTTAGCTCATTGTACGGTTCAGTTTACATCGCAATGCAATATGGGGAATGTAAGAACAATATCCCAAATTATGATGCGTTACACACTCAGACGTATGGTGTCCCACAGCTGACGACCCAAGAGACATCCTCTCCTCAGCGATCATCATCGTCGATGGCGAATGCTGTAGTGTCAACAACATACTGGTTGAACACGACTGGAAGCAAGTAGGCTGGTCGGATGAGTCCATGTACCCATCGTGCATAATTCCTGCTATCTAGCCAGGTGGTGGTGGTGGTTGCTTAATATGGGGCATGTTTTGCTGGCAAGAACTAGGACTCCTGGTGCTTATGGACCAACGTTTCACTGCGGCCGTCAGCTGACAGCTGTTGAAAGCGATACATACATAGTGTCTTGCGATCGTACTTTAGTGACAAATATATTAAGGTTATGGCTAAACATCTTACGTACCGTGCTCAGGTTTCCAGAGGATGTCCCAAGGGTCGGTGTTGGGGCCCTTCCTCTGGAACGTTGTGCTACATCAATCGTCAACGAGGGTATACAATGGTACAAGTGCCGACGACTTGGTGATCCTTGTTGAAGATTGCTCAAGGAGAATAATTGAAGAAAAAATACAGCCTATCACTTGGATGATTTGGAGGCATGGGCTATAGATAACAAATAGAGAAATCCCCCAGAAAATCTACTTTCATGACTTTTAAGAACCACTTTAACTGTAACAGACCTCCCACGTTCCGACTAACAATACCCAAATTCCCTATGTATCCCAAACTAAATACTTAGGTATCACCTTAGATCAGCGGTTCCCAACATTTTTTGACTCGCGAACCCCTTTCAATGTAATATTTTTTTATCGCGAACCCCTTTCAACACAATATTTTTAAAGCGAACCACTGAGCCTATATTCTCTGAAATCGTATAATATTTCTGAATTTTTATTATAAAATATTTCCAGTACTACGTTTTTATAAGCGACATTGCCTTGTAGCCGTGAAGGGTATTGTGTACGGCATGTGCGTTCTGTATGCAATAAAGAGTTCTTCTTCTAATAAAAATTATTATTAAGTATTATTTATACTTTGTAAAGTAGTTATTAATCAGTCCAAACTAGATTTCGGACAGGTTAAGGGTAGAAAACTTGTTCTTGTCCAAATGGGAGCAGAGCATTCTGGTCTCTTTCCAAAGCTATTGGCTGCAATTTTTTGCCCACCTCTGTCAAAACCAGATGGTTCTGTTGCCACATCAGCCGAAGATAAAGCTGACCTGCTAGCATCCTATTTTTCTCCCAACTCATGTTTTGATAATCTGGTAAACCACCTAACACCGTTTCCAGTACACTACATTCAATGCCTCCTGTGGTTTCCGTTAAAAGGATATCAGAAAGATTTTGATGAATCTGATACTAAGAAAACTCCAGGTCCTGACGGTAGTTCTCTACTTGTTCTCAAAACCTGTGCCCCTGAACTTATTCCTGTTTTGCGTCGTCTTGTTTCACTTTCTTATTCCAAAGTTGTTTTTCTTTCTGCTCGGAAATTTGCTCATACCCAGCGAGTTCCTAAAAGTGGTCACAGATTTCTTCCATCCAATTATCGTCCCATTGCGATTACTTCTATTCTTTCCAAAGGAGAAATCAATTAACTGCCAACTCTTAAACTATCTGTAATCTTTCATCTGATCAACGATCGCCAGTATGGATTCCGTTAGTGTCATTCCACTGGTGATACTCTGGCCCATGTTGTCCATCTATGGACAAATTCAATGGAAAAGTTTGAGGAAACTCAAGCCATTGCTCCTGACATTTCAAAGGCTTTTGGTCGTGTTTGGCATAAAGGTCTTCTAAATAAGCTTCCGTCTTTTGGTTTACCAGTCGTTCTTTGTAATTGGGTATTCAGTTTTCTCTCTCACCTCTCACAGCGGTAGACGGCTCTCTGTCTTCTAACTTCTCCACTAATGCCGTGTTCCCCAAGGTTCAGTTCTTTCTGTTCTGTTGTATATTAATGACCTTCTTCCATTGACCGAAATGCTAGCCATAGTTTTTCTGATGATAGCAGATTGCTTTCCACCTTCCAGTTTGAGAAACCTTGCCCTGCTCAAATAGCTTCAACTTCTCAAGATCCACTGCCAAATATTTAAGTGTTGATCTCCATGTAATTCTCGAGTGGGGCAAAGATAACTTAATTTCAATCCTTCTAAAACCCAGTCCTGTCTTATATCTCGCAAAAAGGATTCTTCTGCTCCTATGCTTATCTTCGATGACGCTCCGATTTCTAAACAAGAGCTTGTGGATTAACCTGACTTCTAATCTCTCTTGGCATAAAACACATTACAAATATTGCTTCCTATGCATCTAAAAAAACTGGGTGTTCTCTTTCGCTCTCGGCGTTACTTTTCTACCAAACAATTGTTGACTCTGTAGAAATCGCAAATCCGACCTACCGTGGAATATTGTTCCCACAACTGGGGCGGTGCTCCCAAAATCTATCTCAGGCTTCTCGATTCCATTCAAAGAGGGCAGTTAGGTTAATTAATGTCTCATCTGTAACAGTCTCTGCACTCTCTATCTCATGGACGTTCTTTTCCTCTTGCATACCTTTTCTACAGATACTTTCATGGGCACTGTTCTTCTGAATTGGTTTCTATAATTCCCGCTCTCTCTTTCAAAGCAGTCCGAACATGTGCTGCAACCAGTCAACATCCTTTTACTGTCCAAGTTCAATCCCACAGAACCAACTTTTCTTATTCCTCATTTATTCATTGAACTACTGTTTTTTGGAATAACCTTCCTTCACATGTATTTCCTGAAAATTGCAATATACATAAGTTCAAATCTAATGTCAACAAGTTTTTCTTTCATCTTTTTAAACTTAAACCTGTGCACAGTACTAAGTACTATAGGTTCTAAAAAAAACTACCTATACATGACAATGATCCTTGAGAATGAAAATATATTAGCGTGGAAAACATATTTATTTAAAAAAGGTTGTTTATACATGGGTATAAACAATCTACATCATTTCTACTACCCACGTAGCATGCCTACATCGTTTGATGATATCTCATATTGCGAATACCTTCACAACGAGTTGCCTAGGTATTACACTGCTTTGAATAAGTAACGCTTCACCAGTGGCGAAGACTAATGTTACTTATTCTCGGTGGATACCATAATCAGACAGCACTGTTTGAAAAATGGTATGGGATAAGATACTCTGTTATCCGCATTCTGTCCCTATTAGACTTAGCTAAGCAAAAAAGATGTAGGAAAGTGATTGTAGTAGTAGGAGAGGAGGAAGAAGAAATGGCGTCGAAAGAGGAAACGGACAGTTACTCCTCATACTCACACCACTCAAAAACTCATCGAATAGGCAACGCTTCCCCAGTAGAGAAGACTGTTGTTACCTATTCTCGGAAACTCCGTGATTATCAAGCTCTCCAGACGGCACCGTTTCGAACCGTGTTGTCTTCTCCTCAGGTACCCTGTTGTTGCAATAGTGACAACCCAGTTATGAAGTTTAACTCCACAATATGAGAGATGCTTGTGGTGTGCATGGTTTAATCTAAAAACCATTTCTTCATTAAATGTCTTTAAGAATATGAAAAAAGTTGTTTATGCATGGGTAATGTACTTTCATCATTTCTACTATCCGGGTAGTATGCATGCATCGTTTAATTACATCTCTTATTGCCCATCCATAAACAATATTTTTCATACTCTTAGACATTTAATCAAGAAACAGTTTTAAATTAAACCATGCACACCATCAAGCATCTCTCATATTGTGGAGTCATGCTTCATAACTGGGTTGTCACTATTGCAACAACAGGATACCTGCCCACCCAACGATGAGTAGGCCAACAAGCTTCGAAATGGTCTCGTCTCGGTGGTGATATCCGCCGAGAATAAGCAATATTAGTCTTCTCCACTGGTGAAGCATTACTTATTCAGAGCAGTGCAATACCTCGACAACTCGTTGTGAAGGTATTCACAATATGAGATATAATCAAACGATGGATGTATACTACCTGGGTAGCAGAAATGATGGAAGTGCAGCACCCATGCATAAACAACCTTTTTCATACTCTTGGAAGGCAGCCCTCTCCGTAGCCTGGTGGGAAGGAGCAGCAGTGCGTAGCACACGCTTCTTGATTAGACCGGGGTTCGAGCCTGTCACCGCTAAATACGGAGGATGCGGAAAGGTCAGGGAATGACCGCCGCATATTCCCTGAGCAATATGGCCTTAGTTGCTAATGCTCCAAATAACAAACAAACAAACCCTTTTAAAAAAACAAAAAAAAAAAAAAATGCATAGTGCACTTGGACATTTAGTCAAGAAATAGTTTTAGATATTTATTTAACATGAAATACTGTAAGATAGTAAAGGAATTGTGGGATATTTTTTGGCAATTCTTTACTTTTTATTTTATTTTATTTTTCTTTATTGTTTATTATTACTTATATATTGTAGTTTACAATAATATACCTATGTAAATCTAAGCAGACGCCATTACAGAATTTTTAGTGCGAACCTCTTGGAACCACCGGTTGGGAACCGCTGCCTTGATGATAAAGTCGGTTTTCTGTCTGATGTGATAAAATTCAGGGACAAAATCATCCGTAATTTCACAGCATATGTCATTAGGATCTCCAAAAAAGACTGGGGATTATCGAAGAAAACATTGTCTCCACTACAGAACCGTATTCTTGCCTATTATATCATATGGAGCAAGTGTTTGGTACCGAAAAGTATCAAAAGTGAAACAGAAACTTATCTCCACACAAAGATCCGTTCTTCTGACAATCAATAATATTCCCAGGACAGTTTCAAACAATGCACTCCAAATACTTGGCGGTACGATCCCTGTAGATTTATACATTGCTTACCGGAATTTGACTTGCTACCTGAAAAAAGGACAGTCTAAGACATTGCTTGGAATTACAACTTGCCCAGCCAATGACTTCAAAAGTGAGAAGAAAAGGTTTGGATTTACTGATGTCTGGCAAACACCAGTTGGAACGAGAGTGACTTTGGGCAATAAAGAAAGTACATCACGTAAATAGAATTCTCAATAACCCCTGGAGTGATTTCATAGTTTAGACCTTCTATGACAACTTCTTATTTGCCAACAGGGCATGGGTCCCTCCGGGGTTAAGTTATTTGGGCGTAGTCTGGAGCCTGACTCATATTGCACATGCGAAAAAATTTGACTTGGATTCACATCCTTCTGAACTGTCCACTGTACTCAGAATCTAGAGCAAATTTAATGACTGTGGTTCCAAACTTATTGGAGAACAATATAAATATATTCTAGTTGAAGACCGTGATAATTTTACTGCATTGCAAACCTATTCAAGAACTGTTTTTGTAATGAAAACTGGGCTAAGGACTTCAACTTATCCTGGAAATTGACTTCACAACAAGGATCAAATAGAAGAAACTATTTCTGAACAATAAATCACTGTTATTTATTGTTCAAGCTATATCTTCACTACTAATGGGATTTCCTTACCCAAAAATGTTCTACAGCAACAAAACAAAATTACTTAATAAATTTTTACGGCGCCCTCTAGCATTTAGTTTCTGAAATACTGGAACGTCAAAAATCAGTCAATCAATCTTCCAAAAATCATCTTCCATTTTCATCCAGCTGTAAAACAAGTGAACCTTCAATAATTTCTGTTTGTTTGGGCATTATGGAGTGAACAGTGATTTGTTGCAGTAAGGAAATAATTCACAAACCTAAAATATTTCTTAAGAGATTGAACGCAATGCACAGAGCCTTGCTTTTGTACACATATTGGTAATATGTGTACAAAACTTGCTGAAATATTGATCCCGAACTGTGAAGTTTATGGATGCTTTATCTCGTTGTGGCTATTAGCTGCAGTGGACATTGTGGACAGGACAACTAGGGGTTTTGGACTGGGTAAGGTTTGGAACTGTGTAAGCAGCTTCATAATGGATACTTGTGACGTCATACAAATGAAGTTATTTTTCACTTGATACTGTAATATACGGATATGAACAAGTTTGGACCTTCATTTTGTGGTGGACAGTGTTCATGAAATAACATTGAAATTACACTGATCCCTTCATATTTAAGATCACACAAGGAAGCAGACTTCTACGTTGGAAAATTTATTAAACTATTGTATTGCCAGAAGAGGACTACAAGAACTCTGTAGTTGCAGTCTCATCGTGGTGTCTATTGATTGGATTATCTAATGGTTATGATAAACAGAAGTTTATGTTAGGATGAAACAAGATATATAGATATCAGCAATGATAACATAGGAACCAGAAACATCTATACCAGAAACACTAGGTTTACGTGAAGGAGATAGTAGCTGTAATCTCGTTGTATTGGTTGTTTCTGTTGTTGTTGTTTAAGGGTTTTAAGACAAGCGCATCAATGGCCAAGATGTGTCTTCATTGTGATGGTCAGCTGCTTTGAAAAATCTAGTGGACAAACTTGCCATGTGTTCATGGTTGTTAAAAGAATGTAGAGGTGGTCTCCTTGCGGCTGCCTGCCACATTATTTCCTTTAAGAGTATTTATGTATTTAAACATGGCTAATTGTATTTAATTTAATTATATATTGTTTTCTGGTTGTAAGAAACTCTGAGCTTTGTACATATAATAATTACTTCTCAGTGGTACTGAGTTTAATAGTGGAAGTTTCTCTACTGGTACAAAATTTTTATTTATTTTTTGCTTGCTCCTGGGTCTGAGCAACTGGGGATGGGATTGCTGGTACCCACCGGTATTGCACTACCTCCGGCGCGTGCGGGATTTGTGCATTTCGGCACGAAAAGAGGTAGTCCCAGGCCCGGCTTCTCGTGCCTGGGACGGGCGCCAGGCAGCGGCTGCCCTGTATTGACTTCCCCCTGGTGGCGAAGTGTCCTGACAGTAACACTTTTTTTCCGGCCAGTTTCATAGAGGTTCTACGCCATCACTTCTAGGCAAATGCCCTTCTCCACTAAGTGGAGAAGGGCATTTGCCTAGAAGCCACCTTCGATTCCAGGACACACGCACAAATGCACCAGGAGGTCACATGCAACATGACATGATATACAGTATATGTATACTGTAATGAGACTGTAAATGTATATAGAATATTATGTAAATCTCTATAAGTTTTGTATATAAATGAATGAATATTACAGCTCTGGGGTCCTCTTACCCAGAAAGGCTTAAGTTCTGCAAATTGCAGCGTCTGGAGACTAGGCACTTGCGAGGTGATCTGATTGAGGTGTATAAGGCCTTGAATGGGTTGCGCAGGTTCAATTCTGATGGGATTCTCCCTCTCGCTCAGATTACGAACCTCAGGGGTATAAATTCAAATTGAGGAAAGACAGTTGTAGAACAGATGTGCGGGAATTTGCCTTTAGCCAGCGGATAGTTGATTGCTGGAACAAACTTCCATCTGTCGTTGTGGATGTTGATAGATTAAATAAATTCAAAGCAGAACTGGTCAAACTGTTAAGAGAAATGGATGTGTGAAATTGGCTGATGCTATATAAGCTTGCTTTCTTGCATCACATGCCTCTACTACTATACTTAGTGGACAAAAATCATGGGATACCAACCTAGTAACGGGTAAGCCCACCTTTAGCCCGGATAAGGGCATTGAGTCCACTGGTTCACGAAAGCGTTCCACGGGTATTTCCTGTGGTCATGATTGCTGACCGCTGTAAATAATTCCGTCGCATTCCTGAGTAGAGGATCCAAAGCTCGAATGAACCTTTTCAAAGATGCTCCACAGAGTTCACGTCCAGTGAACGGGGAGGCCATTCCATGATGGTAAAATCTGCGGAATGCTCATCGAACCATGTTCTAGTAATGTGTCTGCTCACGCATCTCTGTGGGCAGACACATTTTCCTGCTGGAAGACTCCATTGCCTTGTGGGTGCACGATGATCATGAAGGGATGCAGATAGTCTGCAAGGATAGGCATGTAACCTGGACCATTCAGAGATGCGTTTAGACGTACGGGAGTCATCGAACCAGGAGATCTGTCTCCAACCATCTAAGGTCCAGTGCCGATGTTCTTTCGCCCAGTTGAGGCGTACAGTCCTGTGTCGTGGTGTTAGCAATAGGACTGTGGTAGGTCGGCTGCTCCTATAAGTTATTGCGGCTAATGATCGCCTGATGGTCTTGGTGGAGACATTTTTTGGCACCTCCCTTGTTGAAGTGGGCAGTCATTTGTGCCACTGTCGTGCTCCAGTTGGCTGAAGCAATGCGAGACAGACATCGACGGCCACTTTCATCTACCACCTTTCTCCGCCCACAACACCTCATCCACGATGAGGTGTTATTCTGGAAATGGTGTATTCCTGGTACACTCTGTCGAACGAGGATAGTGCAATTTCTGTATTACCTCCGCGATAGAGTGACCCATGCGTCGGGCGCCCACTATCATCCCTCTTTTAAAGTCGGTTAACTAACGACGTTTATCCATACTGACATCGAATTACCGGCTAACGTGAATGCAGTGTACCTATATACCTGCCAATCGGTGGGTTCGTCCAATAGCGAGAGAGGTGACAGCGTCGCGTTTCCCAGGAACCAGGTATCTCATGAATTCTGTCCTTTCACTGTACTAATACTACTACTTATGGGATGTTTTGAAACGTGAAATGAGGTGTATGGACGCGCAACAGACAGCTATTCCGACATTTGGAAAGCCTTGCAGGCATGATGCCTACAGATCCCTACAGACAGCTTCAGACATCTAATGGAGTCGATGGCTAGGTGAATAGTAGCGACGGTTAGTCGTGCAAACGGTGGCCCAACATAGTATTAGGTAGGTAGTCATAATTCGGTGATTAGTAAGTGTAGGTTTGTGCCATATACAAAAATCAAATTGACTCATAAGCTTAATGCAATATTAAAAATGAATGAGGAATTTCTTAATCTTTAATCAACATGCCCATAACTAACATTGATTTACTTCTCTTGACATTTAGTTCATGCAGTATATTGTACTCTACCTTGTCGGGACTGCTGTAGTTTTGCAGCGCTACTAGCTGATGATGAATCGTGATGTAATCCGGTTTCGGAGGCAGCATGGGTTTCAATTCCAATGTACAGTATTCTCCATCAAAGTACTGCCTTTTGCCATCTTTTGCCACCATGTTAACACATTCGTCATAAGATCCGAATGCCGACAGAGTTCCTTCAAGAATTCCTCCTGATGGTTTTCCAATTGCATCTATTACTGTAAGAGAAAAAGACTTATAAGAGAAAAAATTACAATAACTGATGTTAATTATCAGTGTGCACTAATGGCCAGTTTATAAGCTATACTGTGTCATCCAAATCATTTTTTACATCAGATACCGAGATTTATAAAGCAGGCAGTCAGATAGCGAAATTGTGTGCGTGCGCGCGTGTAGTAGATGCAAACATCATGGACACTGTCGCACTGCTGAACTGTTTATGCACAAATGTCTAAAGTGGACTCAGAATAGTCCATCCGCCTTAAAACATTAGCCAATAGCAATCTGTGATCGAAGACAGCTTGTTGATGTCAAATGACACCAACAAGCTGTTTGTCATCAACACACAATTTGTACAATTTGTCATCAACACACAAATAGCTTGCTGATGTCGTTTTACCAAACGTCAACAACTTGTTAATGTCAATGACCGCACATTAACATACCATCAACTTGCTAATATCATTTTACATCAGCAGTGCTCTCTCTGCAAATCGGGACGTAGAATGCGTTGAATCCTGTCACGGCTGGGACATAGCAGCGGACAGCCTACGGTTCCGCTCTTGTCAGTTGTAAATATGCAGTTTTAGGCACAATGAACATAGGAACACCGAAATTGGATTTAAGAAGTGAAAAAGTGGTCACCTGATCTGATGAATTTCGGTTTTACTTTTTTTTGTATTGACGGTAGGACTATTAGTATGGCAGTGATAGTTGAAGCAATGCACCCATCAACCAGTTGTCAAGCACTGCAGGTTGGTGGTGGAAGTGCAGCGAGAGTTTTTGTGGAACATTAAACCAGTGGAAGACAGATGTCTAAATGCCAACTTGAACATTATGGCCGTTTGGATGCGTGTTTTCATGCTTGCTGTTTATTTCTCTCCATTTGTCGAATTTATTTATTTATTTACTCTATTTGAAATAGCCTGCTGGTAATAACGGTTACTTCCAGCAGGATAATGTACCATGTCACAAGACACAGATAGCTCGGAAACAGTTCCAGAAACATGAGGGGGGGCGAGTTTATTTATACTAATTGGCTTACTCAGCTGTCAGATATCAAACTGCTTGGCCACTGTAGGAATGGGTTAAATAAGCTGTTCATAGTAGAAATCCACTGCCTTCCAATCTAAGGCAACTACTGAATTAAAGTCATCATTTGGTATTCATACATAGTAAGAATTCCTTTGATTCCAATAAATATATCTCTGTACTCTGTCATTTCGACCACCTACATTTCGACCGGCCTACATTATCCGAAGGAACCTTTTACTGTTTGTTTCACCGCTCTTCTACCCTACTCTATCGTCCGCATGTCACAAAACATAATTTTTGACATAATTTCTTCGGACCAGCAAGCCTTTATACCAATCATTGATCAGTCATCCACTTATGATGTTACTGGTTCCATGAAAGTTGCTTGTTTTTTTCACCTTAAATCAGATGGTGTCTTTATTGATATCTCAGTTAGGTGTTAATGTCTGTTAAGCGCCAATTCAAATATGAGGCATCAGTATATAGCCCTTGAAGGTAATACAGTTGGTCGAATCGCCATCCTCCCCACATTTGGTGGAAAAGACCTGAGTTCGAATCCCGTCGATGACGCGAGGAATTTTTATGAGCCACATTTT
This sequence comes from Mastigoproctus giganteus, assembly GCF_048544385.1. Lineage (NCBI taxonomy): Eukaryota > Metazoa > Arthropoda > Arachnida > Uropygi > Thelyphonidae > Mastigoproctus > Mastigoproctus giganteus. The sequence continues at coordinate 89,439,780 of NC_143576.1, read as the reverse complement.
CACAATGTGGCTGTGTTAGTCGGTTTCAGGTGAAGGTAGCATGGTTTTTTCTCCCGAAAATTTGGGTTTTCTGTCCATCAAACAGAAAAGTGACCACAGAACACAAGACATTTACAGACTAAATACACAGAGCAATATGGCCTTAGTCGCTGATGTTCCTAAAACCCTACAACAACAACACTCTTCGGTCGGCTTGCTATTTTCTGGAAGGAAAACCAAAGTTTTCCGGAAAAGAAACCATACAATTTTCGCCTGAAACTGACAAACTCAGCAACCTTATGAAAAAAAAAAAAAAAAAAAAAAAAAAACCCATAAAAATTCTTCGCATTGACAGGATTCGAATTAAAGCCTTTTCCACCTGGCATGGAAGGACGGTGATTATAGCTACTATACCATCCGAAGGCGTCCTTATGGACATCTAATAATAATAAGATTCTTTATTAACATAAATTTTATACACTAGTGATTCTTTACACAGAAAGCCAGAGGAATCTTACAATTAGTTGTTTATACAAGTGATTTGATTTATAAAAAAAAAAATAAATAAATAAAAAAATAATAATAACTAAATAATAATTAACAGATCAAAGCAAAGATAATAGTCAAAATGTAAAAATGAATGAAGTAGTAATTACAGCGAAAAAGGACTACAAGTTGAGCAGAACATGAAATTACATCGGCTAACTAAGATCGGCACTTACATAAATGTCCTTTACAAACAGCAAGATAGGACAAGATGCCATCGCGATATGCCTTGTCTACAGACCACAGGTCGATGTCGATGTTGAGCGAGTTGAGAGTGTCCAGAGTCACATTTGGGAAGTGTCTTTTGAAAGTCTGTAACCGCTGGAGCCTTGAGCATAAGGAGGGGGTACTACGGAGATGTCTGCCTGGCAAACGCCAACCAACCGTGTTCCAGATGTTGATGTGATCATGCTTAGCTGAGCACAGATGAAGGAATGACTTTATTTTTAGTACATGGGCTCTGTGGATTATGGGCGTATATTGCAGGTTGCAGCAGAGAGTAGATTTAGATGTTGTGTAGATCTGGTGCGACCACAAGTTGGCCCACTTCAGCACCCAGAATTCGAGGCCCCATAGTTTCCTGAGGCTGGTGGGTGGTGCCACCGACCAAACTTCCACGGCATAGGAGAGTTCTGCTCAACATCTGCTCTCAATGAAGAGACACTCCTGTATTGCGTAGAGTTATAGCGATGAGCATTTCTGTTATTATTCTCCATTTCCGGAACTGTGTGATATGGTGTGGCTTTTTAGTTTTACATGCTGCGTACAATTACAGATGATTGATCTGTTTTTCAGTCAGTTTGCTAGTTCTTAGGGATTGTGCCTCCGTAGCCAGGTGGACAGGAGCAGCAGTGCATAGCACACGCTTCTTGATTAGACCGGGGTTCTAGCCCGTCACCACCAAATACGGAGGATGCGGAAAGGTCAGGGAATGACCACCGCATATCCCCGGAGCAATATGGCGTTAGTTGCTAATGCTCCTAAACACCAAAATAACATAACATAACAAGTTCTTAGGGATCTTTGAATCAACTATATGCAAACGGTTGACAATCCATGTTTACATAGTTTACAATAAAGGCTACTCTTTCCAAGAAAGACTAGTTATGCAAATTGCATCATCTAGAAACTATGGAGCGAGGAGATCTGATTGAGGTTTTTAATGCTTGGAATTGATTGTGTAAGCTAAATGTTAATGGCATCCTTACTTTTGCTCAGACAACACGCATAAGGGGAAGCATACATTTAAATTGAGAAAGTATGGTTAAAGATTAATGTGCAGAAATTCGCTTTTATCCAGAGTGTTGTTGGAACAAACTTCCATCTGGTATTGTGGAGGTGAATAATTTGAATAAATTTAAGAAACAATTAGATAAGGAGATGGAGAGGTGATTGTGTAGTTTTTTTTTTTATATATACAGTTTTTGACTAATGCTGTATAAGCTTGCTTTCGTGCAACATATGCCACTACTAATGCTAATATTGAGTTATCCCGGTACTGTACCCATGCTTCAAAGAAATTGCTCCGTTAGGAGCAGTGCTGTTTATTTGAAGTGCATTTATATTAAAGACATTGTTCAAGCTAATCAAATTTTGTCAAAATCGTACAAATATGAATACTTCAGTTTTATAAATACTGTATTTAGTATTGCAGTGTGCCGATTGGAAAAATGAATGGACATAAATGAATGAATATGTTTCTGCACATAGAATATGTAAATTCTTGGTTCAAGTAGTGCTCATCTATTAGAAAGTGTCTGCTTTGTGTGAAGACTGCGATGTTCCTTAATTAATATTAATAATTATTTTGTTCTATTTGTTCATTCCATTCGTCATGGACGATCTATAAAATAGATTTTATATTTCAGGTTTCATGAAAATCCAGGAAGAAATAAGTAAAGTACAGTACATTACAAAATGTTGAATTAATATCACGTTTATGGTACGTGAAGTAAAAAAAAATAAAAAAAATATATTTAAGAAAATAAACAAATAAAAAATATTTATTTACTTTTAACTTCTATAAATGTCAAAAAATGGAAAAATTCAATTAATTTAAGAGGAAAAATCGAACACTCGTGAAATGCAACTTAATGAATATATTGCCTAACATATTTGCTTTTCTTTCAGCCAAGGCCAAGCCCCTGGCAATAATTGGCAGAGGCTTGGCCTTGGCTAAAGGAAAGTCCCCCCCACCATAGACATGAATATACTTATGTTGTCATGGTATCTGTTTTCCGTGATCATTCATTTAAAGAATTAATGGATGTATTATGTGAATTCGTGTGTCCTGTGGTCGATTTCCTGTTTGCTGGAAGAGAAACCCAACCCGAGTTTCCATGGTTTTTATTTCAGCAAAAACCGTGCTATCTTTGGCACATTGTGAAAAAGACCCGTAAAAATTCCTCACGTCATCGACGGGATTCGAACCCTGGTATGTTCCACCCAGTGTGTGGAGGACATATTATAGACAATTCTACCAAGTGTGCTTGTTTGTTGCAAAGCAGAATGAGAGGACCGATGAGCAGAAACGGAATGCGTTCAGTTCGCGCATAAAAGTTGTTGCTTTTGCTATAAATCATGAATTTTTCCTATCTTTCACATTCGTTGTGTTGAGCAGTAAATTTATATATACTTATTGGAGGAGAGAGAGAGTTTAGTAATTGGCTTTCTCTTCTATACAAGTCTTTTTTTTTTTTTTGGTAGTTGTTGGCGCATCGGCTTGTGTGGCCATAGTGCACCTCCCAAAGTTTTTGCAGTACTTTGATCCAAGCCCGAGGCGGGATTCGAACCCGCGACCTTTGGGTTGCCGGGCAGGCACTTTACCCACCTGGCTAGCCCTCTATACCAAGTGTTGGAGAGAGTTGATATATATACGAAGTATAAGAGAGATATAGGAAATGGATAGGAGAAATATATATATATATATATATAATGTGATGTAAAAGTTAGGCAAAAGTAATAAAAATAAATAAATATGAATATGAATATGTTTTTTATTTTAAATATCATATTTATTTTAATTATCAGATATATATATATATATATATATATAAAGAAATGAGCTAAAACGTGGAGTAGTAGTGGAAAGATAAAAATAAATAAGATATGACAAATTCGCCTAAGCGCGTAAATCAGCAGCAAAGGAAGCAAAAATTTATATATGTGTGGTTTAATAAATAAGTTATTTAGGTATGAAGATGGAAGTGTAAATTACACAGAATGCTAATAGAAAATTTAAAAAAAAAAAAAAAAAATATATATATATATATATATATATATATATACGTACTTGTTTTCTTGTTTTTTTTTCAACTAAAAGAAACCGAAATTAAAAAGTTTATCTTCAATTTAATTTTTTCGTTATTACTGCTCTGAAGCAGTTGCGTCAATTTATACATTATTCGAGGATTGTGAAAAAAAATGTACATTGTATTTTGAATTCAAAAGCTCTTATGTAACCAAATGATTTTTCTTTTCTGTTGAAAAGAACCGAAGTTCTTGATCTAATGGTGTTCCTAACTTGGATTTCACTTTTAAAAATTCTGTGTTTATCCTACAGACGGGGTTTTCTGTTGACATTCATAGCAGACACGACGTCTTGTTTACCAAATAATGTCCGTTTCTTAAAGTGTTACATGGGGTTTGATAAAAAGAAAAATTAACATTACTGGGGATGAGATTAGATCTGGCGAATAGACTAGGAGGTCAATCTATGTAAATCTTGTATCTGATGGCAACCAGTGTCACTGAGGATTTGTGAGCAGACGCGCTGTCTTGATAAAAAGAGTCCACAGGTATCACGCAGGCTACTATCCATATTTCTTTCTTTTTTTTTTTTTTCATACGGTTGAATCACAGTCAGTAACGTTTATAATTTGATGTAGTTTTCCAACTGCGCATAATAGAAACAATCTTTGAGAAATCATGCATAACTTCAGGAAATTATAGAAATTATTTTGGGGAGGCAGTGACATGAAATGTCTTTATAGACGTCGAAGGGGCTTATTCTTTGCAAACCATGCTTTTCTTTTGGACTCTGAATTAAATATTAGTGCCATGTTTCCCCTATAGTGATAAACTACAATTAAAAATTCTTCTGGTTTATTCTAAAGAACTTCATACGTGTCGTTGACCGCTACAGTCAAATATGCATTTGCTCATTCTTCACAAAAATGCCTATATGAAAAAAAAAAAAAAAAACCAACAGAAAACCCCGTTAAGTACCAGTAATTATTTCCATATCTAACTCTAGAAAATAAAATGAGAACATTTCGAAAGACCTTCACATGTATTGCTTTCTACTTTAATTTTTCTACCGTATCATATAAGCCTGTATATTATACCATACACTTATCCTTCCAAATGATGTTATCAAAATTCACTGATTATTATTTTAAAATCATTCATCGTTATGCTGGCGTTTCGAAGTGGTCGCACTTCACCTTGTTCCCAATATTCACTACTTCCTTCACGCAGACGACGGTTATAGAAGGCCTTAAAATTTTTTCATGTTTAATGTCCTGTTCAAACACGTTTTTCCTGATTTTTTGTTTCTAAAAATACCCCTAAGAGTTAATCGAGTTGAAGGCCAGTTATTTTGGACGTTCTTTAACCTCCTTAATAACTAGCAGTTTATTTCAGTAAACAAATAACTTTGAACGATAATAAAGATTATAATAAATAATATTTATAATATTATTTTAATAATAACGCTGATAATAAAGACACAAATTTCTGAAATTTTCAGTTATTTTCTTCACATAGTGTTTCCTCTGCAACTTCTATAGTATTGATTTCACTTTCTTTAAAAAGAATCCATAATATCTAGGCTTATGTCAAGGCGAGCGGCCCATTGCCATGACACACTGACACCACAGACGTCAAAACAATGCTCACTTTTACGCGTAATTGTATTACAGAAGCCCTGTATAGGTAATGTGAAGTTTAATTTAAACACCCTTTTCCAGGACCTTTTTTTTTTTTTTTTATAAAAGTGAAATTCAATAAAAATGGAAAGAATGGGATTAACATAGTTTTATAGGAGATGCTCCTAGTCACGCCCTCGCTGCTGGGAAACCTACAGAAGTAATTATGTTCAGAGAAAGTATTATTGTTAGCACTAACCATATTGTGTAAGAAAACTAAAAGGACTTTGCTCTACTGACTATTAAATAAATAAATAAAAATATATAAAAATAAATAATAAAAATAAATAAAAAATTTATGTGTTTTCCTCTTCATGTAGGGAACTGTTCAGCTGACCTTCGAATTTCACCAATCTCTTGGCATGAACTACCCTCGGAGGTAACTTATTCCAGTAATTAACAACACATGCTGGCTAAAGAAGAAAAATTCCTAAAATCCATTCTAAATTTTTTAATTATTCCATAATTGGAATTTATGGTTCCACACCTGGAGTTATTTATAACAAAACTGTTATATTTGGCGATTATGATTACCCGAGAACAGCTTCATCCATCCATATGTAATGTCCATAAATTGCGTATCTCTGCTTGCTTTGTTTGTTTTTCTGGACGAAAAACCCTTCTCCGGGAGAAAACATATTACTATTCTCGCCTGAAACCAACTAACTCAGGCACGGAGTCAAAAAAAAAAAAAAAACCTATAAAAATTCATCACATCCTTAACAGGATTCGAACCTGAAAGACAGTAATTGTAATCACTGTGCTATCCCCATGGACTGATTCATTTTCAAAGGTGAAAATTTCTCTTTCATTCATATTAGCGTCCCCTTTCATAGACTCACTCAGTCCCCCTTAGTGCTTGTTTGCCAAGCTCTGTATTCCTAGATATAAATATATTTATATTTATACATATAAATAAATATGTATAAGTAATTTTTATTTGGAAATTTTCCTTTCAGAGTTTTTCCTCATACGAGGTTTAAGGAAAAACTTTGCTAATCTTACCGAGCGGGTTACTCGTCTTTAATCCCTTTCAAAAATCTCTATGCCATTTTATTAGGTGCAGTTTCCATATTTGAACAGAGTATTCCAAGTGCGTTCTTAAAATTGCCTTATACAGTGTGATAATGACATTCCTATCTCTAAAAGAAAATCATCTAAATGACGCAACGGACTTTCCACGTCGCCGGCGTACATTGCTTGGATAACGTATCGTAACTCCCAAATCTCTCTCTTCCTCTATTGTTTTTAATTCAACCCCATCAAGTCTATAAATTATTTTGGTATTGTTATTCCTCAAATGTAAGACCGTGCATGTGTAAAATGCGAAGTAACTTGTAAAAATAAGACTTTTAGTTGTAAAGAGCGACCTATTTGTTGTCGCATCAGCAACTTATGCCACATTGCATCATTTAAATAGCATATCTGAAAATTGCGTTTGTTCTGTGGTCGATTTGCTGTTTGCTAAACGAAAAATCCGAGTTTCAGGGAGAAAAAGCATACTACCCTCGCATGATACCGACTAACTCAGCCACGTTGTTAAAATACGGATAAAAATTCTGGTGTCATTGGCGGTATGCGAACTCAGTTCTGCGAAAAATAGAAATGTAACTCTTGTAGGCTTTTTTCAATTCGAAATCTACAAATAGCTCCAAAGGTTTTCTTGTTTTACTAGCTTTAATATTAACTGATTTATAATCGTCCTATTTGTATGATGTTTTATAAAAGATACCGTCTCAATGCTACTTTTCTACTTTAAAGATAGCAATGTCATTGAAGTTGAACTTCCCTTCATCGGTATTTTCATTAAAATTCATAGAAGTGCGCCGGGCCAAAGCTTTCAGGTTGTAAAAATTGTCACGACCCTTCTCTGTCACCTTGGAAGGGTTTCCTGTCTTTCTGGCAGTTCTAGCTAATGTAACAATGTGATGGGACGAATACAGGACCAGACTTTAGCGATCTTTTAATATTTTTCTTTAATGGCGAGTGTGCAGTCACCCTCGTTTTGTGTACGACCTTCAACAAGAAATTTGTGTGTAATGGTTTTGATTCGAAAGTTCGCCGCAGCATACAAATAGGCAGTTAAAATAAATTTGTTCTTCTGTTGTCTGAATAAAAGGTAATTTCAAGATAATTGGATTGGCAAGAAGCTGTTTTGTCTTCTAAATATTTTAGTAGGCAAGATCCTCTTTCAGTGGAACCTTTTCCACCTTCATGCCATATGTAGAAATTTACAACGTCGTCTTTTTTTTTTTTTTTAAGCATCAATTGGCCACGGCTTGAAGTTTTGTCTTCCATAACAGAATAGTCAATAACAAACTATTACAAGGAAAAAAAAAAAAAAAAAAAAAAGCACTAAATGGTACAAATCAGCGTAAACTATTTTGAGTACAATAATGGCTCAACTAAAATAATGCCAACTGATATTATAAGCAAGAAGGTTCTGTTACGCTGCAATACTGGCACAACACAAAAAGGGTCACTGTTGCTCATAGACCGCGCTCCATTCAGTCCCAAGGTCGGGGGGCCCACTGCAGAAGTACCACTGTTGACGTTTCTCCATGCAGTAGAAACTTAAACAGCATAACGACACTTTTGCCAATTAGCGAGGAAATATTGAACTCACTTTGTACCGTTATTGAATAAATGCAGAGTTCACTACCCCAACTGTATAGTTGTATTAACTCAAAAATTAAGAATTTTTAGTTGTGCCACTGTTGCAGCCAGTGAGCGATATTATGGTGTGGATTTATACCACTCGCTGTTGTTGGTCTCTTTTTCTTTTAAGCCATTAATAATCCAGGATGCTTTGAGACATGCACAATTAACGTGCCGTTAATCTTTACCTATTACGTCAGTGGTTTTCAATCTTTTTTTAATAACGGCACCCCAAAGTAATTTATTTTATTTTGCGACACCCATACTCAATTTTCTCAATATATATATAATATTAAAATATATATATATATGTTATATGATATTTATTACAATAATATAATTATAAAAATTACATTTCATAATACAAATTATATATATACAGTATATAATTTTATTCTTTATATAGAGGTAATAAGTAAACATCAATTATAGATCACCACAAATTAAAAAGATACTGTACACCTTTTTATAATGAAATAAACATATAAATTAAAAAATAATAAGTTTAAGTAACTTAAACCCAAATTACGTGGCAACCCGGTTGAAAACCACTGTATTACGAGATCTTTACCTATTACGTATCAAAACTACCCCAGGCATTAATGAAGTACAGTCCACAGAAGCACAGAACTATCCCAGACATTAATGAAAGTGTACTGTATATTACGTTTCCTCGATGTAGGGATACACTTTGCAGTATATAATGCTTTTTCACAATACAGAAGCACTCGTGGGTAGAATCGCCGCCCTCCCCACACCGGGTGGAAAAGACGTGGGTTTGAGTCGCGTCGATGAGGAGAGGAGTTTTTATGGGCCTTCTTCACAACGTGGCTGAGTTAGTCGGTCTTAGGCATGGTAGCACTGTTTTCTTTTTTTTCCTGGAAACTCGGGTTTTTCGTCCAGAAAACAGAAAATCGGCCACATAACACGTGCAGTTTACAGACAGACGCTATATAAATTATTGTGTAAAGTTCCTCTAATATGCCCTTAGTCACTAATGCTCCTAACTTGCAACAACAATACAGTATTATGTCCAGTATATGTGGCATAGAAATGCAGTGTCAGTCTAGAAGTGGCATATTGCAGAAATGCAGTATGATAATTTTGTTTTTTTTTTTTAAATTTATCTATTACTATAATATAACCGTCCTATACCTGAAAATTACAAGTTCCATTAAGGACTGAGTGCCAAGATTAGCAGCTTTTAGAGATTCAATTATACTGTAATCAAGACACCAGTGATTTCAAATGGACACCGAATCCAGTACACTTTCAAGCTATATGCAAAAGTGGCTACATAAAGAATGTTTCCCATTTGAATAGGATATATAATGTTGCCCCATTAGAATAGCTCCCATATATATACACACTGAGTGATCACTGAATTATGACTACCTACCTAATTCTTCGTAGGTCCTCCTTTTGCCCTCAGTACAGCAGCTATCTGACGTCGCATTGATTCAACAAGATGTCGGAAGCGGTCGGGAGGTATGACCAACTAAGCTGTATGTAATGCGGCTAGCAATGCAGGTATGGAGGTGATTGGTGTATCCAGACGCCTGATATGCTTTTCCATAGTGTCCCACAAGTGCTCTATGGATTGATATCGGGGGAGTTCGGAGGCCAATCGATATGCTGGAAGTCAGAACTGTGTTCCTCAAACCATTCCTGCACAACAAGTGCCCGATGGCTCGACGCATTGTCATCTTGGAAGACACCATCGCCATTCGGGAAAAAGTGTAACATAGTGGGGTGTACACAGTCAGCAAGCAGTTGACGATAGCGGAGACCACGATACGTTGTTCCACATGCACCCCCTGGTGCATGTGGAACAACGTATCGTCCAGGTTCCTGCCAGTGAAACATGCCCCACACCATACAACCGCCTCCACAGGCCTGCACTTTTGCTACCATGCATGATGGATCAGGAGCCTCATGTTGTTGACGCCAAATCCGTACACGACCATCCACAGTGTGGAGTAAATAACGTGACTCATCCGACCAGCACACCTTCTTCCAGTCTTCTAACGTCCAACTTGCATGCTCTTTGCACAAAACGAGTCTTTTACGCCGATGAACCTTGGTTAGGAGAAGGTGCCCAGGTCTGCTGGTATAGCAGACGACCCCTACAACTTCAACTACTTCAACAGTGCTGCGCCTGTTCGCCTGTACGAGTCGTTGGACCCCGCGCTCACCTCTAACGTCAACCTTTCGCTGACCTTTGTAGTTTTGCCGTCGGGTCGTTGCTTGACCATTTTTACGTCAGCCCTGGTACACTTTAACAACGGCGGTTCTCGACCACCCCACCAGTTCAGCCGTTTGGGAAATCGAGGCATCAGCTTGTCGAGCTCCCACAGTCTGTCCTTTATCAACGTCCGATAAATTCTTCCTTTTACCCATCACGCTCGGAATTTACTACCTACTGAACCACTGACACCTTATCTATATTACTAACAGTTAGTGCACAATTAGTCGAGAGTCGACTAACTGCGCACTCTCGTACCTCACCTGGTCAATGGGTGGCATTCAGTTTTCATAGGGGTGGCCATAATTCAGTGAATCATATATATATATATATATATATATATATTATATATACACTGCCCTACCATTAATATCCGGACACCTGCCTTTAGACAAAAAAAGAGCTTTTATTGGGTCATTTAATAGTTTGTGCTGAAATCTTTTGCTTTAATGACGTCCTTCAATCTTCGCGGCATACTCTCAACTAGCTTTTTACAAATGTCAGGCGTTATGTTCCTCCACTTGGCCTTGAACGCATCCACAATTTAGGCCTTGTTATTTGGGTGATCTCGACCTGCACGTACCCGACGATCCATACATCCAAAAGATCCTCGATAGGGTTCAGATCAGAACTCTGGGCTGGCTAATCCAACTTTTCCACACCCATGTCCTCAAACCACTCTGTTATGACCCGAGCAGTATGCCATGGCGTATTGTTTTGCTGATACAGGTATGGGCCTTCCTCGAAGTATTGGCATAACGTTGAAAGTGTATAATTGTCCAAGATGTCCTGGTATTACACAACATTCATGGTTTTGTTGATAACGACTAATGGGCCCAAGCTAAACCATGAAAAGCAGCCCCATACCATGACACTTCCTCCACCAAACTTCATTGTTGGGAGGATACAATCAGGAAGGAATTGTTCCCCTGGCCTTCACCACACCCAGGAATTGTCATCAGACTGGTAGAGTGCGAATCTCGACTCGTCTGTCCATAGGACTGTTTTCCGCTGCTCTACAGTTCAGGATTCGCGCTCCTTACACCATCTTAATCGGCGTCTAGCATTTGTTGAGGTGATCAGTGGCTTGTGAACAGCTGCATGAACATTGTAATCCATATCATGGAGTGTCCTTCGTATTGTGCTATTGCTGACTTTAGTCCCAGTACTCTTACAGAGGGTTTGTGTGACTTGAGACAATGGGAAATTACGATTTGCGCGCACAGTTTTTCGCAGAATTCTCTGATTCCGTTTTTAGTTTTCGGGGTTTACAAATAGCAGAAGAATGGAAGTCACTAATTTGTATATGATGTCACTTATCCCCAGAGTGATTGCGATGTCTCGTACAGAACGCTTGCTATTGTGGCATCTTACTATCATTCCACGTTGGAAGTCTATTAATTCTGTTGAATGTGTCATCTTGGCTGCCCGCTTTTCCATGCAATTGTCTGTTCGAAGCCCAGTGTGCATATTTATAGCAGGTTCTGTGACGTGTTGCATGCATAGGACCTGTTTCCCCATCCATGGATGGGTATCCTGATATTAATGGTAGGGTAGTGTATATATATATATATATATATATATATATATATATATATATATATATATATATATATATATATATGATATACAGTAGAGCACTGAAAATACTAACGTCAATAATCCGAACTAGCTAGCATTTATTATATATATATTTTTTATGCTGATGCCATAAAATAATTACAGTAAGCGCTGGTTATTGTGTTCACGTTCGCGGATTGAATTTTGATTCTATTAAAAGGCAATTATAATAAGCGAAAATCGGAGAAATATTATCCACAGGCTATAAAAATGAAGATATAAACACCGATTTACACGTTTATTGCCTTACCAATTAACGAAATTAAATGATACGCAAACACCGACAAACAAACTGAATAATGAATCGACCAACGATCAACAAATTGAATGCTGTCCAACTTAACTACTCTTGCTTTGAAAGAGTGAGAGCTCTGGCAATAAAGAAACGAAGTTCGAGAATGGTTCAGTAAAAAATAAATAATTATTTTCGTTGATTGACTGATTGATTTTGATTTTATTGGCGCAAAAACAACTAAGGTTATACTGCGCCAAGAAAAGTTATTTTCGTTATAGGCCTATACATATGTGTTATTGTGGATGAAAGTTCCATTTGTTTTATTACCTATGAATAAAAATACGTAAGTACAACTTAGTGGTTTTATTTCTAAACTTACTAACCCTTTTTTTTAAGTCATTACAACAGTATTTTTGATAAGTTCGAAAATCCGAACAAATCGGAAGTCCGAACTACCTCGGTCCTGATTAGTTCGGATTATCGACGGTCTACTGTACATATATGATATTTATATGAACTCAGTAATTTCAATGTCTTCAGGAGTCAACCATTGAAATCACAAGAAAGACAGCATGAATTGGCCTCTGTTTCTGACATGAAATATACGGGCGGAATATAGTGCTGGAAGTATACAAATTTTGAAAATAGTGGCATAGGAAATTAGGCCTAAATGTCAAGATAATGCACGGGAATGGCAATCGTTTATTTTATGGCTGACTCAACAGAGCCGGAAAACAAAAAAGTGAAAGTTAAAAAGAAGCAGTAAAAATTAACCATAACTCATTGAATCCGGCGAGATATGCAGCCAAAAGAAACTTCCTTTGCTCAAGGTTTTATAAAAATCTAACAAACCTAGACATGACCAGAGGGCTTACCGACCTATCTAATTGCTCGCAAATATGGGAAAACGTTTTGAAAATTTGCCTGCCCCTCGAACTTCTAAAATTTTTCAAGATCAATTTGGTTCCAAGAAAGGTCTTTCCACGAATGCCATAATGTCACTTATCAATTACATACAAGACCCAACTAGCAAATATGTTTTAGTGATATTTATTGATTTTGGGTCATTGGCAATGGCAGATTGTGATTATTGTATGTTTCAGGATATGTGATCCTATTTTAAAGAAAGATTTGTTAAAGTTTGTGCGAAACATCTCTCCTATTCATCTGAGGTGTATCGAGGTTGTCTACGGGAGTCGGTTTTGTCCCCCCTTCTTAGGAATGCGATGCTGAACCAGTGTTTGGTCAAGCCGCATGAAGGATATGAACTAATTGCATATGCAGATGGCTTTGTCATATGGTGCCAGGTATATCAAGATTAATACTGGAGGAGCATGCTCAGTCTGTCGTCGAAAATTTATTGAATTGGTCAGCAATTAATAAATTAAAAGATTTCTTCAAGTAAATCTAGTTTTAATGTTTTCAAACAATGGTTTGATTATTATAGACTCCCCCCCCCCTTAAATGTCTACTGAGTGGAATTCAAATCTCCAAAAGAAATATTTAGGAATGACACTAGATGAAAAATTAGGATTTCAAGTCCATGTTGTGCTGCTTTTCAGGCTTTGTCAGCTGTGGTGTTTAAGAAGAGACTTCTCTTGAGATCACGCATTTCATAGTCGCGGTGAATCCATGACATCATAATAATAATAATAAGATTCTTTATTAACATAAATTTTATACACTAGTGATTCCTTACACAGAAAGCCAGAGGAATCTTACAATTAGTTGTTTATATAAGTGATTTTGATTTATAAAAAAAATAATAAATAAATAAATAAATAAAATAAAAATTCTACTGATACTGCATCTTCTGTACTTCCGGTATTGGAAGGAAATGTCCTGACTCCCACAGACAGTGTCAAATTCCTAGGAGTAATCCTTGATGCCAACCTCACATATAAAAAACAAATCCAAGCTCAGTATTCCAAAGCCCTGAGAGCGTTCTGGGGAATGAAAATTGATCTGTGAATCATTGTGTACTGTGATGCATTTGAAACTGTATGATGAACTTTGCTCTATGGACCTTTTGTGTTTACATACCAATCTTGAGAACTTTTTTATTGCAGTTCTTGTTACACACTGTTAACATTTTTTTTCCCAGATTAACTGGGTTTTTACTGTTATCCTACCATTGGTAATTTTTTTTTTTATTTGCTGGTACCCGGAACTGGGCATCCTAGGTACGGGATTGTTTTATGTTGGCATCCGCCGGTATTGTGCTACCTGGATGCAAAAATTAATTTTGATATCATATACTTAGATTTCAGGAAAGCTTTTTGACACTGTTGCGCATGGAAGACTATTGTACAGATTGGAGCAGAATGGTATTAAGAGTAAGTTGCTACAATGGATAAAAGGGTGGTTGAGTGGGAGAAGACAGAGAGTGGTAAGCAATAGACGCTGTTCTTCGTGGACTAATGTTATTAGTGGAGTCCCACAGGGTTCGGTGTTGGGTCCACTGTTGTTTTGTATATTTATCAATGATATTGATGAAGGTATATCAGGCTTAGTGTCGAAGTTTGCAGATGATACAATGGTTGGCAGGGTTGTTAATGACAATAATGGCAGTGTGCTACTGCAACAGGATCTAGAAAATTTGGGCAGATGGGCTGAGAAGTGGCAAATGAAATTTAACATTGACAAATGCAAAGTAATGCATATGGTTAGAAGTAACCCCAGAGGAACATACCAACCGTGTGGTACTACACTTAGGGTGGTAGAAAATGAAAAAGACCTGTGAGTAATTGTGCAGTCAGATATGAAGTTTTCTGAGCACTGCAGACAGGTTGCAAGAACAGGTCATGGAGTTTTGTCAATGATTATTACAGGAATTTTACTAGCAGGGAAAAGGAGGTGATTACTCTTTGTATAAGGCAAGGGTCAGACCACACCTTGAGTACTGCGTAACAGGTCTGGAGGCCTCATTTTAGGAAGAATGTAGATTTGCTTGAGCGTGTACAGAGAAGGGCAACAAGATTGGTGAGGGGAATGAAGGGATCCTCTTACCAAGAGAGGCATAAGTTCTGCAAATTGTAGCGGCTGGAGACTAGGCACCTGCGAGGTGATCTGATTGAGGTGTATAAGGCCTTGAATGGGGTTGAGCACGCTGAATTCTGATGGGATTCTTCCACTTGTTCAGATTATGGGTGAAGATAAATTCCCATTGTGGAAAGACAGTTGTGAAATATATGTGTGGAAATTTGACTTTAGCCAGAGGGTGGTTAATTGCTGGAACAAACTTCCATCTGTCATTGTGGAAGTTGATAGCCTAAATAAAGCCTTGAATGGTTTGAGCATGCTCAATGCTGATGGGATCCTTCCTCTTGCTCAGAATAATCACCTGAGAGGGCATAAATTCAAATTGAGGAAAGATAGATGTAGGATAGACGTGCGGAAATTTGCCTTTAGCCAGCGGGTGGTTGGTGGGTGGAACAGACCTCCATCCCTTGTCGTGGAATTTGATAACCTAAATAAGTTTAAGGCTCAGCTGGACAGGTATTTCGAACGAACAGAGGGGTGAAGTGGAAGTGGTTATTTTTTATGTATTTATTTTTTATTATTATTTTTTTATTTTTGGCTGATGCTGCATAAGCTTGCTTTCTTGCATCAAATGCCTCTACTAATGCTAATAAATTCAAGGAGGAACTGGACAAACTTTTAGAGGGAATGGTTGTGGGAATATTTTTTTATTTTATTTTATTTTTTTGACTGATGCTACATAAGCTCATACGCTTGCTTTCTTTCATCACATGCCTGTTACTATTACTATTAACTCCAGCTGATGCGGGATTAGTGCACTTTTGCACATTCGAGAAATAGTAGACCCAATCACGCTCCTTGTACCTAGGGACGGACACTAAGCAGCAGCTGCCCAGGTGTTGGTAAAGTGGCCTGATAAACACAACACTACACTCACATACTTACACTTCACACTTTTTCAGGTCCATTTTGTAGACTTTCTACACAATCCCAGAATTTCTACGTGGAGATTGGTGAGTGTCTATTGGCCACCCTTATTCATGAATACATACACACACACACACACACACACACACACACACACACACACACACACGCACTTCCTGAATCCGACGTAGTATGAAGCCGAAAGAGCCCTGAAGCCTCGTGAAAGCATATTAAGCTTTGGTGGTGGTGTGGAAATTTTCAAAATTTCAACACCACTGTATTACTAGCGTCAGCGCCGTACAAATGGGGGTGCATTGGATGAGTCTCACCACCGCACACGATCTATGGAGCCCCAATCGAGGGAGTCATCAAAGTTTCAACATAAATAAACGTTATCCCTTAACCCCCTTTTGCATTCTGACCCCCAAATACCTTTTCACTGCCCACTTCGTGCATCTTTCTTGTGATTTCAATGTTTGACCCCTGAAGACGACATTGAAATTATGAGTTATTTAGCAATAAGTACTCTCTTAATATCTTATCGGAACTTTACCGTGTTTCCCGTAGTTCCAATTACCGATTATATTTCATGTTCTGTTCTCATTCCCAATTTTCTCATTTAACCTTTATATGTACATCATGGTCGTTGGGTTCCTTCTGCTACAAAATGCTGTCTCTGGTGCATAAACAATATTACAATTCTTTAATATAACTTTTAATTTCTTATATATTCCATTTATATACTGTATATACGCAAGTTATGTGATGTTAACATTTATCAGAATAAAATACATCTCGTCGGGTGGGGCGGAAGTTGTGTGAGCTATTTTTCACACCACGTTCGAGTTATTCTGCCTAGAGCGAAGAGCGCCTGGTATAGGTACGCTACACTGATGTCTCTTAGCCTCATTTGCCTCTCTGAGAATTTGAGTCAAAGTGAAATAAAAAGTGAATAGTTTATGGACTCAGTCGTCTGCGAAACTTGTGCATCATCTTAGAAAACTCCTTGTCCTTAGAAAACTACAGCCCTGGTATTGCATAATAAAGATCATTGACTCACTCCTTAAAGAGAAGGTTTTTCTTACTTACTATAAGGTTAGCTAATCTTAGTAGTTCAGTAGGTCTTTTTATTGATCAAAATATAAGTATTTTCTCCTGACCGTCACTTTGGGGAATGTGCGCAAACTATAGAACGCAAAATACATGTACAGTGGATTGATAAAAAAATCTACATTCTAATAAAATACACTGCTCTACAAAATTAACAGAACAAAATGTTTTTTATGAATATTTTATTGTGAACAGTGTCGCCGAAGGTGAATATTTGATATAATAGGCATCCTGGCATGCAGATTCCGATTATCCAATAGAAATCGATCTACCGTCAACAGACGCACATTATGAAAATTATTCATGCCTGTAAAAATACGGGTTGCGACCACATCACTTCATTCCTTTTTTTTGGCTTGCTCGGTACGATAGTGTACAATGTATAGTGTATTTGGGATCTAACGGCACCAGGGGTGTATGGATATTGTAGAGTGTAGTGGTGTGTACCGTTGTTCATCTGACCTTTTAGCCGTTGGGCCCCTGGTGGGACCCATCGTTTACCATACTGTGCTCCTGGGTGGCAAGTTAGGTACCCAGTAATTTTTATAGTACTCTAGCAGGTCCTGTAACCTGGTTTCCAGAGATTTCAGTGGCTAGGACCTTAAAAAAAACAAAAAAAAAAAAAAAAAAACACTAGGATTGGGTTTAGTCGAAAAGAATATAGATGCGTAAGTTACTGATTTAAGATTAAAATTTTGGGTGTTGGGCTCGGAAGCCACATCGCCAGTACTCAGGATGGCAAGTAATCGTCTTTTAAATCAGTGCTATCAAAATGTGGTCCGCGAACTGTTTGTTATCGGTCCGCGACGATTTGTATTTTACAAAATTATCGGTCTGCGACGTATTGGAAATAAAAGAAACTGGTCTATCACGACAGATAGTTTGAGAACCACTGGTTTAGATTATCCTTGACTTAATGTGTCACGCAGTGTCATTTCGGCACTATGGAAGCAGTTAGTTTGTCTGCGCGGTAGCACAGTGGTATCGTCACCATCCTCTCCACACGGGGTGAAAAAGCGCGAGTTCAAATCCCGTCGATGACGCGACGCATTTTTATGGGCGTTTTCACTCCGTGGCTGTGTTAGACGGTCTCAGGTGTAGGTTTCCCCCCCCCCCCGGAACCCGGAGTTTTTCGTCCAGAAAAGCGGAAAAATCGACCAGAGAACACACGCATTTTACAGATGCAACACACATGGGTAGATGAAGTAACTTTCCTGGTGACCCAAATAAATAAATATGGAAGCAATTTCAGGAGACAGGAACCATTACAAGAAGAGCTGGACAAGGTCACCCGAGGGCTACTCAAACAGAACAGAACAGAATGCCATCTGGCTCAAACAGCAAAACGGATCCCTACGATGTCCAATCATCAACTGTCTCTTGAGGTTGCTGCGGTCACAGGTGAAAACGTTTCCAACCGGACTGTTTTAAGACGGCTCAGTTCAAGTTGACTCTAAGCAAGGAAGCCAACGTTTAGTATCCAGTTAACCCCAAACCACCGCAGAGCTCGTCGAAACTGATGCCATGAACATATGAATTAGAGCACTGACAAATGGGGTACAGTTCTGTTCTCTGATGAGTCCTTTTAGCTTACAAACAAATTCTAGACGTTATTTATCTGGAGTCAACGAGGAATGCAGTACCATCTCTCCAACATGAGAGAAATCCCCCCCCCCCTGCAAAAGAACACCGGCTCTACTTACGGTGGAGCCGGTGTTCTCGTGTGGGGCGGAATAATGATCCACGGCCTCATATCTCTTCATGTTTTTGATAGGGGTACCATAACTGCGCAGAGGTACCGAGAACAGATCCTCGAACCCTATGTACGGCATTTTAGGGGTGCTGTAAGCCCAGAATTTCATTTCATGCACAACATTGCCATTGCACATAGAGCTCAAGTGGTGGAGGAATATTTTGAAACTGAAGGTATCCAACGATTGCCTTGGCCAGCACAATCTCAGACTTAAATGCGATTGGACATGTGTGGACGCCCATCCGCCCTTGAGCGTCGCATTGCACGCCGGCAACCAACTCTTCGGCCACTTGGTGAGCTAAGGTCTGTGCTGGTGGAAGAATAGGAATATATTGACACAGAATCTTATAGGCACTGTCGAGCATGGTTCACTGAAGTCAGGCCTGTTTAGACGTTAGAGGGGGATCATGCGCCGTACTAATATTATGACTACGACTTCTGCAATGTGACCTTTTGATAATTCTTATACAACCCCTATAAATGCCCCTTATACTTGTCCGAAGTTTCTCTCTTGTCACCTCATTTCATCGTTATTCTACGGTACAGCACCATACCAAATTTTGTCCCGCTTCATTGCAAGCTGCACGAGTTACACCGCGTTTTCTACATGTTCTGTTAATTTTGTCGAGCAGTGTTGTTGTAGTTATAGATTTTTAGGTGAGCAGTTTTAGTTTATAGGTTTTTAGGTGCCGCATATATTATCCCTGCAAATTGCGTGTGTTCTGTGGTCGATTTGCTGTTTTTTCTTTTTTTTTATTTTCGGTCGAAAAATCCGAGTTTCCGGAGAAAAACTATGCTATCCTCTCCTGAGTAACTTAGCCACGTTGTAAAAAAGACATGAAAATTCCTCCCATCATCGACGGGATTCGAACTCAGGTCTTTTCCGCCCGATGTGGAGAAGACGGCGATTAGGACAAAAAAAAATTTCATTTTATTTTTCCCTATTAAATAAAAAATAATAATATTAATAATAATAATAATAAATGTGTTTTGTTGTAACTTTTATTTAATAAGTAACCATGTTAAAAAAAATAAATATTTCTCCCATTTAAATCAGCGTAGAAAATGTTAACTTTCACTAGTGTGCGGTCTACTTAATACTGCTTTGTCTTGTTTCATCTGATTAATGATCACCAATATTGGTTCTCATCTGAAGAACATCCCTTGGCTTATGGCTTATGCTGCTCACTACAGAGCAAATGCTATAAAAAAAAAAAACAAAAAAAAAAAAAAACTTGCAAATCAGCTCGTGAACATACACTTGTACATGACGCTTCCGTAGCCAGGTGGACAGGAGCAGCAGTGCGTTGCACATGCTTCTTGATTAGACCGCGGTTCAAGCCCGTCACCACCAAATACGGAGGATGCGGAAAGGTCAGGTGACCACCGCATATCCCGGAGCAATATGGCCTTAGTTGCTAATAAATAAATAAATTTTCTGTTTATACTCCGGGACGACCAACTGATCAGAGGAGTTCACAAGATAGACAGAATACAAGAAACAGCACCGTATTCAGCAGTCACGGGCTTGAACCCCGGTCACTCAAGGCACGTGTACTTATGCACCCGCGCGCCTGACCACTAGGCTAATGCCCCTGAAAACCAAATAACATAACATAACACTTGTACATATATAATATATACGACAAAGGTCGCTTGTAGGACCATATGCATTCAGCGTAGCCAGTGAAAATCGAATATAGGATATTCCAAAACAACAGTACCAGCTATGAATGGAGATTGATTGATTATATAGCAGATAATAACTGCTCTAAATATATCAAAGATGTTTTATTGGGTCTATCGTAAAGGACTTCTAACCATGTTAAAGTCCCCATCTTGTAATTTACTCTTGTTATTGAGTGGTCAGTTTCCTGTTTTATTCAATGCATGTTCTTCCACCTGATCATCTTCTTCTTCATTTATACAGGGTGTTTCAAAAGTGATGGTCAATAATTTAAAGGTGAACTGTACAGACTACAACATTCAAAAAAACCTAGTAAACGTGGGTCCTTAAGTGAGTCATTTTAGAGATATTGCACATTTCTAGTTGTGATCCACCACTGACTTGTTTGTTTAGGTTAGGTTATGCTCATTCTCTCCCGTTCTCCTTTCTCAATGCTCTGAGACAGTGGCGGATTTCCGCACAGGCGCACGAGGCGCGCGCCTGGGGCCTCTTAAATAGAGGGGGCCTCAAATCTCAGGTCTCAAAAAAAAAATAAAATTTTTCCATTTTTAATTTTTACACTCATCATTATTACCGTTACTGAATAAAACTATAATTTAATATGAGAAGTTAGTAAACTCTTATGCGAATATCCCTACATATTATATGAAATATCTATGCGAACTAAGTGAATCTGAAGTAGAATATGTATTATCATTAATGCTTAGTTGTGCCATTTTTTCATTTAAACATTAGTTAAAATATATATGAAAGAATTGCACAGCCAAAATGATTAAAACCGCAACACTAAATCTAGAGCGCGTGCTATAGTAAAAACGTGCGCGTAGAATGTAGTGGTACACTGTAGTGGTACCGAAAATATTTAGAGGGGGGCCTCAAAATTTAATTGCTCCTGGGGCCTCTCAAGTGCTAAATTCGCCACTGCTCTGAGACGTAGCAGGCATACTAGTACTTGTCAAAGGATAGTCAACATGGAAAGAGGTTACAGCAACGAAGAGTATGCGGATATGCACTTCATGTATGGTAAAGTGAACGGCAGTGCATTCGAGACTGCACGTTTGTGCCAAGAAGCATTTCCCTCCCCCGAACGCAGCCCAACAGGGGCACATTCATCAGGGTACATCAACGTCTTAGAGAACATGGGCGCTTCGCACATGGAGTACGAGCAGGTAGGCCCAGAAGCATAACACCTGATGTTGAGGAAAGGGTGTTAGAAAGAATATCCTGTAACATGTAACATCTGTAAAATCCTGTGATGTTGAAACCAAAAATTAAAAATGTATTATTTCATGTTTAATAAAACCACCCTTAGCAAAGGATTCACAGCTTTTTGCTAAACTAGTGCTCCCATAGTCAGTGGCGGATCTTAACAGAAAATGTGCATTATCTCGAAGACGATTCATTTGCAGCCCGATATTCACTGGGACTTTTTTTCTTATTTTAGTTTGTACTTTTCACCTTTAAATTATTGATCATCATTTTTGAAACATCCTGTATATCACCGACTTGAATGGAAATTTGTAACTATATTCCACTTTAAAAAAACTTTGCTCTGCACAAACAACTGTATGTAATGTAATATCCATGATCATTTCTTGAAACGTTAAAGAGGAAGGGCACTTAGTTACCTTCAGTCGTTATATTTCAAAATATTCTGCTACGTCCATGTCATTATATTCCAACGTATTCTGCTACGACACCTAGACGTTTGTGAACAAAAACTCATTACTTTTACTTAATTTACATCCTTTCTCGGTGTAAGCGTATTGTTCCCCCTAAATAATAATAATAATAATAAAATACTTTTCTCTTCGTTCCCAGCATTATTTCTCATTTGAGCATTTGCTAACTTTACAAATCTAAAATGCATCCAACCCTAGCTTATTGTTCGCATATACCGTGAGATGCCCTCCACCAAATCCCTATCAAAACGGCTCAACTCTCCAAAAGGAAGTACCCAGATTAATTCATGATTCCTCTTTCGCTTACTCACGCTCGTCGGTCCCTCTCACGCTAACTAATGAGTATCCATTTAGTTTAAATCTAAACTCACTGAACTGTCCTCCTTCACATCTTTTCTTATGTTCCGGGGAATTCAATACGTACCGTTCGTGATTCAGAACGACACGGGAATTAAATCTGTGAATTGTTTAATTAAACCCTGGATTTTAATTATAACTGCACTGGATTTTAACTCTAAATAATTTTTATTCCGGTAAGAAATTTCGAGGTCTATTTATATCTAATCTCTTTCGAAAATCTGCCAAGTTGTTATTAACTATTTAACGTAGTTTTTGCAATTCAACATTCAGATGAATGTTGATGAAGGTTATACCTTTCATAAAATACTAATATTATATATACGAATTAATATACACTGCTCTGTGATAACATTGAAAGTACCTCGTCTTCCTCTTTATGAATTCGTAATGATTAACTTGAAATACAGATCACTTTATGCTATTACCGTCATAAAACATTTCAGTTACTTACGTTCGAAAGCCCAAGACTTCAACTGCTTCAGACCATTTATCAGTCTGAGTAAGCTCCCCACACATTGAGGAGAAATATCGACTTCTGTATTTGCTCGTACAATTGTAGGCATCACTTGTTTCAAGAATCTCTCAATTATATTCTTAAGCTGTTTATCCATAGATTTCCATTTCTGCACCAAATTCTCATTTGCATTATCCCTTTCACCTTCAGGTTTCGTGTTATTTAACTTCTGTGCACAAATAAGTTCTCCTGTTAACAGAATAGCAATCCCAATTATAACTGTTTTATGCATTTTGTTATTCCACTCTACTTTCGAATTTCACGATGTGCTGAAATGCTAAAAGGTGAATAGAAGTGATTATAAGAATAACCTCCGGCACTGTTACAAAAGCGAAGGTCATGAGTAACGACAAGTAGACCTATGGAAAGACGATTTAGCTGCTCTTCGGAAACTGAAAATGTCAATTTAAAAATTTTTTCTTACGGCGGAGCTCTTCGAGAATGCATTCATCTGTTATAGGGAATGCTACCAGCCACATCAAATTCTTCTTTCCTTCTACTCCTGATTATTTTCCTTTCCCTCACTTGGCTAATTTTTCCCTTTACATTCTCCAATGGCGCGCGATTCTGCCAGTCTCTCTTCTCAAGGACATCGGCCTCTTACCACACTACCTCTCTGCTTATCCAGTTCTTTAAAAGGCAGGGACGGAATTCACAGGTCTAAGTTTTTAAGTGGAAGTGCAATAATGATAATAGAGTCTTTAACTTACAATCTTTAATGATATTCTAAAAAAAATTGTTTTTTTTTATATATATATAAGGAAAGTTTTATATAAGCAAAGAATTTCTACAACTATGAACGCAACCAACTTTTCCAGTTCATTGCTGAAACACAAGTTTTCTTGCTATCACATCAATTACGTTGATGTAATGGCAAGAAAATAATATATTAAAGAGAGAGAGAGAGAGAGAGAGAGAGAGAGAGAGAGAGAGAGAGAGAGAAAAGTTTATGAATCAGCGTGTTCTAAAATATATTCATAAAATTCCAGGGTTAATGCTATGAAAAAATAGGCTAAAGATCGGAGGGAAAAATATTGTGAGATATATAAACGAAAATTTTACAGGCTACAACGAATCGTTATCGAAAAGTGTATAAAAAGCAGAAATTTTCGGATCAGTAATAGTATAGTATTAGTATCATATAAGGCTAAATGATGCAAGTAAGCGAACTTTTTTCAGCGTCAGCCAAAATAAAACATAATCTCCGTTACTATTCCCATTCCTACAAGGCAATCATCTAATTCTGTTTTAAACTTAGCTAGATTCACTGCCGCCACCACTCTGGAAGGCAACTTATTCCAATATTTGCAACCCACTGCCCATAGGTGAAGATTGTATCTTCATGAGATACAGTCTTCTGTTATTCTCTGAGATTTTATATTTGTATCCCCCTAGTTCTTGTCTAACGACTAAGAACAACATACCACCATCATCATTTACTCCCGTCAGTACCTTACACGCCTCAATTACGTATTTTTTTTTTTTTTTTTTTTATTTATTAAAACGTGAACAGTAGATACATTTTCAACAACTATTTACATTCTATGTACAAAAGCAAAAAAAGGAAAGATAAAGAAAACTTTTTAGAATGAAATACAAACGTTTCAACATTTCAATTTCAGGAATTAAGAAAACAGTTTCTTGGCATTGGATCATTCTCGTATTAAGTGTCACACGTTGAAGGTGATGAACTGTTCAGTGATGGTGAACAGGTGACCGTCACTGTTCCATTCGCTGTTAAGATGATCCACAGTTTCTGGTGGATCATGCTCTGCAACTTCCTCCGTAGGCGTCACTTCAGATGTTGCGCCGATGTGTCGACAGGAGGCACGTCGTCACTACTTCTTGTGTGCTTCAAGTAGAAGTTGTAAATGACGGTCTTGGCCGCAATGAATAGGAAGTTGCAGGTGGTGTGTGCTGTCTTCTCAGAGTAAAGCAGGTACCAGTAGTCCTCCAGAGTGTGGGCGTGGTTGCAGGCAATCTTTGCTGCATCCAAAGCGTATTTGACGAGTTCCTTGTTCACAGGGCATGCCAGGTATGTGTGTTCCAGGGTACCTGGAGTGGCGCAGAAGAGGCAGTAGTTTGAGGAGCGTAACCGAAGATTTGTAGCTTGACTGGGGTTGGAAGGATGTTGTGCCACAGTCTCTACTGGATGTCTGCATCCGACTTGGAAGATTTCGTCCTGTACGGAAGGTTCCACTGAAAGTTAGATGGTGGCTTGTGGTGAGTGGAGAGGGGTTGCAGGGACAGATTGGCAGGTGGATGACGGGAAAATCGTGGTTGTATGGCAAGACATGATTAGCTGATAGACTTTTTTTTGGAGGGTGCAGGAGACAGAGGTACCGTGTCTTCTGGTGATGTGATGACGAAGGTTGGTGTAGGCGAGGATCCAGTGACATTTACAATCCCTTTAGTTTTATTGATGTCTGGAAGAGCTTGTGTGATCGCTGATTTTAGATGTCTGTATTGCTGTTTTGCATTTATGGTTTTAATGGGCAAATCTTCTGATCCTTTCCATTCAAGGCTTGGTGTCAGGTCGCCTATGGTCCTTATTCCTGCCAAGTTACACTTAGGAAAGAAAAGAATATCATCATTTGCAGGGTCTATTATTCTTTTATTGTAGAAGAGCGGTTCTGAAAGTATTCCGGGAAGAGATGTTCTCTCAAGATTTTGGTGAAAGTTTAGCTTTTTCCAGAGGTACAGTGCGTCTTTATAAAACAGCGGTAGTTTGAGTGGTGCTGGTGCCATATCCATTCTCAATATTGTTGAAAGAGATAGTCCTCTAGTCGCTGTTGCTAGTAGTTTATCCGTAGTGTCGGAATGTGGGTATTTTGTTTGCAGAGTCTTAAGAAGAAAGGTGATCCGGAATGCTGTGATTTTGTCGTCAACAGAGACCAGCCCTTGACCCCCGTGAGTAAGTGGCTGGCTAAGTTGGGAGCAGGACATGCAGTTGGTTTTGTTCCACAGGAAGCTTCGGACATATGCCTGGATTTGGTGGAGCAAGTCAATAGGTCTCAATTAGGTCTCCCACTTAGATATCTAGTTTTCAAAATTTGCCGTCCACACCCTCTAAGCCGTTCTTCATATGTGCATCGCTTTTCAGTGTTCACCAATCTGGTCACCCTTCTCTGAACATTCTCCAGAAATTCGGTCTTTTCGCGTGTGGTTTCCAAATCTGAATCCACTATTTTAAATACGACCTAACCATTTCCTTTTGAAATGGCTAATGATATCCCTTCTCCCTACTAGCGATGACCCCAAATGTTGGTATGATGTTTAACGACACAAGGGCTACTGAGGCTAAATTGTGTTTGTAAAAGGCCCCTTAAATCATGGACAGGACACTGTGCTTCCCTAGTCTCCCGTTTACACTGGATGAAAAATTTCAAGCTACCTTAAATCTTAACACATAAGTATTTTTCGTCTTCAGTCACTTTTAATTCCTTTTCCACTGCTTTATACGTATCTCCAGCCAGTATTTCTGTTCCCCAAAAGCATAACATTACATTTAGAATTATCATAAGCAGTGGCCAATGATACAAGAAAACAAACTTATACAATATCAGCCAAAAAAACAAAAACTTCCCATTTCACCTATTCATTATTTCCAATAGTTTGTCTAGTTTTTCCTTGATAATTCTATCTATTGTGGAAGCTATCAACTTCCATAATAGATAGAATTTTCGTCCAGCAATCAACCACCCGCTGGCTAAAGGCTAACTTCCGCACATCTCTTCTGCAACCGTCCTTTTTCAATT
The DNA here is from genome assembly GCF_048544385.1 of Mastigoproctus giganteus. NCBI lineage: Eukaryota > Metazoa > Arthropoda > Arachnida > Uropygi > Thelyphonidae > Mastigoproctus > Mastigoproctus giganteus. Next base: position 89,412,796 of record NC_143576.1, on the reverse strand, counting down.
TGAATTTCTATCCCCTCATGTGTGCATATATATATGCACACTGTGCATAGTGTTAGGCGTCACCTGTGGTTCCCCACATCTGATCTCATCTCCGCCATATGTACGCAATGAAGAAATTCAGTACTACTGTAAATTCCAGGAAAGTGTTGTGCGTTGAATGTGTAATATTATGTTGGGTTCTATTGTTATGTCCTGGCATTTGGCCGCAGGGTTCCTGGTGGGATCCAACATTGCCCGCACACGCCGCTAGGAGGTAGTCAGGCTGCCCATTATTCTCTGGCTTGTCTCCTCCGCGTGGGTCGCCTGAGCTTCCTCGACGGACACAAGAAAAAAAAGAAGAGAGTGTAGAAAAGTGGGGAGATAGGATGAGTCTTGAGGAAGACAGCGAAGGTATCCACAGGTGATATGGAGATAAAATAAATAAATTTTTTGTTTTATACTCCGGGACGACCAAACGGTCAGAGGAGTTCACAAGATAGACAGAATACAAGAAACAGCACCGTATTCAGCAATCACGGGCTTGAACCCCGGTCACTCAAGGCACGTGTACTTATGCACCCACGCACCTGACCACTAGGCTACGTCTCAACGCGAAAGAGGGGAGGGGAAGGGAAGGGGAAGTAAAATAACAGTGCAAGGGAGCACTGTGTAGGTCGCCATTTGGCGGTTAGAGTCTTCGTTCCTTCTGTGCGTCAAGTTCAGGTTATTTTTCTTTGAGTCAAATCCAGGTGATGTTTAGAATTTTAGATCCAGTGATCGTCCGATTGTTAAAAGGTTATGTCCTAGAAGAGATCTCGAACAGATCCTGGTTCTCGAAACCACCCCTGCAATCCGCCCAATTAATAGATTCCATAGAGCGTTTTAAACTGTCATAGTCCTTTCTTCTGAAATTAAAATCCTGCCTTTATCTATAACTGCTTTAATATCTTTCTTCACCTTCCAACTAACACTTACGTGATCACTATCTGAGCGTAATGGTTCTGTACCTTTCGCCCTCTGATGTCATCTGATTCGTGAGTAATGATGAGGTCAAGAATATTCTCATCCCTAGTATGCAGGTACAAACAAATATCATGCCAACTCTAACATGATAGTACAAATAATAATCATCTAGTTTATTTAAAAATTATTCCCCATAGTGAGATTCCCTCCCACTTATTCCAATCAATTAGGACAAAATTCCAAATTCAAATTATTTTATTAGAGTCACCCCAAATTTCTTCTATATACCCATTAGTGTAATTTGCCTGTAAATTCCGTGCGTTCTCTGGCTGATTTGCCTGTTTTGCTGGACGAAAAAAACCCTAGTTTCTAGGGGGGGGGATGGAAACCTTACTGTCCACGCCTGAGACTGACTAACTCAGCCGCGGAGTGTAAAAAGCCCATTAAAATTCCTCGCGTCATCGGCGGGATTCGAACCCGGGCCTTTTCCACCCCGTGTGGGAGGACGGTGACGATACTACTGTGCTACTTGTGCAGACTTTCAATAAGGAACGGATTGAAGTCACCCATAATATGACCTTCAAGCGTGCTTCCTGCACTCGTAGGTAGTACAGTTTGTAGAATCGCCTTTATCTCCACACCGGTTGAAAAATACCCGAGTTCGAATCCCGTCAATGACGCGAGGAATTTTTATTGGTCTTTTTCACGATGTGCCTGAGTTAGTCTCAGGTGAGATTAGCATGGTGGTTTTTTCTCCCGGAAACAAGGTTTTTTTTTTTGTCCAGTAAACAGAAAATCGACCACAAGTTGATTGGTTGTTGGGTTTTAGGAGCATCGGCGAACTAAGGCCATGTTGCTCCGTATATATCGTCTATAAAAAAAATGCGTGTGTTCTAAGGTCAATTTTCTGTTTGCTGGACGAAAAACCCGAGTTTTCGGTAGATACAACCATGTACCCTCGCTTGAGACTGACAAATTTAGCGAAGTTATGAAAAATACCCATAAAAATTCATGACGAGATTCTAACTCGGGCCTTTTCCACCCAGTATGGGTGAAGCTGGCGATTCTATCAGCTGTGCTACTCAGGAAGACCCGACCACAGAACACAAGCAATTTTTACAGACAGTAAATACTTTGGTCCTTGAGGTTGTCACAGACATTCCCTCAGATATGCCAGACAAGATGTACTTGCTACCTGGGAGTCTAAAACACTGATGGAACTGATATTCGGGTGACACTCAAGTCAAGTGAACCCAATTTCGGCGAAGGGCGGACGGTCTGTGACATCCAAATCCTCTGCTTGCACCTTCACGATGGTGGGACTGTTAGTAATCCTGGGTATAACCTCCATGCACAAGCACACTGTGGATGACCACCCAGGTGTGAACCAACGTAAGCAGGGTTCGAGGTGTGGCGCCCACACCACATGGAGGAATGCCGTCCCTCTGTGTTACCAGTCAACACTAGGTGGTAGATGACTCTCATCAACCGGTGCAATACCACCACTTTGCTTATTGGAGGCTTGAAGTGATGAACCCCATGTTTAGTCTCCAGAGCTAAGTTCCGGTCAACCCTTCCCCATCTCTTCCGTCATGCAGTATGACTGATGACTTTTCAGGTTATGATGGACATCATGGCGAGATCCAATCTTCCTTACTTTTCAAGGGTAAAGCTCTAAAACGGTGTTCGCAGGCTGGCCGCTAGTTATGAACCGAACCTATTGGTAACTCTTTAGGAGGCTTCCGGATCAGCTAGTGTAAAATCTTGCTACCTCTACTCTGCCAGATAGTGACTGGAGGGAGTCCGAGTAGTGTGCATGCAGGGAGAGGCATTCTCAAGGCCACGTTATGTCAAGGATCTGGGTATATTCTTACCATGTGCACGCCATATCCAAAAATTTCATTACTTCATACAGCATGCCCCCCGCACATTTTCTTACTATTGAATACACCATGCATTGTCAAACTAATACAGTAAGCTTATCTGCGAAAAGAGCTAAACCTCCCAAACACTTTCTAGTTCATTTCACAAATATACATGATCTCAATTCTAATCTCAACGATGTCCATTTCCACTTGCAGTCTGCCAAATCCCATGTACTTTTTTTGACAGAATCTCAGTTATCGGGTGATTCAACTACTGCTCATCTCAGATGCCCAAATTATTCGCTGTATGATTCCTTTCGCCTCAAAGGTGGTACTTGTGCATATGTCCGTTCTGATATTCCATGTCAGAGACTTGGTAATTTTGAATCTCCTCTCTTCGATGTTATCTGGCTTAAAATCTCTCTACTTCATTGTGTCAAATTCATCTGTTGTCTCTACCGATCTCCCAGCTCCACTAATCAATTGGAACTTTTGACTTCTTCTCTTTGCAGCTTGACTTTCTCCAGTCCAACTTTCCTAACAATGAGGTAATTTTCCTGGGTGATTTTAATGTTCACAATTTCAGCTGGCTTCCATTTTCTTGTCACACCGACCCAACTGGTCGAAATGCTGAGGCTTTTGCAATTACTAATGACCTTGCATAGATTGTTAATTTACCTACAAGAATACCAGACAATCCTAATCATACAGCCAACACGCTTGATCTTTTTCTAACAAACAACCCTTCTAAGGTCGAAGTGAGAAGTCCTTTAGGCACTTCAGATCATAACTTGGTGATTATCTTTTATCCAATGGAGCCTTTATCTCATGGCTTATTCTTAACCACATGTTGTTTGGCATTACAAGAATGCAAAATGGGATGACCTGCGAGATTTCTTTTCTTCTTTTCCTCGGTCGGATTACCGTTTTAAAACTTCTGATGTCAGCGTTTACTCAGATCGTGTAAATAAAATTATTCTTGCAGGAATGGAATACTTTATCCCTCACTCCACTTTAAAATCCCGTCTTTTATATAAACTTTGGTTTTCCAATAAATGTGCTAACGCATTTCAAGAGAAGAACGTTGCATATCATAATTGGCTTGTTTCTAATTCTTTAGTTTCATTTTCTGCCTACACCAAAGCTCGCAACAATTGTAAAGCAGTTATTAATCAGTCCAAAGTATATTTTGAACAGGCTAACAGTAGAAAACTTGCTTCTTGCCATGATGGTAGCCGAGCATTCTAGTCTCTTGCCAAAGCTATTGGCCGCAACTTTTGCCCATCTCTGTCCAAACCAGATGGTTTTGTTGTCACTTCAGCCAAGGATAAAGCTGACCTGTTAGAATCCCATTTTTCTTCCAACTCATGTATTAATGATCTTGGTAAAACACCTCCCACCATTCCCAACACGCTCCATTCAATGCCTCCTGTGGTCTTCCGTCAAAAGGATATCAGAAGGATTTTGATGAATCTTGATGCTAAGAAAGCTCCACGTCCTGATGGTATTTCTCCACTTGTTCTCAAAATCTGTGCTCCTGAACTTACTCCTATTCTTTGCCGCCTTTTTTCACTTTATTTCAAAGGTGTTTTTCCTTCTGCTTGGAAATTTGCTCATATCCAGCCAATTCCCAAAAAGGGTGACAAATCCCTCCCATTGAATTATCGTCCCATTGCAATTACTTCTACTCTTTCTAAAGTAATGGAGAAATCAATTAACCGCCAACTCTTAAACTACCTAGAAACCTTCCGTCTGATCAACGATCGCCAGAATGGATTCCGTCAGTGTCGAACCACTGGTTATATTCTGGCTTATGTTACCCATTTGTGGACTAATTCAATGGAAAGGCTCGGTGAAACACAAGTAGTTGCTCTTGACATCTCAAAGGGTTTTGATCGTGTTTGGCATAAAGGTCTTCTAAACAAGCTTCCATCTTATGGTTTGCCAACTGTTTTTTGTAATTAGTTATCCAGTTTTCTCTCTGATCGCTCACTGAGGGTGATGGTAGATGGTTCTCTGTCTTCTAATTTCTCCACTAATGCCGGTGTCTCCCAAGGTTCAGTTCTTTCCCCCACTCTTTTCCTCTTGTATATTAATGACCTTCTTCCATTGACTTGAAATCCTATCCATAGTTTTGCCGATGATAGCACATTACATTCCACTTTCCATTTTGAGAAACTTTGTCCTGCTCAATCAGCTTCAATTTCTCGAAAATCTGCTACCAATTCCTTAAATGCCGATCTTCAGGTAATTCTCCAGTGGGGCAAAGACAACTTAGTTGATTTCAAACCTTCTAAAACTCAGTCTTGTCTTATATCTCGCAAAAAGGATTCTTCTGCTCCTATGCTTATCTTTAGTGACACTCCGATTTCTAGGCAAAATGATATATCTCTTTTGGGATTACCCTGATTTTTTAATCTCTCTTGGCACAAGCACATTAGAAATATTGCTTCCTCTTCTTCTAAAAAAGTTGGTTTTCTCTTTCGCTCTCGGCATTACTTTTCTTCCAAACAGCTGTTCACTCCTTACAAATCGCATATCCACCCTACCATGGAATATTGTTCCCACATCTGGGACGGTGCCCCCAAAACCTCTCTCAGGCTTCTAGATTCCATTCAGAAGAGGGCAGTTAGGTTAATTAATGATTCATCTCGAACAGAGTTTCTCCACTGGCTCTCTCATAGACGTACTGTTTCTGCTGCATGCCTCTTCTACAGATACTTCCATGGGCACTGTTCTTCTGAATTGGCTTCTATAATTCCCGCTCTCTCTTTCAAAACAGTCCGAAGACGTGCAGCCACCAGCCAACATCCATTTACTGTCCAGCTTCAAACCCACAGAACCAACGTTTTATCTTCCTCATTTATTCATTCAACTGCCGTTTTCTGGAACAATCTTCCTTCATACGTATTTCCTGAAAATTAGTCTACAGAAGTTCAAGTCCAATATCAACAAATATCTTCTTTCGTCTTCTCAACCTCCAACCCCAGCACGGTACTAGGTACTATAGGTTCTAATACCTCTAGTGTTTGGGGTTTACTTAAAAAGAAAAAATACGGAGCAATATGGCCTTATTCACTGATACTCCTAAAACTCTACTACAAGAACAACAGATTGCTTGCCCGTTTCTTCTACATGTATTTTGGTTAATGAAACCCTATAAGCAACATACAGTCTGATCATAACCCCCATCATTCTCTCTGTGCAAATAGAAATGCCCATCACTTCTGGAAGAAGTAAAGTCATTGCCAAATCAATTAAAGCGCCCAAATACCTTAATCCTGAAAAGTGTGTTTATGCGGCTCAAGCAATCCCATGGGATGGCCTTGAGAAATGCGATCCCAAACTCGGGATTGACCTGATGACAACATGGATAGCCCCTGTTTCTCTCTATGCTGCAACGAAGAAACTAACTATCACAGAGCATTCAACGGCCTGGTGGAATCCAAAAGTCTCAAAGCTTCCACGTTAAACAGAACATGCACCAAAAGTGGAAAAACTCCAGCTCACCCCCGGACAGAACTGCCTTCTCCCGAGCTAGGGCGCTTTTTATTCGGAACAAGAAGGAGGCGATAAAATTTCACCTACAGGCTACCCTAAATAAGGGGAAGCCCTTCCATAGAATCCAATCAGAGGACGCCATTGACTCACTCAATATGGGCAGTTTACTCTACCATATAACTAGGTTCGCCTCAATTTATGCTGAAATGCCTCAGTACATTTATTGTTGATCCTATCCTGTCGTTATTTAACAAGATCCTTAATCAAACATTTTTCCCTCCTGTGTGGCATGTCTATCTAGTAAGACCGCTGCCGAAAATACGCTCTGCTTCTCAGCCCAGTCACTTCCGTCCAATTTCTTCTGCATCATGATTATTAAAGCTCTTTAAGAAATCTCTTCTGAGAACATTACCCATCCAAATTATGCCACAACAGCTCCCACAGATCCACTATACTACTCGGTCAAGCTCCACCGCTACAAATCTAGTCACCACCACTGCCAAAATCCTCGAGGCATTTGAGCACCGTTCGGAAATTACCATTACGTATATCGACGTCCAAGTAGCATTTGATTCCATATCCGTTTACGCTTTGGCAAGGCTACTACGTGAGTATTACCTCATTGGTAGAGGCGTGCTCTGGTTTATTCAGACAATGCTTGAGAACAGGACCATTATTGTTCGCGATGGCAATCTGCGCCACACCAGGACTATTACTGCTGGAGTCCCAAGGCGGGGTTCTGTCCGGAATCTTGTTCTCGTGCCGTTCGTGATGGGCCGAACTGAAATCATCATCTTTGCCGATGACATAAAACTGTTTACTCGCATTAGCCCTGGAGACACTGCTGAATATATCAATGCTTTAATCCTTCAGAAAATCCGGAACCTTGAGACCTATCTCTCCGGTTTCGAACTTCATATCAATCCTGAGAAGTCAAAACAGTTGATTTTCTCTCTCAAACGGACCCCAACAATAGTGCAGCCTATTTTAAGAGGATTCGCGATTTCTTCCGTCCAACAATATACAGATCTAGGCATTATTTTTGATCAAAAGCTCTCCTTTCTACCAAGTTCTGTCTACATAAAGTTCTGTCGACTCCGGTAGATGAATAAACAACAACTTATGCACCTCCGTGACCAGGCTGTTGGGTGCAGATATATTAAGACATGTGTTTATCCGGTCATACCGTATGGCGCCGAAGTCTGTACGTCAACTGCTACGACCAATCTTAGACGGATTTTCGCTTGGGAATTCTGGGAAGTGGGCCATATGGAAATTTCGGCTTCCCCCTGCACCAAGGACCACCCAGATGGCGGTAGCTCTCAACATCAGACGTCTTCCTGCCATCATTCACGAGAGAAGACTCGTCTTTGCCATCAAAATGATGGTCGGCATTGTTTCAGTTCAAGATTTCTAGGCTAACTGCGGTTGGAGGATCCCGGTCCCAAGCCTTAGGACTAATACAATCCTTCAGGCCATTCCAAAACGGTTAAAGTTATCTGATCGGTTCCTACCCGTGCAAATGCTGCAAGACATACACTCCTTGGACGGCGACCTCTACAAATTCGCAGTCGTTAAGGAATATAGGCAGAAAGTACTCGGTCGACTTCCTTCCCAGGACCACGCGGAGGACGCTAGAACCTGCTCCCGAGGACCTATCCATCACTGCCATGGATCTATCACTCCAGTGTTCAAACCTTTCTGGAGTCATAATGCTGGTTTTTTTTTTTTTTTTCACCTTTGTTTATTATGTTGTGTAATTTCTTTTATGTAAATCCTGGTCGTCAATGGAGTTGTATACAGCAGTGTGCCTTCTGTATATAATAAAGAGTTCTTCTTCATATTCTCGTTATACTGTTCACAATCTTCTGCTCTGCACAGACAGTATATACGGAGCAATATGACCCTATTCGCTGATGCTCCTAAAACCCTACTACAACAACAGCGTGCTTGTCCATTCCATCTACATCTAAATATTCTCGTCATACTGCTCACAATCTTCTTATCTGTAGATTACTCCCACTCTCGTTATATCTTTGTTTCACCAAATTCACACCACACAGATTCTATACTGGTAGACGTAACTTCTGACTCAACAAAAAGCTCTTTTCGCACTCAGGCTGTTTTTGATAAGTAGCACGATCCTAACAACTCTTCTTTCTTCCTTATCTTTTCTATATACATTATGCATACCATAGTGGAACTCAACATCCCCAATTTCCGGGTGTCACCACATATCTGTTAGCTGTCCTAACCTTACATTAGTTGCCCTAACCAGGAGCTCGAATTCAGCCATTTTATTGACAGCGCTCTTGACATTACTGTAGACACAGTTAAGGCTAAGTATTCTTTTATGGTTTACTACCCTAACACACTCTCTGAAGTTATTTCGCTTGTTTCGCTACATTTATCTTCCCGTTCATTTTAAACGTCGCTACCCTCAAGACATCTTGCCAACATCGGCTGTTCCGACTACAAACAAAATTTTTAAGTGCAAGTATTGTATTACTTTGACCATATTATCAGATAAACGCGAATGTATATTACCCTTCCCCCCTTACTAGCAGTTTTCCTGAACCCTTAAGATATCCTCAATGATAGAGTATAGAGTGTTAGTTGTCAGACGGCTCCAGGGGTTCCCCATTTCCGCGTTGTGTACTCTGTTTGTGTGCCACAGTACTCTGTGAAGGCCAGAGGTTTCAAAAAGTGTGTTAATGTTTTGCACCCTCAATGATACTGGTAAAATTCCTTGCACCACCTTTGTTTAAATGAATACCCTCTCTGGAAAAAAAAAAGTTCTACGTACAAGTGCAGGCCACGCTGATAAAAAAAAAATTCTACTCTAGAGCCTTGCAGATTCCCTCATGTTTTGAGTTAATCCATAAGGCTTTCAGCATATAATCCCTCCTATCGTGTCTTTGGCAGAATTACAGACACGTAGATAAAGTAAAGTAAAGTGCAGCCATTATCAACCCACTGCAGGGTGGAAGCCTCCTCAACAATTCATGCTGAGGGAAATGGACCATAATCTGCCACGCTGTTCCAGTGCGGGTTGGCAGATCGACCTTATTCAGCAGTCAGGGGCTTGAACCCCGGTCTACTTAAAGAGCGTGTGCTACTGCACTCCCGCTCCTGCCCACTCGGCTACGGACTCACGTCATTTTATTAAAATCGTCAGGTCGTGTTCGTTTAATATCGTTGGTCCCTACATGAATAATAATGTTCTTTTTCCCCCCCTTAAAATCTGATTATCTGTTGGTGACATCATTAATTTTTGCTCCCAGGAAACACCCTGGTTCTGGCTCACCTATCTTTATTGTAATAACGAGTGAATTTTTTTATAAAAAAATTTTACCCGTTTCCCTTGATAATGACATGTAGACATGTATAGTCTACATGTCTACATTCCCCTGATAATAGGCTCCCAGTAAAACTAACTCTCCTTCAACCAGAACAATAACCACTTGACTATTCTTTTCTTGAATCCAAATCGCTGGTTCATCGCTGGTCACGAGATAAAATAAAATAAATAAATTTTCTGTTTATGCTCCGGAACGACCAAACGGTCAGAGGAGTTCACAAGATAGACATAATACAAAAAAACAGCACCGTATTCAGCAGTTACGAGCTTGAACCCCGGTCATTCAAGGCACGTGTACTTATACACCCGCGCTCCTGACCACTTGAGTAACCGACGAGCTCCCAGTGACATTTGTTTCTAGGACGCACCCGTTTTTTTTTCAGTGACTCAAATCCTGCTCCTAATGCACCAAGTTCCAATATGAGATCAGAATACTCCTTACTTTTGGTACAAAGAAAAGAATGGTCAGTTGAGCTTGATTTGTCTACTTGACCGAATGTAGTATACATACCACATGCTATACACTAGACGAACTCATGACTCACATCTGAAATTCCGCTAGTATTCCTGTCTGAATCACGATGTCCTTGGATTTTGTACTGTAGGTGGATCTGGTAAAAATCATTATTTTGGTAACGTTTGAACTTAAGAAAGATTACAAAATTTAAATTTACAATATTATTGTTATCCCCAGGGGCTCATATCTGGTGAGTATGGGCGTGGCATACCCAGGGTTCTGAGCTGGATATCATCATTTTTCTCTTTCTTGGTGATTCCCTTCTCTCTCTCTCTCTCAAGGTAACGCAGAAAGTTTTTTTTTGTCTGGTACAGCATAAGCCTCAGACTTCCTTGTACCATATGGCTAATAATACAAATAATAATAATAATATATTACAGAATTTAAATTAACAAAGTATTACAGAATTTAAATTAACAAAGTATTACAGAATTTAAACTACACCAAAAACTTTATATACCAGTGAATAAAATTTAAACAAATTTTAAACAAAATTTATGTCTACCAAACACTTGATTTTGAACCTCTTCCGTAAAGCCACTAAAAATGCGTATACTCACTTCGACTGCCTACATATACGTGTTAGTCATATTATTGGCTATATACACTGAGTGATCACTGAATTATGACCACCCATGAAAACTGAATGCGACTCGTTGACCACGTGAGGTACGAGAGTGCGTAGTTAGTCGACCTAGGTTGCATAGATAAGGTGTCAGTGGATCAGTAGGTAGTAAAATTCCGAGCATGATGGGTAAAAGGAAGGATTTATCGGACTTTGATAAAGGACAGATTGTGGGAGCTCGACGAGCTGGTGCCTCGATTTCCCAAACGGCTGAACTGGTGGGGTGTTCGAGAGCCGCCGTAGTTTAAGTGCACCAGGACTGGCGTCAAAATGGTCAAACAACGACCCGATAGCAAAACTGCAAAGGTCAGCGAAAGGTTGATTTAGAGGTGAGCGTGGGGTACGACGACTCGTACAGGCGAACAGGCGCAGCACTGTTGAAGAGTTCATTACCCAATACAACATGGGTCAACCCAGAACAATATCTGGCATGACCATGCGTCGCACACTCGCACATAGGGGCTATACCAACAGACGACCTCTACATCCGCTCCTAACCAAGGTTCATCGGCGTAAAAGACTCGCCTGGTGGAAAGACATGCAAGTTGGATGTTAGAAGACTGGAAGAAGGTGTGCTGGTCGGATGAGTCACGTTATTTACTCCACACACTGGATGTTCGTGTACAGGTTTGGCGTCAACAACATGACACTCTTGATCCATCATGCATGGTATCAAAAGTGCAGGCCGGTGGAGGCGGTTGTATGGTGTGGGGCATGTTTCACTGGCAGGAACTTGGACCCCTGGTGCATGTGGAACAACGTATCATGGTCTCCGCTATCGTCAACTGCTCGCTGACTGTGTAAACCCCGCTATATTACACTTTTTCACGAATGGCCATGGTGTCTTCCAAGATTACAATGCGCCGAGCCATCAGGCACTTGTTGTGTAGGAATGGTTTGAGGAACACAGTTCTGACTTCCAACATATCGATTGGCCTCCGAACTCCCCCGATATCAATCCATAAAGCACTTGTGGGACACTGGAAAAGCATATCAGGCGTCTGGATACACCAATCACCTCCATACCTGAATTACTGACTGCATTTCATACAGCTTGATTGGCCATATCTTCCGAACGCTTCCGACATCTTGTTGAATCAATGCCACGTCGGATAGCTGCTATACTGTGGATAAAAGGAGGAGCTACGATGTATTAGGTAGGTGGTCATAATTGAGTGATGACCCAGTGTATGTGAAATTATTTATTCTGTGGTTGATTTTTTTTTCCGGACGAAAATCCGCAATTTGGGATATAGAACCAGTCAAACCTCGCCTGAGACGTAATAATTCAGTCACGTTGTGAAAAACGCCCCTAAAAATTGCTTGCGTGATTGACGCGGAATTCCAACCAATACCTTTGCATCAGGTGTGCTTAGGATTGCGATTATATCCATTCTGCTATCCTCAGTCTCTTTCTCTATAAGACGATGATTCGACCACACTAGATATATTGTATCCAGGTCTGGAGACCTTATCTAAGGGAAAGTACAGAGATTCTGGGGATATATTGTATCCTGGTCTGGAGGCCTTATCTAAGGGAAAGTATAGAGATTCTCGGGAAGGTGCAAGGGATGATTGGTGAAAATCTCTAAGCGTAATTCCTATGCGGAATGGCTTAGAAGATGTGGTCTGCAGAGCTTAGCAATGTGAGTGTAAAGTGTGTTTAGTGTCGAACGGCACCAGGGGTGTCCCCCATCTCCAAGTAGTTTACATTGTGGTGTGATACGGTTCACTGTAAAGGCCATAGATTTAAAAGTATATGGTTCTTGAGGTGTGTGATATCGTGTACCGTTGTTCTTCTGGCCATTTAGCCGCCAGAACCCTCCCTGCTGAGGCCCAACTTTGACTACACGTCGCCCCGTGACCAGGTACCCTGTAATTGTAGTTTATTCTGGCAGGTCCTGCCACCTAGATTTCAGTGGCTAGGACCTAAAAAAAATTACGTTTGCGTGGGTTGAACGCTAGATTGAAAGACCGAAATGTGGGCGAACTTAATTTGGATGTTATTAAATTTTGACCTGTGGTGTATACACTGGCGGGCAGATAGAGAGGGAGAGAAAGGGGAGGAAAAAGACAGAAATGGGATCAATAGAGGCGACGACCCCATTATAAGTCAGTGGAGCATGCCCATGGAGGGAGGAAATCTGGGTTGGCGAGGAGGGGAGGAGGAAAGAAAGATGGGTCCAGCAAGAGTGCCGCTGCCGATTGCCATTATGGCTGGCATATGCAGAAAGCTCTGCGATCTCATTGGGCTGGTTGGAAGTCAGCTGAGTAGAAAGTCACTCATGAGGTTGCATCCCGTTTGGGGGAGGTCCACATATCCGGTGTGCACCTTTCGTGGGTTAGGTCTGGTTCGTGTGATCCTCTTATCATGTTGGTCTTTTTTTTTTTTTTTTTTTTGCTCTCTCTGAGGCAGTTAGTTGGTTTGTATTGTTTGCTGTCATAGGTTATTCATTTCATGGTTGTTGCTGTTGTGTTTTTGGATACGGGAGAAGTCTTCTTGGCGCCTCCGTAGCCAGGTGGGAAGGAGCAGCAGTGCGCAGCACACGCTTCTTGATTAGCCCGGGGTTCGAGCCCGTCACCACCAAATACGGAGGATGCGGAAAGGTCAGGGACTGACCACCGCATATCCCGGAGCAATATGGCCTTAGTTGCTAATGCTCCTAAAAACCAAACAACAACAACAACAACAACAGAAGTCTTCTTGTGAAGAGGTCTTGTGCATATTGAGTGAAGGCACTATAGGTATCTTTTTCAGTTAGTATCAAATATTCCTGGTCTTGTAGCATTATTTGGGTGGTGGTTATAAATCGGCAGCAGAGATCCTTGCACAGTGGGCAGTCATACATCAAGTGACCCCAATGTCTCGCGTAGACCGCAGTGGCATAGGGGGCTCTCACCTAATCTGAATCCAGGGAGCAGCTGCTCCCTGGTGGCAAAATGGCCTGGCATGGATAACAAATACTGCAGTATTGTAGTGTAGTAAGTGTAAGTGTTTTTACGGTCAAGCGGCACCAGGGGTTCCCCCCATCTCCGCGTAATTTACGTTGTGGTGTATTACAGTATACTGTAAATGTCAGAGATTTAAAAGTGTATGGATCTTGGATCGTGTAATGTCGTGTACGGTTGTTCTTCTGGCCATTTAGCCGCTGGTCCCCTGTTGGGATCCAACGTTGCCCCACTTACGCCCCGTGGAGGCAGGCCAGGAACTCCGTAGACTTAGTTTACTCTGTCAGGTCCTGCCGCTTAGTTTCCTGAGATTTCGGGGGCTAGGACTAAAAAAAAAAAAACTTTGGGTGGCATATTCCAATGGTCATCAAGAAAATAAAATAAAGTGATTTTTGTTATTTGCCTTGATGTGGGGATATTATCGCTTTAATTTCTTAGACCGAATGCTGGGCGTATGGCGGTTTTGATGTATTAATTTTGATGTGTGGGACTTCGCTAGCGTGAAGATAGAGGGGAGGGAGACAGAAGACGGGGGGGAAAAGGCAGAAGTATGGAGCCAATAGAGAAGGCGGCCCCAGTTTCCGTGGGGCATGCCCATGCCCCACCAGAGAGGAAACAAGGGATGGCGAGAAGGGGGGGCCGTGTGGCCGTCCCCCTCCTCCCGGGGAGTTGGGAATTATAGGTGAATCAGGTCTCCAATATGGCCTTTGTCTCACTTCTGTTTCTCTTCATTGTCACTCATGGGGCAAGCCGCATACTTGTGTTCCTCTTTCTTTGGTTCAGCATCCTTCTCTGATTGTGTGATAACTTTTTTTTTTTTTTTTTTTTGTTTTTTTTTTTTTTTGTTTTTTTTTTTTTTACTTCCCTATCAGGTGGATTCTGTTACCTTAAACGGGTGGCGTTCCGTTCTCAACTTTGGGTGGCCCATTCCAATGGTCATCATCATTGGTTGATATCCCCGTCCTTAGTTTCTCGTATTCCTTGGTGTCCATATTTGGTAACCAACAGAAAAGTACGAGTTACAAACAAATATCAGACAGTTACCAGATTCATCCACCGGGGATGTCCGCAGGGCTCTGTGCTTGGCCCGTTCCTCTGGTCTATTGTCTTGGACGAGTTCCTGGGCTTGGACCTTGGGGGGGCTGAGCCCTTGGCCTTTGCGGACGACCTTGTCCTGTTGGTGCGTGCGGACACTAGGTCGTCCTTGGAAATTATTGCAAATGCGGCGCTTGTGAAGCTCCAGAACTGGGCAGCCTTGCACAACCTTACCATCTCGGCAGAAAAAACAAAATCCATTCTCCTCAAGGGCAGACTACAAATTAGAAGACCACCTACGATGAAATTAAACTTCACCCCCATCCGACTGTACACAGAGGTTAAATACTTAGGTATTTACATTGACTCAGGTCTTAATTTCCATAACCACCTGAAATATCTAGCCACCAAAATCCGGAAGTATGCCGCCATGATCAGGAGGGTGAGCAGAGCCGACTGGGGCCTGAAGCACAAAGCTCTGACCCTCATATACAAAGCAGTATATGTCCCGATTGTCTGCTATGGTGCCTCCACCTGGTATAGACAAGCTACACTATCAAAAAACAAACAGAAGCTGGATACAATTCAAAGGTTCATGCTGCTATCAATTAGTAGGGCGTGCCGCACTGTTAGCACCCCTGCCTTGCAAGTTTTAACAGGTTGTCAGCCACTCTACCTAGAAGTAGTCAGGCGAGGCCTATATTACCACCTTAGGAAAGGAACACCAGCTGAAATAGTAAATCTCCAGCTGGATCTTGCAAATGACCCCAAGATAGAGAAGAGGAGAATCACCCAACACCTACAAGCGATATGGCAACAGAGCTGGGAAACCACACAGAAAGGAGACATCACGAGGCGATTCCTCCCAACTATAAACCATACTCACCCAGAGCCCCCTCCATGGTTCTCACCTGGTTTGCACATGACGTTTATCATTACTGGACACGGCCCCTTCCGTCAGAAACTCACAGCTATGGGGATTGAAAGAGACCCGCGGTGCCATTGTGGAGAAGAAGAGTCCTGGGGGCATCTCATGTATGAGTGCCCTGCCTATGACAACAGTAGAATCAAGTTTGCTACCGCAATTCAAAGGAATCCACGAAACCAAGAGTCCTCGCTGTTGCTCGATGAAAACACATACAGGGCACTAACTGTGTATGCGCAGGAAATCTTCGCACTGAGGCTAGCCAAGATTGCTGAAATGAGAACAACATTGGATCATGCTGCCCAAGGCCTGAATCAGACTGGCGTGGGTTAGCTCCTTCTCCGCTAGAGGACACTGCATTGACAACTTGCAGATCCTTTAGGGTAGGAACACTGCTGGTACCATTCTGGTGCGGGACTGCTGGCACTCATCGAGTGCGGGATATTGCTGCAAACCCCTTATAGGGTAGGATCAGCCAGCACCGTTCTGGTGCGGGATTGGTGGCACTCTGGAGAACTCCTGAGTGCGGGATACAGAGTCCATTGGCCTCTGGTGATCATGCAGGGGCACCTGTCCCCTGCTACTTTAACTCCCACCCCCAGATCCCTATTTTCACCTCATAAAGAGCGGACTGCTCCTTAACTTCAGTCCGTCCTCCTTTCCCTCTTTCTGTTCCTTCTAACTCGTACTCCTGCTCTGTTTTCCTCCCCCCCCACTTTTTTATTTTTTATTATTATTTTTTTTTATTTATTTTTTTTAAATTTTTTATTATTATTTTTATTTATTTATTATTTTTTATTTTTATTTTTTTATTTATTTATTTATTTATTATTTTATTTTTTATTTTTTATTATTATTATTTATTTATTTATTTATTTTTTTTTTTATTATTATTATTTTTATTTATTTATTTATTTTATTTTATTTATTTTTTTTTTTTTTTCACTTGACCTTTGTCAGGAAGCTTAGGCAACCCTGGCAAAGGCCAGCCAGAGTATAATGGGCAGCCTGGCTCACCTCCCAGTGGTGGTGGCGGGCAACGTGGGGTCCCATTAGGGGCTCTGCGGCCAAGCAGCCAGAGACACAACAACAAAACATAACACTACTCTGACAGAAACCAGACATTACACTTTTTCTGGCTTTTACAGAGATTCTGTATTTCTTCACATAGTACCATGGTGCAGATGTGGGAAACCACAGGTGGCGCCTTTCACAAAACACTATGCCACTATGTCCATATTTGGTTTCATTACTCCTGTTGGCCTTGGTGGATGGCTATTTGGCTTTATACACCTCTATCTTTATACTTAGGCTTTATACACCTCTATCAGATCACCTCGCTGATGCCCAGTCTCCAGACACTGTAATTTGCAAAACTTAAACCTTTCTTCGTAAGAGCACCCCTTTGTTCCATTCACTAATCTTGTTGCACTTCTCTGTACTCGTTCCAGCTACTCTACATCCTTCTTGAAATGATGCCTCCAGACCTGTATACAGTACTCTAGGTGTGGCCTGACCATTGCTTTATACAAGGGAATAATCACCTCCTTATCCCTGCTAGAAAAATTCCTATATATCATTGACAATACACCATGAGCTACTCTTGCAGCCCGTCTGCACTGCTCAGAGTCCTTCATATCTGCCTGCATAACCACCCCCAAGACCCTTTCATTCTCTACCACTGTCATTGTAGTACCACAGAGTTGATACATTGCTCTGGGGTTGGTGTTTTCCATGTGTAGTACTTTACATTTATCAATGTTAAACTTCATTTGCCACCTCTCAGCCCATCTGCTCAACCTTTCCAGATCCTGTTGCAGCAGCACAGTGACAGTAGTGTCCTTGACAACCCTGCCTACCTTTGTATCGTCTGCAAACTTCGACATTAAGCTTGATATACCATCGTCAATATCATTTATGAATACAGAAAACAATAATGGACCCAACAATGAGCCCTGAGGGATTCCACTAATAACATTAGTCCACGACGAGCAGTGTCCATTGATTACCACTCTCTGTCTTCTCCCCCTCAGCCACCCCTTTATCCACAGCAGCAATTTGCCTCCAATGTCACACTGCTCCAATTTGTGCAGCAGTCTTCCATATGCAACAGTATCAAAAGCCTTTCTAAGATCCAAGTATATAATATCAAAGTTATTCCCTGCATTCAGTTCCTTTGTGACTGCATCAGAGTATCCAATCAAATTGGTCAGGCAAGACTTCCCCTTAACAAAACCATGCTGTGTCCGAGCTATAACTGAAGTCTTGTCTAAATGATCCTGCAGTGCTTCTTTAACTAGTGCCTCCATTAATTTTCCTGGAACAGAAGTTAAGCTCACAGGTCTATAATTACTTGTGTCAGCCTTTGATCCTCCTTTGTGAATTGGGGTCACATTTGCACATCTCCAGCCTGTGGGTACCTCCCCTGAGTCCAAGGAAGCTCTCATAATTATGGCTAAGGGTTTGCTTACTTCCTTTGCTGCCTCCTTTAATATAACTGGATAGATCCCATCCACCCCGGGTGCCTTTCTTGTGTTTATCTTCAACAATTTCTCCTTCACTTTACTCTCAGTTATTACAAGATTCTCTAGCTTACTGCTAGAGTTGAATACACCTCTGGCTTTCCCCTCGCTAAATAACTCCTCATGTATGAATGTCGATGCAAAATATTCATTTAGTTTGTTAGCTACCTGAGCAGGATCATCAACAGTTGACCCATCGATATCAAGTGGACCAATCTGATTCATCCCCTTCCTTCTAGAATTTACATAAGTAAAGAACTCTTTGCTGTTTTTCTTTGCATCCCTTGCCAAAGATTTCTCGTAATCTGCCTTCGCCTGCCTAACCTCCTTTGTAACTTGGTTACAGATCAACTTGTATCTATCATAGGCTTCTCAAGAGTTTACTTGTACCGCAATGACTCCCTGTCATGTGTTAATTTGTATGTATCCCATGCATGTTTCTTCTCTGCCATATGCCTCATCAGTTCATCTGACATCCATTTAGGCCTAAACCTTGAACAATATTTCTTAGTTGGTATGTAAATCCTAGTAGCTTCCAAGATAAGTTCTTTGAATGCTTCCCATTTTGAATTTGCTGTTGATAACATCATCAGTTGGTCCCACTGTATAGAATTTAAATACTGTCTCAGTCCATCGTAGTCGCCTTAACGAAAGCAATAACCCTTCCCTTTTCCCCTAATGGTAGTTACCTCTTTGAGTAAATCCCACTTCAGCACACTGTGATCGCTGCCACCTAGTGGTTCATTTATCTGCAGATTCTTAATGCATGAAGAATCACTGCTGATAATCAAATCAAGAGTATTACCCTGTAGTTGCCTCCCGAACATGCTGATGTAGAAAACAATGATCCAATAAATCCGCAAAAGCCTTGCTAGTGTGTGAGTGACCAGCCCCCAAATTCCAGTCAATATCTGGGAAATTAAAATCTCCCATTATAAGACTCTCTGATTTTCTGGCCCACTCTATTTCCCTGTACAGTTTCTTATTTTACTCATCAGAGTCATTAGGCCTATAGCACACTCCTACTCTCAATTTTGATCTCCCAATGCTTATGTCACACCAAACTGACTCGACACTGCACTGTCCAGCGATGTCCACTGGCCTCACTTCCTTGGATTTTATGTATTTCTTAACTAATAGCATAACCCCTCCTCCCTTCCTATCCAGTCTATCCTTTCTGTAGACGTTGTACTCCCCAAATTCCAGTTCTGCATTCCTTATATCTGTGTGACACCACGTCTCTGATATCCCAACAATATCTGCCTTGGATGTTTTGAGCAATACCTCAAATTCATCAAATTTATTTACTAAACTCCTAGCATTGGTGTACACGCAAGTATACATGCACCTATTTCTATTCTTAGCTACCCTAACACAACCCATGTGTTTACTTGTACCGCAATGACTCCCAGCAGTCTCTGAAATATCCTGCATCTTGTTTTTCAGGCTTCTGCTCATTCCAATAGAAGCAGTGCAAGAATCTCTGCAGTGGCTACTGTTAATCTGTTCGTCTTTGTCTCCCCCCAAGCTAGCAGTTTTCCGACCCACCTAACACTGCCTCGATAGCATCAGCAAATATTCTTGCACCCTTTCTATTTAAGTGTATCCCATCCCTGTAGAAGCAATCTCTCCTGTTAACAAGTACAGTCCAGGCTGAAAAAAATTCTACCCCTTGTGCCTTGCACAATCTTTCCAGGGCTGCATTGATCGACAAGGCTTTCATCATATACTCCCTCCTATCGTGTCTGGGCAGAATTGCAGACACTTTCAAATTCAACCCTATTTCACGGCTTTTTTTCAACAGTGACCTGTACGTGTTAAGCAATTCTGCCGGTCTCCTACTCTTGATATCATTAGTGCCAACGTGTACAACTATATCACCTTTTGAGATGATATCTCAAAAGGTGATATAGTTGTACTTAAAAGATGATATCTGCTCTACAACGTCATCAACCTTTGCCCCTGGCAGACATACCCTTGTTCTGTTCCACCTATCCTTTTTACAAAGCATGTTCCCCGTTTCCCTGACAATAGAGTCACCAACAACTACTAGTTCCTTTGGGACCAGCGCCTTCTGCCTTGGGGGTTGCCGCTGTGTTGCGCGACGACCAAATGCAAGCTCTGGCGTTGATGTGGGCAGCTGAGAGCTTGATGGGCCCCTCAATTTAGTTCCTTCGAGGGCATTGACCCTGTCCTTCAAACTCTCATATAGGCCCATAAGCCTGAACTACCTGATCTTCATGGTGAAGTTCAGGTAGTTATCCTCCCGTCCCTCGAAGAGTTGATATGTTAGGCCGCGGAAGACTATTTACAGGTCTGGGGTAAGAGTCCCCGTCAGGGCCTGGAGAGCGTGCGTGGTTACCGTATTGCAAGCTCTTGTTATTGTAAGTAATATATACCGCTGCGTGGTGTCGAAATTTTCTTCTTTTGACGGCCGTGGTGGCCTTCCGGTACCACACGCCAGCGGCATACGTTATGACAGGCAGGAATACGGTTTTATAGAATAGCTTGAGGGCTCTCCTACGCAGGCCCCAATCCTTGCGGGAGACCCTCATGAACAGAGCAAGGTATCTTCTGATCTTTTTCTGTATGTAGGTCAGATGAAGGGTGAATGAGAGGTTATTGTCTAGGACAACCCCGAGGTGTTTTAGTTCCTTTGTGAGTTTAATTGTAGTACCTTGGATGCAGATTTTGGGGTGGTCTCCTGATGTCCAAGGTACCTTTTCGCAGTACTGAGTTGGTCTTAGTTGAGGATATGCAAGATTATTTTCATCGGTCCACTTCTGTAAGGTGACAATGGCACGAGTAGCAGAAATTTCTAGCATGGCTCTGCTGTCCTCTCGCAGTACCAAGGTCAGGTCGTCCGCGTATGCTTGAGTTGCCACACGCCCTAGGTCTAGGTTTAGGAAACCGTCGAGAACCAGTTTACAGAAGAGCGGGCCCAAGGCTGAGCCCTATGGGCAGCCTCTGAAGATATGTCTTGAAATGGAACGATATGGAGTTTCTGCGACAACCATTCTATTGCCAAAATATGTTTTGATGCATTGTTATAGGTTGGCCGGAATGTTGGCCTTCCGGAGTCTGCCGAGGACGCTTGGCCACCATAGGTTGTCAAATGCCCCGGCAAAATCTATTGCGATTACAATTAGATATTTATGGTTTATTGTTTCAGCAGCTCTGGTAATGTTTTCCAGGGCATCCAGAGTGGAGCAGCCCTCCTAAAGCCGAATTGAGACTGTGATTGTAGGCCTGCAGCCATGTAGCAAGTTTCGATTCTATCTTTGAAGAGGTGTTCAAAGAGTTTACTTAATACTGAGAGAAGGGCTATCGGTCGGTATGACTTCGGAAGGTACTGTTGCTTGTTTGGAATTTCAGGATTAAGCGCAATTTGGCAGTTCTCCAAGCTTATGGAAAGCATCCCTCATTAAGGCAGTGATTAAAGAGGGTGAGTATTACCTCTGGAATGGTCTCGACGGCCTTCTTGACGATTTCAGGCTCCAGTAGGTCGATACTCGGTGATTTCTTGTTGCGCAGTTTTGCTGCAGCAGTGTGAAGTTCGGTAATGGTCAGCGGTTCTTCCTTATTGGTGGTAGTATAGGTATAATTGTCTTGACCTAATTGTTGCTGTTCTGGTGTAGTGGTAGTAATATGTCCCAGAAAAATGCTGTCCAAGATATTGTTGATATTATTCTTCCAGGTCTTGGTATAAGTCCCTAGCGGCGCCTTTGTTGCGGGGATGGCTTTTCCCCTGGGGAGTTTATTTGTCGTTATTCTGTGGACAACCCCCCCAGGGGTGCTCGTTTCCGGTCGTCGAAACCAGTTGCTCTTACCAGCGCTGTTTCCTGAGTCGATTTAGAGCCGTGTACTCATTTCTTGCGGAGCAATGTGAGTAAGCGTTTTTAAGCGACTTATGAGGCGTCAGGATATTCTATCTGTAAATTGTGTGTATTGTATGGTTGATTTTGCTTATTCACTGGACGAACAATCCAGGTTTCCGGGAGGAAAAACTATGCAACCTTCTCCTGAGACTTTCTAACTCAACTACTTTGTGAAAAAAGCCCAAAAAATTCATCACTTCATTGATGAGATTCGTATCCAGCCATTCTCCACCCGGTTTGTGGACGACGGCGATAATTGCTATATAATTAATTTTAATTAAATAACTGTAATAAATTTCAATTAAATAACTAATAATTAATAGTCATTTAATTAATTACTTTATTTATTCATATACTAACACTTTAAGGTAACCCGTTTACATGGAGTAAATGGGTTTTCTTAAATATCCTTTGCTACCACAAGGGAAACCTTAGCAACGAGACAATTTGGGGTAGGGGAGAATTTGAATGAATTGTACACATTTGTAAAATGAACGAGAGAAGAGTATTATCCGTGGTAAGTAACACAGGAACCATAGAGCACAAAAATAAAGTCTTCGGGAAAAAACAGTATGATATATTCGCTGATTGCAATAAAGATATGCTAAAGATATAAAGGAAAGGGGGATGTGCTGGAATGTGGGAACTACAGGGGAATAAAGTTAATATCTCATTTGATGAAGATCTGGGAAAGAATTGTGGAAGGAAGGAATAAGGCAAGAGACGGAAATAGGAGAGGAACAGTTTCGTTTCATGCCGGGAAGAGGAACAACAGATGCGGTCTTTGCTTTAAGGCAGGTGATGGAAAGATATAGGGAGATGCAAGTAGAGTTGCGCATGGTGTTCATAGAACTGGAAAAAGCATATGATAGAGTGCCCAGACAAGAGGTATGGAGATGCATGAGGGAGAAGGGTGCATCAGAAAAGTACATAAGGCTTGTGAAGGAAATGTATGAGGAAGCGGTGACTCGGGTTAAGAGTAGTGTAGGTATGACTGAGGGGTTCTCTGTAGAAGTTGGACTGCACAAGGGATCAGCTCTCAGCCCATATCTGTTTGATCTGGTAATGGATGTGTTGGTGAGAGAAGTGAAGAGTAGAGCACCATGGAGTATGCTGTTCGCGGGTGATATCGTACTGTGCGAACCATCTCAAGGAAAGATAGAGAAGAAATTGGAGGAATGGAGGAAAGCGTTGGAAGAGAGAGGCATGAGGATAAGTAGAACAAAGACAGAATATATGGTATTAAATGGAGAAGATGAGAGCTCTATAAAACTGCAGGAGGAAAGGCTACCATCAGTTTCGAAATTTAAGTATATGGGATCGAACGTTGAGAGGGATGGAGGACTGAGTGCAGAAATACAGCATAGAGTACAATGTGGATGGTTGAACTGGAGAAAGATGAGTGGGGTGCCGTGTGATAAGAAAGTAAATTGTAAAATGAAGGGAAGAGTGTATAAAACTGTGGTCAGACCCACATTGATGTACGGGGCTGAGACATGGGCGATTACAATGGCCCAGGAGAAAAAGATGGAAGTGGCGGAGATGAGGATGCTAAGATGGATGTGTGGTCAGGATGCTAAGATGGATGAAGGACAGGATAAGAAACGACTACGTCAGAGGTACGGTTAAGGTGGGGCCTCTGAGTAAAAAAATGCAGGAATCTAGGTTGAGGTGGCTTGGACATGTGGAACGAAGAAGTGAGGAGTATGTGGGAAAGAGGTGTGAAAAGTTGGAGGTGATAGGGAAGAGGAAGAGGGGGAGACCTAAGCTGAGATGGAAGGACAAGGTGGCAGAGGATTTAAAAGAGAGAGGATGGAGGAGAGGGGAAGCCCAGAATAGGGAGGGATGGAGGAAAAGAATTAAAGACGGAAATGCTGACCCCATATAAACGTGGGAACAAGGCGAAGCTAAAGAAGAAGAAGAAGAAGCAATAAAGATATGCTGTACTTTACTACGCAGCTTTTATTGCCTGGTACGCGTCTGTTTTATTGTACTTCTAGAATGTCTAGTTTAACAGGCAACAACATATCAGAATGTTTTAGCATTCTGATATTCAATGAAGAAATTGGATAGGCACTTTTTTGACTATGAGAATAATGTTTTTTTTTTTTTTTTTCAAACTGATGCAGATTAAGTTCTCTTCCTTGTAATTATGTTGTTTTAATATTAAATACTAAATACTGTATCGAATATGATCCCCATGGGGTTTGATGATATCAGTAAGCGTCTGAGGGACATATTCTACATGATTCTAGCCTGAAGGCTAGAATCGTGGTCTGCTCTTCTTGTAAATTATTCCAGTTTATTATTCCAAAACATTGTATTTAAGGGCTGCTTTTGGCTAACCTCGCATTGTGACATTGAGCGTTGTCACATTCACAGTCCGACGATTACACAATGTAGAGAAGAGAGAATTTCTCAGAATGCCACAGTACGCAAATTACATGCATGGTTTAGTTTGATGGCAACCAGTAGATCATGTTCACGCCGTGTGAAATACAGCACGAATGTGACAATATCATCACATTACCTACATCAAACTTCATTGTCGTGCAGTACATTTTAGGCGGTGCGTTAAGCGAATTTGTGTTAACCGCCACACTCCCAACAGAGGTTGGGGGTGTGGCGGTTAACACAAATTCGCGTCTGTAAAATGTGCGTATTTCGTGGTCAATTTGCCTGTTTGCTGCAGGAAAAACATGAACTTTCAGGCGATAGCGCCATGCGATCCTCCTGATACTTCTAACACAGCCACGTTGTAGAGAATTATAAATCATTCGATGAAACGCTACATGATTCATATGACATAGAAACTGAAGAAATTTTACTTGGATTCGCCTATCATCATTGAACAACGCAATCAGGGATATTATTGGTAGGTAGATAAAAGAATGTCACAATAATCATGTATTGGAAGACACGGTTGTTTATATAGCATTAAAATAACAGAATCCCCTCTAAGAAAAGACGCCAAGTATTTCATTACCCGCCCCCAGTAACTTATGGAATGATTGAATTAAAGTGAAAAGAGTAACAATCATAACGAAGTGTAACACCCAGGTCTCTAAGTTGGTTAACGGATTAAATAGACTTTACTGAAACTAAATAATCAAATAGTATTGGCGATCTGCTGCGGCGCTTAGGGTAGAACCTAAATAACTTGCATTTCCTCGGATTCAGTGTCCTATAATTGTCTTGGAGCCAGTTCGATATACTATCTAAAACAGACATCAGCCGCACACCAGACAAAAAGTAGTTATGTAATATATTAGTGAATTTTCAAATCATCGACAAACAGCTGCTAGTGAACTCTGCCAGACTAGGTATAGTAGGTAAACCATTGAGGTAAATAATATGCAAAGGTTCCAACACAGAATCCTGAGGGACACGACACAAAGATGTAAATGTAAAGGACGAGATGTCTTCAATGGTTACTTTGGCAGGCCGATCAGATAACAGATTTAACAAAAGCTGCGACACTCCATAAGATAAAAGTTTATTATTTAAAATCGCTAGATGAACAAAATCGTGTCTGCGCGGGTAGTATAGTGTCTGTCACCGTCCTCCACACACCGAGTGGAAATAGTACGGTTTGGAACCCGTCAATGAAGTGAGGAACTTTTATGGTATTTTCTCACTCCATGGCTGAGTTAGTTGGTCTGTCTCAGGTCGTGGATAATAAGGTTCACCTTCCCCGGTAACTCGTATTTTTATTTCAGTAAAACAGGCAAATCGACCAGAGGACTCACGCAATAAAAATGCGAAAGCGGAGCTAAGTTTAAGCCTGTAGATCTGTGAAGCATAAAATAAAACTGAAATTCGTGAATAAAAGGCTATAAAAATGAACTTAACTTTTTTTTAAAAAATAGCTGCCCAAATATTGTGGCCATAACATTAATAATACATATCAGCTGAAATACAAGGATCAGATTTAGTACACTTGTTCTTAAAGATTGGCACGATAATGGTGTTCTTAAAAGCAGACGGATAAAAACCATGAGACAAACAGTGATTAAAAAAGTATTAGAGCCAAGAGTTAAGCAGCAGAGCCAAGGATATTCGAACTTTTAAATAGAATTAGCTGAAGAGTGTCAGGTCCAAGGGCAGTACGGTCTTTGATACTCAAATTATAGATCTAACATCTTCAGTGCTTAATTCCATAAAATCAAGAAAAACTTGTCTAGATAGTAAAAACATTGTCATATTAGGGCCACACGAGAAATACCTCATCCATCCATGTGAATTATGTCTGTAAATTGCAAATGTTCTCTGGTCGATTTATCTGTGTTGCTGAACGAAGAACCCGAGTTTCCTGGAGAAAGTCTAGAGGGCAAAAATTGCGAATAACTGGGCCGTGCATTATCCTTAGCACACGAAAAAAACGAAAAAAGCTGCGCGAAAAGGTTAGCTTTTTCATGCGCTGTTATTATTATTATTATTATTATTGCTCTTATATTATTTCTCCCTGATTGGGGGTTCCACCTCGTGACGTGTATTGCTACCAAGTACACAGGATGATTGTTATGTCTGGTGTTACTATTGATCAAGGAACTCTCTAACAATCCTACAGGTGTGTTCAGGATTGCGACTTTCTGGAGTTCCTTGTAGGTGTTCGCTGGGAGACCTATTGCTGCTAGGCTGTTATGTAGGGTCTTTGGCACCATACCTGTGGTTGACACGATGATCAGGATCATCGTTACTTGTTGCATATGCCACATCTCTTTGATCTCCTGTCTTAGGTTCGTGTACTTCCTGATTTTTTGCCCATGGGTTTTCTGCGGGTTGCCAGTGTTGAGTACCGCTATGTCAATCAGATAGGTAGCCTTTTCCTTCTTGTCCACAAGGGATATTTATGTCCGGTCTGTTGTGTGGGATTGTCCTATCCGTTATTATGGCGCGGTCCCAGTACAGCCTGTGGGTTGGGGTCTCTAGTACTGCCTGGGGTTCGTACTTGTAGTACGGTACACTTTCTTTGGTCAACTGGTATTTCTTCGCTATCTTCTAATGTATTATCTTGGCTACCTGGTCGTGTCACTATGAGTATACTCAGTCTGGGTGATCACCATGCACCCCGCGATGATGTGTTGGATCGTTTCTGAGACAAGGTGGCATCGTCGACATGTGTCATCTGACATTCCGGGCTGCTTTGCGATGTATTTTCTTTAGCTTCTGGTGTTGATTACCTGGTCTTGGATGGCCAGCATGAATCCTTCAGTCTCAGGGAAGAGCGTCCCGCTTGTGAGCCATGCATGCATTGGAAGCAGTGTTATCGATGTGATCTTGATGAAGGTCATTGTGGTGTCTGCCATGGAGTGTCTTCTTTGCCCATCTTTCTAGTTTCGTTTCTTGTGCCGTCTGGGCAGGACGGGACTCCTCGCTTAGGTTGAGTGAGGTATACCACTTATGTCTTCCTTATGGCGTGGTGCCGTGTTATTCTCGAAGTAATCCTTCAGGTTAACTATTGCTGTTTTCTGTTGCTCTATCAGCTCTGTCAGGCCCTTTCCACGCTGTTGTTAGTCTCTCTACTGCGGACGTCGGGTGTTGGCGGCTCTTGGTCATCATTGTCCCTGTCGTTCGCATGATATCGTCTAGCTCGGTGTTAGTCCAATCTATGATCCCAAAGGAGTGTGTTAGTACTGGAGCTGCATAGGTATTTATTGCTTTAACTGTATTCCCTCCGTTCAGTTTTGCTTTCAGCAGGCTTTTGAGTCTCAGACAATATTTTTCGGTCCGGCATTTCTTGATTTCCTTGTGTTCTAACTGCTTTGCTTCATCCCTAGGCATTTGTAGGTCTCTCCTTCTTTCATAGCTTCAATCTCTTTACTAGCCAGCAGCTGGTAGTTTTGGCCGACTAATTTTTCCTGGTGCAGTGAGAGGGTTTTGCATTTGTCTAGACCAAATTCCATCCTGATGTCTTTGCTGAATCTTCGGTGATTCGAAGTAGTTGCTGGAGTTGCTTCTCGGTTGCAGCGTAGAGCTTGATGTCATCCGTATACGTCAGGTGGGTGAGGGTGTACAGGTTCTTTCTTCCTTCTTTGAGGTATTTGCTTCCATTAAGCATAGTGCATAGCGGGTTCAGTGCTAGACAGAACCACAGTGGGCTCAGAGCATCTCCCTGAACGATTCCTCCTCTGATGGGGATTGGTCTGGTTGTAATGTTCTCGACCTTAATGGTGGTACTCCATTTCTTCATTGTTGCTCCTAGGAAGTTTGTCACTATCGAATTGACATTGTAGATCTTCAAGGTCTATATTAGCCAGCTATGAGGTACGGAGTCGAAAGCCTTGCGGTAATCGATGTATGCCGTGTATAGGTTGCTCTATAACTGTGGCATCTATGGTTAATTGCTCCTTGCATCCTTTCTGCTGTTCAGCCATAATATTCTGACTCTCTAAGTGGTCTGATATCTTCTTGGTTCTGCAGTTGGTCAGGATCTTGTACATCGTTGGGAGGCAGGTGATTGGCCTGTATTTCACCGAGTTTCTTGTATCTTCATCTTTATGCTTCAGCTATGTGACTCCTTCAGTCAGAAACTTCGGGAGTGTCTCCGGGTGCCTGATCATTCGAGTGAACTGCTCTGCTAGGTGCTTGTGTGTGCAGGTGAGCTTCTTGTACTAGTAGTGTGGATGTTATCAGTTCCTGGGGTTCGTCAGTTGTGGGTGTTCCTGATCGACTGTTTTACTTTTTCTTCTCGAATCTCCCACTCTCTCATTTCTTGTACATCCTTGGTTTTCTTCCGTTCTACTTCTGTCCAGGGGGCTGGGCTGTTATGTCTTACTTCACTGCTCCAGATATTTCCCCAGGACTCCTCGATCGTCTTCCCTCGGGTAGTCCATTTCCTGCTTTCTCATCTTCTTCCAGTTTCCTGTAGAAGGCTCTTTGGTCCTCATCGAAGATTCAGTTTATTTTCCTCTGGGAGCTCTCTTTATATCGGCGTAGTCTCTTGCTGAGTGCGAGGAGGTTCTGCTTCAGTGAGTCCAAGTATTCTCCAATTCTCTGATTTCTGGTCTCATGTTTGCTTTGGACGTTGTCTCTCTTGAGGACGCTGTTTGCTTTTCCAATGAATTTCTTACTTCTATTGCCCTATTGGTTCTGGGTTAACTGACTTATCTTGACTCTTAATTCTTCTATCTTCTGCTGAAGTCTTCTTTCCCAAGCTGGCGGTTCCTTCTGTTTTTGGTTCTTCCGCTGCTGGTCTCTCGTTTCTTTTCCATTAATCCTAGTGGCTGCTATGACAGCACAGTATACGGCTGTGTGGATAGCTTCCAGCGTTGCACCATTGTTGTCAAGGTAATGTGGCTTTATTTGCCGATTGAGGTGGTCTGTTACTCTCCACAGGATTTTATTTGGCCTCTGCTTAGGTATCACGTAGGTTCCTGTTGGGTCCATTCCTTCGAATTCTGTTAGGGCCTTTTCCACTCGTCTTCTATTCTGGATAGAAGACGAGTGGAAAAGGCCATAGAAGAAGATTTTCTTCTCGAATCTCCCACTCTCTCATTTCTTGTACATCCTTGGTTTTCTTCCGTTCTACTTCTGTCCAGGGGGCTGGGCTGTTATGTCTTACTTCACTGCTCCAGATATTTCCCCAGGACTCCTCGATCGTCTTCCCTCGGGTAGTCCATTTCCTGCTTTCTCATCTTCTCCCAGTTTCCTGTAGAAGGCTCTTTGGTCCTCATCGAAGATTCAGTTTATTTTCCTCTGGGAGCTCTCTTTATATCGGCGTAGTCTCTTGCTGAGTGCGAGGAGGTTCTGCTTCAGTGAGTCCAAGTATTCTCCAATTCTCTGATTTCTGGTCTCATGTTTGCTTTGGACGTTGTCTCTCTTGAGGACGCTGTTTGCTTTTCCAATGAATTTCTTACTTCTATTGCCCTATTGGTTCTGGGTTAACTGACTTATCTTGACTCTTAATTCTTCTATCTTCTGCTGAAGTCTTCTTTCCCAAGCTGGCGGTTCCTTCTGTTTTTGGTTCTTCCGCTGCTGGTCTCTCGTTTCTTTTCCATTAATCCTAGTGGCTGCTATGACAGCACAGTATACGGCTGTGTGGATAGCTTCCAGCGTTGCACCATTGTTGTCAAGGTAATGTGGCTTTATTTGCCGATTGAGGTGGTCTGTTACTCTCCACAGGATTTTATTTGGCCTCTGCTTAGGTATCACGTAGGTTCCTGTTGGGTCCATTCCTTCGAATTCTGTTAGGGCCTTTTCCACTCGTCTTCTATTCTGGATATCATGACTTCGTCTCTTTCCACTTAAACTACTCTGGGTTGTATTTCTTCTTGCTCTTCCTCCTCTGGTTTCATATTGACCATATTCTTTGTTCTTTGTAGTTGATCGCTCACATCCTGCTCTGTTTTTTCCAAGATGGCAGGAGATATTAGGTTATTCGTAACGATGGTCCTTATTTGGTCCGCTAATCGCTGTTCGGTGACCTGAATATCCGGGAATCTTTCCAACCACTTGGTATGCAGTCGCGATCAGTACATTGTATATCGGTCTCTAGCCTGTTTATTTCATAGTATGCGCGCATGATGTACGTATTCATTTATATGCTCCACTTCATGCGTTGGCGTCTTCTTCCTTCCTGGGTGGTCACTAGCGCAGTTGCGCTGGAAGCACTTCCAGTTGGTGGGGCTGGATGGTCTTGCTCTTCTCTTGGTGCTGTTCCCCGTAGCCACACGGGGGACAGCGCCACTTGCTCCACTGTCTTGCTCGGGAGTAAGACAGTGGAGTAATAATAATAATAATAATTAGTAGTAGTAATTGGAGACGGGTCTCGTGGTCCAGTGAATCCCGTTTCCAGTTATATCAAGTGGACGGGAATGTGCGTATCTGGCCTCCCGAACGCTTCTGACATCTTGTTGAATCAATGCCACGTCGGATAGCTGCTGTACTGATGGCAAAAGGAGGTCCTACGAATATTAGGTAGATGGTCATAATTCAGTGATCACTCAGTGTATTTCACAATAGTATTTATGCACAGTTGTGGGAAACCATCGATGGCGTCCCCTCCCCAAAAACTATGTACACATGTAGAGTATTTTATGTAGGACGGCACCTGAACCGAAGTTCAACTCCGCCTTTGTACACTGTAAATAATCCAAATTAACTCACAACGGGCTAGAGCAGTGAGTGACCAGATACGGACGAAAGACGAAAACGTGGATGTCATTATAGTTCAGGAACCGTATGCACATCTAAAGTAGGTTGCAGGGTACACACACAATTACAAGGTGATCCACACGGATGACGACACCCCGTGAGCTGTCGTGCTAGTAAGAAACACCAACGTCAGCGCAACTAAAATCACACAGCTGTGTACTCCATGGGCTACTTGTGCACAACTTGGCACAGCATTAGAATCCCTATATGTCGTGGCACTCTACTGCAGACCGGGACAAGATATAGAGTTTTCAATCGACTACTTCCGATGCCTACACGATACCCTACCAAATCAAAGAGTCATCATTGGGGCTGACGATAACTTCCGCTCCCCGGAATGGCACAGCATCACCCCAGACAGCCGATGAACTCGAAATGGACAACTCTTAGAAGACTACTTTGCAGGATCTCATCTAACTGTACTAAATGGACCCCACCATCTACCGACGTTTTCGAGCAACCTCTGGAATTGATGTCTCTCTGGCCACCAGGAGTATGGCCGGACATGTGACTGACTGGAGAGTGGAGGACGCATGGACCACCTCAGATCACCGGGCAATAACCTTTTCAATAGAAAGACAACTAACAAGAATAACTCAAACAAACCAACCACAAAACAGATATGCAGTCGCAAATGCAGACTGGACACTGTATAGGGAACTGCTCACCACGGCAATTAGACACAATCCGGTAAACATAAACCCTCGGAGCGACCCGGATGACCTTCAGAGTGAAACTACAAAATTATTACTGAACATCAGGAATCGCGCGATAAAAAGAAAATATCCAAAACCTGGCACAGTACCCTGGTGGACACCAGAAATTGCTGTACTACGACGACAGATGCAAAAAACAAGAAAAAACCTCCAGAGAGCTCGCAGAACCTGGCCCGAAAATGAGCTGGAGGTCCTGAGACAACATTACAGAGAAACTTGGAACCGTTACATGGACACCATAAAAAAAAAGGAAGAAGCGTTCCTGGGCGCGCCTAGTGTCTACTTCAGGAAACACCGACCCCTGGGGCGTAGTCTACAAGGTGATAACCAATAAGCTCCCACGGAGCGAGGTCATTAGTACTACCAGGACACCGGAGGGAAACCTAACGACCACCTGGGAGTAGTCGATGGGCAACATACTGGACAAAATCTTCAAGGAACCAGCAATGGTTAGTAAACCATGCAAGAACAACACGAAATTTGCAAGGACAACGAAAACTATATCACCTCGGAAATCGAACCCCTTCACCCTTGAGGAGCTCAGTGAGGCTGCCACCAAGATTAGAAATCGCAAATGCCCAGGACTGGACATGATTGAACTAGAGATCTTAAAGGAAACCGCCGAATTTGCACCGCACTTACTACTTACCCTATACAACAGGTGACTGGAAACAGGCAAATTCCCCACAGCATGGAAAACGGCAAACACAAAATTAATACTTAAAAATCCTAACAAAAACCCGGACTGCTCAGAGTCATATAGACCTATCGCACTGTTCAGTGGTCAGCAAACTATATTAGAGACTGCTGCACACGCGAATCAAAAACCACTACGAGAGGGCAGACCTGGCGGCTAGGAATCAGTTCGGATTTAAGCCGAGTTGCTCGCAGTGGATGCACTTGGAAACCTGCTTCGGAAGGCCCAGGAATACAGAGAAAAATAAAATACCTACTAGTCATTTCAATTGATTTTGCCGGAGTGTTCGACTCACTATGGTGGCCGAGCGTCCTGGGCAGACTAAGGGAGGCTGCAGTCCCCATCAACCTATACAAGGTAATGGAGGACTACCTATCTTGCAGGAAAGTTAGAAATGAATGCCAACTACCAAAAAGTCACAAGATCTGTACACAGGGCTGCCCGCAAGGGTCTGTCTTGGGACCACTCCTTTGGAACATGGTCCTCGACGAGCTTCTGTACCTGGACCTGGGGCTGGTCGAGGCCCAGGCCTTTGCGTATGACCTTATTCTTACCATTGAGGCTGACTGTAGAGCCCAACTGGACACCACCGCAAACCAAACTCTACAGAAACTACAACACTGGGCTACAAGAAACCAGTTAAAAATTTCATCGACGAAAACCACATCTATTCTACTAAAAGGAACCCTCCAAATACGGCATCCACCCCAAATTAAAAATGGAACGTGTGACCATTAAACTCACCACCCAAATGAAATATCTAGGAATTATCCTAGACAAAAACTTATCCTTTCAACCTTACCTACAATATATAAGGACGAAGATAAGACGTTAATCGGCACTGGTGGCGAGGTTGACGAGAAAAGACTGGGATTAAAAATAAAACAACACTAACGTTGTATTATAAGGCAACCTTCATCCCTGCGATAGCTTATGCTGCGGTAGTGTGGTACAGCAAAACGACGCTTGCAGTCAATAGGAGAACTCTGGATATGGTACAAAGGACCAATTTATTAACAACCACACGAGCATGCAGATCAGTAAGCACACTAGCGTTGCAGGTGCTTGCTGGAGCGCTCCCCCTCGATTTGTGGCTGTAAAAGCTGGCTTGCTCTTCCTGCACGCTAGAAGGGTCGCTGCCACCTTCCAGGATTTCATAATTGACCCAGGGAGTAGTACAAAAAACAGAAAAAGTCCGATTACAGGCCTACCTACTTCGGGAGTGGAAACACAGATGGACCGATACAACAAAATCACACAAAAATTTCTTCCCGACCTCAGCAAAATATACCCCAAGCAACCGGCCTGGTACTTCCTGGGGATGCACTTGTCTTCGCTGCTTACTGGTCATTTCCCCTTTAATGAGAAGCTGCTCGGGTTCGGCCTTGTTGAGGACCACAACTGCACGTGTGGGGAGGTCGAGAACTGGGACCACTTGGTCTACGACTGCCCAGAATACGAAGATCTCAGAAGCATCCTGATCACAAAGATACACTACCTTCCGAAAGGACTGGAATCCCACTTCACTGACACAGAAGAGGAATACAGAGCACTTTTTCAATATGCGCAGGACCTCTTCGAGAGGAGAAAACTGCTACTTACCATAAATCGTGTCTGACGAAAGACCACCACCAGTTAAACTGTACAAGACCATAAAATGGAGTTATTACAGAGAAAAACCCTGAGACAAGAAAGTGAAAAACACAAGGACGGTGCTTACTCCATGAGCGACTGGACTGAAATCGACTCGACACTGAAGAAAAGAGACTTAACGCAACGCAGCGCAGCTGCCAAACGCCATTTGGCGACTTGAAGAGGGCGCCCTAGGCTCCTTCATCTTTAATACCCGTATCCCCGGCGGGGGGGGAGGAGACGGTCTTACTGTCTTCTTCCCTCCTCGGCGCTCCCACTTTCCCTTCTGGTGGTGCATTGCATGCCCCACTGTAACTTGGGGTCGACTCCTCTCTCGACTCCATAGTTCTGTCTTTTTCCCCCAGACTTCAGTATTCCCACCCACTCTACCTGCGCGTACGCAAGCGAATTGCCTACACGTCGTAATTGGTTTAATCATCTTCAAATTACGTTTTTCGCACATACACTCGGCCTTACAGGAATTTAGCGTTATTCTTCATCGAATTTACTAAAAAAAAAAAGCTTTTTTTTTTTTTTTTTTTTTTTTTTTTTTTAGGGCCTAGGCGCCGAATCTCAATGAAATTAAGCGGCAGGACTTGCCAGAGTAAATCTTAGTGTACTGGCGTTTTCTGGTCTGCATCCATGGGGCGAAAGTGGAGCAACGTTGGGCCTCAGCAGGGGTCCAGGGGCTAAACGACCAGATAAACAACGGTACATGACACTACACATATACAATATCCATAGACTTTTAAATCTCTGGCATTTCCAGCGAACTGGTTCACCCCCAATGAAAACAACGCGGAGATGGGGGAAACCCCTGGTGTCGTTTGACCCTAAACACCTTTTACACTTTGCTGTGATGAATACAGAGCTCTGTTCAAGGCCGGAAATGTGTCTAATGTTCTGTTTGTGCAGTGTGCGCGTGTTGTTTAGTTGTTTATGGCCGTTTTGTTACCAGGCAGGCGATCACCTGGAAAGCCTGTCCAGTGTCTATCTACACCACAGGGAGGTAGGCCATAACTACGCATGTACCAGTGTTAACCTCAACAGTCACGCACTGAATGGCCAAAGCGAATTTGTAATCATTCATAGGAATCTCCATGCCTGCAAGAGCACGCACGGTGGCACACACATACACATTCATTCCCAGGATACAGGACAACAGAAGACGAAGAAATAAATAAGAAAATAGCATAAAGTTAAAAAAAAAAAATTGTCGATCAGCAAGGCAAGAACAAGATATCAATCTGTTAATCTGGAGTGGTATCAGAAGTCACTGATTGATGACAGTATCACTGTGCAGAGGAAAGATTTATTTGCGGAGAATCTTGATAAAGGATGAGCCAGAAAAATGCGGCATCTGTTAAAACCTTCGCGTGTTCTTGAAAACCAGAAGAATTTGTACATGATGTCATCTTGATGACCCCAAACACTGCGTGACTTGAGGCAAAACTTGTAATAGCACCTAATTCATATCGTATCGTACTTCTCTTATTCTTTTACAAATCGCATCCTAATACACATGCACGTATATATGCTGTAGCGCATTTAGCAAGCCTATTTTAGGCGGCGCCTGTAGCAAGTGCCTCTCTTGCACTCCCGTAGCGGCGACCCTGCAAACAGCCCAGGAGATTCTCAGTTTCCGTAATACTGCCGCTATTCAACCGGTACTCGATAATCATCCCTTTTTCGAAGTTCATCAAGTTCTTGTGTGGACCACATGCCACAAACTTGCAGTATCACATTTACAGGTTCTCATCGGGACACGTGTGCCACCAGGCGAGGAGGAACCACCAATTGC
Organism: Mastigoproctus giganteus; assembly: GCF_048544385.1. NCBI lineage: Eukaryota > Metazoa > Arthropoda > Arachnida > Uropygi > Thelyphonidae > Mastigoproctus > Mastigoproctus giganteus. The sequence goes on along the minus strand of NC_143576.1, from coordinate 89,376,674 downwards.
TAAAACACGGGAGTAGTCATAATGTTTTGACCCGATAGTGTGTGCGTGTATATATATGCGAACGCGCCCGGCAAGCTTATAGCTGTTCTTGGGAAATTGTAAGCGTTCCACGTGAGAGACCTGATGATGAGATGTACTACTGTCTTGAAACGTAACATGTTAGTTATTAAGTATTGAGATGTTCTCGATAAAAATTCTTAATGTAGGAGTACAGTTTCGTGGTAGTATATGAATGTTTATATGTATTAATACGGTATTTATTTTTATGAAGAGTTATCTGTTTCCTATTTTCACAGAAAATAGAAAAATTCAATCAATTTAAGAAAAAAAAAATTAAATTGACGTGCCTGAAGTATAACACATGCCTGTGTTACTAGACAATTTTTGTTTCTCCCGTATGTGCTGTTATCACTCGTATATGTAAGTTTGTCCTTCAAGTTCTACACTAGTAAAGGTGGCTGTTTCCTCCTTTGCCCTGATCTCTCCTGTGGTTATTTATATACCCTCAGTGAAAGAAATCTGGATTCATTACTGGTTGTGTTGCTAAATGTATTTCAGAATATGTAAATTCATAAAAGAAATTTCATAAGGCGTGGTAAAGACTGTGCTGTGCATTATAAATTCAAAGAACCAATCATGTGATCAATGAAGCTTCATTGGGTAAAACCGTAGCCTGTTGGGTAATTGCTTATTAGGTTAAAACGTGGGGAATACAAAGTACTTGAGATTGTAGGAAAGCATTTCGACACTGCTTGGAATCTAGCCATAAACCGAAAGTGGATTTCATCATTTCAGCACGAAAGCAAGCGATTATTTCTTTCGGTCAGGAGCTTCCTTATATCATATATTTTACTCTCGGTACAAATTCAGATAAGTTGTTTTAGCTGGTTTTGGAAGTAACATAAGAATTAATCAATCAAAATCAGTTTATTGGTCAATATAAATACTAAATACAATAGCAGCCATTGCCTCTAGTACTGACAAGAATGATCAAGTGAGACCACGTCGATTTTATGGAATTCGTTGCAGAAAAATTCGATGTATACGGATATCTCGGTGTACGAGACAATTTTGTGTATGAGACAGTTTGGTTCATGACATTTCGCTGTATGTTACAGTTGTGAATGACAATTTCGTGAAAGACAATTGATTACTACAACAGTTCATTTTATCACATTGTGTGACGTACAGATCAGAAATTAAGAATATCAGTGAAGTAAAAGGTTTGGGAAGCCAAGAGAAATTTTAATCACTTAGACAGGAGGAATGCAGAAATTTAGAATATAATAGTAAAAAGAAAATGTGGACATGTGTATAGGGCGGCACCTAGAACGTCTGTTAAACTCCGCGTCGTGTCTCTGTGAAGAGCAGAATCAACTGTAAAAGGGCCAGAAATGTGTTGATGTAGGTTCCTGTGCATTCTGTGTGTGTTTTGTTGTTATGTTCTGACCGCTTGGCTACCCAGAAGCATCAATCACTTGGACTGATGATTCTGGATGATTCCACACCGCGAGAAGGTGGGCCAGTTCCAGTAGAGCACGTAATGTCTCAAAAGAGACTCTGGCCCACCTAACGATGCCAAAAGGTGGGCCAGGATCCTCTGGGACTCATTCCAGGGGAAAAGAAAGGAGCGAGAGAGGAGAAAACAACCAAACAAACAAAAAAAAAAAACCGTGGTGCTGGTTGAAATAAAAAAAAATATAATAAATAAAAAACATTAGTGCAAAAAAAAGAAGACACTTGGGATAAAAAAATGATAATAAATAAATAGTAATAATAATAATAAACAATAAATAATAAAATTAAAAATGATAATAATAATAAACGAGTAATAAAAAAAGAAAAAGAAAAGAAGCTGGTGCTGGTAAAAAAAAATAATAAAATAAAATAATAATAATAATAATAATAATAGACTGGTGCTGCTAAAAAAAAGAATAAAGAAAAAGAGAGAGAGAGAGAGAGAGTGACAGGTGCTGGTAAAACAAATAATAAAAAGAAAAATAAAAGATATTTTTAACCAATATATTTGGTGTAAAAGTGTTCAATTCGAGCTTACTTGTAGGGAGGTTGGAAAATGGGCATGCGCCTATTACCTCCGGCATGAGTACCCGTTCGTATTGTAACAACTTTACAATATCAACAGACAGTCACGCTGAAGATAATACTTGTAGTTGCATACTCAACTAATCCATGCGGCTACCCTAGTAGCGTGCAATGGTATTTGGAAACCCGGTTGCATGGTTGGTTTTCGGGGACTGGCTCCCCCACTCTTTGGCGTACACCAGATTTCTATTGATTCGATGTTAATGAAATTGTTGTTGTTTCGTTTTTAGGAGCATTAGCAACTAAGACCATATTGCTCCGGGATATGCGGTGGTCATTCCCTGATCTCTCCGCATCCTCCGTATTTGGTGGTGACGGGCTTGAACCACCGTCTAATCAAGAAGCGTGTGCAACGTACTGCTGCTCCTTCCCACCTGGCTATGGAGGCGCCGTTAATGAAATTTGTAAAAACTCGACAAATCTTTCTAAATGAGTCAAATATAAAATTTCATGAAAGTCCATCTACCGGAAGTCAGATTATGACATGCGGACAGACGGACATTGAAATAATAACTGCCAGATTTCTATTACTACATTTTTAATGAACTGTAGGAACGCTCGACAAATCTGCCCGAATGAGCCAAATATAAAATTTTATGAAAATTTGCCCACTAGGAGTCGTATTATTACAGGCTGACGGACAGACATGGTGAATACTTGGTTAGTGATGAAAAATATGAGCTGTGTTTTTAAAAATACATATTAAACATTCGCATTTTCGGTCTTGCTTTTATCATACCCTGAATTCTTTTATAGAATTCACCGAATCGTTGACCACATCAAATTGCCTCATACATCAATATGTCATGCACCGAATGTGGAGCCAGATCAAGTTGCCCTATTAAGATTAATAGACTATCAATTGGGCAACAAGTAATAAGATATTAGTAACAGCACCAATAAGCGCTTCCTGCATGTCGCATACGCAGCAGAAAGGGCTAAAAAGCAATTAGATATATGAGTACACTAATTTTTTTTTTTTTTATGAAACCTCCAAACACGAAAGGTATAGTGCTTAATACGTGCAATGGGTTGAAGGTTTGGGAAGACAAAAAATATGCACATTGGCCAAAAAAAATACGAATCTTTATTCATTATCGAATCGGGTCACCTTTGTTTCGAATAAGACCGAATGTGAGGTTCTGTATGGATTCTATAAGGTGATTTAATGTGTTTTGGTATAATTGTAACCATTCTTCCAGCAAAATATCGCGTAGCTGTGACAGAGTTAAAGGAAGAGGACTTTGTTTCCGAGTTATTATGCTCTCCAGCATATCCAACACATTCTAAATAAGATTGAGATTAGGCGAATGTGGGGTGCCATGAAGTTGGTGGAAATCCGTATCATGTTCTCCGAACCATTCTTGCAAGATTCTGGAACTGTGCGCTATTGTATTGTCATCCGTAAAGTGGCCATCAACTTCGAGATAAAAGTGTAACATTGCAGGGTGCAGTAGATCTGATACAAAATTCAGGCACTCTGTGGATGACATTCGACTTTCCACCGATACCAACGGACCCAGTCCGTGTAAACAAATTTCCATACTATGATACCACCTCCAGATGCTTGGGTTGTCTTAACAAGGCAAACAGGGTCCATCGCTTCGTGAGTTTCTCGCCACATTCTCTGCCTACCATCAGTGGAAAACAAAGTGTATCGTGATTCGTCTGACCACATGACTTTCTTCCATTGTTCCACTGTCCAATCACGACGTTCTCGGCACCACTGCAAGGGGATTTTTCTGTAAAACAAGTGGCTTCTGAATAGGTAGACGACTGCCAGTACCAAATTATTTCAGTCCCTTGCGCATGGTACTGAAATAGTTGAAATAGGACAGTTCTAGGCATGGTTGAATTAAGATGTTCTTTACTACACATACACACACACACACACACTGGATGTCCTATTTTTCCTTACAGTCCTTCTGAGAGTAGGACGGCTTCGCTCTTGAAGTATTATGTTCATTAAAAGTAAAGTTCTTGTGAGTCATTAAAAACCTTTGAGATTGATGCTTTTGAGAAACCAGTTATATTTTTTTTCTTGAATTCGTGGCTTCTACTAAACTTACACTCCCGATAAGACTTTTTTCAGTCTGATAGATCACCCGTTTTTCTCATTCTGGCTTCAGATTACTGCAATTCAACAGCCTGTGCAGTCATTATATTATACTCAACGAGGATAATGACTGCACAGGCTGAAACGCATGCATCCGGGTTTCATTATCATCACCCCACGTCAGATTTCTTCATCTATTTGCATTTATTCTGTTTGCAACTGTCTTAATACAAAGCTTCGCATTTTTTGGTCAATGTGTGTACTTGTTAACTTGAATTTCTGTAGATTGTAATTTTCAGGAAATGCACATGAAGGAAGTTTGTTCCAAAAAGCTGAAGTTGAAGTGATAAACGAGGAAGAAGAGAAGTTGGTTCTGTGAGTTTAAAAATTAGAGAGTAAATGGACGTTGACTGGTTGTGGTACATGTGTAGGCTGGTTTGGAAGATAAGGGTTGCAGAAGCCAATTCGGAAGAATAATGCTCATGGAAGTGTAATAAGGCCTTAAATTATGGTGAAAATATCAACAATTAAAATATATACAATAGAATTTGTCTGTAGTAATCGTCCTTAGGAATGAAAAATTATTGATTATTATAGAAGATTAAAGGGATTTACTGAGACTTGACCTGGCGAAATTACAACAAATCCCAGTACCCAAACATGGTATGCTTAAACCGAGGACTCCGGATCAAATCCATCCAAAAACGCTTCTTGAGGAAGTGTGATCAGAATAATGAAGAATGTTAAGCAATTTCCTATAGTTTTGGTTTAAGCTATTCAGAAGCGCCTGTGGCTGGAAAAAAAAATTGTACCTATGTGTTTCACTAAGGACATGTATGAGGAAGTCCGGGATATAATGTATAATGAGGAAACTCCAGCTGTCAGTCTGACATGCGACTAATAAAAGTAAGTGATAAATTACATCATTATAATAAAGCGAAAATATTTTATCACTTTAAAATTACAGTTTCATAAATAGACAGCATTATTCTATGATTTACAATTTTTGCAAGAAAGTAGTAGTAAAATTTGTTTCCTTAGTAAATGTTACTTTACTAAGAAAAGAGTTTTCTCACCAATCATGAAAAATATAGAAAAACTTTCCGCTCCGTAGAGTTTCAAACCCTTAGTTAATATTTCCGGAAAGCATTTCTCGAATTTCTTTATGTCTACATTAAATACATTTTTGTGTCACTGTTGTTCATATTGATATTTGACTACTTAAATATAAAAAAAAATTATGGGCCACTGGCATTAGAAGAGTAGGGCTTTTACATATATGAACTGGCTGGTCGCTAATCGAATTCCTGAAATCCCCAAAACTTCTACGAAGCAAATCACTTTGCCCTAAGGTAGTGGCGTACTCTCTTGTATTCTCATATGGAATTTTTGGCGCATCGGCTACTTAGGAAAGTTTTCATATTACTCTCGGTAATATAATTTTGTCATGTACAGTAAAAGCTTTGTTATCAGGCATTTAGATACCGGAAAGTTCTGGTAACTGGCATATTGATATTGTAAACCAGAAGTAACCAATTAGTTTTATCGAGGTCCATATTATAAAAAAAAAGTAACTCATCGTCGTTTTGCTTTTTGGCGTAAAACTAATGAATCATCAAAACATATCACGGTGTTATTTATTTATTTATTTTTTTATATTACTGAACGTGAAGACAGGCACATCAGTATAATGTATTGTCGATTTTCTAAATATCACACGTCAAATTAAAGGAAGGTCTTATACATATTTTTTGTTGGTTATGATATGTTTTACATTGGAACGTACACAAATTTTTAGTTCTACTATTGTCAGCCATTGTGTGTTCCTGGTCGATTTGTTCGTTGTGGGGATTTAAAAACTTAGATTAACTCATGGAGAAACCATCATGCGTATGCTACTTGCAGTTTCTTGTTAGCCACAATAACAAAAGTCCTAGTCGTCCGAAATGCTTAATTCGGACTAGGATTCATTAGATCCATGTTATTACACCATTACTTTCTTTTTTAGATGCGTTAATTTAAATCGGATATAAAACTAAGTTTTACAACCCTTGTTATTCTAATTAGAGAACATCTTTGCATTGATGGTAAATGCCACGCACCGAGTGGCGAAACTACCACGCCGATTTGTCTGTCACCCCGGACTGGAACCCGGAGAATCAAGGAACCCAACAGTTAGTTTGGTGTGGCTGTTAAAGAGAACAGAGTGGGACGTTCGAGAATCTCATTGGAGGGGAGCTTCGTTTCAAACCTTCCCTTTCTTTCAAAATGTGGCAGCAGTTTCTTTACCATATCTTGTTTAACTCATTGACGATCGTTTTTTAGATGTACTCACATATGTGAAAAGCGCCTGTTGACTTTCATCATGACTGTTCGTCTACCTGCAACAACTCGACTCCTAGTGAATGGATTTTTATGAAATTTTATATATGGATCCTAAGAAAGATCTGTGGAAGAGACCAAAATTTCATTAAAATCGGATCAATACAAAATCAGTTATTATTTATTTATTTATTCGTAAAATTTACAGTTACCACTATGCAAAAAGTAGCTGTATGTTTCGGAGGTTGGGCATTGCTCAGTAAGAAAACGTCTGATTGACATCAAACTTTCATCATATGTCCGGTTAATCCCTCGAAACAATTCCGATTTGACCCTTCCCCCATTTGTTTCCAGCAGAAATCTATATTTGTTTTGGATATTCGAGCATTAGTCAAGAAGGAAAAGTCGCATCAACACGAATTTTGAATGTATGTTTCTTTGATACTTAGGAAACTTTCACGGCTAATTAAATCCGTAGCCTCCTGACTCTCCTTCCCCTCATCTATCCACATAGTTCTATATACATACATAGGGGAAGGTTATCTGAATTGGAACCCCTAACTTTGCAATCTTATGTCAGCATTATGGTATGAACGTGTCCGCAAGAGCGTTTCGTCACATTCTTCGTTGTAACGAAAGAATCCATGCTGTAACAGGAAAACAATTCCCGCACGAGTACAGCACCACCTGTAGAGTGTAGGACGCATTCGGGATCCATTACTTAGTGCAGCTTCCTCCACACCTTTATGCGTCCGTCAGTGCTAATCAGTGTGAATCGTAATTCTTCTGACCTCATTACATACTTATAATGCCTATAGCTGCTCCACCAGCCGTTCACAGCTGCCATAAATAAATTCAACTGTTTCGTTCATACACGAGAAGCTTGCGAAATGCCATAGCAGCATAGATCCAATGTCGAGAGCCCTGCGTGCAGCTGTTCTCATTGAAATGGATTCCTAGCGTTTCGACATAAATAGTTTGCAATGCTGCCTTTCGATTTTTGCATACGTGGTGGGGAAGATATCTGCGGGCCCACTCGCAGAATATTATCTTCCCCGGCCCTACTTGTTCTTCTTTTCGCTGGTTTTGCCGTATTAGCCACCAATACTATGTTCTCATCGAAGTATAATTCAACTACACTTAACGCTGCTCCCGTCGTTGCATAAGCTGTCATGATCATGTCTCTGGTGAGATTGCTGATGTCGCCTGTCTTTTCCAAGGTACATTTTATTGACTCCACTAAGGCACTGCAGCTCTTCTTATAGGTCTCTCATACCACGTGACCAAGCGCGAAACGGACTATTTAATTGCCTACTAAGGACAGCCTGCGAATGATGATCAGATAAATGCACACATGGAAAAAGCCTACACGAAAATTCCGCACAGAAAAAACCCCACTGTCATAAATGCTCACGTGAAAAATACCCACACGGAAAATTGCTCACATAGAAAACGCCCACACGGAAGAATGCTCACATTATTTTTAGTTTACAAAAAGCAGATAATTTCATATTTCAACACGCAACGAAATGTTGAATTCATATATTTTATTTCTACTTCTATACGATGTATTTTTTAATATAACTTTTCATATAAAATTTTGATTTTAATATAAAATAGAATATTTGGATGTAAATGTTTGTAAGGCAAATTACAGGAAATAAAATTCTCTGGTTTATTGCAACCAAAGCCGTTTATTTTATTTAATAAAAATCAATTATTTTTTCTTTGTCTTACAAAGTGAACAGTTAACACTTGAGTTTTTTTATCAACAAACAACTAATTCAGACATATTTCAGCAATTTATTTATTTGTCAAGGATTTGAATAGAATTTTCATTACCGTAGTTAGACAATCTCTGCAAGTATTTCAGTTTGTCTTCTATCTGCTCATATTCCTGCAGAAAACTGGCAACCAAGTCATGTAATTCATCATATCTTCTCTTTTTCACCTTTAGACGACCTGACTGTGCATTAGCCATTATCAATCTGTGGCAAGCCAGGTCCCTCTTCAGTCCATCAAACAAAATTCCACTTTGGGATGACTGCAGTGGAACAGGGAATTAAGTGCATTGTGAAATCCCTCACAGCAGCTTGTAGTTTTAGGCGACCGTTCAAGAGCTGCATCATGATGATTCCATATTCTTATTGGAAACTGGGGATTTCTACCTTCTGCACCCTCAATGTATGTGGAGAAGAAGTACGTGAGCACCTTATTATAGCTATCTTCGTCTGGAAATTAGCGGCAATCTCATCAAAGACACTTCTCACATCATGGGACAAAAGTTAATGCAGCAAGAGACTTAAGCTTGAGCTTTATATTTATATCAGTTTCAAATTCAGTTTTCAAGCCAAAATTGCTGTTTCCTGATGAGACTCTGACACAGATGGAAATAGCACCCTTTGACCTCAACGTGTGGAAAGGCAATCCTCACTGCATTCAGGCAAGCCTTCTCAAAATCCACTAAAACCTTTTGAGGCACCAGATTTGGAACCAACAGCTTCATGATTTCAAACATTCTATTATAAGTATCCAAGTTCTTTTTCTGTAACAAAATGTAAATATATGGCGGATATGAGTTACCCACCTTGGTGATGAGGTGAGGTAATTTCAACACCTGTAATTCAGAAGGTGTTGAAATTGCAATTATATGGAAGGAGGACGAAGGAAAAAAGACAGCGTTTGTCTTTGCATGAGGAGTAATTATAGGCATAAAGGGAGATGAAGTCCTAAAAGGGAGTTCCATTTTTTTCTCATGTCTTATGGTTTTCCTTTAAAATTTCCAAAAATAGCCTATACTACCCTTTTCAAAAAAATCCACAAAGTTTATTTTAAATCCACAATGAGATCGCAGATCTTCTACGAGGAAAAATTACAATAAATTATTAGCATTTGTTCGATTTTACGAAAATTAGCGGGTCTCGACTACTCAAGTTGTCTGTCCAACTGAGTGACAATTGAGGGTGCAGCAGGTAGAGATCCCCAGTTTCCAATAAGAATATGAAATCATCATGATGCAACTCTTGAACGGTCGCCTGAAACTACAAACACAGCAGTTTGTCGTCTACAAACTGCTGTGAGGGATTTCACAATGCACTTAATTCGCTATTCCACTGCAGTCATCACAGCGTGTGGTTTTTGTTTGATGGCTGAAAAGGGACCTGGCTTGCCAGAGAGTGACACTGGCTAATGCACAGGCAGGTCCGTCTACAGGTTAAAAAGTGAAGATATGATGCACTGCATGACTTGGTTGTCAGTTTTGTGCAGGAATATCAGCAGGTAGAAGACAAAATGAAATACTTGCAGAGATTGGCTAACTTGCAGTAATGAAAATTCTATTCAAATTCTTGAAAAATAAATAAATCACTGAAATATGTCTGAATTAGTTGTTTGTTGATAAAAATTTATGTAATTATGTACCAGGTACATAAGGAGTTGCTGCCGCTCTACTCTGAGACTGATAGTGTCACTGATAATGTCACAGTGGCAGCCATTAAAAACGTCTTTACTGCAGGAACTCATTATGAAACTAAAATTATGTATAAAGTTACCATTTCGGGTATATGTTCATGAAGGCATGTTGTATTATAATTCCGATATCGAATTATTTTAGGAAATTGTCTTTTCACCCATCCCCCATTTCCTTTTCGATAATGAGCAGTACATTGTGCAAGAGTTATATCTTTTAATGTTTCCCCCCCGTTTTTCATATTTATCAAAAATGCTATCTTTTCATTTATCCAAAGACTCACTATCAACTTGTTGTTCATACAATTCAGCTTTTGATTTACGTAATTTCTGACGCCCATATGGCCATACCGTTGGCACGTATTCAATCGCTCTTGAAGGCACGGACATTGGGTATCGTAATAAATACCATGTTGCCTCTTGTGAACTCATCTCCACAGAATTCAATACTTCTACACTTAATGCTCGTATTAGATCAGTTATATCCATATCAGGATATTCTTCTTGTAGCTCTATAATTTTCCTTTGCAGGTTGCTTATTGTAAATTGTAAATCCGAATTAGACTTGAGCACTCCTAAAATCCAAGGATTGTAATTATTCATAAATTCCTCTTCTATCTTGCGTTTAAGAAATACACGTGGTCGTTTGATACTAGCCCTATCTTCGATTGTCATCTGTGGCCATCGGTATCAATATACAAGTTTGCGACAGTGGCCAAAAAGTGCTACAAATCGACATTCGCGTCGGTTTGCATTATTTTTATAACAGGTAAAAGTATGTTTATGTTGCTGTAAATTTGAATAATCTGAAGTTTTCTCTATAGAGCATAATGCATATATCGTTTGGATTGCTTCTTCCATCCCACCTTCTTTTTCTTCTAAGGGTGCAGAGGGTGCATTGTTCATCCATAATAATATAGGCGCATGTGGACTTCCTCGATGTTCAAATTCAATGCGTTAAAAGAAATTCACAACATAATATTTCCCAAAAGGACTATAGGTTTTCGATTTTAAAATTTTGAGTATACTCTCAATTTTATTAAAGTATATGGCACACGTTACGGGATCTACATTTTCACTGGTGTGCAAAACTTTATGACCAACACTATTTCTAACGGTTACAACCACAAAATCTTTACTTAAGGTACTATTTACTGATGAGAGTAGATTTAGTCTCAGCAGCAATTACGAGTTTGCGACAGGCGAGAGGTTGGCACAGAGTATCACCCCGCAAACATCACTGAAAGGATCGATATGGCGGTCGAGGTGTTCTCGTCTGGGGAGGCGTTATCTTGGATGGGCGTACACAACTCCAGATACTGGAAGGCGGTGTGCGCTACTGTACCGAGGTAATCCTTCCCCATGTGCGTCTGTTCCCAGGTGCCATTGGCCGCGAGTTCGTGTTTATGGATGATAACGCCACACCCAATCGCACTGCAGCTGTTGATATGTATTGGCCTGCCCGTTTCTGCCGATCTAAATCCCATCGAACACATATGGGATGCTCTGGGGAGACGCCTAGCGGCACATCCACACCCACCAGAAAATGTTCACCAGCTGAAGATGGCTGACAGAAGAATGGACGATGTTACCGCAAGAACTTATCAATAATATTATTCTAAGTATGGACAGGCGGTTTAAAGCCTGCATCGACATGAGGGGTGGCCATATCTCCTACTGAGGACCACCTCTTCCCTTTATTCAATCTTTGGCAGTGATGCATCTGTATCATGGCAGCCAGTGCTATGTTGCCATTTTTGAATAAAGTCCCTCTGTTCTGTTTTGTTTCCTTCATCATTTCTGTACCTCACGAGTTTCCTTTGGTATACTTTTCCCATATCTAGGCCACTCCTGTGAGAAGCTACAGGTGAAAACCTGACTGGTCCTTAAATTTTGCACACCAGTGTATTAATGTAGCTCTTTCCATGTAAGGTTGATCCATAACTTCATTAGTTGTAATTTCTCGTTTATATCTGAATTTGTATAACATACATAGTAATACGGACCATGTTGGTTCACACGCAATCAACATCAAAAACATTGTAGGACTTCCTAATTGAAGAATCATGGCAAACACATCTCGTTTATGTTGACTCCAATAATATGCTGAATTGGGGATTGATTTTAGCCAACTTGTTTATAATTCTTTCAATTCCATTATAGAACGAGTAATGTTAGCTGTTATTCGTACTGATTTAAATGCAGTTTGCAAATATTTTGCTGTACGCATTCGCATAATTTTCATTGCCATATATAGCAGATGTTGGGGAGTTACTCCACGACGATCAGATCTACGAAATTTCACTCGATGCCATCATGAAGGGAGTAACTTTCCATCCATTTTTAAATTTTCGTGCATGTCCCAAATATATAGCTGGAAAAGAAAGTTCTTCTGCATGTATATCAAATATGAAATTTGTTGAAGGTTTTTGTGGATTATTGTGTGACACAGAGCGAAACGGAAGACAGAATAAATAATGACAGGTTTAATACTAATTGTAAAACACACATATATTAAATGGTTCTATGAAAGAACAGAACATGATATAATAGAACATGAAAGTACAGAATATGAAGAAACAGAACAATGAAAGAATAGAACTGTGACAGAACAGAACAGCGAAGAAACAGAACTGTAACAAAACAGAACTATGACAAATAGAACCATGACAAATCAGAACAGGAGAAAAATAAAACATTTATTATTGTCGTATCTCTATATGTTGTATAGATTTTTAATCACTGCAGGTTATTCATTCGGCGTAAAAACATTAATGTATAGTTCTACAACATTTAAATGAGCAAGTCCTTCACAGATGGGATGAAACATTTTCGTTCTAGCAAAAATACAAATAAACTGTGTGCCTACATTTCCAATAATACTAAGTAATTACAGGGGTTGACGATTTTCTAGATTTCTCTTTATAAATTTAAAGAATCATTTTATAAAGACAAATACTTTTGCCGTTACGCACCAAACAGGATAAACACTTTTCAAGTGCGCCTCTGCATTGCAAGTTGTGAACAACTCATCCCAGGTAGGTAGGTAGGTACTTCTTAAGAACTGAGCGGTTCACCAGATTATAGGATTACCAGGATTAAGTACCCTTTCACTCAACACCCCTAATGCAGTTTCAAGTAAGTTTGCAATATAACATTTTTACTTAGTGTCCTTTTGCATCTTCTGTTAGATATTTCGCGTGGCATTTGAATTTTTGTTGTGAAAACGTCTCAGCAATTGTATCGCCAGTTTGCCAGAATAAAAGGGTGACCCATTTTCCACATATTCACTGTAGACATACAATTTATTCGCAAGGTAAGCATTCATACGCATTTATGATCATATCGGCGGTTTCTTATCTGCCCATATAATCTACTAGTTAGTTTAGTACTATGACAAAGCTTGAATATAAAATTAATTATAAATTTATTTTTTAGCAGATCAATTATCATGGAATTTTCACTGACACAGAAAGAAAATCAAGTTCTACTGTACCAAGGATATGAATATACCAAGTATAGGGAAAACGGGAGTGGAGTGATTATCTAGAGATGCAGAGTTTACTTTGCCAACAAATGCAGGGCATTCTTGAGGACACAGGAAGAAAATATCATTGGAGAGGTCCCACAACACTGCCATGATTCTAATCCTCAAAAAGCACAGACAAACATTTTAAAGGCTAGGATGAAGCAAGACATGAAGGCAGTTGGTGCAACTCCGAGGAATGTTATGGGAAATATTTTATCAGAAGTGAATAGGGATGTTTTGGAACACTTACCAAAGCAATCCTCACTCACGCGAAGTCTTTTTAAACATAAAGAAACTACTTATATTCCCAATCCAGCTACAACTGATTTTCCTATCCCAGAGAAGTATGCTGACCTCATTTTGTATGATACGGGAGCTGATGACCCAGAAAGAATATTGGCAATTGGGAATGATGATCTGCTCTCAGAATTAGACAAGGATGTCATTTATGAAGACGGAACATTTGATAAAGCACCTAGCATGTTTTATCAGCTGTATACATGGCATGCTATTTTAAGATTGGCAATTCATATTCTCCATGTATTTATTTTCTTTTGCAAAAAAAGAATATGGATACATACAACAGAATGTTTACCATATTGCAATAATTGGTGCACAATATAACACCCCAAAAGATTCTGCTGGACTTTGAAAAAGCATGTATATCTGCTGCTCAAGTTGCTTTTCCACAAGCAGAAGTAAAATGGTGCTACTTTCACCTTTTCCAGAGTGTTATTAGGAAATTCAACAGTGTTGGCTTAAAGGAAGTGTACGAGTCTGATATTGACATGAAGTTGAAACTGAAATCACTACCTGCTCTCTCCTTTGTGCCAATACCAGATATAAGAACTGTCTTTGACCAACTAGCTGCCACATTTCCGGATGAGGATAACTACAATGAAGTTCTCACATATTTCTTCTCAACCTACATCGAAGGAGTTGCAGGAAGATCACCTCTGTTTCCAATTAGAATATGGAATCATTTTGAGGCTGCTGTTGAGGGATGTCCTAAGACTACAAATTGTTGTGAAGGTTTTCACAACGCCTTAAGTTCATTGTTTCATTGTAGTCACCCAAGCATTTGGAACCTATTAGATGGATTAAGACGAGATATAGCTTGCCAGCGATTATTATTAGCCAATGCTCATACAGGTCGCCCAGAAGTCAGAAAAAAGAGCTATGAGACCCTTAGTAATCAAGTGGCAATAGTTGTGCAGGAATATCAAAATCAAGAAGATAAATTGAGGTTTTTACGCCGAATGGCCAACTTGCAGTGATAATTTTTTTTTTATATATATATATATTTCTTTTATATTTTGTTTTATATAGATAAATAGATTAATAAATATATAAATAAATAGATTTTATATATATAAATATCATTAATAAATAGAAACGACATATCGAGATACGACAAAAATAAATGTTTTATTTTTCCCCTGTTCTGTTTTGTCACTGTTCTTTTTCTTCACTGTTCTGTTTTTTCACTGTTTTTTTGGTTACTGTTTTGTTCTGTCACAGTTCTGTTTCTTCATGTTCCAATTTTTTCCTGTTCTGGTTTGTCATGTTCTGTTTCTTTCGGTTACCATATTAAACACATACAATATTTAATATATGTGTGTTTTACAATAAATATTAAACCTGTCATTATTTATTCTGTCTTCCGTTTCGCTCTGTGTCACACAATAATCCACAATAATAATGAATCCAGAGCGCACAGGCCTCTTTAATCATATTTGTTGGAGATGATTTCTGACACGGTGCTATACATAAATATTTATCTTCAGACCATAATAATGTTTGTTATTGAATTATTAATAGTTCATCATCATTGTTGACAGGTCCCACAATTTTATCTGAATGTTCCTGTTCACCATCATCATTCGTCCCCAAGAAATCGTCACTCACTTTTATACCGTAGAATTTATACAAAGGTGAATTTATCAAATAACGTAACCA
This sequence comes from Mastigoproctus giganteus, assembly GCF_048544385.1. Taxonomy (NCBI): domain Eukaryota; kingdom Metazoa; phylum Arthropoda; class Arachnida; order Uropygi; family Thelyphonidae; genus Mastigoproctus; species Mastigoproctus giganteus. The sequence continues at coordinate 89,361,237 of NC_143576.1, read as the reverse complement.
TATTTTCACTATAAATACAAATGGGCCTGTTGTACTGGATTCCATTGATTAAGGAGATTAATATTGTATATATCCAGTAATATAAGTATTTAAAAATCGCGGAACATTTCTGGTCGACCCACCATGACCTTAACCCTAAACGCGATTACGAAGTGATCGACCAATCCCGGCACTTCCACCACCGCCTCTGGCTAGAGTCGCTCAACATATCGTGCAATTCAATAACCATGAATCGCTGCAAGGGCACGAGGCTACACCCTATCTTGAAGCTGCATAAACGCTGGCTGTTGTTATTTGGTTTTTAGGAGCATTAGCAGCTAAGGCCATATTGCTCCGGGATATGCGGTGGTCATTCCCTGACTTTTCCGCATCCTCCATATTTGGTGGTTACAGGCTCGAACCCCGGTCTAATCAAGAAGCGTGTGCTACGCACTGCTGCTCCTTCCCACCTGGCTACGGAGGCACCATAAACGCTGGCAGCAGACCCACAGAAGTTCGTGCACTAACAAGAGCGCCAATCTAGTAGTTGATCAATCTCGCAGCCATGCACTCATCACAGTGCGCACAACTCTGTATGTATTAAATTTTTGTCTCTAACATCATTATTCCGTTAGAATCTGTATATTGCTGATGAAGGGGTCCATTTTACCCTGCAAGCTACATTTTGTTATTAAATATATTTAATAACAAAATATATTTTGTTATTAAATATATTTTCTATTTCACTATTTTCTTCTGCACTCATCCTTGTAGATATATGATTTATGTATGTCTTCGTTTTATATGTAAATTAATGGCATAATTGTCATCTAATTCTCGAGGTAATTGATGAACCATCGTATTTACGTTAACTGCTACATTTATTACTTGTCCAATGATCCCATATTGTCCATGTTCATAACGTAAAGGACGAATTTTCATAAAGAGCAATTGTTGTGATATCAAACGCTCAGTTACAACGTCCAGTGGAGGCAAACGAGTAAGATATGTTGGATATATAAGTCCTTTGACGTGGCCATAGTTGATATCCGTCCCTCTTTTAAAGAAGTATGACATGTATTACACGTCATGAAAGTACTTACTTCTTGTAAATGAAATTCATTTAGAAGTAATTCATATGAAGTTGTTGGAAATGGTTTCAAATCTAATTGAAACCATAAACGATCACAAACATTAAAACGAAATCCAAATGGGTTTTTGTACACTAGTTATTCAAACTCACTGTCAGCTCGTATAGACACTATTGGGATGTAATCAGGAATCTCATTATTAGCCATTTCTAATTTCGCGTTTTTTCGTGCACGATATTCCTTTATTCGTTCTGCTGGAGTTTTAGATTACTGATAAGTATCCGGCATAGTAAAACTATTGTTGAATATCATTATGATTCGGAATAGTTTGAGTTTCTAATTTCCTTTTCTTCCGTTCACGATATTCTTCTTTCATTATTTCAGCTCGAGTTTTTTTTTTTTTTTTTTTAGGGGGCAGTTTGAGAACTCCCAGGTATAATGAAACCCTCTTGTTGAATTTCATCTGGATTCACATTTCTCTCCAACTTCCCTTTCTTTCTTTCACGATATTCCTTCGAACGCTGGGCTGTAGATTTTGACACAATCACTTGCGTATTAATCATTATGCTGATATAACTGAATAATAGCGTTGTGTACTTGTACTTGTTGTGTCACTGTAACTTTTTCATACAATTGAGTTTTCTTGGGAGCATGCGTTGTACTTGTTGCGTCACTGCACGCAACAAGTACAACTCATGCGCATCGGGTTTCGTGACGATTTCTAGGTAACGTAACGCTTTTTTCCAAATAACGCCGGTAAAAACGTTTTTAACTTAAAAAACCAAAAAGCGTTGACTGTTCACTTTTTAAGACAGAGAAAAAATAATTTACAGTAGGCCCTCGATTTAACAGACTAATTGGGGGAAGGGATGTCCGCTATTACCAAAAATCCGTCAAACCGAATGTATTTTAAAGACATATATTGATAACGAGCTTACAATGTACAGGGTGTGTTAAAATGGTATAATGTATAAGTATGAATAAAATATTATTATAATGTACATTGAGTAATTTTTACACGCCACTAAAACATCTGTTAAAAATATAAAATTAAATTTACGTCAGGAACCAAACTTTATTTTAATTAAACATGAATAACTATACAATGTAACTAATGGAGTGTTTCCACCACTTTTTTTTAAATTTTTTTCCCCTTAAAGATCATGCAAAGTTCTTTTCAATGTGAACCTTAGTTTTTTCATTTAAATACATTTTAGAGGGAAAAAATACTTTAAAATTCTTAAACTCCATTGAATAAAAAACGAACAAAAACTTTAAAAAAGATACATTATATTTAATATTAATTTAATTGAAAGAATAACAATTTTCAGAGTCAGAAACAACTGTCATATGGAGGAAGAGATGTTAATTCCTTGCTGGTAGAGGGTTCTGGTGAAACAGGTCCAGTTGATGAAGTGGTCTTGAAGAAATCATCAAGCTTCAGTTGCCTTACACCATGGTGCTGCTTCCTTATTACTGTGGATCGAAATTCTCTAAAATGTTCATAATAAGAAGTACATCAGGGTCTGATGATGATTCAGTATGATGTCATCTGTATGTTGTCTTATAACAGACAATTTAGGATGAGGTGCAACTGATTCTTCGTCTTTGTCATCATCATCGTCCTCTTGTTCTCCATGAAGAGCATTTTCCGCAATCTCTCCCTCAAAATATTTGATAGCCCGGATCACCATCATTTTCGAGCCACTGTTCCACATCATTCTCAGTTACATTTTTGTTGCCGGCCCTCAGAAGAGTGTCCCGAAAAATAGAAGCCTCAACTCCCTCAAAGTCGATTTCAGGTTCTACGTTGTACAACAACTTCTTCCAAGCATTGGCCAAGGTAGCAACACCATATCTTTCCACACAGCTGCTAAGTTGAAGATAACAGACCTGATGTTGTATGCATGTAAATTTTGCTGTGTCCTAGTGCCTCTTGTATCTTCTTCTGCATCTTCTGTTTCTTCCAAAACAACCATCACCTCTTTCAAAAACTTCTTATACGACCTCTTACAAGCAACGATTACATCCTGATCCATCGGCTGTATCAGTGAAGTAGTGTTAGGAAGCAGAAAAACGAATTTAATTCTCCCATCCCTGCTATCTAACCTCTCAGCATTAGGGGGAGCAGGTGCATTATCTAGCAGTAAAACAGCCTTTATTTCATTAGAAGGAATTTTCAGCACATATCTGATAGCGTCGCACATCAGACAGCACATCTGTCTGATGTGCGACGCTATTAGATATAAATAGGTTCTAAATTTTTTTTCTTTAGGACAGAAATTTTTTGTACGTTAAATCGAGGGCCTACTGTATTTTTATAAATAAAATAAACGGCTTTAGTTGCAATAAAAATAGAGCATTTTATTTCCTGTAATTTCCCTTACAAACATTTACATCCAAATATTCTATTTTATATTAAAATCAAAATTTTACATCAAAAGTTATATTAAAATACATCGTATAGAAGTAGAAATAAAATATATAAATTCAACATTTTGTTGCGTTTCGAAATATGAAATAATTTGTTTTTTGTAAACTAAAAATATTGTGAGCATTTTTCTATGTGAGCAATTTATCCGTGTGAGCAGTTTTCCGTGTGGGTATTTTTCATGTGAACATTGATGGCAGTGGGGTTTTTTTCTGTGCGGAATTTTCGTGAGAGATTTTATCAGGGAATCCCTGCGAATACTGGAACGCTGAATTCGCTAATAAATTAGTGGGGCAATGTAAAGTAACTAGACACCAAAACTATTTGCAAACATATGAATACTTTTTCAGGTTTTTTTTTTTGTTTTTTGCTTACTAAATTCCATTAAACCTTGCTCTAGTTCTACAAACTTATCCATTTATCGTGCAACGCTTTTGCCATCGATACATATGTAGGTAATTATGGCAAAAGAGCAGGTAATGTCACTGTATATAGAATAAGATATGTTTGCATAAGTGGTAAATGGCAGTTTGATTGTGATAGCAGTACATTTATTACTACGGTGCGTACTTGAGTTTCTTATACTCAGAAGAATCCATACTTTGTAACAATTTTAATTAAATTCCGTATTCGTTTTTAATAACGTTTTGTGTATTAAAATACAAAAATAAATTTTCTGTTTATACTCCAAGATCACTACACGGTCAGAGGGATAGAGAGATTTACAAGATAGAGAGAGCACAAATAACAACACTAATGACAATAGTGAACCTCGGTCACTCAAAGCATGGTCACTGAAAGATCTTATATACCCTCGTGCTGACCACTGGGCGACCTCAGTCGGGTGGCATTTTAACTGAATAAAACCTGTATAAAACGGCTTTCATCAGATCGCACATCAGGGGACAAGGCTCTGTTGAATAAAACATTAAAAAAAACTTAATTAAACATTAAGAAGTAATAAATTTCCAATGTGAAACTCGATTTTAGCGTTGTGCGTTCAGTACTGTTCTTGTGCGATCTACGTTTTCTGAACTGACGAAACTTCTTCTCGTTACAGCGTCTTGGCATACTATGAATCATAATTATAATATAATTTTATTGTTTGTGTTTCTGGGTTGAAAGTGACTGAGAAGCCTTAGAACTGATATTCCGAAGCTCACAATAGTGATTCTGTTCTTGAACTGAGAATTGCATCAAAAAAACTGGTTATGGCTAATCTCAGTGTCTCATCATAATTATTGCTTGCTCTTGAATGTTAAATCGGACAGATAGACTTTGGACATTGTTGTGTACTTTTGAATTTACGTACTTCATTCGCTGTAAGATATTGTAAATTTGTACCCGTAATATTATATGTATGATATTTTAAATATACGGTGGGGTTTTCAAAGTTTGGCACCGACTGCCTAGTACATTAAATAAATAAATAATAATAATAAATATATTAAAAATACGGTCGAAGCTTAAACATCAAGAGTTTAAGTATTCATTGTACTGTAAACATATATTAATTATTAAGCGCAGCCAGATTTTCGGCGTCACAATGGGCTGTGCATTATTGGTGGCAGCGTGCTGGCTCGAATTCACAATTTCCTTACTTTTTTCAGTGCACACTTACCAGGGGGCCTTGGTAAGTGTGCATGTATTAGCCAGAGAATAATCCCTACCGAACTGGCTGCCTCCCTGTTGGTTGTATATAAGTTATATAAATTATTATTTTTGCGTTATTCCATCTTTAAAATATCCTTTACAGAACTTATTTGTTATATTGGATTATTATTTATTGATTTTTATCATTAAATTAACAACTTTTGTATCATTAAATTTATGATAAATTGATGATACTGAGGAAAATTCAATAATATTTAATATTACTACAGAACAGTAGTTTGGTTACTGAAAACCACATATTAGCGAAGCCATTGTTCATTAGTTATTTTATTAACCAGTAGATGGTGCCACTGTATAATATTTTTAAAATCCTTGCGGATCATAGTTTTCTCGAATTTGCACATTTCTTATACACGCCGTTATAAAGTGGGATCAACATTGACCAAGTGAGCTTTTTCTTTCAAATGTAATTCCAAGTGAAGACTAAAGCAGAATTGTTAGGAATCGAACTTTCGAATATGAGTTTCGAATATTATGAATTCTGCCTGCAACTTGGCAGTGCTAATCGAGTGACAATAGCAGCATCAGCTCCCATTAGATAATTCGTTCTAAACCGATGAGCCGCGATCACCTCTTCATTCCCAAGATATCCTTTGAAACAAACCCTTTTTTGGTTTCAAAAGATATCCTGGAAGCTGTAAAATACCACGTATATCAGTTATTCCCAGCCCTAAAGCTTGCAGCATTAGGGCTGAGAACCACTTTTTAAAGGGTGCTGCAAAATTATGAAATACTCTATTCAGATTCATGGAAATCGCACTCTTTGAATAATCTGTCAACGACAACTGACAGGTTCTCGTAAGAAGAGGAAATCTAAATTGCTTATCACTAATAAATTCAGGGGGAGAGCGAAGTTACAGAATAGTTGCCGATTTTGTTTTTCTCAAAGCGAGATCGACAGAAATAGAAGATAATCGGTGACTACACTACACTACACGTGATAAATTATAGCAGAAACAATTAAGACAATACGAGGATGCTCTGTGCATTAAACGTGGAATTGTTCATCATTTCTGTTATAAATTGCCTAATGGGATCACAGTCATGTATTTTACTATTATTTCTGATATAAACTGTGTATAAACTCTGCACAGACATTTATTTTTCTATATTTATTTAATTTGTATATACGAAGGAAAATCGAAAGGTAAGTGAAATGAAGAAAATAAAAGTTTTTAAAAAAATAATAATAAAATAAATAAAAAATACATTGCTCAACGTAATCAGCATGAACATTTAAAAAATTATCTCAACCTTTGAGGACATTTTCCAAACCATTTATGGGAATGCGCGATGACATAGGTCCTTCCCGTTTCGTGACACATTACTAATAGAACTGCATTCTTTTTAAGGAAATGTGTTCCTTCAGAGGGTGCACTTAAGGAGAGAAAACTGATGGAAATCAGGATTTTATGGGAGATGCTCTGAAAGTGTTTCAACTTGTCTGCTCTTTGATCGTATCACAAGTTGATGATTACACCATTAAGAAGTCGGGGGTGTTTTCTTCTTATAACGTTTCCTAATACCTATAGAGTTAGGAAATAAGGATGGGTATTAAGAATGTTGACAAAATCAACATTCACAAGCAAAATTCAAAATCAATATTGAATGTTACAAAATTGAGGAAGAGAAATTTTACTGTTCCAGAAGACTGCGATAATTTGTCTTGCTGAAGGTGTTTATTTGAATACAGAATTCTTGACATTATAGATGCTTTATAATACACAGTTAAGTTCTTTGTTAATTTACTTTATTCTTTTTTTCTCTTTAGTGTATAAGGAAAGGATGACTCCTCGCACTTTTGTTATGTAAGTGTCTGCAATTGCCCATCTCTAATACATCACTGCATGGTCATCTCTTTTTAGAGGCGACCATGCAGCGATGCTTTTAGAGCTGCTTCTCCTTCCTAGGAAGGAGAATGAAGCTCTAAAAGGAAAAAAATGCGCCAGAAAGTCGGTACTCCAATAATCAGACCACTTGAATTTTAATCGAATTGTGCATCATTCTGATGCATAATTGCATCATAATGTCTAGTGTGCAGCAAATGAATGAAAAATTCAATTTAGGCAAAGAAAGGCCCATTTCCAACCGAACTATACGGTGGGGTGGGAGTTGAGAATTTGGGATTTGGTTGTCGTGTACCTATGCAAAAGCCACTTCTTTCTGTAAAAAAAATCGAAATATTCGACTGTGGTGGTGGTGCCACAAACGTCAAAACTGGCCTTTCGGAACAGTTTACATTTACGTCTTCATTTACGCTTTTTTTTTAATCAATGATACTGTTAAATTGTGGCCTGAACCGCGTGATATTGTTATTGTAGGGTTTTGGGCGCATCAACAACTCGGACCATATCACGCCAAATGTAATATGTCAGATGACAATGCAACTATTCAACTCGCAAATATTGTATCTGAATGGTTCGAGGAACATTCTAAAGATTTCCAATATCTACCCTGGACTCCTAATTCTCCAGATCTGAATCCAATTGAGAATGTCTAGGGTATGGGATATGTTGGAAAGAGCATTTCAGTTTCGCATTTCTCTACCGACTACAATATGCTGATGGAAGAATGATCAAATATGGAGCTAAACTCAGACACCTATTGGAATCCATGCTACGACGTGTACGTACTGTAATTCTGGCAAAAGGCGGCTCCACATTGAATACAGATTTCTAATTTTTTTGGCCAGTAACCTGTATCTTCGCATATCCTTGGAAGATCAGTGCCTATGCAAATGACAAATCTGAGTGTATTAGCTGGGAACACGCACAACTCATCAAGAGTGGGACGTATTTGGAGGCCAGGGAATCTTTCTCATGTTCCGCGAACCAGACTCGAACAATCCGGGGGATGTGGCATGGCGCATTATCCTGCTGAAAGAAGGCACCGCCACCACAGTCGAATATCAAGTATCAACGTATCAAGGTTGTTGTTGTTGTTGTTGGGTGGCTACCAGACTTTCGTCTATCTCCACCTGTTTACTCTGTGGGAAAAGAAGAAATCGCAATATATCGGCCTGAATGTGTAGGTGTATGTATGTTAGTGAAGTGTAGTGTGTTGTTATATCAGGCGACTCTGCCATCAGGGAGCAGCCACCCGATGGGCAAATGCTACCTGGTGCTCTCTACACCTAGTGGAATCACGGTCCTCTCTACATCTGGTGGAAATGACACAAGTTCGAGTCCCCTTGGTGACGGAAGGATTTTTATGGGCCTTTTTCACAAAGTGGCTGAGTTAGTCGGTCTCAGGCGAGGGTAGCATGGTTTTTTTTTCTCCTGGAAACTCTGTTTTTTGTTCAGCAAACAGAAAATCGACCTTAGAACACACGCAAATTACAGATAATATACGCAGAGCAATATGGTCTTAGTCACTGATGCTCCTAAAACCCCACTACTACTACAACAACAACAACCTTGATACGTTGACTACTCTAGCTATAGGGCGCTGTTCACATTTTACTAGATATGGAATCTTTATCTTGTGCGGCAGGGGTTCTCAAACTTTTCGATACAGAAACCCCCTAAAATCATAAATAAATTTGTGTGACCCCCATGAATAGAACTGATGATTTCATTTCGGTTAGGACTGAGCAAGAAATAAACGTCCCCCTTAGTTTTGATTACAATTATTACTCTTTAATCAAAACAAATTACAAAACTGTATGGATATTTTTGACATAGCAGCGTATTTAAACAGATATATTTAAACATTTTGTAAAATAGATATGCGAGAATAAAAAAACAAGGTTTATACGCCATCAGCCAAAAACAAAAAAATGTACGATACATCCAATCTGATATATTCATTCCCACCAATAGTTTGTCTACTTCTTCCTTGAATTTATTTAAGCTATCAACTTTCATAACAGATTTATAATAGATGGGGGTGGGGAGATTAGGCAATGCAAAGCAGTTTGGAAACCAGTTCCTGAAATGTATAGCGAAGATTGGAATCCTTGATCTGTTCAATATCCAGTATCCTGCATAGTTACCGATTGTGTTCTTATGCCTTCCTGTATTAAAGAAAAAAAAAATTACGAATAATCTTAGATAGTCATTGTGTGGGAGCTTATGAGTATGTTACCATGTCCAGGTAGGTCCAGATATTGAATAAGATTTTTCTACATTATAATATTTTTGATTTTATTAAGGGGGGGTGGTCAGATTTTATAAGTTACTTATAAATTTAAATACAGTGTATTATATATATATATATATATTTTTTTTTTTTTTTTTTCTTATTGTTTTTCAGGTCACGTAATTTTCAGATTCCAGTTTGCCCCTCGAAGTCAAATGAGTATCTCAACAATTAATGGAATCGTCCGTGTACCCAGAATGCATGGCGTAGTTGAGGTTCCTTCGCTCGAAGTGTGTGTCCAAGTTGTTCTTGTTTTACAGATTAAAAAAATAATAATAATAATGCCGTTTGAAATCTCTCTGTTTAGTCTCTGACAAACAACCTGACGAACAATGTAAGGAACAGTGCAAATTTTTTAATGGTAAGTTACATTTATTTAGCTAATTTTCTGTATTTTCATGTATTTATTTAAAATATTTAATTTGAATGATACTGTTAGCAGTGAGTGATGCTCGTCGATAGAGAAAAGTATAAAAAGCATCCCATATTAAATTGCCTCTATATATATATATATTTTTTTTTTCTTGTTTATACTGCGGCACGACTACTAGGTCAGAGGAGATTATGATTGATTATTTTGACAAAAGGAATACGATCATGAACCGAATTTAACAATGAAGTAGGTCTGAACCACAGAAACGCATATGCATTACTGCGCTCTCTATTAACATTTGTGATGTTCTTGTAACATAAGTGATGTTCACTGTGATAGTACAGTGTTAATATTGTAATACGGCACCGGGGGTTTCCCGCAATTCCGCGTCAGGCAATGTGATGAATACAAAACTCTGTGAAGGCCAGATTTATGTAGGTTAGTGAGTATTCGTGTGGGGATGTGTTGTTCATCCGGCCTCTTAGCCTGGGGGCCTGTGTTTTTGCACAAAAACTTCCAGTTTATCGTCCAGTGCAGCGATGAAGCGGGCCAGGCAGTAGGGAGTGTAAAGCACTGGCGGGGCGAATCCTGTGATAGCCAAGGCTACAGACAAGGAGAACCCAGTGAAAAAAAATGAAAGGTTGAAGGTGATAGTGGTGACAGGAAGTGGGAGGGGGTTAAAGTGATAGAGTGAAAGAGTGGGAGACAGTAGTAAAGGCGCCCACCTAGTTGAAGGGAGAATAGAAGAGGGTCCCCAGGACTGGATGCCCATCCTGTCCTGGGGGTGGGAGTTGACAGGTGGCAGTGGGTTTCCCACCAGGCGATGGGGAGTGAAAGAACAACCAACCCCCAGGTGGGAGGAATGAAGGTTCACAGGGAAAGGGATCCCTGTGTTGAAGCGCCTGTTTGCTGCTCATTCCCACACTGGTCAGTGTTAAGTGCTGTCGACCAGTGTCTGCCTCCCACACCACTCCGGCTAAGTAGCTACGGCATGGTGTCCGCTTAGGTGGTCATGTTGGCCCATCTGCCTACAAATCAGTTCGGGGGGGGGAGGCAATTTCTCTCACTCATGATCCTCATTCATTCTCTACCCTCATTTTTCTCTCACTCATGATCCTCATTCATTCTCTACCCTCATTCTGGTTTTGTAATTTTTCTAACATTTTACACTAATTTCATATTTTTTTTCTTGCATTTTCTGTTAGGTTATATGAGTTACTCCCCCCCACACACGCACATGCTTCTCTTTCTCACACGGGTGGGATGCAGTGGTGTAACTTAATATGCTAAAAACTAACAACTAAATTTAATAATTTAAAGGGAAGGGATAAAAATTAAGGGTTTGTAAATACTAATGTAGACATATATGTGTTGTATACTTTCACATTCGCATTCAATCTTCTGACGGCGCCTCCGTAGCCAGGCAGGCAGGAGCAGCAGTGCGTAGCACACGCTTCTTGATTAGACCGGGGTTTGAGCCTGTGACCACTAAATACGGATGATGCGGAAAGGTCAGGGAATGACCACCGCATTTCCCGGAGCAATATGGCCTTAGTTGCTAATGCTCCTAAAAACCAAATAACAACAATAATCTTCTGACTTCCATTTCATTTGTTCCGCTCTTTCTTACTGGCCCGCACTCTTCAGGCGTTGCAGCTTACTATTATTTTTCAATTGCAGTGTCATGTAGACCAGTGGGGGGTTTCCTTGTTAGTTGTTGGCGCATCAGCTTCTGTGGCCATAATGCACCTCCCAAAGTTTTTTTTTTTTTTTTTTTGCATTTTACTGTGATCCAAACCGAAGACGGAAATCGAACCCGCGACCTTTGGGTTGCCAGGCAGGCAATTTACCTACCTGGTTAGCCCGGTCGGGTGTGTGTGTGGGGGGGGGGGGGGTGCGGCGTGTGTCTGTGTGTGTTGTTAGTCTTTGGGTTAATCAAAACTAACATTCGTTTCATTTTACCACAACTATTTCATTCAGTACCCAACACATTTACTCAGGCTTTCGTGCTCTTTCATTCATTCATACTTCTTCACTCTACATTGCACTCCCTTGCTACTAGCTTTCTATTATTTTTCAGCTAAATTACGTCCCTGTCTCCCTCCCCTATATGATCACTTAGTTGGTGTGGAGGCCACCAGGTTCAGGGCAGGGTGCTCCTGGAGGGGGATACCTCAGTCAGGTATCTGTCAGGGAGCTGGATGCAGCTATCCTGTCAGTTTTAATTGCCATCATCTGGGCGTTCTTGAGAGACATGGGCATTTTGATTATTGATTATTATTTGGCTGTGGAGGGGGAGCTGAATTGCCCTTCTTTGGATATTTCTTCGCATTTCGAATACTTCTTGTGTGAAATTTGTGAACGCCTTGTAATTATCCTCTTCTATTATAAATAAGTGTTCTTGTCCCTTTGGGAGGGGGCCAATTTCTGCTGTTTTTCGCTTTTAGAGAGCCTTGATCTATCGATATAAAGGTAGTAAATAGTCCAGGGGCGTACCATTTGGCGGCTTTCCGCTAACCATTGCCACCTATGGCAGAAACCTTTTGTTAACCAGACATCTGGTTTCCTGCTCCCAATTTGTTTGCCATAGCTCATAGAGCTTTGTGGCTATTCTTTTCCTTTCAGCCTTGATGATATTGGCTGCAAAAAAGTGCTGTCCACAGAAATTCTGTGGATATGCCCTTTTTTTAAGTCTATAATAAAGGCCTCTTTTGACTTCTTCCAAGTAGAGTGGGAGAGCGCTAGCCAGCACCCGCAGTGCAGGTGTGCTTACTACAGCATGCTCTGGTAATAGCGAGAAGTATATTCTTCTGTATTGATTCTAACTTTTCCCTGTTTCTTACTATGGCCGAGCGGGTGAACCACGCACCGGTTCCATAGGTTATAATAGGTAGAAACACTGCACGGTATATGTTCCTACATGTTATAACCTATGGAGCCCATGTGTGGTTCACCCGCTCGGCCATAGTAAGAAACACTGTGATATAAAGTATTCGATGTCTGACGGCCCCAGGGGTACCCCCAACTCATCTCCGCGTTGTGTACTCTGTTTGTGTAACACAGAACTCTGAAGGCCAGAGGTTTAAAAAGTGTGTTGTGTAGACCAGAAGTTTTATGTTATGTTATGTTGTTGTTCTGACAGTTTAGCCGTTGGGACCCCCCCCCCCCCCGTTACCCACACTTAACCCCGAGGAAGCAGGTCGGGCAGTAGAGGGATCGCTTAGGTACGCTGGTAGGCCCTGCCCCCTAATTTCCGAAGATTTCAGTGGCAAGGGCCTAAAAAAAACGCGACGTCAGAGTAGGGGTAGAGTGAGAAAGAGTTGGAGGGCGCAGGTAGTTATATATGGGGATGATAGGGAAGACAGCCCCAAAGTGGGGACAAGCTCCACCAGGAGAAAAGAGGGGGTGGGGAGGGAACAGCAAACCGTTCCCAATGAGAAATAGGAGCAAAAACGCATTTAGAGAACTTCACTCTGGCATATTACAACGATCATACCCCACCCCCTTTGTCTTTGGCGATTTTCATGGAATTGGAATATATATATATATTTTTTTTTTTAATGAAAACCCCAAACACGAAAGGTATCAAAACCTATAGTACTTAGTACCGTGCATGGGTTGAAGGAGAAGTATGGGGGGAAGGGGATGCCGGAAACTTTGCTCTAGAGACTAAACATGGGTTTCACCACTTCAAGCCTCCAATAAGCAAAGTGGTGGTATTTCACCGGTTGATGAAAGTCGTCTGCCACCTAGAAATTTTAGGATATATCATCTTAGGCCATACTGCGCCAGTGTATTATATCTGTGTATGTGTTCACGAATGATTTGCATGTCGTGTGGGCTGAAAATCTCAGAGATATTCGTTTGGTAGACTTCAAACGTGTTGTTTGCGCTACTAGGGCCATAATACATCAGAAATAAGTTTAAAGGAGGGTGTGTATGAGCAAAAAATACAGTAATAATAAACATGGGCCAGTTACGTATTAAGGTGTACAAGATAAAATCAAAGTGTAAATATCATCATATATTATAAAAGCAATTCATTTGTTTTAAAGGAAAAAACTTTTAGTCAGATCAGATCCATTGTCACCCGAGATCCTTCCCATCCTTGAAAAATGTTTGAGCGATGGAGGGTCTCGGTTGGTTTTAAACGAGTGACAAGTAGCAATATTACTATATTGGCATGGCGTACAATATTGTGATGTCATTCGCGTAATTTGGGCTAGTGCCTGTGGCATCAGTGCATTAGGTTACGGACAGGCACAAGGACTTGACATGAACAAAAGCAGCATCCTAGGAATAATTTCGACTTTGTTGTGAGGTTAATATTATTCAATCAACATAATGCGTAAGCAGTTATACTGACCGTTGAATATATTAGGCTTTTAAGTGTTATCATTGAATGCCAGATTTTTTAGATTGTAATCTCAAGTGACTCTTAATTTTATTAAGAAATCGTCAGTTGAGCAGATCACTCCAGGAAAGAGTTTTGTAGTCGGTTACGGCTGTTGTAAGTTTTGCTAGTTCCATTTCAATCGCACTTCATGATCTGTGTTGTTCTCTTGCTGGTTTCTTATAATTCTGATTTAGAGTTGCTACCAGTCAGATTTTGTATTTGGTATCAAGTCTTTGTAAAATCTAAACTTTGTACTTCGGCCAGATGATATATAAATATTCGTTTCACTAGGTTATATTTGTAAATAAAAAAAAAAAAAAAAAAAACTTTTTTTTTTTATTGTTACAGCGAGCCTTCGACGTGAGTCGATAAGCTTGACAATCTCACTATACGATGTTCGTTTCTCATTGGTCTCTACTAATGGTTGACAACTATTTTCAATTAAGCTGTTATTACTGACAGGTTTTTTCTTTAACTCATTTCAGTGTTAAAAATTACATATACTGAAAATAACTTTAAACCACAAACTTCTAAAGTATTATTATTATTTTTTTTTTTTAAATTAAGGTTTGATTCTGTATGTTCGCTTCAGCGTTCACAAGGACTCAGTACATGATCGGATCTGCCTTTTCGTGGATGGTAAATGCACAGTTACGCCCCACCTCCTCCTCGTAGCGTGGTTGGGTACTGGAAAACAGCCTTCCTGATGACTCTGCTTCCCGGTGGCAAAGTGGGCTAGAAACAACTAAACAACACACACACTTCACAGGAGTCTGGAAACGAATGTAAAGAATCAAACCTTAAAAAAAAAAAAAAAAAAAATTTGTGCGCCAAGCATACATGAGGAAGTTAAGTGAAACTTCTTTAGGCGAACATTTATCACTTGACCGAGGATCTCGTATTGACCGTATGAATGCCGCAGGCGACGAAACTGCGTAAACTGGAACCTCGGAGATACGAGGCGTTCCGTTACCACATCTAGTTTTAGCCAGTGCTGTGGCATTGGATGATATTTAAAACCATATTACTTCGATAGAGTCGGAATCACTTTGTTCTTGAGACAGCCGTTACAGGCCAAAATTTGAGTACATCCTAATTTGGAAATGCTGTTTGAAGGTCTCGAGCTTCTACAATCTTCACATTGTTCTTGAACCAAAGCCGATCACACACGGAACAGACTGAACCGAAATAACTATCCAGGAATGTACGTTTAAATTGTGCGTGGATGCTTCGGTGTTTCTTAAAATCCAACATGCTTAGGCCTGCTACGTGTTGAACGATTTTATGGAGTACTTCTGGCAGTCTGTTTTGGCTCCTTCACTTTTCGTTTACGACTGGGCTTCGAGAACTCTTCATCGTTTTCATTTGCAGTATCGACTTCCATGACTCCTTCCAAATTTACTTTTAACATTTCTGTGGAGATGTAAGGCTCTGAAGATGTGGATGGATCTTCTACGGCTTCTTTGTTCAACTCCATCGCACGCTGTAATTTCTGCCGCCGTCGAAATAGCTTAGATCTATGCTTTGTACTCAATGGTTTCGGTGGTCGCATTGCACCTGTTTACGCCTTTCAGTGCTCACTATTAGTCTTCTATATGTTGAATTATAAATTTTTTTTTCCGTTGAAAATTTTTATTAAATACGGTGGAGAATGACGCAATCAGTAGGGATACTGATTGGGTCATGCGTCGCTCGTGCCTGGTACGGAGTGGTGCAATGGTTGTGGCGGGGGGATTCGTGTCGCATTTTCTAAGCGATTTTTGTCAATCCACGCACGCATTGCACCACTGGGGTGCATGTGTACCCCAGTGGTGCAATTATGTGTACGTGCTCTGTTCGCCTTAAAACGCTCACTGCAGTGGACGCCTCTTTACGATTGGTTCACTGCACGATGGACACTCCATAACAAAATACCGTTCACTGTACGATATGTAGTAAGCACCGGTCATTGTGATTATGTTTACGAATTGAATTTTAATTCTATTAACGGCGATTCTAATAAGCGAAAATAGGAGAAATATTATCCACAGGCTATCTTTACTTTTATAGATTCGCACTTTATTACCTTACCAATTAACAAAATTAAATGATACGCGAAAATCGGAAGAATATTTTTCACAGGTTAACAAAAGAAAGGAAGTCAACTACATCGTGCATTCTCAGGTGCAAAAAAATGAGCATATGATTCATTAAGGTTTCATGGATGCTTGTTGTTTTCACTTTTCCTTCAAGATAGTCCGATACGTTTTCTATAGAATTAAAATCTGGTAAATCGACTAGCCAATTTCAATCCCTACCACTCCCTTGTGTTGTTTAAAAAATCGCTGACCATGTGACCGGAAATTTATCATCCTGGAATGCAGAAGTATCGAAATCATGAATGTTCATTGCTTATCTCTACGTGCCTCCGTAGCCAGGTGGGAAGGAGCAGCAGTGCGTAGCACACGCTTCTTGATTAGACCGGGGTTCGAGCCCGTCACCACCAAATACAGAAAGGTCAGGGAATGACCACCGCATATCCCAGAGCAATATGGCCTTAGTTGCTAATACTCCTAAAAACCAAATAGCAACAACAGCTTCTGTCTACTGTGAACTCATTTCCTGCCATCATTAAAGTATAAGCAAAATTTGGATTCGTCAGACAACATCAGAGTTTTCCAATTACCAACAGTTCAGTTTTATGCCTTTAATCCTAGAATTATTGTGCTCGTTTATGCGCAGCTATTAGCATTGGTATTTTGTGGGGGGGGGGGGGTAATCAACTGTAGAGAAATTTTGTCCTGCACAAACAGCTTCAACTTCTCGAATATCCTCCACCAAGACCTGAAATAACTGCCTCCAAGTAATTCTTCAGTGGGACAAAGATAACTTATTTAACTTTAATCCCTTTAAAACTCCTGGTCTCTCTTGGCATAAGCACATCAGAAATGTTGCTTCCTCAGCATTCAGAAAAACTGGGGTTTCTTTTATGTTCTCTGCATTACTTCTCTTTTGAACAACTGCCCACTCTGCAAATTTCAACTTCGCCTGAGCATTGAATATTGTACCCACATCTGGTGTGGTACCCCAAAACAAAGCCCTTGCCACGGAAATCATTGGAAACTAGGTGGCAGGACCTGCCAGAGTACTTAAAAAATCTACCGGGTGCCTGACCTGCCTCCTCGTGGCCAAGTGTGGACAACGGTGGGTTCCACTAGGGGCCTAACGGCTAAATGGTCAGAACAACAACAGAACATAACACTACACGACATTCCACTCCTCACACACTTTTAAATCTCTGGCCTCCGCAGAGTACTGTGATAAACAGAGTATACAACGCGGAGATGGAGGAAACCCCTGGTACTGTCAGACAGCTAACACTTTACTTATACTTACCCAAAACCTTCCTTGACTTAGCGCATCATGGCCTTGGCCGCTCATGGATCATAAAAATTGAAATCAAAGCCCGAAACCTCTCTAAGGCTTCTATACTCCATCCAAAAGAGGGCAGTCATGGAAATTAATGACCCGTCTCAATCTCAGAGCGGTTTAATTTATCTGTATGCCATTTCTACAAATACTTCCATGGTCACTGACCTTCAAAATAGGCATCTATAATTTCCTCCACTCTTTGCCAAACCAATTCGAACATGTGCCATACCCAGTTCAGCATCCAATCGCTGACTAACTCAACTCACAGAACTAACTTTTTCTATTCCTCATTTTTCCCTTCTACTTCTGTTTTCTGTAACAAATTTCCTTCACACGTATTTTCCAAAAATTACAATCTACAGAAATTCAAGTCTAATTTCACCAACTATCTTTATTCCTACAACCCATACACGATGCTAAGTGCTGTAGGTTCTAATACATTTCTTGTTTGGGTTTATATATATAACAACAGAGAATAGCCATGTTATGCAACTCTTTTCGCGCATATTCTCTCAGAAATTGGCTGAGGTCCTTGGTTAACTGTTTGTAGCAGCTCTTGCCATGTTTGAAATCGTTTTTCGTTTAATAGACAGGATATAGTCGTTAGTATTCATCCTCACCATCATTTAGTGCAGACTTTCGAGCACAGTTTAGCCGCTAATTTCTGTTTGGTTTCAATTCACACCATTCCTTAAAAGCTCGGCCAGAGTTAACTAAACGACATTTTTTAACAGAAGAAGAAAGAGGAACTGTTGTTTTTATTTCTTTTTCCATTACTATAATGGTATCTTGCTTCATATTCTTCTAAACACGTTCTTCCGGCCCCAATATATATTGTGCAACACATTTTAATACCTTTTTATCTTTGTTTTTTTTTTTTTTTCTAAATCAATAAGAACTTCATCTTTTGTTAGTTTTTCCATGCTCTGCTATTATACTCTGCTTTGCTTCTTTCTAACTGTAAACCTTTATAGATGGTTGCTTATTAGAAAAACTTTTGAGCATAAAAGCAAGTGAGACTCCCAGTGTTGATGGCATATACCCTGTAGTTTTGAGAGAGAGGGCGAGGAAATGTACTGAATCATTGAGGTTAATTATTAGGGCATCTTTGGACTTAGCGGAGATTCCTATGGATAAGAGAAATGCCAATGTATGCCAATACAAAAAAGCAGTTCTAAAAGTGAAGTTGGTAACTACAGACCTGTTAGTCTGACTTCAGTGGTAGGAAAAATCTTAGAGGCAATGATTAAGAATGCACTCCAGGGACATTTAAATAGATATGGCTTTGTTAAGGGAAAATCATGCTTAACCAACTTAGGCTATTTTGACACGCTTACTCATGAGCTAGATTTAGGGAACCATTTCGACATACACTGTACTGCCACTTTATTAGGTACATCTACCTAGTAGCGTGTTGAGCCTCCTTTAGCCTTCAAAACAGCCTGAATTCGTCTAGGCATGGATTGAACAAGATGCTGAAAATGTTGTGCAGGAATGGAGTACTATGGAGACATGTGTGTCACGCAGTTCCTTGAGATTCGACGGAGGTGTAGGCCTGAAGCGAACAGCCCTTTCCAGCTCATCCCAAAAATGGTCAATAGGATTGAGATCGGGAAGGGGGGGGGACTGAGCGGGCCACTGTAGCAAATAAGTCATTGTCATGTTCCTGGAACCATTTCATAATGATTCGGGCTTTGTGCACCGGCGCATTGCTGGAAGTAACCATCTGACTGAGAATAAACTGTCAACATGAACGGATGCACTTGGTCAGCAACGATGTTTAGGTAAGATGTGGCATTCAGACGTGAATCTATGGGTATAAATGGACCCAACGTGTACCAAAAAAACAATCTCCACACCATAACACTGCCCCCACCACCTTGCACAGTAGTCGTCAGACATGATGGATCCATGGATTCGTGTTGTTTTCGCCAAATTCTGAGCCTTCCATCAATATGATGCACCAGGAACTTCGACTCGTCAGACCAAGCAACTGTTTTCCAATCCTCGATAGTCCAGTGCTGGTGTTGCTATGCCCACAGGAGGCGCGTGCTCTCTTGTTCTTCATTGGTAACAAAGGTACCGATGTGGCTGTCGGCTGGTGTAGCCCTTTCGCAACAAAGTGCGACTAGTGGTCCGTTGCGATATTTTGTTCTGCGCACCAAGGTTGTATTCTGACGTGATGTGCGACGTTGTGGCCCGTCTGTTTGCTTGCACAATTCTAGCCATCCTCCTCTGACTTCTCTCATCAACAAGCAATTTTCTTCCACAGGAGTTCCGTTGAGAGGATGTTTTCTGTTCGTTGCACCATTCTCGATACACCCTTGAAACTGTGGTGCCTGAAAAGTTCAGGAGAACTGCCGTTTCAGAGATGCTTTGTCCAGCACGTCTTACACCTACTACCATGCCACGTTCGAAGTCCGTTAGATCACTCCTTTTCCCCATTCTTGCTACGTTTGTACGTTTAACTGATACTAGAAAGTAGAAAGGTTGTTCTGTTGCATTTATATTCACAACTGTGGTTGTTAGAAAAAACCATTTGTGTGCACAGCAGGGGAGTACCTAATAAAGTGGCAGCAAAGTGTAGTTTATTTTGATTTTAGCAAAGCATTTGACTCGGTCGCTCATGAGAGGTTACTATGTAAGCTTGAACAAGTTGGGATTATTGGTAAAATAGATTACTGGGTGGCTGCAGGGCAGAAGTCTAGGGTTGTGATTAGTGGATATTCTTCAGATTGGTTTAACGTCGTAAGAGTTGGGGCCCTTTAAGGACCCCAACTCTTACGACATTAGGACCGGTTCTTGGATCACTGTTATTTCTCATTTTCATAAATGACATCGCCGAAGGGATAAAAGACGTGATGTAAAAATTTGCAGATGACGTAAAGATTGGAAGGATCCTTAGTGATCAGTGTCAACCAGCGCTCCTTCAGGATGACTTGAACTTACTTCAAATATGGTTAGAGAAGTGGCAGCTATGTTTTAATGCTGCTAAATGCAAGATCTTACACTTGGGGAATAGCAACCGACAAATAATTTATACACTTGGTGGGGTTGAATTAAAAACAGTACAGGAGGAAAAGGGATATGGGAGTTACAATATGAGCAGGAATGCCCATGGAGTCCTGTAATGATTTATCGAGCGTTATCCTCTATAGATAGTGAGGCCATGATCCCACTGTATAAGGCTATTGTAAGACCATATTTGAAATACTGTGCTCAAGTATGGAGACCTAAAATAGACATTGAGCTTCTTGAAAGGATCTACAGACACTAAACTCGAATGGTGAAATCGGCAGAAGGACAACTGTATAAGGAAAGACTCCGATTATGTGAGTTACAGAACTGGCAACCAGGCACCTCAAAGGTGGATCTGATTGAGGTTTATAAGGCTCTGAGAGGGATTAATAAAATGAATTAAGGTGGAATTCTCACTGTTATAAAGAATTCCAGAACTAGGAGTCAGAATCAAATTATAGGGGTTGAGGTTTAGATTAGATTGTAGGAAGTTTTCTTTTAGCCAGTAAGTCGTTGATTGCCGTCGCAGATAGTTGAGGTTGACAGTTTGAATAAATTAAATGGTAACTGGATAGTTAGTTACGACTGTATGTATCTGTATATGCTTCCCTCCTCATTCGTGCCTGTGTGAGGAGGTAAGAATATAATTTAGCATTAGCATTAGTAGAGGCATTTGATGCAAGAAAGCAAGCTTATGCAGCATCAGCCAAAAAAAAAAAAAAAAAAAAAACCACTTCCACTTCACCCCTCTGTTCGTTCAAAATACCTGTCCAGCTGAGCCTTAAACTTATTTAGGCTATCAACCTCCACCACAAGGGATGGAAGTCTGTTCCACCAACCAACCACCCGCTGGCTAAAGGCAAATTTCCGCACGTCTATCCTACATCTGTCTTTCCTCAATTTGAATTTATGCCCTCTCAGGTGATTATTCTGAGCTAGAGGAAGAATCCCATCAGCATTGAGCATGCTTAAACCATTCAAGGCTTTATACACCTCTATCAGATCACCTCGCTGGTGCCTAGTCTCCAGACACTGTAATTTGCAAAACTTAAGCCTTTCTTCGTAAGAGCACCCCTTTGTTCCATTCACTAATCTTGTTGCCCTTCTCTGTACTAGTTCCAGCAGCTCTACATCCTTCTTGAAATGAGGCCTCCAGACCTGTATACAGTACTCTAGGTGTGGCCTGACCATCGCCTTATACAATGGAATAATCACCTCCTTATCCCTGCTGGAAAAATTCCTGTATATCATTGACAATACTCCATGAGCTACTCTTGCAGCCCGTCTGCACTGCTCAGAGAACTTCATATCTGCCTGCACAACCACCCCCAAGTCCCTTTCATTCTCTACCACTGTCAGTGTTGTACCATAGAGTTGATACGTTGCTCTGGGGTTGCTGTTTCCCATGTGTAGTACTTTACATTTGTCAATGTTAAACTTCATTTGCCACCTCTCAGCCCATCTGCTCAACCTTTCCAGATCCTGTTGCAGAAGCATAGTGTCAGTAGTGTCCTTGACAACCCTGCCAACCTTTGTATCGTCTGCAAACTTGGACATTAATCCCGATATACCATCATCAATATCATTTATAAATACAGAAAACAATAATGGACCCAACACTGAGCCCTGAGGGACTCCACTAATAACATCAGTCCACGATGAGCAGTGTACATTGATTACCACTCTCTGTCTTCTCCCCCTCAACCACCCCTTTATCCATAGCAGCAATTTGCCTCCAATGTCACACTGCTCCAATTTGTGTAGCAGTCTTGCATGTGCAACAGTATCAAAAGCCTTTCTAAGATCCAAGTATATAATATCAAAGTTATTCCCTGCATCCAGTTCTTTTGTGACTGCATCATAGTATCCAATCAAGTTGGTCAGGCAAGACTTCCCCTTAACAAAACCATGCTGTGTCTGAGCTATAACTGAAGTCTTGTCTAAATGATCCTGCAGTGCGTCTTTAACCAGTGCCTCCATTAATTTTCCTGGAACAGAAGTCAAGCTCACAGGTCTATAATTACTTGTGTCAGCCTTTGATCCTCCTTTGTGAATTGGGGTCACATTTGCACATTTCCAGTCTATGGGTACCTCCCCTGAGTCCAAGGAAGCTCTCATAATTATGGCTAAGGGTTTGCTTACTTCCTTTGCTGCCTCCTTTAATATAACTGGATAGATCCCATCCACCCCGGGTGCCTTTCTTGTGTTTATCTTCAACAGTTTCTCCTCCACTTTACTCCCAGTTATTTCAAGATTCTGTAACTTACTGCTAGAGTTGAATACACCTCTGGCATTCCCCTCGCTGAATAACTCCTCATGTGTGAATGTCGATGCAAAATATTCATTTAGTTTGTTAGCCACCTGAGCAGGATCATCAACACTTGACCCATCAATATCAAGTGGACCAATCTGATTCATCCCTTTCCTTCTAGAGTTTACATAAGTAAAGAACTCTTTGCTGTTTTTCTTTGCATCCCTTACCAAGGATTTCTCGTAATCTGCCTTCGCCTGCCTAACCTCCTTTGTAACTTGGTTGCATATCAACTTGTATCTATCATAGGCTTCTGTGTCATGTGTTAATTTGTAAGTATCCCATGCATTTTTCTTCTCTGCCATATGCCTCATTAGTTCATCTGACATCCATTTTGGCCTAAACCTTGAACAATATTTCTTAGTTGGTATGTAAAGCCTAGTAGCTTCCAAGATAAGTTCTTTGAATGCTTCCCATTTTGAATTTGCTGTTGGTAACATCATCAGTTGGTCCCACTGTATAGAATTTAAATACTGTCTCAGTCCATCGTAGTCGCCTTTACGGAAGCAATAACCCTTCCCTTTACCCCTAATGGTAGTTACCTCTTTGAGTAAATCCCACTTCAGCACACTGTGATCACTGCCACCTAGTGGTTCATTTATCTGCAGATTCTTAATGCATGAAGAATCACTGCTGATAATCAAATCAAGAGTATTACTCCCTCTAGTTGCCTCCCGAACATGCTGATGTAGAAAACAATCATCCAATAAATCCACAAAAGCCCTGCTAGTGTGTGAGTATCCAGCCTCCAAATTCCAGTCAATATCTGGGAAATTAAAATCTCCCATTATAAGACACTTTGATTTACTGGCCCACTCTATTTCCCTGTACAGTTCCTTATTATACTCATCAGAGTCATTAGGCCTATAGCACACTCCTACTCTCAATTTTGATCTCCCAATGTTTATGTCACACCAAACTGACTCCACACTGCACTGTCCAGCGATGTCGACTGGCTTCACTTCCTTGGTTTTTATGTGTTTCTTAACTAATAGCATAACACCTCCCCCCCTTCCTATCCTGTCTATCCTTTCTGTAGACGTTGTACTCCCCAAATTGCAGTTCTGCATCCCTTATATCTGTGTGACACCACGTCTCTGATATCCCAACAATATCTGCCTTCGATGTTTTGAGCAATACCTCAAATTCATCAAATTTATTTACTAAACTCCTAGCATTGGTGTACACGCAAGTATACCTGCACCTGTTTCTATTCTTAGCTACCCTAACACAACCCATGTGTTTACTTGTACCACAATGGCTCCCAGCAGTCTCTGAAATACCATGCATCTTGTTTTTCAGGCTTCTGCTCATTCTAATAGAAGCACTGCAAGAATCTCTTTCACCTCTGCCAGTGGCTACTGTCAATCTATTGGTCTTTGTCTCCCCCCAAGCTAGCAGTTTTCCGACCCACCTAACACTGCCTCGATAGCATCAGCAAATTTGTATTTTCTTATCTATGTGTGTGTTTCCTGGTGCAGAGAAAGCCTTTGGCTTCCTTGCGTTATATGACAAATTTTTTATGCTGTAATTTTTAATATTGGTTTTTCTCTTTCTTGTTGTGTGCCTGCTCATTATTAAAATTGTCAACGAAAAAAAAAAAAAAAAATTCCGCTCTTCGACTGTTTCCTTAGATACAAACGTTAAGTGCGTATGACTACCTGATGTAGGTTGTATTTAGGGCTGTGGTAATTGGGAGCTAAGACAATTGACATTCCTATCTCTGCGTGATAAAATTTCAGCGGAATTTTTGTTGTTCTGGAGGTTTTACTTTTTTTTACAAAGTGACTGTGAAACCATTTTGAAGAAACTTCCGAATTCCATTGTTAAATTGTGTTAGAAAAATCTCTACTCTGCATAAATAAAATACATACATAAAGCTTGCCCTAATTAGTGATCTTTTATTGGAATTGACTAGGTACATTGGCAAAGGCGGGAGAAAAATTTGCTCTCCCCTCAGCCAAATTACACGTGGTGTTTAATGAGCAAGTTGAATAAGGCTTCCCCACCGCTATTGTAGAAGAGCATTATATGAATATACAAGGGCGCAACTATCATATCTAGAGGTGATTTTGTCCCCGTATATTCGTATTTATACGTGTAGCTCCGTGTATCTTCATGTGCGAGGCACTGACTCGTTTAGCAGCGGTTTCAAACATTTTGAAACTTTTTGACTCAAGTACATATACAAATAGACTTAATCATAGATGTTTATTTCTTTCATTACGATTAGAAAACATAGCTAGTTTGTTTATGTATCTTATTGTTATTGTTGGCAAACTGCTTTTCTGGTGATGATTCGCCGACGACTTTGATATGATTCGACAGTCAGTTAATCTCTTTCCGTGATTTTATTCGTTATAGTTGTTCTCAGGACTGTTTTGGAACATCTTAACGTAAGGAGATATTACAAATAAAAAAATTACCCATTTCACCAACACAACTTGTAAATTTTGAAGGAATTGAAATTTCGTTACTCTGCTCTGAAACTGACAAAAATTATTTGATTAAATTCAGAAGGAAAAATAAAAATTACCGGTTTCATGAAAGAATAAAATACATTGAAACAATGTACTGGTTTTCCATGTCACCCTTAGCGTAAACTAAATACAGTATGCATGCGTACTATCAGATGGACGTCTGTCTGTCTGTCTGTGTGCGTGCTTTTCTGTAGAAGCCCAAAATCCGATAAATTGTAGAATTTATTAGTTTTCTTTGGAAAAAGTCCAAAATATGAAGAAAATAAATGCAGGTTATGTCTTCCCATTTCCTTTTTAAGCAAGGGAACGGGGGAAATATATCTGGTGCCTTCGCAAGGTTTTCCGAATAATATACTCATTGCATTCAGGAGGTTGTCTGGGTGACATATTCACTGTATTCGGAATATAGTGAATATGTAACACAGAAAACCTTTCCGAGATATATAACAAGGATAGTCCCCCCCCTTCACCTTCCATTTTCGCAACCAACAAATCTTTCGGAGATTGAGAATAAATCCTCCTCAATGTCCTTGTTTTAGAATTGGAAAAGTGATAATCAGACTAAGAGAAGCAGTGATAATTTCCTGGTTCATTAATTTTTCTTGATTGCTAAACAAGGGCATGTGGGGAGAATATATACCTCTTATCCCAGAAAGGTTATCCCGACAACTTTGCGGAATAGGAGATATTTACTATATTCGGAGCGCCTGATATGCAGTGCACTACTTTAGTCATAATGGAAAAGAATTCTCAAATGTGATTATTAAATGGGCTTTTACTAACGCGAACTGTTAAATACTAGGATTTACTCTATCAGAGCGATAAAAGCCCGAAATGAAATGTTTCATATTTAAATAAATTAATTTCATTTATTAAAGTTAATATTTATTTATTTAACTTTAAATAAATTAAAGTTAAATAAATAATTGATATTTTTTTTTCATAACATTTTTTTGTAACATGCTTATAGTCGGTGCTCACAAAATCATTTTAATGTCTTTCATCCTATTAATCAATGATTATCATTCGCCTGTAAATATCCAGAATTTTTTTCATTGTTGTATGTCTGAAATTAGTAGTTTGAAAATTAGCAGTTTGAGCTTTGTTTGCATTTTCATCACTGATATAATGAAATGTTCACTGTAGGAGTACATTTCAACAGGAGCAATCCAATCTGCGCTTTTGCTTAACCCCTTACTCTTCTGATATGAAATATTAAAATTCATGAACATCGAGCTTAATTATCGTATTATTATATGAGCCAGCACTTTGTGAAGTCAACTTATGTTTTGATGTAAAACATTATCGATCCTCTATGGTGATTAATGTGAAAATAATGAGATATATACAAATTTAAAAACCCTTATTATTCCAACAGTGGCATAGAATGAAAAACATCAATGAATGACATGATATGAAGGACGGTGACTAAGAGGAGTGGCTGTTTTCTACATCTCGAACCATAGAAAACTCGTAGCTAATCTCGGAAATGACAATGTTTCATATTCTCTTTACTGTATGAATGTCAGGATAAATGTGCGAATCTGCAGGATCAGCGACGGCTTTCATTCGGCGAATGCGGGAGCACAAACACAAGGAAATGGCAGTGGCAAGGACCAATAAGATCATCATCGTTGAAAATAGTAGCGAAAATCCAACGGTTCGGAGGCATACTTTATCATCTTTAGGAAATTCACCTTGAATAATAAAATAGGCCTAAATTTTACTGCAATCACTAATTCGTAATTAAATATTATTATATTATTACAGGTTATATTAATTGTGATTGATCATTGAAGTTTTATAACTCGTGCATACTTACATTCCTTAACGGCTGAAATTTAGTATCCGGTACCCTTCGTGTTACACTGCGTGAAGGACGTGAACTGAGAAAAATAGTTTGTAATTAGTAGGGAAAATTTTTTTTTTCCTTCTAATTAGATGTTTTTAATCGACTTTCATTTTTGTTTAGTGAAAAAAAGGTTACGTTTTTACACGACTTCTGGAGGGATTCAGTCGAAAACTGGTCTTTGGCCAGGGGTACCGGATACTAAAGTTTAGCTCCTTAACCAATAACAAAATATATAACAGAAATTTGTTGATTAGGCATACACCGATTTCTTGAATTAAGGAACAAACAAATTTAGTTGCAGTTAGCTTCCTTATATTGAGCAAAATTCAGTATAAGACGTTAAATTCTATTCGATTTAGATCTTTACCAACTCTATTATATAAAATTTAAGCAAATCTTTTTGATTTTTTTTAAAATATATATGCTGCGTTTCTCTCATAATTTAGGTGTGCTAAGCACAATGCAGTTTTTGGTTATGCTGTGATGAAATTCGGAAGCAATCACATTTGCATGTTTTTTTTTTTTTTAAATGCATGGAAATTGAGATTTTGTTTGGTTTTTGATTGTTACGGCATCCAGTTGAGGTTAGGCTCTTTCCAGGCCTATCATATCTGCGGATACTGATATGATCCAAGCAATTCAAATACAAGATTTTAGGTGCTACAGAGTTTGTTAGAATTTTGAGAGAGAGAGAGACCGACCGCTACCCACCATGATGGCGGTTAGCGGTCGGTCTGCTACTTTTGTATGGATACATGAGCAAGCTAATCATTGAAAAATGCCGACCGGGCTAGCCGGGTGGGTAAAGTGCCTGCCTGGCAACCCAAAGGTGTAAGGTGTATTTAGTGTCAGACGGCACCAGGGGTTTCCCGCATCTCCGTGTTGCTTTCATTGTGGGTGTACCAGTTCACTGGGAAATGCCAGAGATTTAAAAGTGTGTGGGCTTTGTATCTGTATTATGTCGTGTACCGTTGTTCATCTGGTCGTTTAGCCGCTGGACCCTTGCTGAGGCCCAACGTTGCCCCACCTTCGCCCCGTGGAGGCAGACCAGGAACCCAGTAGTTTTAGTTTCACTCTGGCAGGTCCTGCCACCTAATTTCCTGAGATTTCAGAGGCTAGGACCTTAAAAAAAAAAAAAAACGCGCGCGCTCTTTTATATGCACGTACGTACAGACAGATACATATATCCATCGTCGTCGGTTTGATGATCGTTAGGTGAGGGGGCTAATGCTTGCATAATAAAGGCCGAAAGAATGGGCGAACGGGAATTTTGACATAATTACGTTTTTGTGTGTGGGACATTCGCTAGCATAAAGATAGAGTGGGTGGGAGACTGAAGGTTGGGAGGGGTTAAGGCAGAAATATGGGGATGATAGAGTAGGCAACCCCAGAAGTCAGTGAGGCATGCCCATGCCTCACCAGGAGAAAGTAGTGGGCGCCGGGGGGACCGTCCCACCACCGGCGCAGGGAAGGGAGCCCCGTGCGATCGCCAACAAGCGTCTGCAGGAAAACTATACAATGATCCTGTTGGTGGTGTCCAATCTGGTGTCATGTCCGAGTTGTCATCCTTGGGACCTGAGTCCCGTCCATGTTAGTCCATTTTGGTATAGTTTGTTTCCTGAGTTTTCTAATTCTTGGGGGTGGGTCATTTCTGGTGTCCCAGTCCTAGCGAGCTGAAGAACAGATGTTCTTTGGTTATAATGGTAGTGGGTTGTGGGCTGCGGCCATTTGGTTTCTCCTCGTCCTCCTCCTCGTGAACAGTGCCTGTGCGTAATTCGAGAAGGCTTGATACTCCTCCTTCGTGTCTAGGAGGTGATGTTCTTGTCCCTGTGGTAAGTAGTGGATTCTGGTGAGTAAAACACCAAGTAGGTCTTCATAGAGCCGGCAGTCATACATTAGGTGCTTCCAGCTCTCCAGCCCCCCGCAAGTGCAAGTTGGATCAACCTGAATCCCAAGTAGAGACAGTTTGGCATTAATAGCTCCGTGTCCAGTTAAGAGGTACGTTGCTTGTAGGCCTGGGGAGAACCAGTTGGGTGAAGTTGGGTAGTTTTGTTCAATATTGGGTAGAAATTTCTTTGTGATCTCTCCCTTTTGAGAGTTGCTCCACATTTCCTGCCATGCCTGCTGCAGGTGAGTTTGTATCCTCTTTTTTTCCACATTTCTGTTGCTGGTTAGGTCAATAGTGAACCCCAGAAAAGTCTGCGGGGTGCCTTTGTCTAGGTAGTATAGTAGGCCACGTTGTATGATTTCTAAGTCCAGCGGGAGAGTGCCTGCGAGCACTTGCAGGGCGTGGGTGCTCACCGTGCGGCAAGCGCGAGTGATGGTTAGGAGGATGGATCTGTGAATTTGTTCCGTGATACGTCTGTTTACTGCTGTTGTAGTTTTTTGAAACCATGCGCCGGATGCGTAGGTGACGATCGGAGTGAAGATAGCTTTGTAGAACAGTTTGAGGACTCGCTTTTTCAAGCCCCATTCTTTACGCGTGACCCTGGCAACCATGGCTGCGTAGCGTCTTATTTTTTTACGGAGATATTTCAAATGGTCCTGAAATGACAGGTTTTGGTCCAATATCACGCCTAGGTATTTCAGTTGGTTGGAGAATTTGATTGTTTCCTGCCCAATTTTTATTTGCGGAGGCCGCCTAAGTTCAATATTGGCAACCCAAAGGTCGCGGGTTCGAATCCTGCCTCGGGCATGGATTAGAGTAACGCAAAAACCTTGGGAGGTGCATTATGGCCAGAGAAGCCGATGCGCCAATAACTAACAAAAAAAAAAAAAAAAATCATTGAAAAAAACTGTGTCCGGATATACCATCCTCTATTGCCTACTTCGCCGCAATGAAGAAGAAAGTTTCCAGCCCACCTCACCTTAAAAGAGTGGAATTTGCTAGATCCTAGTTTAAAAACATACAGGAACAGACATCTTACATTTTTGCCGTGCTGCGTAGTTACTTATTCTTTGCGTTACACCTGGGATGTGAATGAACTTTTTCAAGAAAGTGAACTTTTTGAGAAGCTGGTCTGCTTCGCAACTGGAATAAATTTCTAAAGATTCCTGTATCTCACTTAGTACATTTCAAGAAAGATTATGAAAATGTCTTTGTTGGAGAGATTGAACTGTGAAATCTATAAATGATGTTTATGAGTACTTCGAAATGCTAGTTACACTAAGAAGCCTGGTATACATAGTGCAGTTAACAGTGTTCTAGTCCAAATAGACAAGGTCTTTTATATATATCTGAATCAAAATCGAGAAACAGCATATTCACTTGACCAAGCAGATGCTGGAACTTAAGAGTTTAAAGACAAAATGAGTATTTAAAAGAATGCCTGACAGCTATTTAGGCTTGTAGTGCATGGGTTTCTAGGTAACAATAAGAGTAAGCGAAAAGTACGGAAGAACCATTCGACCGATGTTACTTTTTCAGCTTTTGGGTTGATATGAGCGAAGAGTACGGGGATTATTTCCATTAGGCTTCCAAGTAGTGAAGACGAGGTATCAGGGAAGGTGAGTTGCATCAGTGATGGATGACTCCATCGGTATTTGGTTCTGGATGATCATAAAATATGTTTAAACATGCATTTTTGACGAAATTGTACCTTTTCTTCCTTGGGAGAAATTGTGCTTAAATGATATATTGATCTCAGGTTATTTCTCATTCTGTCTGCTATATAAACCTTTATACTATATAAATATAATCATATCCTAAATCACAAACAATAAAAATGAAGATAGAATTTTTAAAAAAATGTTTCACAGAGTAATTATATCATTGATGGGCCAAGAAAAACTATTTATCAGCTTATTTCAAAGTAAAATA
This sequence comes from Mastigoproctus giganteus, assembly GCF_048544385.1. NCBI lineage: Eukaryota > Metazoa > Arthropoda > Arachnida > Uropygi > Thelyphonidae > Mastigoproctus > Mastigoproctus giganteus. Next base: position 89,330,261 of record NC_143576.1, on the reverse strand, counting down.
AGGGACAACGATGAAGATTGATCAGCTGTGTAGAATTGTTGAGATTTGAACCGAACTGAAATTCAGGCTTTAGAAGATTTGAAAAATATATTTTCCGATGCTTTGAAATGCAGTTCAGGACTGTTATCTGATATTGAGCTTGGATCAACAAATGGCAGTTAAATATCAAAGAACGATCCTCTAATATCCATTTACTACATCCAGCGTAAGGGAATTATGTTTATTGACTTCTTATCGAGACTCCTTGTTCATTCCTATCCAGAAAGAACGAAGAATATGAAACCGTTTTAGAAACACATCAGACAGTTTGAGAGTGCATCCATTTCCAAGCGTTTCACAGAGGATTTGCCTTCTGGAACGAAACCTAAAACTGTAAGGAACAGCCTGCATGACTATCAGACTTGAATCACATATGCGATTCCTTTCTGTAACAGGTATTTTTTTATGTTAGCTCTGCAAATTGTACAAACGGTTGGGCCTTCTGACATATTGACTTGATAAATCCACTCCATGATATACGTAGCAATGCTCCGACATTTGAATAACAATTAGGAGTGAAGCGATCCCTTATAAGCATGATTTTTCCCCATTGATGTTTCAGCGGATGGTACAGTTAAGCCCCTTCCCTTCCTTTTTATTTTCACCGATGCCATTAAAATGCAGTATCAGTAAAGTACGGTTTCTTCCTTTTTTTTTTTTTTTTTTTTTTTTTAATAATCTCGAATGGCCACATGGCTGTTCCAGTACGAACAGAAGGATTAAAAACGTTTGCAAGATAAAGTATACAAGAAAAAAAATACTTGTATTTAGCAATCTTGTGGGGTCAATCCACGATCATCGCAAAATAAGCGTACTACTGTACTCTCGAGTTTAGTACTCCGCTACATCACTCCTAATGATATCCATTAAAATGAATATAAATATCTGACGATTATCCAATTTTAGGATTATAATCTGTAAAATCAGTCTTTAATATAATCGCAACAATTGTAAAGCACTTATTAATCATTCCAGACTAGATTTTGAACAGGCTGAGTAGAAAACTTGCTTCTTGTCCAAATGGTAGTCGAGTATTCTGGTCACCTGCCAATGCTATTGTTCGCAGCTTCCGCTCATTTTTACTCTCACCTCTGTTAAAATCGATGGCGCTATTGCCACCTCAGCTAAAGATAAGGCCAACCTGCTAGCTTCTAACTCTTGTATTGATGATCTTGGTTGATGATCTGGAAGCTGCCTGGAGAACTCATACCACCGCAGCGTGTCATCTGAACTGTGAAACTAGGAGGGACGGAGTCATGGTCTAGGGATGTTTCTTGTACGGTCATGGCTCTGTGCATTGTGATCGTAGGATCTGCTCGTAATGCATTAAACCATGAGTGCTACATGCTAAATCAGTATTCTTGACAATTCCGTGCGCCTCATATTGTGGAAATTTTAAGGAAGTAGCCCTTGCACATTCCAACATGAAAATGCTTTATTTCACAAAGCAAGGATTGTAAATTCTTGGTTTGAATGATATCGGTAGATTGCAGTGGGCACCTTAGCGTTCAGCCTCAATCAAGGGATATCTTTGACATCCTATGAAATATTTAATACCTTAAACATCCTATGAAATATTTGAGTTCACTAAAGGAGGAGTACAGCACAATCACACCAGCTTTTCTACCAGTAATTAGCAGAAAGTCTTGCTCAATGCTTTCGAGCAGTCATAACAGCCGAAGGTGAGCAGGGCCGGTTAGACACGATGAGAATCTAAGTCAAAGCATGTGAAGAGATCCTAAATTTATGTAATTATAGGCTTCTACCCTCACGAAAGGGAATAGCGAGGCCCCAGGCTAGCTTTGGTTTATACCTAAATCATAAGCCTTGACTTTTCGGTAGGATTGTGTATCTGGTGGGAGATTCTTTGTAAGAGATATTGGACAGTCTGAAGAGCCTCTTTTCACATTTGAAGAGGTAGATAATGCAATAAATTCAATGCGCTCTGGGAATTGTCCAGGTTTTGATGGTCTTGAAGTGGACGTCCTCAAAAGAGCCTGGAAAGTTGTTTCTCCTTTTATTCTCAAGCGGTTTAATTCTTGTCTACAACATGGAATTTTTCCTAAAACCTGGAAAATTGCAAATCTTAGGTACTCCTTAAACATCCTAAGAAACCTGAGGACGACCTGGCTTCATACAGGCCGATTGCCTTGCTACCAGTTATGGGCAAGGCACTGGAAAAAGTGATAGCTAATCGGCTATTAGTTATTCACACCAATAAAGTATTGTCATCTCCGGATCAATTTGGTTTTACTCGTGGCAAGGGGACTGAGGATGCAATTGCCAGACTCTTTGCTTTGCAAAAGGAAACTGATACAAAATACCTTCTTGGCTTCTTTGTGGACTTCAAAGGGGCCTTTGACACCCTTTGGTGGCAGAGTGCTCTGGAGAGGTTCCAGGAGGCTGGGGTTTCTAGACCAATCTTCAAATTACTTACTAGTTATTTTTATCAGCGCTCTATCATAGTTAAGAGTGGTACTAAACAGGTCTCTAGACATGTTACAAGGGGTTGCCCACAGGGATCAGTTCTTGGCCCCTTGTGTTGGAATGTTATGTTATGTTGTGTTTGAGTCATGGCTCACCAATAAATTTGAAGGAACAAAGATGATTGCCTATGCAGACGATCTTACCATTCTTGTACTCGGAAATTCAAGGAAGAACCTGGAAGACATAGCTAACTCAGTCTTACAAGAACTTTCAACTTGGTCTGCAATTCACAAACTGCAAGTTTCAACAACTAAAACATCGCAGATGCTTTTAAAAGTAAAATTAGATAGAAAACGTCCGCCACTTCTAAAATATAGAGGACAGACAATTAAATATACCGCCATAACAAAATATTTAGGTGTTCCACTTGATAATGCCTTAAGTTTTCTACCCCATGCAAGATATGTGAAAGAGAAGTGCAAGTCTTTCTTATCCCGATTGAGCCAGGTAACCAGGCAGAAATGGGCATGAGAGGTCATTCACTCAGGTTATACTACAATTATGTTTTTTTACCTATCATTGCTTATGCGGCTGGAGCATGGGGACATGGGGCCAACAATCCGCAATTATAAAACAGCTTCTACAGGCCCAGCGTGCTGCCCTCCTGATGATGTCACGGGCGTATAGAACCACTTCTACTATGGCTTTGCAGGTGTTATTGGGAAAATTACCCCTTTTCTATGAAATACAATACAGATATATGATGTATCACCTGAAGAAATCAATACCTGTCACTTTGAATGATGTGCAACTTTACCTAGATGCTCCTTTAACATCTGAGAAAAGAAGACTTTGTTCTATTTATGTAGGTAAATGGCAAAGAGACTGGTCAGCTTCGGAACTTGGCGCCGTGACAATAGAAATTTTACCATCGGTGAAGGAGTTCAGGAAGAGAGAATCTTTGTGGTTTACACCTAGCTTGCATGGTACATTTTTACTCACCGGCTACGGGAGTATTAATAGCAAATTATTCAAATTAGGACTGTTTCCTACCCCGCTTTGTCTCTGTGGACAGGAAGAGAATGTTGACCGCATTATTTTCGTTGTCAATATTATCAAGACTACAGGCGTCAACTGTAGCTTGTTTCAGACACCTTCACAATGGGAAATAAACCTGTGCTCCTCCAATCTCAAGCAGCATTTATTGCACTGAACACCTTTGCCTCACGTGCATTTAAAAGAAGAGAGGAGCTTAGACTTGCTAATTTGGGATAATTTTATCAGACGTTGATGATGATTGGATACTCATTAATCAAATATACCCTGCTGGACATTGAACGTGATCCTGTATCTAGTGTGTGTAAATTCTTGGTGTTCTTCTGAAGACGTGGAACCTGTTTATAGCTTGATTGGGGTAAAAAAATTATAAATGCTTGGAGCAATGTCTACAAGAGATTAGACATAATTATATTTCAAGAAATCTTTCTGATCCTAGGTTCTAGGATGGGATCCTCCATGGGATTATTTCCCATAGCATAAGAAGTCAGTCCACTTCTCCACCTCTATCTCCTTTAATCTTTCTTTATTTCTTCTACGTTCTAAATATTGGAGGGTTCCTCTGCTTGATCCACCTCTCTTCTATTCTTTCCTACCTCTCCAGCTCCCAGACTTCTTCTATAGCCTTTTCATTTCATTCTAATTTGGGCTCTTGGGTCTTTTGCCTTGGATTAGTCCAGCAGGTGATAGTAGATCCTGGCCGCTTCCACGTGGGTAGGACGTGTAACCAGGTGTTGCTACTTCCCATCTGCTAAGAGCCAAGTACCGGCCGAAAACATAACACACCATACCAATACACTTACACATCCAACACACTACATAAAAATGGCCAGTTTTGGCGTTACCTTCTACACAAGATGTACAACGGCGGCTGATGGGGGATCCGCCTCAACAACACATGAATATCAATATCTTTGCAAGAGAATAAAATGGCGATGTAATTTCAGCGTTCTAAGTTCATTGGGTAAGAACCATCTTCAATGAGTCTGTATTATTTTGTTGTCGCTTTTAATTGCTATGCTGCTCATTTTTATCATTTTATATCTTTTAGGCTCGTAATGGTTTTCTTTTATTTTAATACTTATGTATTTTATTTTTAAATAACTTGCTTGCCTAAATTCCTTTTTTTGATTGATTACAGTCTAATTTATATATACCATAGGCTTCTGTATAACCTGATGATTTATATGCATCCCATGTACCTTTCTTCTCTGCTATGTGTCTTAATAGTTGACATCCATTTTTAGGTCTAAGCCTTGAACAGTATTCCTTGGTTGGTAGGGTAAACTTCCCTACTAACGAACAAACCTCCTACCAACTTCCCTGAATGCTTCCCATTTGCAATTTGCTGTTGGCAACATCATCAGTTGGCAATGGTGTGTCTTGGATTTGTTTATGTACTTTTTCCTTCCTCTGACGCTGTTTTACCAGTGGTGAAATTTAAAATTTGTTTTTCACAGATTTGTAAATTTTAATTAAAATTAAAAAAAAAAGCCTTTACTCTCAAGGATTCTCTATCGGTTTCGCTTTATGGGGAGGGGATTATCATGCATTTGAAGGAACTGAAGATCTGGCTAACCGCTTCTCGAAGATTTGCAGTTCCGTACACGCTCAGGCCGCCTCAACTATAGCGTTCCCTTTCGTTGATATTTATGGATTGGTTCCCCTCCCTTCCTTCCTCGATAGAAGAATTCGTCTCGAATCGGACTGTATACAGAATTCTTACTCTTCCATAATATCAACATTTAATCATGGTTCTTAAGTCGAATGACATGTTTATGTCACATGAACATGTCAATATGGTTTCCATATGGTTTCTAGCAATTAGCGCCAGATAGCGATCATCTGCTGCTGTTCTAACTCTTGATTGACGTTGTACAGTTCTTCAGAATTGGAACTGTCTCCACAGTCAAGATAACAGCCATTTAGGGTCTTTGTTACCTCGGCCTGTGGTTGCCTGCTTCCATCCTGTCGACCTCTTTTCATCCCAATCATTTACTGTGCACTTAACCGTGAAACGTTATTCATATGTACATAGTTATATAATCAAACCGCGTATATACGCGCAAGACCACTCTATTTCAAATCATCCATCTTTTCATATCGGGATGATATGAAATATGAGTGAAGATAAAGATATAGAAAAAAATCATTATTGTAATAGTTCGAAACAAAAAAAAGTAGCTTACCAACAGAATAGAAACCAGCACGATGAGAAGATTCATGATGGCGAACTTCCAAAGCTTGATACAGGTTAATACTTTCTGATAGTACTGGCTTGCTGGATAGCCCCTCTTCTTCACTTTGAACTGAACGCTTGTAAAGATGCCTCCAGTAACATCTCTGGGCCTGAAAAAGATTATATAGTTTCATTGTGTGTCAGAATTTGAAATCTCCGACAAACACAGATTAATTAGAAGCATGAAATGACTTTATACAATTACTGTCTTTGGCTTACCGGACATGAACCATGGCACATGTGCACATCACATTCCAGATACAGAGTGGGACTTCCTGTGAATCGGAAAGCCTTTAAATAGGTGTATAGCGTTATTTGGTTCCTTTCTGCTCCGGTTATTCCTCTGAATGGACCGATTAATTTTTCGTCCACTACACATCTATAAAAGATAATTTCTAATCACAACGATACAATTAATTAAATCATAAAGCTCCAACACACGTAGCTATAAATGAAATTTAGAGATGGTTTTAAGTATGTTTAGGAGTAAAACATCGATTTGCACGCAGTTATTTTTCTGAAAAAATCAAAACTAAAATACTAATTGTTGGAATAAAAGTTGAGACAAAATCTTAAACAACGATCTCCTGAAGTAGTCCTATATCAAACACATGGTGTGGTGTAAGATCTGCTTTTGGTGAAAATTGTTTTATTTATACTGGCGACCTCGCTGCTAACACGGTGATATTGCGATCGTTGTTCTTCTCACTACGTGGACAGTTTAAGTTCGAATCCCATTGAAGGGTGACGAATTTTTACTTTTTTTTTTTTTTTTTTACACTGCAGGTGTAAAAAAAAAAAGGTGGTCTCAGGGGAAAATTTAATTGTTTTCTTTTTAATTTTGGCAAGTAGAGTATTTCAACCTGTAAAACAGGCAAACTGACCACAAAGTACACTCTTTTCAGACATAATGAAGCGATATGTATTTGGCTTCCTTGGATCTAAATTTGAATCTTCCCTTATATTTTATTGCTGTATAATCAAAGTAGAAGCCTACTCAGCACGATACATTGCCATCTATAACTCGTTTAATTCCCTTCTGGGATTGAAGGAATTCTTTAGGGTTCCTTGAATCGAGGATGCAGGAAGTCGGACCGGATAGAGGAAGCAGAGTTTTTTTCGTCTTGAGTTTTTAAACTTTTTTCATTGCACAACATGCAAATCGGCTTGGCTGTGAACTCGTACGTTGTACTGACAAAAGAACGTGGCTCATATTAGGATTATCACCCAAATGAGAAGGTGGCAGAGGTTGGAGTGGGAGTTGACTATAAACAGAAAGAAACATTGGTCTCCTACCCACAGCTGAATTTGTTAAGTAATCATGAGCAAAGTAACAGCGGGTATTGTATTGCATGTGTTAATTTATTGACCATAAGTTTTCGCTTCCCCAACGGTGTAGATATCAATAAAAATCAGGTTATATTTGAACAAATCAAATTCCTTGATGTATAGCTTTCATTAGTTGCGCTTGATCATGACTGACAAGTACACTTAATCAAACTGTATGTTATCATTTATATCAACCTTCTGCCCCCCCCCCAACCCCAATTTTTAAGCGTTTTTGGCAGCTTCATTTCCAAGAATGCCCATTTCACAATTGCGGGATTCTTGTATGCAAATTTCGCTAACGTAATGTAATGAAACTGCGTATACGGTTCGATTAAGATAATTCATTAAAGAATTACTGCTGAGATAGTTTTTATTTTGACTTTTCAGTTTAAAGAAAACTGTGCTCTACCTCGGCGTATTAGGAAGAGGAATGCCATGGAAACTGATCACCATCACTAGATTTTTGTTTGGTGGAACACCGCTTCTAGCTTCCTGCCGTGTTGAACAAAAAGTGGCACGCCACTAATGTGTACGTGACTAATAACGATTATTTATTTATTATGCTTCCGAGTGAAAGCAGTCTTTTTTTTTAAATTAGAAATGAAAACTAACTTAGTCCCACGCGATACTTTGGTTAATTACCTTAACCTGTATGTACAGTTTTATTACATTATGGGGAAATTTCGTAACGACAAGTCTACAATTGAGAAATCAACTTACAGTGAAATTACCAAGCTAGTGACATCGCGTTCTACGCCATAAGTTCGATTGAAACAAAATATTACGTATAGTTTGATTGGTAACAGCTGTCATTCATGATTAGGAGCAACCAATACATACATTTTGGAATTTGATTGGCATCGGTAAACGTGCTGCTTCGGAAAAAGAAAAGTTATAATCATAAGATACATATGAGTGTTTGAATTAATTATTATTTTAATGGCACCCGAGTTTATCGTTCATATGCATATTGTGTTGTGGTCTGTAGAAGTGAGGGTTCACAGCTCATTTGCTTATTGGCTGAAAATCCCGGAATATTTAACAGGGGAACCGTCATACCACTCCAAACGAGTGGGAGTCGGAAATGTGCCGACACGACACATTGCCGACTTCCACTTCTACAGACCTCTACACAAAACGTAAAAGCTGCTCCGGAAGGTTACCCATATATATATGTATTTGAACAGTCGAAGAATTATCAAGATAAAGGCAGTTGGCGAAATGAGAGGAGTAAAGGTTAATCAGTGGTAAATGGAAGATTATTAGACAGATAAAAAAAATTAGCTTTGGCATAAAAAAATGCAAGGGAAAAATAGTAACAGAAACCGAACAGGTTTGCAGTCCAGGAAAAAATAAATAAATAAAAATAACTATAAAAAGAGGGGATAATCCGATAAAGACCATAACAGATAGGTTAACGGTAGATCACGATCGCCACGATGACGAAATAAAATACGTTGTAGCGTAAGGAAAAACAGAAGCTAATTTTTTCTTATCAAAAGATGCATCTAAGCCTCCTGAGGAAATAAGAATTTAAAGTATTGTACCTTATCTGTCATTAAACAGATACAATCGTTCACGCTACTATGTAATCGTTAAGATTACATTTTGAAAATATGCGGAAAACATTACTAAAAGCGAAAATTACAGTAGCAGAAATAACTGCTAAATTATATTGACAGAACAGTAATCTGCTGTTATTGCGTAGCTAAGATAACGAGCTTCAGAAACGCGGAAAAGAAAGTTAATATTAAGTTTGGGTTTGGAAGCAGTATCTGAATTAAAAGAATATTTCATCACTCTTGTGCTATCAGATTTTCTTTCCATTACTTATGCGATGAATTTACCACGAATGAAAATAATCGCCGCTAACTGTCTTCTGACTATGCCGTCATGGATTATATGTAAATATAATTCTTATTTTTTTTTTTATGTAAACCCCAAACACGAGAGGTATTAAAACCTATAGTACTTAGTACCGTGCTTGGGTTGGAGGTTGAGAAGACGAAAGAAGATATTTGTTGACATTGGACTTGAACTTCTGTAGGCTGTAATTTTCAGGAAATACGTATGAAGGAAGGTTGTTCCAGAAAACGGCAGTTGAATGAATAAACGAGGAAGATGAAAAGTTGGTTCTGTGACTTTGAAGTTGGACAGTGAATGGGTTGGCTGGTGGCACGTGTTTGGACTGTTTTAAAAGAGAGAGCGGGAATTATAGAAGCCAATTCAGAAGAACAGTGCCCATGGAAGTATCTGTAGAAGAGGCATGCAGCAGAACTAGTACGTCTATGAGAGAGCGAGTGGAGAGACTCTGTTAGAGATGAATCATTAATTAACCTAACTGCCCTCTATTGAATGGAATCAAGAAGCCTGAGAGAGGTTTTGGGGGCACCACTCCAGATGTGGGAACAATATCCCATCGCAGGGCGGATTAGCGATTTATACAGAGTGAGCAGCTGTTTGGAATAAAAGTAACGCCGAGAGCGAAAGAGAAAACCAAGTTTTTTAGATGCAGAGGAAGCAATATTTGTGATGTGCTTGTGCCAAGAGAGATTAGAAGGCAGAGTAATCCCCAAAAGAGATATATCATTTTGCCTAGAAATCGGAGTGTCACTAAAGATAAGCATAGGAGCAGAAGAATCCTTTTTGCGAGATATAAGACAAGACTGAATTTTAGAAGGGTTAAAATCAACTAAGTTGTCTTTTTCCCCACTGGAGATCGGCATTTAAGGAATTGGTAGCAGATTTTCGAGAAGTTGAAGCTGATTGAGCAGGACAAACTTTCTCAAAATGGAAAGTGGAATGCAATGTGCTATCATCGGCAAAACTATGGATAGGATTTCCGTCACCCTCAGTGAGCGATCAGAGAGAAAACTGGATAACCAATTACTAAAAACAGTTGGAAAACCATAAGATGGAAGCTTGTTTAGAAGACCTTTATGCCAAGCACGATCGAAAGCCTGTGAGATGTCAAGAGCAACTACTTGTGTTTCACCGAACCTTTCCATTGAATTAGGCCATAAATGGGTAACATAAGCCAGAATATCACCAGTGGATCGACACTGACGGAATCCATATTGGCGATCGTTGATCAGACGGAAGGTTTCTAGGTAGTTTAATAGTTGGCGGTTAATTGAGTGTTCCATTAGTTTAGAAAGAGTAGAAGTAATTGCAATGGGGAATAATTGCAAAGTAATTATTTGTTCATGAATCGATATGCAATCTGCAACATAAAAATTTCTTTCACCTAAAACCAACTAATTCAGTTAAAAAGCTCTGAATTTCCTCCGACCATAAGTAAATTTAGAATAAAAGCTTCTGGTATATGTGAACTACAAAGTTGGTGTTGTGAAAATCCTCAGTTGCGTGCGTAGCAAAGAGCACGACTTAATTTGCTACAAAATGCGTTGATCTCCTAGGCTAAGTCAGTTGGTCTGAGGCAACTGAATTTCTGTGAAGGAGATTTGAGGAACTTGTTTTCTCTATAGTTCCTCAGATCTCCTTCACGGAAAGAAGTCTACGCCTAAAATATTAAAATGCGGGCTGCTACAATAACTTGCTTCCTTGCATCATTTTGCTAGTACTGATGTCAACCCAGGAGTTTTATAAAGCAGCGTATTCTGGCAAAAGGCATTGTCTTTATTATTATTTTTTAAATCAACAGTTTATTTTTTATTCGTAAATAATAATTACTCATCTTTAATGTGATAATAATGTTTTTGAAAAGTCTGCACTATTCAAGGATATTTCAGAATGTGGTAAATATTAAGCGTTAGTAGTATGATTATAAAGTGTATTATTTTTTTAATGCAAGACAGTAATAATTTCACTCTTTTGCCTGGCGGTACGCCAGGTTCTCCGATTAACTTGCTTATTATATTTTCATGATCTTTTGTTTAGTTTGTTAACTCACCCATCAGAGTCAATAAGCTGTAGTCGCTTTTCAGCTCCATTGTGGGCAACGCAGTTGCTGACAAGAATATCAAAACCAGCTGAAAAAAAAGGCACAATTTTAATGGAATAAACTTTTTAATAACTTGAATAAATTTTAATGGAATAATTGTATAAACTTTATGTAAGTCAGTTTATCACATTTGGAGTGAAATTTCACTCAAAATATAAAGTTTCCAAAAAGGTTTCCATTTCTTCATTTCTTTCTCTAAAGATAGATCAGCATGCAAAATCAAGATTTCATCTAAATCACAGCAGTACTTCAATGAGTAACCAGTATTAAACAGTTAAGAAAATATACAATAAATGCGACCGAGAGGTAAGCTAGTGCAGATTTCTTTATATCATATGAAATTAAAATAGTTAAGCACATGAGGAATCATATCATAATGATAGCAAATACGCAAACAGGGCTCGACCAGTGGTCGTCGTGGTGACTAGTTTTACAGGTCAGTTCAGCTGCTGCGAGGATGAACCGCCGTGTTTTTTTTTTTATTATTATTATTATTCCACGATTGCTGTGATCTGTATCTTGCAAGAATTGCCACGACTTTCGACAAAGGCTCAATATGATAGACTCTTACTATCTACAGCATTATTTTACAGAATGAATCTTATTGAATGAAGGAATTTTAAGAACAACCATAGCCCAACCAATCACACCCCGTTTTCTTTAGTATAGTACGGAAATTTAAGTTATCTGGAGAGCATTTCATAATTAGTTTTTTATTAACAATACAAAGTGTGTTAGTTGTCTGACGGCACCAAGGGTTTCCCCCATCTCCGCGTTGTGTACTCTGTGTGGGCCAGAGATTTAATTAACATCGATACATTGAACTTTGTCCCTTTTTTTTTAATTGATCAGTGCAAAAAAAAAAAAAAAAGACATATTCAAATATATATTCACTCATGCATGCCAACAAATAAATAGTTATTCGCATGCACGATTGCTGTAAGTCGGGTATTTGCAACTTTAATCTAGAGTGGCTCAGCAATTTAACACCTTGTTCTTTTTCGATTTCTGTTGCTTCGATATACAAGTAACGGTTAATATATCATTTATAGTTAATTTAACATATAGATAGAAGCTAACCGCTTAAATAAATTAAAAAGCTTTCAATTATCAATATAGAGTTCAATATAGGCCTCCGTAGCCGGGAGTGCAGTAGCACACGCTCTTTGAATAGACCGGGGTTCAAGCCCCTGAATGCTAAATACAGTCGAACTGCCAACCCGCACTGGACCAGCGTGACAGATTGCGGTCCATTTCGCTCAACAGGCCCCGTTGAGGAGGCTTCCATCCTGCAGTGGATTGATAATGGCTGCAGTTTATATTTTATAGAGTTCAATTGTAATTGAACACTGTTCACCACTTCAACAAAAACTTCTTTGAATTTGTTTCCTTTCTTAAAATAGGAAAACTTTACTAATTTTGGGTCGAGAAAAACGAATGACTTCAGAATTTTTTTATTAGCTCTAGGTTTTGAGATACAGTACTTTCGCTATTGTCTAAGAATATAGTAATTTCAGTAGTAGTCTGAGTGAAAAGTAATATTAAAACTCCCATATTTACGTTTTCTTGATAAAACATAAATCACAGTTGTTTTTAATTAAAACGTAAAAAAATAAGAACACAAGAAAATTGCATAGGAACGGACGGAAAGTACTTTCTCAAAATGTGGCCTATTCACGACAGCGCCTTCTTTTCGCTTGTAATCCACTTCCTGGGCATCTCTTGTTATTGTCCAGCAGTAGTAGGCAACCATAGAAGCGTTCCGCCTACCCTGATATCTTCTTTCCATTGCTGAAATGTCTTGGTGGAATCGCCCACCGTGCTCGTCACTCACTGCACCACAGTTGTCAGGGAAGAAGTCCAGACGAGAGTCGAGAAAGTGGATTTTCAGTGACGCGTTGCAGCCTAATTGATGATATGTTTCTAGAAGGTTGTTCAGTCTCAACACAGTTTCCAGCTCTTCGGTTTCCCAGGAAGTCGTGGACAACACATTTAAAGGCTTCCCAAACTGAGTTCTGATTACCCTGGAGGACTCACTCAAAGTTTTCGTCGTTTAAAAGTTCACGAATTTGCGGACCAAGAAAGATTCCTTAGTTAACATCACACAACATGGAAATTGTCTTCACAGGTACTTGAAAGCTTCTACATCCTGGTTCAGCCCCTTAACAAAGTTCTTCATGAGTCCCAGTTTGTTGTGTAAATGGGGCAAAAGAATTTTGCTTCGATCAACCAAAGGATTGGGCTGGACATTTTTTTCCCTTAGAGGCCAGACTTTTCTCTTGTAGTGTGAGGATCGCCTCAAAGGTGTTACTTGTGCAAATGTCCGTTCCGATATTCCCTGTCAGTGACTTGGTAATTTGGAATCTCCTCTTTTCGATCTTCTCTGGCTTAAAATCTCTCTACCCCATTCTGTCAGATTCATCCGTTGTCGCTACCGTTCTCCCAACTCCACTAACCACTTGGAGCTCTTTTGCAAAGAGTAAAAGAGCAGGTCAAGTTGCAAAGAGCTCTTTTGCACTCTTTGAAACTTCAGTTTCTCCAGTCCAACCTTCCTAACAGTGAGGTAATTTTTCTTGGTGATTTTTATGTTCACAACTCCAGCTGGCTTCCGTTTTCTAGTCACACTGACCCAGCTGTTCGAGATGCTGAGGCTTTTGCAATTACTAATGACCTTTCACAGATTGTTCATTTACCTTCAAGAATACCGGACAATCCTAACCTTACAGCCAACACGCTTAATCATTTCCTCGCAAACAACCCTTCTAAATACACGGTCGAAGTGAGAGGTCCTTTAGGCACCTCAGATCACAACTTGGTGATTGTCTCTTCTCCAATGGAGCCTTTATCTCATGGCTATTCCCAACCTCGTATTGTTTGGCATTACAAGAATGCAAAATGTGATGACCTGCGAGATTTCCATTCTTCTTTTTCTTGGTCAGATTACTGTTTCAAAACTTCTGATGTCAACGTTTGTTGAGATCGTGTCAGTGAAATTATTCTTGCAGGAATGGAATCCTTTACCTCACATTCCACTTTAAAATCTCGTCCTTTATCTAAACCTTGGTTTCCCAATAAATGTGCTAAGGGTGTTCAAGAGAAGAACGTCGCATATCGTAATTGGCTTGTTTCTAATTCTTCAGTTACATTTTCTGCCTACACCAAAGCTCGCAACAATTGTAAAGCAGTTATTAATCAGTCCAAACTAGAGTTTGAACAGGATAGGAGTAGAAAACTTGCTTCTTGCCCTAATGGTAGCCGAGCATTCTGGTCTCTTGCCAAAGCTATTGGCCGCAACTTTTGTCCATCTCTGTTCCCATCCCTGTCCAAACCAGATGTTTCTTTTGTCAATTCAGCCAAGGATAAAGCTGACCTTCATATTTTCCCTCCAACTCGCGTATAAATGATCTTGGTAAAACACCTCCCACCATTCCCAACACGCTCCATTCAATGCCTCCCGTGGTCTTCCGTAAAAAGGATGTCAGAAGGATTTTGACGAATTTTGATGCTAAGAAAGCTCCAGGTCCCGATGGTATTTCTCCACTTGTTCTCAAAACCTGTGCTCCTGAACTTACTCCTGTTCTTTACCGGCTTTTTTTTCACTTTCTTATTCCAAAGGTGGTTTTCCTTCAGCTTGGAAATTTGCTCATATCCAGCCAGTTCCTAAAAAGGGTGACAAATCCCTCTCATCCAATTATCGTCCCATTGCAATGACTTCTACTCTTTCTAAAGTAATAGAGAATTCAATTAACCGCCAACTCTTAAACTACCTAGAAACCTTCCGTCTGATCAACGATCGCCAGTATGGATTCCGTCAGTGTCGATCCACTGGTGATATTCTGACTTATGTTATCCACTTATGGACTAATTCAATGGAAAAGTTCGGTGAAACACAAGCGATTGCTCTTGACATCTCAAAGGCTTTCGATCGTGTTTGGCATAAAGGTCTTCTAAACAAACTTCCATCTTATGGCTTGCCAACTGTTTTTTGTAATTGGTTATCCAGTTTTCTCTCTGATCGCTCACTGAGGGTGATGGCAGATGGCTCTGTCTTCTGACTTCTCCACTAATGCCGGTGTCCCCCTAAGGTTCAGTTCTTTCCCCCCTCTTTTCCTCTTGTATATTAATTACCTTTTTCCATTGACTGGAAATCCTATTCATAGTTTTGCCGATGATAGCGCATTGCATTCCACTTTCCATTTTGAGAAACCTTGCCCAGCTCAATCAGCTTCAACTTCTCGAAAATCTGCTACCAATTCCTTAAATGCCAATCTCCAGGTAATTCCCCATTGGGGCAAAGACAACTTAGTTGATTTCAATCCTTCTAAAACTCAGTCTTGTCTTATATCTCGCAAAAAGGATTCTTCTGCTCCTATGCTTATCTTTGGTGACGCTCCGATTTCTAGGCAAAATACATCTAAAAAATACTTGGTTTTCTCTTTCGCTCTCAGCGTTACTTTTCTTCCAAACAGCTGTTCACTCTGTACAAATCGCAAATCCGCCCTACCATGGAATATTGTTCCCACATCTGGGGTGATGCCCCCAAAACCTCTCTCAGGCTTCTTGATTCCATTCAGAAGAGGGCGGTTTGGTTAATTAATGATTCCTCTCTAACAGAGTCTCTCCACTCGCTGTCTGTCTCATAGACGTACTGTTTCTGCTGCATGCCTCTTCTACAGATACTTCTATGGGCACTGTTCTTCTGAATTGTCTTCTATAATTCCCGCTCTCTCTTTCAAAACAGTCCGAACACGTGCCGCCAACATCACAGAACCAACTTTTCATCTTCCTCGTTTATTCATTCAACTGCCGTTTTCTGGAACAACCTTCCTTCATACGTATTTTATGAAAATTACAGTCTATAGAAGTTCAAGTCCAATGTCAACAAATATCTTCTTTCGTCTTCTCAACCTCCAACCCAAGCCAGGTACTCTAATACCTCTCGTGTTTGGGTTTACATAAAAAAAAAAGCCTTAACAGCCGTGAAAATAAAACTGTTAAGCGCCTCAATAGATTATTCTGTAGATATTCAGACCATATTTAAAAGTCTATTAAGAATGTTGTGCATCTTAAATTTTCGAAACCTTCATCTCTGAAAAAGATGAGTAAGATCAGAGGATAAAGACTTCGGGCCTCCACAGCGAATTCATCTTCCAGTCAGTTAGCCTTCAACTACATTTTTCTGAGAAAATAACCTATGGGGGAAAAGTTCACTATTCTGTTTTTAGTGTCTGATAAACTTTTAGATACTGGCATTATTGAGGTTCTCCGTTTTTTTTTTTTAAGTGGGCAGCATTTCATCAGTAACGCACCTCTTTACATCTCGATCAGTCTTTTTCAGAAAGTTTCCATGAAATGTGATACGTCCTTATAGTTGTTTAAAACAACTAAATTCTATAGCGTTTCATCTAAAAGAGGTTCGATATTACAGGATAATTCGAAATTATCTTCCCACTTTCAAAAATTTGCTGAGAGATTTATCAAGGCACTGAAATGTAAGTTACATTTACGGTTAGACCACCATACTCATTCTGGAAGACTGGAACTTGTGGGTTGGTCACTCACACACTAGTAAGACTTTTGAATTTATTGGATGATTGTTTTCTACTGCATCATGTTCGAGAAGCAACCAGAGGGAGAAGATTCTTGATCTGATTCTCAGCAGTGATTATTCATGCATTCTTCTTCTTCTTTGGTCCTTAGCTGGCAGCTGGGGGAGGCGGTTGGCCACGCAACCAGTATGCTGCTGTAGGTGCCGCAGGGTTTCGGACTTGCTCTGTGATGTTCTTCCATACCTTACGATCCATTGCTTCAGTCCTGGCCTGGTTAAGGTCGAGACGTCGGCTCTTCAAGTCATCTTCCACTTGCTTGGCCCACGTTTTCCTAGGTGCGGTCCGTTGGATGCTCCATTGGGTGGGTCGTTGTCTCCAAAGGAGTGTGGATGGTATTCTGTTCGTGCCCATTCTACATACGTGGCCAAACCATCTGAGCCTTCGCTTCTGGATTTGGTCGGCAATGGTTGGTTGCTGTTGGCATCTGGCGCGGATGGTATCATTAGTGATGCGGTCGCGAAGAGAGATGCCCAAGATCTGCCGCAGGCATCGCATTTGGAATACCTCAAGTTTGTTCAAATCTAACTTGAGACAAATCCATGTTTCCGATCCGTAAAGAAGAATGGGCAGGATCAAAGTCCGGAAGAGTCGGATTTTAGTCTTTGTGGAAATGTTGGTCCTCTTCCACAGACACCATTTGAGCGAGGCGAACGCAGTGGCCGCCTGTCCAATTCTGCTGTGGATTTCCATGGTGAATGCAACTTTCTTCTCCTGGACCAGAGACCCAAGGTATTTAAAGTCCTGCACTTGCTCGATCTGGACGCCTTCGAGATAGATGGTGGCTTGCGATCCATCTGTTGTCAGGACCTTTGTCTTACCAGCATTGATCTTCAAACCGTATGGCCGGGCAATGCGGGCAATGTCGTAGAGGATGTCCGTGGCTTCAGCGTCGTTACCGGCAAGGATAGCACTATCATCAGCAAACATCAGGTCAGTCACATACTGATCCTTGTCATATTGTATGCCCTGTCTGTTTCTGAATGCTTGCCTCATAATGGCGTCGACCACGATGTTGAAAAGCAACGGGGAGGCTACATCCCCTTGGCGGACTCCAGTTTGGATGGTAAATTCCTCAGATAAATCGTTCTGGATGCGCACGTGGCTGGTTAAACCGTTGTATGCAGTTTGGAGGAGTGTGATGACTTTTCGAGGTACATGTTCAACCTCTAGTAGTTTCCATAAGGCAGGCCGGTGGACACAGTCGAAAGCAGACTTAAAGTCAATGAAAACAATGACGGTTCGCTGTCCACACCAGATCCTCTCCTCCATCAGCTGACGAATGGCAAAGATTTGATCACAGCATCCTCGCCCGGGTCTAAATCCTGCCTGTTCTTCTCGACTGGTTTGCTCGCGATGTTGTTGCAGTCTTGACTGAATGATCTTCATAAAGACCTTTCCGATGATGGAAAGGAGGCTGATGCCACGGTAGTTCTTGC
Source organism: Mastigoproctus giganteus (assembly GCF_048544385.1). Taxonomy (NCBI): domain Eukaryota; kingdom Metazoa; phylum Arthropoda; class Arachnida; order Uropygi; family Thelyphonidae; genus Mastigoproctus; species Mastigoproctus giganteus. The sequence goes on along the minus strand of NC_143576.1, from coordinate 89,312,162 downwards.
AGTCCCGGTTATCACCCTTCTTGTGGATCGGTACGATAATGGCTTTCCTCCATGTTAATGGAATTTGTTCAGTGCACCAGATGGTTTTGAGGAGTGAGTGTAGTCGGCGAAGCAGTACATCTCCCCCGGCTTTGATCGATTCATGCATTAAGAATTTACAGATAAAGAAACCACTAGGTAGCATTGATCACAGTGTACTGATGTGGGATTTACTTAAAGATGTAACTACCATCAGTGGTAAAGGGAATAGCTTTTGCTTTCATAAAGGCGACTACAGTGTTCTCCGAGATTTTTTAATTTCTATACAGTGGGACCAACTAATGATGTTTCCAACAGCAAATTCTAAATGGGAAACATACAACGAAGTAATCTTGGATGCTACTAGGCTTTTGTTCCAATTAAGAAATGCTGCTCTAGGTTCAGGCCTAAATGGATGTCAGATGAACTAATGAAACTCGTGGCAGAGAAAAAAATGCATGGAAAGCACATAAATTGTCAGGTGACACAGAAGCTGATGGTAGATACAAGCTAGTCTGTAATCAAGTCACAAAGGAGGTTAGGCAAGCGAAGGCAGATTATGAAAAATCTTTGGCAAAGGATGCAAAGAAAAACAGCAAAGACTTCTTTACTTATATAAACTCTGAAGTGGAGATGAATTAGATTGGTCCAATTGATATCAATGGTTTGACTGTAGATGATCATTCTCAGATAGCTGTCGAACTAAATGAGTATTTTGCATCTGCATACACAAATGAGAAGTTATTCAAGGAGGAAAGGGCCAGATGTTTATCAAATTCTAACATGGAGTTAAATGATTTTGTAATAACTGAGAGTAAAGTGGAGGAGAAATTGTTGAAGTTGAACATAAGAAAGGCACGTGGGGTGGATGGGATCTATCCAGTTACATTAAAGGAGGCAGCAAAGGAAGTAAGCAAACCCTTAGCTATAATTATGAGAGCATCCTTGGACCTCGGTGGAAGTCCCCACTGACTGGAATATCCAAATGTATCTCCAATTCACAAAGGGGGATCAAAGGGTGACACAAGTAATTACAGACCTGTTAGTTTCACTTTTTTTACCAGGGTAAAATAATGGAGTCAGTGGTTAAAGAAGTGTTGCAGGATCATTTAGACAAGACAGCAGTAATAATTCAGACACGGCATGGGTTTATCAAGGGGAAGTCTTGTCTGATCAATTTTATTGGATACTATGATGTGGTCACATAGGAACTGGATGCAAAAAATAATTTTTATATCGTATACCTGGATTTCAGGAAAACTGTTGCACATGGAAGACTACTGTTCAAATTGGAGCAGTATGGCATTAAGGGCATGTTGCTACAATGTATAAAAGGATGGTTGAGTGGGAGAAGACAGAGTGGTGATCAGTGGGTTCTGCTCTACGTGGACTAATGTTATTAGTAATGTCCCTCAGGGTTCGGTTTTGGGCCGATTGTTGTTTTGTATATTTATCAATGATATTGATGAAGGTACATCAAGCTTAATGTCGAATTTTGCAGATGATACGAAGATTGGCAAGGTTGTTAATAACAGTATGCTGCTGGAACAAGATTGGAAAAGTTGGGGAGATGGACTGAGAAGTGGCAACTGAAGTATAACATTTACAAATACTAAGTACTGCATATGGGTAGCAGTAAACCCAGAGAAATATACCAACTATGTGCTGTTACACTCAGGGTAATGGAGAATGAGGGAGACCTGGGGGTAATTGTGCAGTCAGATATGAAGTTTTCTGATCAGTACAGATATTCCAAAGGCTGCCAAAGTAGATCATGGGATCTTGTAAATGATATACAGGAATTTTGCGAGCACGGATAAGGAGGTGATTATCCCCTTGTATAAGGTAATGGTCAAGCCACACCTTGAGTACTGGGTACAGGTCTGAAAACCTCATTTTAGGAAGGATGTAGAGTTGCTAGATCGAGTACAGAGACGGGTAAGAAGACTGGTGAAGGGAACAAAGGGTGCTCTTATGAAGAATGGCTTAAGTTCTGCAAATTGCATCTTCTGAAGACTGCGAGGCAATCTGATTGAAGTCTATAAGGCCTTGAATGGATGGAGCAGGCCCAATGCTGATGGGATTCTTCCTCTTGCTCAGATTACAAACCTGAGGTGGCATAGATTCAAACTAGGGAAAGACAGTTGTAGAATAGATATGTGGAAGTCTGCCTTTAGCCAGCGGGTAGTTGATTTATGGAACAAACTTCCATCTTTTGTTGTGGAAGTTGATAGCTTAAATAAATTCAAGGCAGAACTAGATAAACATTTGGAATGAATGGATCAGTGAAATACGAAGGGTTTTTTTTTTTTTTTTTTTTTTTTTGGCTGATGCTGTTTAAGCTTGCTTTCTTGCGTCATGTGCCTCTACTAATGCTTATATGAAAATTACACGTCATTCAATGCCTTATCTAATCTCTTCTGAGATGTCTTGTTTCCAAGACACCCACACACCTGTAATTTCTCCTCATATGGACGCACCTTTGCTGTTCGCACTGGGTAGTTTGTCCTTGAACTCTCCTAAGGTGCCTCTTGTCTTTTCTCAAATGTGGCCTCCAAAATTCCTATTGTCTCACCATAGTGATCAGAAGTAAAGACTGTAACCTTATGTTGTAAGCAACATTTTCTGTAAGTTTCTTGGAACGTGTATTTCTGAAATGATTTTCAAATACCCTTTCTTGATCAAAGGAAAAAGGCGAGCAGTTTAAGCATATTAAAAGTGTAATCTATTCAAATTCATCTTGCCAAACGTAAAAAAAAAGCACAAATTGCCATGTTTTCTACAAAATTTAAAAGGAAATTAGTTTAAAAGAAATGAAGAGTCTGCCTAGTTTAGAAGTTTCGGACGTTATTACCTTGAGCTTCCCCTTAAAATATTTCATAAATTTCATGCGCCCATCTTCGAGAACAAATCATATAAGATTTGACATAATTTAGCCATACTTTTATATATTAATATATACTTCGATACATTTTAACCTCAAAGATTAAAATGAAATGCGATTCATACCTGGATTAAAGAGATGATTGTCCATATTTTGTTAAAAAGTGCTTTATAACAACACGTCCCCTGCAAAAAAAAAAAGAAAAAACACACACACAAGGCAATTTTCTGTGATGTGGTACCCTTTTCAGTACTCGCTTTTAACTAGGTAAAGGGCCGACCGGGCTAGCCGGATGGGTAAAGTGCCTGCCTGGCAACCCAAAGGTCGCGGGTTCGATTCCCGCCTCGGGCTTGGATCAAAGTACTGAAAAAACCTTGGGAGGTGCATTATGGCCACAGAAGCCTATGCGCCAACAACTACAAAAAAAAAAAAAGAAAAGAAATAAATTTTCTCTGTATACTCCGGGACGACCGGACAGTCAGAAGAGTTCACAAGAGCGAGAAAATGCAAGTGATGGAACTGTAATTAGCAGTCACCGGCTTGAACCCCACTCACTCAAAGCACATGTACTTATGTACTTACCCTCACGCCTGACCAGTCTCGGCTACGACTTTTACCTATCGCGTCTCCTCATTCTTGTATCTTTTTTTTTTTTTTTTTCCTTCTTTCGAATAAAATCGGTTATTTGAAGTTTTTTCCTCCTTCCAATAAAATGTTAGCATCAAATTCTTCAACCCAAATATGACAAAAATGTTTCCCACGACAACTAGCCTAAACCTAAAAATAAGAGAGGTAGATCCCCCTGCTTTTTAAATGAAACATCTTGCGTGCAGAATGAGGGCATATTTTTTCATGCCGAAAAAGGATACAGTAACAAAGCACTGTGTAGTAGGATACTACTTTTAATTACTCAACTGTTTTCACTCTTCATCTGAATCAGAAGGGTCAGAGGAGTGCCAACCATTACCGGTCCTTCTACAGAATTACCAGAACGACCGTATCCATGCCTAACTTCCATGATACACTGTGGTGGTGGAAGCGAAAATACCATTGGGCTTCCGGTATTTGTCCTGGAAAAAAGAAAAAACAGTATTTAGTAAAACGATACGAACAGAAACAGTAATTGCAAGTTTAACTTTTATTTCCCAAATGAATTTCGAAACATTAAAACTGTAAAATGAATCCAGTGTATTTTTCTATCACTGACGTTATGAATAATATATTGAAATAATCTACTTATTACAGGAAAATCTTAATTCCAAATTAGTGGTCCAAAAATTGATTACATCGAGTTATGAACTGTCCAGTATTTCATTTTGTCTCTAGAATTCCAGTGGCTATAGAGCTGTAAAGTAAAAACTTTTTATAAGCTTATGATTGTTCTATCTTGTTACTTTATATAAAATAATTTGTGAAATACATTCTGAATGTGTTTTTACCTCTGATCTTCCTCTGTGGGTTAAAATAGATTAGAGACACGAAGCTCTTTTAAACAACAGAAACTAAAAACAACGCCGCCATCGTTGCGGTGCACTCTAAGTATGCTATGCTTTTATAAAATGTATACGTACTTCTCTTGTTCATTGATTCAAATTGAATATAGTAATAATGCCCGGTATTGCATATGTATTTTGTCTTGCTTTTATTTTCTTTCTAAGTCTTCACTTATTCGAAGTAAATGTTTCAACCTGCAAGCAACATTATTATTCGTAACCAAAACCTCCAAACTTAAGAAAAAAAAAAAATTTAAATATATTTCATGTTCTTCCTGATCTGAAAAGGCATTTTCAATATATTTCCTTGCTTTTTATTGTCATCTTTAATCCATGAACCAAGTAAAACCCATACTATCATACTCTCACCACCGAACTTCTTGTTCATTAAATGCAAATGGGCCTGTGGCACTGGATTCCATGACTTAAAGAAAATAATACAGTATGTATCCGTAATTAGAATTTTAATGACAAAGAATAAATAAATTTTCTGTTTATACTCCGGGACGACCAAACGGTCAGAGGAGTTCACAAGGTATACAGATTACAAGAAACAGCACCGTATTCAATAGTCACGGGCTTGAACCCCGGTCACTCAAGACACGTGTACTTATGCACCCGCGCGCCTGACCACTAGGCTACGGCGGCCTCTTGATGCTTTCAGGGAAAATGGACCTCTTCCTCAGCAAACGTATACAGATTATAACAGAATATGGACGTTGTAGATAAAATTTCGATAGATATAAGAGCTCTGCGTGCTTTGATGCGTACATGGCCGCGAGATTGACGCTCATCTACTAGATTGGTGTTCATTGCTGGTACACGGACTTGTGTGGGTTTGCTGCCAGCGTTTATCAAGCTTCAAGATAGGGTGTAGCCTCGTGCCCTTGCAGCGATTCAAGGTTTTTGAATTGCATGATATATTCAACGATTCTAGCCAAAGGCGGTGTCGAGATTGGGCGATCACTTCGTAATCGCGTTTAGGGTTAAGGTCATGGTGGGTCGACCAGAAATGTTCCGCGATTGCGGAGTGGTCAGTGTCACCAAGGCGAATTGATTGTCATGTTCTGCAAGGTGGTCTTGAAGGCGTCTCGAGCTCTCCCCTATATAGCAACTGCCGCAATCTTTGCAAGTTACGCGGTATACTACTCCGCTACGCAAAAGAGGGGCGACTGGAGTTTTCACGTTGGAAACCAGAGAACGTATGCCTCCTACCAGGTAATTGTACGCATTTTATGCGGTATTCCCGGAGGATTTTCGAGAACTGGCCGACATGTCCGGATAGTAGGGAATATATGCGGTAGGCATATTGTCATGTGGGGATGACAGCCTCGGGCAGGTCATAAGCTCTTGCGCTTGTAGCAAGCACTTGTCTAATATATGTGTTAGGTAACCAAAATTGACCAGGTCAGTTTTCACTCCGGAAATCTCGGTGCGCCTAGATTCCTCTGAGCTGGAATGACTCCAAGCTCGGAAGAATAGAGTGCGTGCTGTTGAGATGACAAGGGGCGTGGCGAAATCTGTAGTTGGTAAACTGTCCGCACCACATTGGCTTACGGTATGCCGAGGTTTACAGGTGTTGGCCCCCTCGGTTTACTAGAACATTTAAGAATGGAAGGGACCCATCCACCTCTAGGTCTAAAGTGAACTAGATGAATTGTGATAAAGAATTGAGGTATTCTTCTTCTTGTTCATTGTTGTCGCAGTATAATACAAGTCAAATCGTTATTTCAGCATGCCCAGGTTGGTTAGTTGTTGTAAGGTTTAGGCGCATCAGCAATTTAGGCCATATTGCATTGTGTACACTCAGTGACCACTGAATTCCGATCGTCCCATCCGTAATGGACTATTCCGCATACCTCGCATTATAAAAAACGTCTAGGGGCGCAAACTGAAGATCTCAGAGATGAAGTTTTCGCTATGCGAGAACAAAATAAAACCGTCAAGCATATGATAACAGACCTCTTTGACTTATATAAGTCTGACCACAACCTTGAACAGAAGCGATTGGCAAATCCGAAGCACTTCATTCAAATGGCTGAGACTAATGAACTGTTACAAAGAGAGAGCCAGCATCACCTCGAAAATGAGAAAGGACAAGTGAGCCTATCGAAAGTTAATGATCGACTACACAATACTTCTTCCAGAAAAGAACACCCTACCTCTATACATAATTGCCTATGTCCTGACCACCTAGCACAACTCTCAGGGCACCTTAGCCGGTCGGAACGAGTGCTTAGGGAGCTGACGTTACCACTGCAAACCAACTTGAGTAATCTAACTGAAGAAAACCAATATTTAAGATCCCAAAACCAAGTAATTTTAGACAAACTAAATAACGTAGAAACACAACTGCATGATTTAAAACAATTTGTTAGTGAAATGGGAATTCCAACAAGTCAACATTCACTAAAAGAACCAATATTAAACCATCCTTACCCCAACAAACCTCAAGAGGATAGTATGCCTACTCTGGATAGTATGCCTGCTACCACTGAGATTCCACCCCATGTGAACACAGGAGAGAAAGCAAACGAATGTGCCGAACTTCAGAAAAAAACATGCCAACAACAACTCGCTAAACAAAATTCCTACTCCACTAGGCTGCCATGTCCGCGAAGACCAGGTTCCCCAACAGTGACTGAAGCATCATGTACAAGAGGAATCATAGTCCGCACCCAGACCTCTGAAAGCCCCAAAATAAGCATAACGGATTCGACTTTAATTGAGTATCCCACACGTGCGGAAACAGTCCAAATTCCCGTAGTCGAAAACCAAAGTAAAAAATTTAAGCATGCCCCATTGAAAGCAAATCTCTCTCAGCGAACTACCAATGTATCAGTTGATACGAACCTCCCATTGATTACTCAGGAAAGAAGACTGGCGGACAAATACCATATATCAGCTGTTCGCACCGGAGAAAGGATCTTCATATCCAGACTGGGCCCTGAGACAAGAACAGAGAGTATTAAAAGTCTCTTTTTGATGGAATATGGGTTTGAAGTGGATGTAAAGAAATTAAGAACCAAACACCCATGCTATGCCTCCTTCCTAGTGACATGCACATCTAACGCGACTAATACTGTCATGGACCAGAAGAACTGGCCCCCAGGAACACTGGTAAAGCCTTTTAAAGAAAGACGCCCCGTGAGGGCGCACAGACAAAACCCACAATCTAATCCAACGTAGCAACTAATGACTAGTTTGGAGACTGCATCAAAGACTATGCAATTGCGGTATTTCCTACAAAATGTCAGGAGTTTATCTAATAAGCTACACTCCCTCCAAACACTTTTAACTCTCAGAGAAATTGATCTCATCTGTTTAACGGAGACCTGGCTGACAAATGAGCGACAAATTGATATACTTCTTAAAACTACCCCTTACAAAGGTATCGGAAACAGTAGAGGTATGGGAAGAGGAGGGGGCGTCCAAATATTCTTTCCAATCCAGTGGCAGGCGACTAGAGTGAAACTAAGCCAGTCTAACAATTTTGAAGCTTTGTGTGTAACGCTGATAAACCGACAAATGAAAATACAACTCTGTTTGGTTTACCTCCCTCCTGATCATTCCGAAGTTACACGGATTGAACTTCAGACCTGGTTAGTAACAAGCCTAGCCCCTAATCAACAAACTGTTGTAGGTGGAGATTTCAATATGCCAGTCCCAAGACATGTAAAAGCTCTACAAGGTTTAACGTTAACCTTGAATTCTTTAGACCTCAGGAGACATATCACACCGCCAACGAGAAAAGGTCAAGCTTTAGACCTAGTATTCCACAACTTTCCCAACTGTAATAACATACCCAACCCTTTCACATTCTCATCAGATCACTCACCTATCACCTGTACCTTCTCCATACCAACGTTATCGGGAAAGAAAATTAGAAATTACTTTTCGGATACTCACTCTGATCTGATTTTTTCTCCAAAATTCCTGAAACCTGATATAGTTATCAACCATCTCTCAACCATTAATTGGGATAATTTATCTTCGCTACCTGTTGAAGAGGCAATCCAGACCCTAGTTGAGCAATTGAGACATATCGCCACGATCGGAGCGTCTAAAGAAGTCAAAATTACTGAGAGAACCCAGCGGTGGTTTCATTCGGATATGAAAATTGCCTTTAGAAGTAAGCAAAGGGCATATAGAAAATGGTTAAAATCGAGAAGCAGTAAAGACCACGAAACTTTTAAAAGAGAGAGAGCTCGTTTCCTTCGCTTCAAGAGAGGAGCACATCAACAGTATATATTATCCCAAATTACAAAAACCAGGAGAATTTTCCCAAAGCGCAACAACCATCTCAACATGGATGAAAAGCTATTTAATGAGTGGACTCGCATTTCTTTCGATCATCAAGATGCGACCACTGAAGTTTCACCCCTACCTAGTGTAAACCAGAACACTCTTTCTGCCATGGATGATGTTATTATCACTAAGCGGCAGCTCATTGATGCCATAAATGGCCTGCCCAACAAAGCTACTAAGGGCCCTGACGGTTTACCGCTGTTTATAGTTAAGGTGTGCTCTGTGTACATAGTGGATCTTCTCTTAAACATCTTCCAGAAGATTCTAAAGACAGGCACCATACCGGAAATCTGGAAATCTTATTATGTCAAACCTGTCCCTAAAATTGGAAATCCCAAGATGCCTAAGGACTTCCGTCCAATCTCCATAGGGTGCACATTATTAAAGATATTTGAAAAACTCATACACCCAGTGATTATTCAACACTGTTTTGCTAACCGACCACCCTACCTCCACACAGTCCTGCACCATAGGTCCACGACCTCTAATCTCCTCGATACTCTCTTCAGAGCACAAAAAGCCTTGAATGACAGAGCCCAACTGGACATAATCTTCTTCGATATCAAATCTGCCTTCGATACTGTCTCCATTCCTACTCTTATACGCATCTTAATAGAATATTTCAAAGTATCTAACCAAATTGTCAGCATTCTGAAGTCCTTACTACAGCGGAGGCACTTAATTATAACCAACGGAACTCACCAGAAAACAACCTATGCAACGAGGGGTGTACCTCAAGGTGGGGTGATGTCGACAACCCTCTTTGCAATCCTACTTGAACCATTCCTCGCAAAAAATCCAAATTTTAGTTCCTTCGCTGATGATCTAAAATTCTTTATCAATTCAAAAGACCCCAAACAGGTACATGAAATTAACAATGAAACCTCCAAGCAGATTCAACAGTTAATTGACTTTTTACAGCGAGCTGGGCTCCAACTCAACAATGCCAAGTCAGCGCACATTACAATCACAAAGAGGAAGGTCAAGAATGACATTCGAGTTATGGTTCTTGGTGAGTCAGTCCCCAAAGTTTCATGTCATACTGACCTGGGACTAACGTGGGATGAAGACTTAAATTTCGAGGAACACTTCCTAAAGGCGAAGAAGAAGACCTATGCTGCTTTCTGGGCTATCCGCCAAGAGCTCGCAGGCTGTCACAACACCAGACTGATTGGACAATACATTAACAGATGTCTAACACCCATACCACTATATGCCTCAGAAATCTGGTCCTCTGCATCTACCTCTCGATGTAATAAATTTCTATCAATGGAATATTGGATTCTGCGGTGGCTGAACCGTCTGGGAGGGAACCCCTTCACAATCTCGAAATCCATTCTCCTAGCCAACCTAGGCATGACCTCCTGGAAGCTCATTGTCCTCAAAAAAAATCTGTCAACGCTTGCCAAGCTGCTAACTCGCCATATTGATGCCCCATCAATAGAAGATATCATCGCACTAACAAGAGTAAGAAATAGAAGCCATCACCCACTTAGGATGAAGCTATCAAACTTGGACTCCCTAAAAGGAATGTTCCCATGTAACACCATTGAACACTTCAACACCTTCTCCATTGATCCTGTAAAGTTTGAAGTCAATAAAACCTACAGAAGCCAAATTATAGACCAAATCTGGACTAAATCACCAGGATTGCTGTGAAAATTGAGCAGTTTTTAATAGAAATTTGATGATATGACCAAATAAAATGCAATAATGTAATGAATATAAATAATTTGTTATGTTAGTTACTGATAAAGAAGTCAACCTATGTATTTAACTCTGAAATTATCAAGATATGTTAATTCAAAGTGAATACATTTAGTAAATGTATATATCTATTTAATAGTTTTTATTATACAATAATTATATTGTAAAGAGCTGAAATTTTGTACAAAAGTGTATAATGTATATTTTATAATTTCTGTATACCCTTCTAGCCTATTTGCTGTACAGGGGGTGAACCTTGTGTTAATAAACTGATAGTAAATAAAAAAATAAAAATAAAAAGCCGAACAGCTTCATACGCTAGAACCGTAGTTATTTGTATCCGGTCGTGCAAATCAAAGTGATGAACTAGCAGTTATGGGACGTAACAAAGATACCACGGAGTTTAAAAATGGTATGATTGTGGTATCTCGTGCGCCCATACGAGAAACGGCACGTTTGGTCGGTTTCTCGCAGCCCACTGTGTTTAAGGTGTACAAAAAGAAAATTGTCAAACCACTTCCGCCGACAGAACTGTAAAGGCATACCAAAGGTGGACGCTCGTGGTGAGCGAAGGGTGCAGCGCGTTGTACGGGCTGAACTGCAGGTCACTGTGCGACATTTGACATTGCAATACAATTGGGGAAATGCAAGAAAGATATCCCAAATGACGGTTCCTCACACTCAGACATGTGGGGTTCCACAAGAGACTACCCTCACCGTTGATTATCGTCGACAGCGAATGCTATGGTGTCAACAACGCGCTGTTTGGAGGCTGAAGGACTGGAAACGAGTGTGCTGGTTGGATAAGTCCAAATACCTGGTGGAGTACACAGACTGAAGCCTTCGTGTGTAGCGCATGCAACACGAGTCCATGGACCACCGTGCATGGTTCCCACTATCCAGGCATCTGGTGGTTGCTTACTATGGGGCATGTTTTGCTGGCAAGAGCTAGTGAGTATGTACCAACATTTTTACTGGTGAGGTATACCGGCAGCTCTTATGAGACAATGTGCATGCACACTGCCATGTTGCATTTTTTACTCGGAAAGAAATGGGATCTTCCAAGACGGTAATGCGTCGTGTCATCGGGCCCTCACTGTGCAGTGGTTCGAAGAACACAGTGAGGATATTATCTTGATTAGCCTCCAAATTCACCTGACCTCAATCCAATTTGAACACCTGTGGGATGTTTTGGAACGGAATTGAGGCGTATGGACAAGCAACCGTCATCCATTCCTACACTGTGGAAAGCCTTGCAGGCATCATGGCTGCAGATCCCTACAGTCGTCTTCAGACATCTAATAGTATCGGTACCTAGGCGAATAGCAGCCGTTATTAGTGCGGTGGCCAAACACGGTATTAGATAGATGGTCATAATTCAGTAATCAGTGAGTGTATATTAACTCGACTCATCTGCAACACGTGACAATGATGAAAATGTTTTCAGCACCGGAAATATATTTTAATTGTTAAAATTAAGTCTGTAAATTGCGTGTGTTCTTGGTCTGTTTGCCGGACAAAAAACTAGAGTTTCCGGGAGAAACCTGAGTTTTTGGTTCCTGGGTTTCCTTTGAATTTCTGAGAATGTATCAATATGTGATATATTTATTGCAAAAGTATATAATATTTCGGATAAAAATTCTGTTTTAATTTATGACGTGAAAGATAACTTACTCTGCAGTCTTGATGAGCAGAACTCAGAAAAATGTTTACCATAAACCTCAGCACCCATCTACCGTTGAGATTTTGGGGGAGGTTGTGTGGCGATTTTTGTCAGCTAGTCTAGGATCGTCCCTGATTCTTTTATATGGTTTTTGTTTTTAGTTTAGCATTAGTGTCCTATTTTGTTTCATTTCTGTATATCTCATCCACAGATTTGTTTTCTTTTGTTTTAGTTTCCTCTGATATATTGCTCTTGTAAAGTATTCATCCAACCCGCATTTTCCTGTCTTTCTTGACTACATGCTTGTTGATGCATCGTTCGAAGAGTTCATTGATCTGGTTTACGGTATATTACTTCAAAAGTATTATTATATATGCTTTCTACGGTATACGTACAGGATGATCATTGTTTACACCCTCGTAAGTTAATATCGACAACTTTTTTTCTAAATCTCGAGATTTATATGTAATCTCTAGTATTCTTCATTCTCATTTTGGATGCCTTCTGGGTAGGATAATGGCTGTGTCACCTTCGACTCCTTGAATAGGCCGGCGTTTGAATCCCATGACGTTGAGCTACTTATTGAGCTCGTAATTTGGGAGGGGGGTTGAATAAGAAACCTTAAAACACACTTGGCACAATACATCGTGTTTCCAACGAGGAATTCCAAGTACTGTTCAGTCGAAGCTGTAGTTAATCGCTCACTGGCGGAGGGCGTAGATTTTTCAACACGCACAATATGCCCGTGAACACGTAGTTAGACAAATGCACAATACGGATATGAGTGACATGCTCAGGTGCCCTTAAAATAATTTAAATTTGGCACGATACATTGAGACATTCCAGGCCCCAGCTTCCTTACTGCTGGTTGGCATTGAAAAAAATAATAAATATAAAAATTTTTAAAAATCGTGCTCTTAACCATTTTAATAGAACTTTTGTGTTAATTGAAATTTACTCTTATGATGGATTGCCTTTTTTGTGGGGGAACATCTTTTATGTGGTGAACTTAAATATGAAAATTTTTTTACATATTTAAAGTAGATTTGGTTGACATTTACTGCCAACGTGCCCTGTAAAGGGTTAATTTAACAATAATGCAGTAATTTTTATATAACCAGTTCCTACAATCACTTTATTCTTTCCTTCCTCTAGACTTGACAACGATATAAGAACTTCGTCAAAATTGGCCTTTAAATGGTTGGATAATTGAATTTTTTATGTACAGTTTTCTTTATAGCTTGTCAGTGCTCGATAATTTTTTGTCTCTAAAAAATTTATGTGAAGTGCAGTGCTGTTTAATCTGTTATTAAAATTATAATGCTAATTCATAATCCATTATGGCACTTCCAAACTTTAATGAGCTCCACGGAAAGTCTTATAGGTGGAAATATTATCACCGTACCATTCGCACAACACATTGAAACGCTCTTGGAACAGTTTAATTCTAGGTTCCATTATTTTTCTGAATTGGAGCCAATTTTAACATTCTTAGCACGTATTCAGTTTAGATAAGCACCAAAGTTTGGTAATTGGAAATAATAATAAAAATTTTAAAAAATGCAAGATTATATTATTTTAAAATCACATCGGTTGATAAACTATTGGAATTTATCCGTCGAAAATGTGTCCCGAAATTTTTTCGTACTGTGCTTTGACGCACTCTTGCGAGGTGCTTGCTATTAAGAGAATATAAGTACCGGTCTAAAGTCACCAATTCACATTTAGATAGCTGCTTGAGAACAGGAAACTAAAGTTACTTTCTGAATTACAAATTGGTTGAAGATAAGCAACGCTCAAGTTTTATTTTTCATTCATGATAAATTTACTAATAATTTTTGTTTCTTAAATGTACATGAGGTTTCATTTTTTCAATAAATGTAATCATAGGCACGGACTACGGGTAAGAGAGAGAGGATGCCAGTCTGCTAAGGGAGGATACAAAATTATTGATACGGCTTCCCATCTGGTTCAATATATATTTCATACTGTGTTCTGTTATTAATTTTAAAAATGAGATCCCATGGATAAAATGGTTGCCCACCAATTTTAGATAATTATATTTTCTGTTTGCACTCTCACGGACGACCACACAAGACCAGAGGAGTTCCCAAATAGAGAGAATACAAGAACATCACCGCATTTAGTAATCACATGGGCTTGAACCGACGTTACTCAAACGCATGTACTCCTGCATCTTCGCACTTGACTACGACTAATTTCAAAGCATAATCTTGAAAAAACAATTCTGTCAGAAGGATAATGTAATACAAGATATTGCTCGATTATTTAGCTTTGAAGCCATAACGCGACCCCTAAATGTACTTCCGTATTTAGTGCACTAAACGTTACAGGAATGCACTCTATTCTGATATATTTAAGTGTCTTCAAAATTCGAAATGCACACATATCGTACGAAGCACTCAGTCTTATGAAAGATTTGGAGGATGCAAGACCTAGAAAAGCCAAATTTTTTTAAGCACGTCTTCGGAAAACCTGAACAAAAAATATAACAGCGATAATGTTAGCAGTATTCATCACACGACTTATGGTTATGGCATCACGAGAGAGAAGCAGGCGGAAACAAACTGAAGTATTCCATGATTACTGTAATTTGTTTCTTAAGGGAAGGGATGTGAAGTCATATCTCCAAAATTGCATGCAGTTTCTAGCAGCACGATACCTTGAAACCTGTTCAAATATACACCCTCCCTCGCATCTGTGGTTTCTTGTGTCATATTACCTGCTAAAGCGATAACACCGGGCATCAAAAAGCACGGCCCTTAGTGATGGTATGGTCAATGTTTCTAGCGACAGTTTTTTTTTTTTTGGTATTGCACAAAAGCGTTAAAAATCCGCAGGTGCTGAAGGTCATTAGTAATACTAGAGGGATTGCCGTGCTTTACGGAAGTAACGCATAGTCTGAAATCTTAAATGAGATGGTGGAAGACTTTAACCATACAGGACATTAATACACACTCCTCAGCAAAGATAACGGTAAAGAAAGTGAGGCCCGCATGAGACATGCTGGTTGTATCCTGATTTCATGTGATTTTGCTGACAATTAAAGAAAATATTTTATATGTGTAAAGAATTATATAAAATAAATATGAGAAAAAGAGACCTATAATACATTTGCTGCATAGAAAGGGATCTGGTGGAAATTGTTCATTTAGATTCAGTTTTCTTTTTCTAGATTGTAAATAAATGAGTTTTCAAGTAAAACGAAAACACTTAAGTTTTAAAGTCATAAAAACGCTAACTAAACTCGACAAACTGAGAAAATTATAATTTATTGGTTCCTAAGTGTAGTACAATTACTATGAAATAAGTTTTATAAATAGCGAGATAACCTTTCTCTAAATTCAACGACGTTTCGGAACCTCTTTGGACTCGGTTAGCAAGTATAAAAAGTGCTAATTTATAGTCATCACTAACATTATTGAAGATTCTTGGAGAAGACCGTAATAAGAAAGAACTGTTTACCTTCCTAAATAACATAGGAATATACCATAAAGTATAACAGGTATTGCAATAACGTTAGCATTTCCTATTAACCATAGAAAGATACAATATGGCCCTAGCATCCTATGTGTCGTTAAATCCTAACACAACAACGACAAGTATACAGAGAAGAAAACAGCGATAATATAAGTTTTAAAACTAAAATAACAGTTTTAAAATAGCATAACATCTTAATCAAAAAGTGATATTCCAGACGTTTTTAACCTAACTAAATTACAGAAACCAAAAATTGTAAAAGACAATAGGGTATTTTATTAAATAAAATATCCAAATATCAAACTGTTTTCTATGTACAGAAATTATCAGCTCTTTTAACTAATGTTAATAAAAAAAATTTAATTTTAAGTAATTCTGATTTAATATATATGCGTTTTGGTAAGAGAGCCCAGAAAGGTATCATAAATTCGCCGGATTTAGCACAAGATTATCTGGATATGTGCAACTTATTTTATAGTAATTGTACTAATTTTGTTATATAGTTCCTATATAATTCCAATAAACTATAATTATTTTAGTTAAAAATGTTTGTATTATATTACTTTAAAGTTAATTATGTACCATTCCATTCGTAACGGTTGGATTTTACCGCTGGAAAAGATGGCTAGCTGAGTAAAATAAAATTCGTTAATATCTGATACCGACAGTTCTAAAGAAAATGATAAATGTTACTACAAAACGAAAATTTTCAACAGTCGTGATTTTTACGAAAACTGGACAATTATTTATTGAAGTATAGCAAAGGTGTGAGTGCCTGTGTGTGTGTGTCATTTTTTCAGGATCAGATGATTTGAATCGCTGATGCAAAAAGCTCAGCCTCGAACATATCACTTATTCCCCATACCAAGACCCTTGGTATGGGGAATAAGTGATATGTTCGAGCATAAACAAAAAAATTATGAACAGCAAAGAGGGATCAGATTAGCGAAGATGACATAATTTAAATATTTGTACGTAAAACAGTCAATATTTGAAGAGCTGCTCTTTGTTACTTGCCTCCTGAGTATTTTGATAATAAATCGTTACTATATTTATAGAAATATTAAGTATAATTAATATGTACTGTAATTAATAATTATTATTTACATATGGCCCATGATCGATTTTTAGATAACTCCTTACTTGCAAAGGATTATACTCCCCTTTGCGCAGGAGAGGGAGAAACAGGATGATACAGTAGGGTATTTGGATGATACCCTGTATCATGCAAATACGCTATAGTACTGTTTTAATAAATAACTGTCCAAAAAGCTATTATTAAGATTCTTTATTAGACAATGAAATGCCCAAGACCTAATTTCTTATGGGTTTAGGTAAGATTCTTTAAGATTTATATGGTCGAAACCATGCTGATAATCATTGAATTGTTTGAACTGCGGCAAGGTATTGTGTAATTAGATAAAAATTTCTTTAAATTAATAATATTTGTGTAATATGAAGCTAGGCAATGCTAGGCAAAATATTTACTATTTGAGAGAAAAAGAGGGGCAAAAAATATATCTTATGCCGGTGTTTACCAGTACCGTACTTGACCTGATGTCCATTGTTCAGTCCAGAAGCTTCAGGAAGCTGTAACTCATCGCTAATTTTTGCTGCAAATCGAAGTACATACATAGCCTGTCAGCTAAACAATCGTAGATAAGATTTAGACTTTAAAAAAATGAAGTATAAATTGCATAATAATTTCAGTACAAGCCAGATGGCGTCTCTGTATAGCTAACAAATATAAGGTAATTGCTTTGACCAGTAGTGACATTGACCGTCGAAAGAGAAAGTGGCAGATCCGGTTTTGAAGCACGAAAAAATCATGAACCAAAAGAAAGTCAGGGAGGAGCTTCAAACAAAAACTTTGACTGAAAAAGTAGCGGATAGTCACGCAACCTGTATTACAAAATAAAAACTGCGCGTACTACATCTCATGTCAGTATTTTCGCGAATGCATGCAAGTTGTGTGGTGACTACCGACTTGTTTCAATTAATATTATTTCACTCATAATATGGCCAGTTTTATTTATTTTTTTATACATCTGTAAAGATGAGACGAAGTGTACAGCTATCGTTCTGAATGAAATATTAAATTGAAAAATATACACTTCGCATGGTGGATTTATGTTACTCAAAAATCCAAAATTCATTACAAAATGGAAAGAAAAGCCTCTTTTCCTTCGGCTGTACTCCTTTAAAAAGTTTTCAGGTTTTTCGCTTGGATACTCCTGATCTGGGTGAGGATCACCAAAAATATCGAATTATGATACCTGAGAATGATTAAATCAATAGATGAGAATTTGTGTGTGTGTGTTTGTGTGTGTGTGTGTGTGTGTGTGTTTGTAAAATTGCATATAGCGCCAAACTAAATAAATGGGAGAGCATTCAGAAATCTAGATGACTATTTGATTCAATTAAAAACCTAATTTCGGCACGCAACTTTTTTTTGAAGGCATTTAAAATTAATTCAATTTCACTCCCACCCTCAATTAGATATATAATGTTTTAAACTGATTTCTTTTTAAACCTTGCCGAAGGTCTTGTAATTCATAAATTATTTAAGTGTTTAAAGAATTTATGAATTACTTTTTAAATGATATAATGGCTTAATGATATAATGGGATTGTTATATCATTTTTACTTGATTTTCTTATGCTCTTCTCAGCACATTCAGAACACAGGATTTGTTTTTCTTTTCAACAGGAACATCTTGTGGGGGGGGGGGAATTTTTATAACTAACCAGAAACATCTTGTGGGGGGGGGGAATTTTTATAACTAACCAGAAACGACTTGGATCTTCCTCAGTTTTCTTCTGTAGGGAATTTTGTAGAGACAAGGTTCCATTATTCAGATTTCTGATATCAGAATTAAATTGTTTGCTGGAAAATTTTCGTTATTGTTGATTATTAAAGCAGTTGTAGTTCGGAAAATCTTTTCCAAATTTCTGTAAATTAATAAGTTAGGTAAACAACATTAAGAAATATTTGGATGAATATCTAAATATTTATAAATATATCAATATTTAGATATTCATTCAATCATCTTTAAGGATTTAGGAAAATTTTGGGTGCTTTGCTGTTATTAATTTCAAGAATTTTTAGTGGTGCAAGAGGAATGCATCTTTATGCGTTTTATTTTATAAATTGGCCATAAAATCTTTGATTTATAAAACATTTAAAGACAGAGTCCAGAATTTAAGTGCATTCTCTTTTAATGAAAACTTTTCGAACAGTTACTGCTTCTCCGGTGTATTAATTTCAAAATATTTTTCAATTAATATTATAATGATGCACAAAAAAGAAATTTGGCTTACCACAAAATATGTGAAACTTAGAGTGCTTAACAGTAAATAAAGAAAATATTATTAAGGGAAAGAGGGGTCGTGATTATTCCTAATTGTGAGTTAATTAATTGAGACTCTACACTATTTATCCCGTCTTGAATTTAAGTAATTATTACTGAAATGAACAATTTGAAACACCTCAATGACAAATACTTAATTCTCGATACGATTCGGGAACTCATTGTTTCCCGTTTTCAGGGCTGAGGGGTTAAGACATTGTAGGGGTGAATAAAAACATTGGTTTTAATCCCTACAATTTTCTAGAAATTTTTACCAAATTCTATTAATAATCTAATAATGTTAAATAATTAAAGTTGTAGAGGTTACCGATGGGGGTTACAGTTGATTGGTTTCAACATTGGGTTACAGAATAATTCCTTTATGGGTAATTCGATAACATTCGGCATTATTATAAGTGTTAATTACAATACATTTTTTGCAATATATAAAATTTCCAATTTGTAATAATTACAGCATTTTTACAAAGACTATTTTATTAATTAGTTAATTTATATAGTTTAGCTGTAATCCTTAGAGTTACTCTCCTATGCAATTAAGGTGGAAAAGCTTACTATTTATGCGAACCTGGATTGGAGTTTTCTAGGAAATACTTGGAGTAGTCTGATAGATTTTATATATAGGTAGAGTTGATTTTGGTGTGGCTAACGAGGTTTTTCTATGAGACGGTGTTTGGATACCAGGATATACACTGGTGTTCAAAGAAAGTGCATAACTCCTTAAAATTGTAATTGTCGTCCGAATAACTTAAGTATATGGCAATATTTCTTACAGATTGCATCATATGAGATTGACACGTGTAGGTGATGATGCAGTATTGCATCAGCTGTTACTTTCAGCTATAGAAGCACGCTCTGTAAGAGTTGCAGTCATTCCTTACTTGTGTCAGGATAGCGAGTTACGTGCAGTTCACGCCACGAAGAAAGAGTTCTATTGTTGCTTTACGTGAGGAAGGATGTTCTTCCCGTCATATTGCTTATAGTTGTTGTTATTTGGTTTTTAGGAGCATTAGCAACTAAGGCCATATTGCTCCGGGGATATGCGGTGGTCATACCCTGACCTTTCCGCATCTTCCGTATTTGGTGGTGACGGGCTCGAACCCCGGTCTAATCAAGAAGCGTGTGCTACGCACTGCTGCTCCTGCCCGCCTGGCTGCGGAGGCGCCTTATTGCTTATAGAGAGTCTTGTAATCAGTCGGAAAGATTTCTTTCCAAACTCAAGAATACAGGTTCTGATACAGGAACAGGTTCTGCTGATAGGAAAAAAGGAACCGGACGCAAACGAGTCTCTACGCCAAAATAAGCGCGTTTTGAAGCGCTTATGCCTTTAAAACCGTAAAGCACCTTCGTCTGAGCTGAAAAGAGAATGGGAAAAACATATAGGAGTGGTAGCAAGTGCAGTAACAGTCAGAAGACGCCTCTTCAGAAATGGACTTGTAGCCCGTCTTCCTAAGAAGAAGCCTCTCCTCACACAAAAAATGAAAAAGGCCCTTATACCAAATGAAAATTTGGTATAAGGAGCATGTCAAATGGATCCCCGAGCAGTGGAAGTCAGTTATTTTCTCGGATGAAAAGAAATTCAACCTATATGGCTCTGATAGGAGACAAGCGATTCGCCATAGACGTGGTGTAGAATACCATTCAGACTGTATGGTGTCTACAGTGAAATTCCCTACCAGCCAAATGATATGGAGGTGCATTTCGTATCGTAGAGTAGGTCACCTGCAGTTTATAAAAGGTTCCGTAAATGCCAATGGATACCTGGCTATATTGGAAGGAAAATTGCTGCCAACCATTAAGACCATTTCAACCTGCCAAGTAACTGAATCTTTCAGGACAACTCTGCTCCTTGTCATCGGGCGAAAAGTGTAAGTAAGCACTTCTGTAGTTACTTTAGCTTCTGTTCTTCATTAGAGGTTCGACAGTAGTGTGTTTACATTTGTTATAGGTGAAAAAATGGTTGGAAGAACGGTCCATGACAACTGTTAGCTGGCCAGGTAATAATCCTATAGAGAACTATTGGCATCGTGTGGAATCTGCAGTTGCCAGAAAGAAATCAGACCCCAAAAACCCTTCGTGAACTTCAGGGAGTCATAATTCATGTTTGGAACCACGAACTATCAGTTGATTATCTTCTGAAATTGATCTTGTCAATGCCTCGACGATGTGCTGCTGTCATCAGGGCCAGAGGCGGTTCAACTAAATATTAGTTTGCACCTGGCGAACTTTTCATTTTATTTTCCATTTAAAATGATAAAGTGAAGCAAACTGTGAGGGCTTCCGATAACATTTCAGCCATAATTGTCGTGTTTACCGAAACTATTGTATAAAGGTTGCAAATGCTCATTTTGGAATATTTTGAGAGCACCTGACAAATATTACTTAGCTTTGCCTTAATTATTAATAAATATCTTTTGTTTATTTTCTATTTGTGATGCTAGTCATTAATGTAACATACCATCGCGAAAAAGAGAAGTGTGAAATTCCTAGTTGATGCACTTTCTTTGAACACCAGTGTATATTTTTATTACAGGGGCTTTACCTTCGGTTGTGCTGGTGACGAAGTTAAGGTAGGAGACTAAATATATGGATTTAGTTGTTTAGGGTTGTTGGAATCTTCTTTTTCTTGTGATATTTTCCACGATTTCTGCTTTTGTTTTCTTGTTTATTGCTCAGCAAACCAGCAGAATTAGCTTATTACTTATGATATATACTAATAGTCTCTGTAAAATGCAATAATTATTGAAAATTGGATATTGTATATTATATAGTATATACCGGGATTGTAAAATATTGCAATTAAGACTCATAATAATGTCGAAAGTTATCAAATGCCCGTAAAGAATTATTTTGTAACCCAGAGTTGAAACCATACAAATGTAACACCATTGGTAACTTCTACAACTTTAATTATTTAACATAATTACATTATTGATATTTGTATATTTATAATTGTTTATAATTATAATTTGTATATTTAAATTATATTAATATAATTAATATGATAAAATCCAAATAATGTAAAACTTTCTAGAAAATTGTACCTCAAACCAATGTTCTAACCACCGGCCTGAAGGCGGGAAACAATGAGTTCCCGAAACGTAGCCAGAATTGTTTGTTTAGCATTGAAGTGTTTTAGTTGTTCAAATTGTAGAATTTCAATAATAAATTACTTAAATCTAACACGTGCTATAATAGTGTAGTCTCAATTAAATTAATTGTCTTACAAAGAAATCTTAGGTATTTTAATGTCGTTTTTATATGAATATCGTGCAAAAATTAGACTGAAACGATAGTACTTGAGTGGAGGCAAGTAGCACAGTCGCAATCCAAAAGTAACTGAATTACAAGATCGAAGGAAAGCTATAAAAATTAGCTGAATATTGTTAGAGGATATTGTTCTGTAATAAAAAAATTTAAAATTTCAGTACATATTCATGTTATAAAACATCCTTGTTTCTAATACTTGTGGATGTTATAGTTCTGTTAACTTTCCCGCCTATCTGCACTAGTAAATATAGAAGGAGGCGTGCTAAATACCAAACTCGTCACATCACACATCTTCTCCGTGTTTACATCCTGTTACTTGAAATACCGTTTCAAAGAAACGTCTGACCTGAAGGGATGAAGAGCGGCCCTTTGCTGCTCTAGACAACTTTTCGGCTGGAGTCGTCTGTATTTAAGTTTCTCCTTTATATATTTTTTTTTATTGCGCTTCAGGCGAACCAGTTCTCTTAAACCTAGAGACAGGCCGCGGCTGTCCTGACCTTCAGTTGAAAAGACATCCACGTTGCTATTCTTCTCACGCGCTCCCTAATGAGCGGAATTTCAAGCCTCCCAACAGTTGGTCTACTTCTCTTAAATTCTTTGCTAGACACTACCTTCAACAGGTTCCATTTGTGATGACCTTTGTTATCTGGATTGATTGCAGTGACACTTCCATTTGAAGTAGTTTGAATCCCTTCGTCGACATTCTTAGCTTTAGCTGAGATTCTTAGGGCGAAGGACGTTAGGTGCTCCAACTTCTTTTGTGTTTCTCTTCCCTAACTTTCTTTGTGCTCACTATTAAATCTTGTGATGTGATTCTAGCGCTATTTAAAGGCAGTATTGCGTATGAAAATAAATTTCTGAATATTATGACAATCTGTGTACTTAAGGTTTGTGTTGAAAGGATCCACGTAATCAATGGCGACATATTTTCTTGATTTATATTTCCCTTCAAAGGGCAAGTTTCTCATTGAATCGTTTGTCCGATGTGTAATTTATGACTTGTAAAAAAATTTCTGGTGTAAATACGATATTTATTCCCATAAATCAGAGAAAGAGTACGGTATTTATTCTTTTATTCATATCCGCTATTAGCTTATTGTGTTGACTGTGAACGCACTATGTTCGAACATGCACAACACCACAATACGGCCTAATTGCTGATGCACCTTACACCACCACCACCAACTGCACATATAGGGTGCTACCCAAAAGGGTTGAAGTCGTAATTTAAAACGAAGAATCGTTTAGTTTACTTAATTTTGAAACATATCCTTTTCAAATTTTAAATTAGTGATTGTGCCGTCAAAGCATGCCTGAATTTTTTTTTTTTATCATAATACTGTATTAGAAATATCTCTTGCGAAGTTTGCTAATCAAAGATATCGTTAAGTTGCTTACTCCTTAGCTTTGGTTTTATCTTTGGAAAGAAGTAGTAATAGTCACAGGAAGCGAAGTCCGAAGTGTAAAGATGCGTGGGGACCACAGGGATTTGATTCTTGGGCAGAAACCGCCACACAAAGTAGTGTGAGCGCTCTGTTATCCTGAAGCCTGTTGAATGTTTGCGCTTTTGATTACCATCTTCTCGAAAGGCTGTTCTTAGCATGCCCTGCGTTTCTGAAGAAGTTTTATGAACTTGAAACAAAACTTGTACCCTCTTATTTCCAACGTTCATTTCAAAAGATTACAGAGCATGTTGCCCATGTCTTCACGAAACAGCTACATATTGTGTGAGTAATGCAACATAGAATAGCGTACAACAAAGAAATACTTCCGTTACGGAGTACTCTGTCACTACTTAGCTGTAAAAATGTGGCATTACCGTTATGGTTGTTATATGACTTTTCTCTTAACTTCAGAGTAGTACCTTGTATATAATATTGTGTAAGAATTACTTCAGCTGTTATCAGGTCCGAGATTAATAGGTATATTTTATTTTCTTTTTGTTAACTCCTTCGCAGAATAAATGTTATCGAATCATAAAATACCCTCCTCCTCCTCTAAAAACTAATAAATAAATAAAACGTACAAGTAATAAGTATTACTGAAGAATGACATCTTTAAAATAGTTGTATGGTGTATTTATATTTATTTTACCACAGGACTTCGCTTCAGCGAATTGCTAATTTGTATATATTTTTTATTTATTTCACAAATAAAAATTGGCGTTTCAGTTTGTATCGGAAAATCAGTCGCTGTACTAATTTTGTAAAAATAAATTTCCAAATTTTTTTTTAAACAATAAGGAAAGAAAATTCGTAATTCAGTTCTATCAAATGATAATGGGATCCATTACAGAACTACTTTATTTTTAGTGAGGAAACCGAACTATACAGATCCTTCATAAAGCCTAAAAGATTTAGTTATAATCAGAGTCTAAGAAATATTACTTTCCAGTTTAATTAAACGAAAAATAATTTGGCAAAGCAGCGAAGGTGCGTATTTTCTGCAATTACAATTTCTGCAGTAATGTGTGACAAAGACTACGAACTGATTTTATGTACGTCTTATACTATTACCGAATGGATTTTATTTGGAATGATAAGCTGTGCAACAAATATGGAAACCAACATATCATAAAATAAAATACGAAGGGAAGATTTGGAATATAAACTTAAAACATTATAAATGGTATGACAAGGCGTAAAGTAAAGGGGAAAAGAGGGCGGTAGAGAGTGGACAGGTTAAACGCTAGATAAAGCTCATCACATTTATCCTTTGTGTTCACAGTCTGTTATCAGAAATACGATTTCAGCAAAACACGACCTCTCATTGTTATTTTAATATGCCCATGGAAAAAATTACTGAAATAGGTAGTAATTGCTTCTAAATCACATGTCTTGTAGCAGTTAACTTTAATTCTTTTGGAGGTAATTTCATAATCCATATCTCTAAAAAAATATGTTCTAGCGCTCATTAAATAGCAAACTAGTACCGAGACCCTGTAGGCACAAATCAGAATGCCTTAGTTTTGACATGCTATTAGGAAAAATGAGAGGAGGAACGGTTGACACTTATGTCGACTACCCTGAGTAGAAAACAATGATGAAAGTATTTTGTTCTGTTGCTGTGGCGGCTTGTGATTCCTCCGGTTAGATAAGAACTCTTAAAGTTGGGAATGAACTTTTTTGTAGCCAGCACGAAACCCTTCAAGCTTGCGTGATACAAGAATCTAACCCTGGAGCGTATCGTTATCTGTAGTTCTCACGTGATACTCCACTGATTAGAAGCGGGCTTGGTACGATACCCATTTTAGACACATCATCGTGGTGCGCTGTTTAAGAATTTCTCTCGCCATGTCTACACTTGAAATGCCATCGTTCATGGACCCCACTTACGGTTGTCTGTGGATTTTTTTTTTCTTAGTATGCATTTTTTGGTTAACTAAAGGCTTGCAGGTTTTAAGCAAATGGATTTTCCATTTGTTCTCACCTTTCCTTTAACATTATATTGTTTATTACGCACGAATCCCTTCGAGCAGAAGAAACTTTTATGGGCTTTTTTCATACTGTGGCTGAGTTAGTCGGTCCTGGATGAGGAGTTAATGGCTCCTGTCTCTTCCCCCCCCCCAGCTGGCCATAAATTGCCATTAAACCATAGCACTACCACAATAACGCTGAAAAAATAAAAGTTAGTCAATTTTATATTTATTACTGATTTATACTTTACTATAAGGAACGACATAGTAATATTTCTAAGACTTATTTTAAAAAGGGAACACTAACCCACGTTACAAATATAGCAAATTCTTGCCATCTTTTAAGGCTGAACTTGGTAAGATACAATTCTGCCACTATTTATCAAACCAACCCAAAAACAAAAGGAAACAGACTGAAATAAAATTAGATAAGATTAAAAAAAAAAAAAAAAAAAACAACACTAACCTTCAGTAGCGCGAACACACGACTTCCGGCTGAAGGAGATGCGCGTCTATACCCATCAAAAAATGAGCATCACTTTTTGTAAATAAATAATAAATGGAAAGACCTGAGAACTCACAAGCATTGCCTCTTCAAGAGAATCCTTTTTTATGTTCACCAGCGGTGAACATAAAGGATTGTATTTCAGTCACTGACCGCTATCCAACAAAATGCCAGTGGATGTCGTTATACGATTTGAAGTAGATGAATAATGATGAATAATGAATAGAATTCAATTTCAAGAAATAAAAAGTATATCATGGCCACTGCCCCCTAAGGTTATATAATCAAAAATAGCAAACTGAAATGCAAATTTAAATGCCCTGAAGCGTCCAATCGCCAAGTCTAAACTAAATGAAAATATGAAAATTAACGTCGAAATCACAATAAACAGATTTAACGTGGATAACCAAATTAAAATCAAATGACTTTAATCGTACAGGGACATCATTGATATAGCGGTTAATACGGAATTCAGTCCAGTTTTGAAGTTCACAAGGCTGATGGTCTCCTTGAAGAGGTAGCGCTTGTTGAGTTCCCATTTCTTTCCATTTATTTATTTACAAAATGTTGTGCTCATTCTTTGGTGGATGTGGACGTGCTTCTTCTTGGGCCGGTAGTTGTGCGTTCGTATTGCTGAAGGTGAGCGTTGTTTTTTTTTTTTTTGTTTTTTTTTTTTGTCTTATTTAATTTTATTTCCTTCTTTCAAGGAATTTAAGGAGTCTCTAAACCACATTACAAAAATGTGTTTTTAACGTGATTTAGTGCTATCTTTTTTCATAAGCCTTAGTGATTTACATTTATTTTAGTTTTAGTATTACAATGGCTAAATGATGAAAGGAAGCAATCTTTTTCTGCATCAGCCAAAAAAAATCTATTATTCATGTCTTTTCCGGCGCCAGAATGAAGCTATCCAATTCCGCCTTGAACTTTACGAAACTATCAAACACAAAGACCACAGTTACGGGAAATTCATTCCAATGGTATACAACATGCTACCCGAAAGCAAACTTCATGAGATCCAACCTTCTGTTACTGACAAAAATTTTGTATTCGTGCCCCATGTTTCTTCTCTCCTTTACCAGTGAAAATATATCTCGTTTATTTTACTGAATCCTTTCAGGTCCTTATATACCTCTATCAGCTCCTCTCCCTAAGATCTAATTTCAAAGCTTTGCAGTCTGCACTTTCCAGGCCTTTCTTCATATGGAAATCGATTAGCATCCCTCGCCACTCTAGTTGCTTTTTTCTTGAACCCTTCCTAAAAGTTCTGTAAATCTGGAGGCTACACTTTCCTTCAAGTGTAGCCTCCAGATCAGAACAGTGTTCCAAATGCAGTCACCATTGGCTTAATCAAAGGGATAATGACATCCTTTTCCCTACTGCATAGATAAGACCCATATGTCTAACAGGTGGCTGGGAAGGTAAGGAATTTGAAGCTAGGCAAAGTGGAAGCTGGAAAGGTAGGGAAATTTTAAACTGCGTGGAAAATTTCTGATCTGCCTGAATTGTAACCCCCTAAGTCTTTTTCGTTTTAGACCACTTAATTACTCCCCCTGGCTTAATAACTCATGGATTTCTATTCCCTAGGTATGGCAACCCCTGCAAGCATTAAACTTCAGTTGCCATTTTCAGCCCACTTTTGTAATCCATCTACATCATTTTGAAGCAAAATGGCTTTTTTCTGTTCCTTAACCACCATTTCTACCGTTAAATCATCAGTAGACTAACTAAATTGCAACTGAATTGTGTTTACTACTGATTTCTGTTGTAATTTATAACAGCCGATGTTATAAACAATTAAATGTTACATATTACGAGTCATAACGACGTGCCGCTCTGAAACTGGCTCTTATTATTTATGTACAGCAAATAACGAACTCATGCATATAGAGATGTTTTGAAATGCTTGTCTTACGGCCTGAAGGATCACTGAATGTGGCAGAAACAACATTAGGTCTAGTCTCGGGTCTATGTTTGCTTTTTTTTTTTTTTTTTTTTTCCCCTGCAGTGATAAGTAATTAAAAAAAAAAAAAAAAAACTTTTGGATTCTTTAATACGTAATACAGTACTACGTGATAATAATAATAAGAAAAAAGCAAATTTACCCTAATTTTAATAGGTTGAAATGCAAATCCTTTCTTCTTTTTTTTTTTTAATGGTGATTTTAACTAATTACAAGAGATCATTCCTTAAAGAAAACAGTCAAGAATTTAGTATATTGAAATTCTCAATGGATATTGATAAGTTTTTTTTTTTTTTTTTTTAATCTCATTTTATCGCAATTTTAATAATTAGAAACACTCCTGAGGTATTCGGGCAACAACCTCGCAAAATTGCTAGCCATTTCTTTTCTTTTAAAGCGAATAGTAAAAACTATCACGAGGTTGTGTCATAAAATCATTGTTTAAATTTGAAGAAAATATTTATTATATAGACAAATCACTTCAAAATTACTATTAATTGCTACTTTACAGCATTACTATAAAATCGTGAGTTACTTCCATTATAATGTCTGCCACTATGTATGGTTAATAGGATTTTAGTAGTAGCGATTCGCGGGAGGATGCTTAATACTAATCGTAGAGGTGTTACGATAGATTTTGCAAAAAATAATAAAATAAATAAAATATGGTTAACGTAGCAAATTTACTGACTGATTTAGTATCATGAGTGTTGCATTCCTATTTACTGCTGATTATCACCTGGCAGTGGTACCAACTGATCTGATCATGGAAATTTGCATTTATTTTTGTCAATAATAGTGATAACTCAAAAGAGATAGTCAAAGTTTAACTCGAAAGTACTTCATTTATTTATACTTATTTTAGTATCCGACTCAAATTCAGTTGAAGAATATTCAAAAAGTGGAAAATGCCATACTGCATTATCTTCAAACGTTGCTACCACCAATTCCGTAGAGCATTATGAATTTCAGCCCTAAACAACTATTGAAATTTATAATTGATATTCTAAATATGATATTTATTAAATTAGAGGCAAGCTTGGATTTAGACATGGTTAGGCCCTAAGCCAAAGAGTGTGAAGAGGTTTCAAACTTGTAATTATAATTTTTTTTACTCTCACAAAAGGAAACGGCGAGGTAGGCTTCCTCAAGTAGCTAGGCCTTAAACGTGGCTTATTTGTTTGGACTGATTACAGGACTTAAGTACTGTGAAGTTAGTTACATTTCACATCCCTGAAGTTCAACCTTCATGGCTTTGCTTCTTCTGTTCCTGCGGGCATGTCATCCACTTCTCAACCTCAGAACTATTTCTCTCAACTTACCTTGCACCATAGCCCACCCGCTCCAAACCATTGCAACCATCCTTCCCGACCCTGATATCTATCCTACACATTATAAAGTACCTACTTCGTATACTTCCTCCTCTACACTAACTGCACCCCCTTACCCGTAAAACCCTCTTAGTAATATCCCACAAAATCTGTAAAATACAGGAGGCGCAAAGGCATCGACCAAGTTAGCATTATCAAAACCAGCAGTCAGTCCACTTATGTTAAAATCTTACAAGGCACTGCAGCAAGTAGTAACACATATAGCATCTTTAAGTCGCCTTGACCCAGAAACTAATTTAGTCAGATTGAACGAATATTAATAGAGTTAAATATACCAGTAAAACCCATTAAAATTGAAACCAAGCACCCAAAATAAGCCTCATTCCGGATTTAATTTCCACCAGAGATATCCATGAATACCTCAGCCCGGAGCTCTGGCGAGCAGCAATGCTTGTGATTCCATACTATGACCCCAAGACACCCAGGGCAACAGTTACTTCGCCAGGTGCCCGTTGACGCTTTAGATGTAGCTACAAACTCACCAGCCAATATCCGAACATTTTCTATCGTCTAATGTGCACCAAAAAGTCAATCTCAACCTCTATGTACAGAATGTATTAAGCCTTAACAATAAATTCCCTACCTTAATGATGCAGCCAATCATATCATCTGTCTTTTTGAAACTTGGACAAATTCTGAGCTCGAGGACACTTTGCTTCTCTCCAACTCAACTAGTCAACCTTCCTAAATTCACATAAATCTCTCAAAGGAGGAGGGGGGGATCTGCAATCTTTATTATGAACGATCTTACCATCAAGCAATTAGTCAGCTCCAGTTAGAATAATTTTGAAAGTAATGCCGTTATTGTGCATGTCACTGGCTCTGCTCTGCTTTATGTTCTGGGGGTTTTCAATATACGTTGCCCACCCAGTCCAACTCAAGATACCATCAGTGAAATCCTCAACTGAATCACTTCTATAAAGGAGGAAGTAATGTAATGATTTCCGGCGATTTCAACCTACTTCTTCCCAAATTCAAAATGCATATCTCTTGGAAAATACCCTCCCAGGCCTTGCAATTTATAGAACTAACACGATATAAAATATGTGCCAGTTGCAACCAAATTCTTGAGTTTACTTTTAAAATATCACCGTATACACGACGCAGATCTCAACTATAAAGTTCATATATCACAACACAACAATTGTAACTTTAAGCCATCTTATCACCTGTCTTAAGAAGTCCTTCTAACGTACAAATAAAATGGCTTACACATTTAAACAAGGAAGCAGCATCCAAAGAAGTCATGATAACATCACCCACAACTCCCTGATTCACACCTGATCTAAAGTTATATTTCAAAGCAAACAGAAAAGTCACAAGGAACGTAAGAAAACAACTCCCACGGCATTACTCAACTTCAAGACAAACAGAGCACTCGTCGAACTCAAAAAAAAAAAAAAAAAAACACACCACTGGCATATAAGACCTTCATCTTAAACACAGGCCAGAGGAATAAGAAGGCTTTCGCCAAAGTAACTACTCTTGCTCTAGACAAATATCCCGGTGAAGTTACCAGATGGATTTCAAACATTTGCACAGGCTCTCATCTACTCAGCCATAGAACTTTCTGCGTAAAGAAAACGAACAAAACTGTTGTCCACTCTTAAAACAGCCAGTCAATCAGTCTACCATTCAACAAATAACAAAACTTCCTGAAACAAGACGCATCCGGCCCAGACGGCATATCAAACTTTGTATTCAAGGTTGCCTGCGCTTACATCACCGCTCCTGTATTGCTCATTAACAAGAGATGCTTCAGTCAAACATAGATGCCTACAATTTAGAGAACCTACAAAATCAGTCTTATTCCCAAGACTAGACACTCACAGGGAGGCATGAGCTATAGACCTATTTCAGTTGCCTCGACAATCCCAAAAATAATTGAAAAAACTCTCCTTCCATATCTGCCAACTTTGATTGACGTATGCAATTCCACTAACATTCATCTTGGACCAGCGGGTATATCCACCATCGCTAACCTGGCCAATACACTTATTCTGATACAGTCAGCATTTCAAGAAAAAGCCCAGTGTGATTTTTTTTCTTTTGCTTAGATATAGTGTCTGCACGTGTAGCACAGTAGTATCGTCACCGTCCTCCCCACACCGTGTGGAAAAGGCCCGGGTTCAAATTCCTTCGATGACGCGAGAAACTTTAATGGATTCTTTTCACTCCGTGGCTGTCTCAGGTGTAAAGAGCAAGATTTTTCCCTCAGAAACTGGTGTTTTTTCGTCCGGCATAACAGGTAAATCGACCAGAGAAAAATAATTTACAGACAATACATATATGGGCATGTATAAGAAATAATGAGTGGCCCTAATATAATAGTTTGAGTTTGCTTAGATATTAAATAAGCGTTAGATAACCTCAACGCCAAGGAAGCAATAATTCAGACGAATATCTGCAAGATTAACACTACAGTAGTGGACTACAGTGAAACTTCCCTTTAACGGACAGCCATGGGGAACGAGAATGTGTCCGTTAGAGAGAAGTGTCCGCTAACAAGAAGTCTGAGGGAGAAAAAAAAAAGAAAGAAAGAAAGAAAAATCGTTAAACGTTTAATGTAAAATTAAATTAAAATATATACAGATTTTGCACAATATTTTTGTGAATAATATACATACAATTGTGTTATGCATATGATGACTTTATCTTAAGAAAAATACATACAATAATCATTTATTTTCTTCTGCACCTCCTTCCGGCTGATAATTTTGTTTTCAACATTTGTTTGGAGTGAAGAAACCATCGAAAGGCCTTCAGTATCTTCTTCAGCGGCGAAAAACATTTTTAAACGATTGATTTGTATGAGCGCTTCTTCTATTTTCATCGGTGGTTCGTCGTTAATATGTTCTTCGACAGAATGACATCCTTCCATTTCTTCATCCTCATGAAGAACTTCTTGAAAAATATTGATGATAATGTCGTTGATATCTTCAATTTTTGAGTTTGAGAAGCCAGACTTTACAAGACAGTTCACGACAGTTTGTTTTCTAATTGCGTTTACTGAAGAGGAAATCCATTGAATCGCATCTAGGATGCTGATTTTCTTTGCAAGGTCACTCGCACATGTTACATCGTTCATGTTTGCAAAGAGATGTCTTAAAACACGTTTTCTGTAGTGAAGTTTAAAATTTTTTATTATCCCTTGATCCAAGGGCTGACACTCTGCAGATGTGTTTGGTGGCAGAAAAACGATTTGAATGTTGGACAATTCAATGTGCAGGTGAGATGCAGCATTATCCATGAAAAGAATAATTTTTCTGTTTTGACGAATCATGTTTTGATTAAAGTGACTTATCCATTCGCTCATGATATCTCGTGTCATCCACGCTTTTTTATTTGACTTCCAGTCAACATTCAAAAGATTCAACTTTATGCCCTTGAAACAACGAGGATTTCGTGGGTTTCCTATAACAAGAGGTTATTCAAAGTCTCCCAGTATATTTGTACACAATAGTACAGTCAAGCGTTCCTTAGAAATTTTTCCGCCCTGGCACTTTTCGTTTTTTAGACTCATTGTTTTTTTCAGGTAGAGCTTTAAAAAACAACCCTGTTTCGTCACAGTTGTAAATATTCTTAGCTTCAAAATCACGACATAAATCTTCCAATTTGACAGTCCACTCTTTTACAACCCCAGTATCAACAGATCCACCTTCACCACTTACGGTTTTCCAAGAAATTTTATGCCGAGTTTTGAACTTGTCTAGCCATCCCACAAAAGCTTTGAACTCCTTTACTCCCATAGATTTCGCAACCTCCAAAGCCTTTTCCCTAATAATAGGCCCATTAATGGGAATTTTTTAGCACATGCGCGACAAAACCACTCATACGTAACATTGTCAATTTGAAGTCCAATTTGAAGTTTTCGGGAATGATTTTTGAACCTGATCATTTACGTGTTGCCAAAATTGTTTGAGCAGTTCATTTTTTTTCTTTAGGATGTCGCTTACTTGCGTCTTCCTGATTTTGAATTTTGCAGCGAGATTGCGAACACTATTTTTTTGTAGATCATACGCATTAATGAGTTCGACTTTATCTTTTAAAGTTAAATGTTTACGAGAAGACATTGTGCACTTCACACGACACTGAACAAAACTGAAAACTGAAACTTAAAAGACGAAAGGCGACAAAATCCCCCCCCCCCCTGCACACACCGAATTCATCAGAAGTTTTACACTTGCCTTAAAATTCTTGAAAAAGGGTTTAGAACCGCGATGTAAACCTTGATAAAATTCAGAGAATCGGAAATAGAAAATAAACACACGATTGAGGCAATACGTGGAATAAACGTTCCTAGAAAAAGGGCCGTGAGCTCGCCCGCTGTCCGTTATGGGGAGATCAAATTAAGTGCTACTCTAAACGAAACAGTGCAGATTGCCTGTCCGCGTCCGTTACAGAGAATGTCCGCTAGACAGAAGCTGAAAACACGTTAAAACCAATAGAGGAGAGTTGGGGGATTTGAAAATGTCCGTTGTAGAGAGATGTCCGTTAGGAGAAGTTTCACTGTATTTCTTATATAACCTCAGCCACAGATTCCTCATGTTCAAATCTAGCTCCAAGGATATCACAGTCACTACATTCGCAGAGGTACAAGGAGCTCTATTAACGATTATCTTAGCAGCCTCACTAAAGCCACTACTTCAAATCATTCCCATCATCTCATATGCTGATGATTTAAAAATATTTATTACCTCCAGATCCAGTGATGACGCACAAAAAAATTAATCGAGATGCCAATGAATTAGTGGCAACCCTGGTCCATTACTTCCAAACCCTCATCTTTACCCTCAACGTAAAGTAATCTGCCCAAATTGTCTTCACTTTCCGGAAAACGACTAAACCAGTAGATATTCTCATTAAAGGCAGTCCAGTACCAAAAGTGGACTATCGCAAAGATCTGGGCATGATCTTTGATAAAAAAAAAAAAAAAAAAAAAAAACCTCTCCTATTCCTACCATTATGCACATATGGTGAAAAAAATTTAGAGAGGCCAATGGCTAATCAACCAAGAAACAATTCACAGTACTTAAGAGAGATCATTACCAAACGTGTACAGCGATGCATCTACCCAATCTTCACATACGGAGCAGAAATATGGTCAGAATCTCGCAAGCCACATAAAATAAAATAAATAAATAAATAAAACTTTCTCTCTTGAGTGCTAGATCCTGAGATGGCTAAACCAGAAATTAGTTTCTATTCACAATATGAATGAAGCCTGCAAACGTACCTCAAGCTCAATCCCTTGCCGCTGAAGGTTTTACCACTAAACAGCCCAATATACATCTGCTGCGCAAATTAGCGTCGGAAGTGGCAGTTTTTCCCAACATCATAACTACAGTCACTGCAGCGCCATCCTGTCAGAACACACGGACCAAGAAATTCTACATCTCTAAACTGAACAGGCTCCAACAAATGGACAGGCTATTTTCCAACTCTGCACTTCAACTAATTAATTGACTCTCACAAGTTTTCTTTAGCAAATCCTACAGAAAGGGAGCCAACTGATCAAAAGCCGCTGAAGGTTTTACCACTACAATAAATGCCAGAGAAATGTCTGGCATTTATTGTCTCCTTAATGTTGTTTCCAAATACAACTGACGACAACATGCTGAAGTTTTCCCTTTTGTAATTATTTTACTTTTATAGCATTTGTAAATTTTATCAATTCCAGCCCTAGCCAATAACACCTTGATGTTCTAAATTCTAAACTAATTTTGTTAACTAAAACGACACTATGCGGGGAACAGCAAGATCCAGTTCTTTTTCTTTATTTTACAATGAGGAATTCTCGGTTATTTGTATTACGTATTAGTAGTACCTCCTGGTATTGCTTATAGGTATAACATGGAAAAAATATCATTCGTATTACAAAAAATCGAAGATAAGAGATTCGCAGACAAAGCTAATACTGTACTATGGAAATATGTAGAATAAAGAGGAAATTTCCTTTTTTTTTGTAGCCTGCGAAAACAAACCTTTTGAACATGGCTTCAGTTTTTTAACCCAGCACCAAGTCTTCACCTTTTCAACGAGTTGCAATGGTATTGTACTAATATTTTACTATTTATTATACGTATTTCCTCATTTATATTGCGGTTATTTTTTGAACATTTTGTATCATTCAGAAATGTAGAAATGCCTAACACCGTGCCAGTACAGTGGAACATCAGTTATTCAAACTAATTGAGACAAGTTAGAACAATCAGTTTCCTCGGATAATCGATATTTACTGCATCGTTTTTAATTCAAAAATTACTTTTCTGCTTCATTTTTAATTTTAAAAATTACTTTTCTGCTTCATTTTTAATTTCCTGCTTAATTTTCAATTCAGTGTTTCAATGTTAACAATTTGGTTTTCAGAAAACAACAATCAAGTTTTATTTCGTATACATTTTAAATGCTGTGGATGATGCATTACTGTTCAACCTGCGCAAGTAAAAACGGTAAGCATCATCATGTGACTTTTCACTTAACATCTCATTGAATTTCGGTTTTGCCACATGATATTGCTAAACAAAACAAGTTCAGCTTTTTTTTTATCGGCTGTAAATTATAACTGCTTAGTTAATAACTTATTTTAACTAGTGTAAAATGATGTGCACAGTGCACGTTGGTGACGCTATCTTTAAAGTCACTTATTGGTTTTATAATCGACGACCACAGTAAATGTGATCGTGATTAATGTGCCTTATACATCCTAGACTTAAATGACGTGAGATGAAATGAATACACTGAATTATAGCCCAATGTTGACTCTTTGATAAATATATTCCTTTTTAATGGATTATTTAATCTTAACAAATCTCCTTCTTGCTGACACTCCTATTTGGGATGTGGAATTAATCTCTTCCCCCCCACCTCTCTCACTTCCATGGAGATATCTCCCTTACTGTCTCTTACCCAACTCATGCATCCGTTTAGCTGTGAGCCACAGGTTCTTGGATTCAAGAATTCAGGCATACCTGAATTCATATCAATACACGCACGCTTATAATGCAGAACACGGGCGCGCAAACACCATGAGATGTAATGGTACTCCTCTTCTCTACTCTATTGGATGGGTTATCCCTTGACACACTAATCACATTGGTACCGCTCCCAGTTTTCTCCCCACCTTTAATTTCAAAAGCCCGTTTTCCCCTGGCTGTCCTTCCATAAAGGACACTCACCTGATCCGGCTTCTCTTACTAGGGACCGGAGCTAGAAAATTACTTTTATTTCCGCAATGGCACAATTTCTGATAACAATAGACTTTAATACAATTATGAATTACAACAGACGCGTACTTTTTCAAAAGCCAGCAGTAATCTGCTGTCATCTTTGCCTTCCACGTTAACATGGTGAAGTCTTTCCACCTCCTTTATATCTTTGTGGAATGGCTATCGCTGTTTCTCGTTGATGGAATAAGATTTTCTGCGAACTAAAAATCTACGTGAGAGTGCCAAAACTGAACTGTCAAATTCTTACATCCTAATTATTAAGATTTATCAGGCATATTTTCGACAATACTTTCATAAGTGGCATCTTCCTTATTCCCTAAAAATTTGTGAACAACATTTTTAAGCCAATCTATGTGTCTTTTTCCAATTTTGCATGTGAAATAAACTTTCTTATCTGTGACTCAACAAAAATGCTTTCCTTGTATTTCAGATAACTATAGAAATTATTGCAATCATTGTCCTAAATCCTTTACACGTTGCTTCATTAATCATAATTTGATATGGAATAGGAGTAGTAGTAGTAGGACTTTCGTTATGTTCATCAGCCTTCCTCATTCAATACTTTCTCACCAAGTTCAGGGCCTCTGCTGGCTACCGCTTTCGTGTCCAAATGCTGATTTTAATCTGTCCCATTTATATATGAAGCATGGCGTTTTGTGGAATTTGGTTGTTGACCTAATACATTTCACAAAATATC
Organism: Mastigoproctus giganteus; assembly: GCF_048544385.1. Taxonomy (NCBI): domain Eukaryota; kingdom Metazoa; phylum Arthropoda; class Arachnida; order Uropygi; family Thelyphonidae; genus Mastigoproctus; species Mastigoproctus giganteus. The sequence goes on along the minus strand of NC_143576.1, from coordinate 89,274,751 downwards.
TAGTTTGAGGTTTTCATACACCTCCTTAAAAGTATAAAAGTATACCGAATATGAAACTGAAATAGAAGCATAAATATTTCCCCTTTATAAAGAAGACTACCTTTTAGACAGTTTGGAGAAACATGAACAATTTCCACTCACTGGTTCACTTACCAGATTTACTAAAGCTGTCATTAATCTAGAAATATTGCTGCAGTAGAAAAGTAAATATTCCTGGGAAAAATTACCTCGGTACAGACCCTGACGAGGGTCTGTACCAAGAAAATATCCCTGGAAAAAGGGACTAGGTTTTTAGTTTGACATCTTGATTCCAAAATCTTTGAAGGTTTAGGAGGACCCAAATCTCTAGCTAAATCATTTATCTCGTTTCATGTGAATCTTGCGGTACACATGCTTCGTGTTGAGAACAGTCTGAATGTAAATTACATTCAGACACTGAAGTTATATCGAGAACCACATATTCCTTCTTTTATTGGAGATGGTACAGGCAGATCGAGTGCACGCGCAACAGCTTTATTGCTGGGTGTTACAGCAACATGGTGTTACAGCTTTATAGCCGATGATAGATTCAGTGGTTTCTCGGTGCGCGCCAGACCAAGGGAATAGTAAAAGGCAGAGGCTTTTTTATTTTATTAATACCCTGACCATTTCCTAAACAACTGGTCAACACAAGTGCGGCCAACTTTATGTGTACCCAGAACTATTTGTTGGTAGCTTTATAACAAAGCTGCTAAGCTATAACAAAGTCAGTAAATATTTTGACGTATGATAACGAGATTAGCGCAGAAATGCATAGAATTACGTGGTTTTTTTCCGAAAGAATGTCAAATTTATTTCCAAATATGTTCACCAGGTGGCATTTGATCTGTAACACCACAAAGCACCTAATTATAGTAAATGTTCAATGTGGCATCCTTCGTTGTCGAGCGCTGCCTGAAGACGAGTAACGACGTTATGGACAGCATGAAACAGCATTTCTGGAGGTATCATTGATACATGCCGTCATATAGAGTCTTTTAGCATTGCCAATAACGTTGGATGATCTCTGTAAACCCGCGACTTCAGTTAGCCGCATAACCAAAAATCGCAGGACGTCAGGTCTTGGAGACCTTGGTGACCATTCATGCTGAAAATGACGGCTTATCACTCAATTCTTTCCAAATGCTGAGAGTAACAGTTGTTTCACATGAGAAGCAATATGGGGTGGTTCTCCATCCTGCATGAATGTCACAACATCCAAAGTTTGCCTTTCCTCCAGGCTGGCGCAGTATAACCGCAGTCGTTTTTGCGCCAGTAAAATCTAAATCAATCAGTCATTTCCCCTAGGCTAGGGATAACGTAGTTTCGTAACTGGTCAGCATAACGTTTGACAGCCAGTTATCCCGTTCTTCAATTCGCTGAAAGAACCATAACCTGTTACAGTTTCAAAACCAGAGCCACTGATTTCCTAAGAGAAAAATGGCCCTATAACAAAAGAAGAGGTGAATCCACACAGTTACTTTTGACTGATGCAATGGAGTTTCCGTGTAAGTTCGAGGGTATTCCGTTCCCAAAATTCTGCAATTGTGTGCGCTTACAGTGACATTGAGAGTGAAATGGGCTTCATCCTTCCACAAAACATTTGATAGCCAGTTATCCCGTTCTTCAGTTCGCTGAAAGAACCATAACGCTTTGCAAAATTGGGACGCCTAAGTTCTTGAAGGTGTTGAATTTTGTACAGATATCTGTGGAGGACTACTCTTAGTGCTCTCCACACACACTCCCATATGGGACGCCAGTTCAACGTGAAACTTCACGAGAGCTTGCTTCTCCATGTGATGATGATGATGCCATTAGAGTATCCATGTATTCCGCAACTACAGCCGCAGTTGTAACACATGTTGATGGTCTTCCACTTCGTGGAATCTTGTAACGAACCAGTTGTCTCAAATTTCTTAATCATCACCTTTAGTCCTGCAACAGTCATTGGTCCTTTACCACGTCGCATACCGTTTAGCTGACGGAAAGATCGCAAAGCTGTAGTTGCAGATTCAGCGTTAAGGTCAACATTTCACCAACAGTGCGTTGTCCGGTAATGATAACATGACCATTTAGCTTCTTTCCTTTTTCTTTCCCAAACGTTGACTAAACTGCTTAGCTGTTGTTCTTGCAGTCCCTTTATAGCAGACACTCGCGCAACGCCATTCATGGTACAGCGCCACCTGGTGGACATATTTGGAACTACTGTTGACATTCTTTCAAGGGGGAAAAAACCATGTAATTTTATGCATTTTGCGCTAATCTCGTTACAATACAACAAAAATTCACTTAAATATCGATTCTTTAATTGTTTACTTACTTTTGGATCACCCTGTATATCTGAAAATCTATTTTTCATTTCACCTTATAAAGAACACAAATGACCTGAATAATTCTTAAGATCATTCTCGGTGAGAGATTCATTGATTTCAGCTAACTCTTGCATACCACGAAATTGTTTTTTTTTATTAAATTGCTTTCGAATATTTACAGTTTTTCGGTGAAGGCTTTTAAATACGCCTTTGCACTCTATCACCATAATTAATTTCCCTTGAAGTTGAAGTGATACTTCATTAAGTTTTTGAAAAATCCAAGCCATATAGTATATGTTGTTTTTGTGTTGACTGATCTCCTTTGCTATATCTGTGTCTCCTTCGCTTTAAAAAAAAAAACTAATTATCGTATCAAAAAGGTTTACAAATCTTGTTAGACAAGAGTCCTTTAGAAAGCCATCTGACTTCTGTATGTAAAAGAAGCCTCACATACTGTTCTTCATTATCAACACAAAATTTTCTGAAAAGGCAATCATATTTGCTATATGACTATATTTTATTGATGGTTTAAATAACTATATTGAGAGATTGATAAAGAACTGGACTAATATTTTTTGCAACCAGATGTCGGCGCACAATGCAGTGTATTGCAAGAACTTCGAGACATACTTTCTTTAGGTCTTCCAACCATGAAGGTAGCACAGGAAAATTTGGTATCCAGGATACCAAAATTTCCAATGGTACTTGGTTATCATCAAACCATATTTTTACAGCAGCAAAAATGAATGCTCCAGTACAGTCAGTTGCTATAGATTTTACAAACAACATCTCTTCTTGAAATTTACAATGATCATCGAAATAACGAACGTATGCCATTAGAAGGGACTTATTGTCAGTCACAGTGGATTCACCAATCTGAATAGAAAAAATTCTCGGTTTTAGTTTGTCAGTTACCTGCTTTTCGATGTTAGCTGACATCTCATCGATTCGTCTTCGAATTCTTTGCTCAATGGCAATGCTTTTAAAATATTGGAAGGATTTTGATGCATCACTGTTGAAATTACAGTCGCTAATTTGGGTCGTACAACATCCTCAAAAACTGTATGAGTACTACCAGTTTTTGCAATGATTTCTCCAATTTTATAAGACGCAATCAATCCATCCAACTTTATCAGGAAGTTTCATTTTTAAGTGATCTAAAAGTCTTGATGATTTTATAGCCTCATTCGAAAAGGAACTATTGCACATAAGGCACATAGGATGTCTTGACTGAATGGGCTTTCAATAAAACCATAAGCTAGATATTCATCGAGATACCGTCGACACTTTTTCTTTTCAGCACTTGACATGATTGATGATGAGTTGAATAACCACAAATAATTAAATAATAAAATATAAACTATTTTTATTTGACTCTCATAGCTCAGGTCACTCACAAAAGCACTGTGGATCAAAAATGAACTTCCACAAGGAAACAATAAATCAATACTAATTGTCGCTTAGAAAGTAGAAACAATAGACTGAAACATTTCTTCATCCCATCCATACCTCATATATTGACCAATGAAACAAAATAATAAATAAATAAACCGCACCAACTACGCCGCCGCCAAGATCGCAGCTGTCGGAAAGGCTCAAATACCAAGGATTGCGGAGACATTACCTCTGAAAGCACTTAGGCATTTAATGCCTATGAAAAGCAAAGGTTGAATTAAATCATGCCCATTATCTTCCTTTTATCATAATTTCTCACTCACTCCTAATATAATATACCTATATGTTAAAAATCAGTTGTTTCAGAGGAAAAAGAAAACCCAATAAGAGAAATTAAATATTAAGGAATAAGATGTCGTCGGGTAGGGATTAACTTAGGAGGTCAACAAACCATTGTAATACCCATGATTTTTTCGCCCCCCAGAAACTAATTTTCTTCCCGTTGAGAAACCCTGCTGTATACTAATACTACGCTTCGCTGTGAATTCTCAGCACTTCTAAAGGACTGTTTTCAATCGTACTAAAAAAAAAATGGAAAAACGCTTGTCGCGCCAACCTTAAAATAATTAAAAAATGCAATATCATTTTTGCGTACTTCATTCGAAAACATCAGATTGTGATGTTCTGCCAAAAATATGTGTAATGATGGATCAAAATGTATGCCACTTTTTGTACTCGGCGTACATTAATTACCGAAGGATACTCACATCAGTCAGATCCTGAAATCACTGTAGACTTGTGTAACATACTCAAATGAACTCGGTTGAAATGTTTATATTATTTGGTTAAGTGCAACAAAATATGCAGCATATAAGGTTAGAATATTTACTTCGATCATTACCGTTTCTTGCTTTTAGTCCTATATCTATTTTTAGTTTTAAAGAAGCAGAAAACAATACACGAGAAGACAAACGTTCTACGATTAAAAAGAATTTTATTCCTAAAAATATCATCATCACAGGGTGGTTCTCAAACAAAACAGTGATTGTTGGGTGATATGTCACACCTTTTTAAATATAACTTGTTTGGAGAATTGTTAGTAGTACTCATTCTTACTTGTATCTTTCATCTTCTTTGTGGTTCTTCTGGAAAAGAAAAAAAGCGCCTTTTGAAAGTAAAAAAAAAAAAAAAAAAAACATGCATGTGTTCCATTATATTAATTAACAAAGGCGAATAATTTCTCACCATCAGAAGTGGCATAACTTATCTGGGTTGTTTATTTTTTACGAATATTATAAAACTTGGTAAAATTAAATTATATTGTAGCATTTAATTAAGATGTCTGTTTTTCAGTAACATTACTTTAAATTGTTTACCCTACATTTATAAACATTGTCTTAGATTACTTATACTATTTTTGCATTGTAGTTCCTCTCCAAACTTATTTCTAACCTAAGTCAATAGCACTGGAATCAAAGCAAACTCTATAAGTTATTATTGTCAGATTCATTTATGCTCAATTCTGCTTTTCCTTAAGAATATTCTATTATTTACAGAACGGTAACTTTTGTTACTGTGCACCTTCTCGTCAGTGATTATGCTGGTGCCTTTCATATTAGCTTTCTACTGCTATTTATTTATTCCATACTGATCATTTTTGTAAAATGTTCGTTTTCCCATTTATCTGTGCTTCCTTTGCAATCTGTGAATCTTTTGCACACGTTTTTTTTTTTTTAAATTGAGAGAATAAACAAAAAATCACAACAGCCATAACAGAAAATGCGACTTAATGTAATAATATATTACTTAAATACACGAAAGAACAGACTAAATAATTAATTGTATCTTGTTAGGGGCGCTAAAATTTGCAAATAATAAATAACGACTTGGAAAGAGGCCACCATAAGAGACAAGTTCACTCTTAAATTCACAACAGTTTATCTTCTCTCTTAGAATAGAACTCAGCTTCTCTGGGGAAGACTAAATCTCTTGTGTTTCTACGTACTCAACAGGGGTATAGACTGTTAGCAGAAAGCACTTTGAGTTAATCACGTAAGCAACATTTCACAATCCTGCAGGTAATTGCAAGAACACTATGGACAGTTATTTTAACAGATGTTCCTCAAAACGGAACTCCTGTTTGACATGCTCCCTAGTTTTTCTAAGAAAAATTTAACTTGTTTTCTATTTTCGGCCACCAAATGTTATGCCTAAAATTTTATTATTATACTAATTATTCTGTATTGAGCATTATCGAAGTCCACAACGCATGTGATTTATAGAAAAAATAACAAAACAAATTCGTCTACTTTCATTTATTGTCATTTATTTATTTATTATTAATATTATTATTTTAATAATTGTTTCAGGTTTGGTATTTTCTTAAAATCCATGATACTCTCATGATCATAACCTAACATAAGTCTGGCAAATGTAGTAGAATTACATTGCTGGGCAAAAGTGTTTCCACGGAATCTCCTTGACTACCAATCAATCTGAAAAGAGAATCCCTTACGTACAAGCACAATATTAGTAACAGCTTTTCACCTCTTTGTGTGTCCAGAGTTATAATTTCGTCCGGATTTAGGCATGAATTTTTCCAGTCAAACGTGATTTTTGAATGTACGAGATGGAAAAATCTCGTACCTTCAGTCCATCAGATGGGCTGAAGTAACTCGTCAGTCCACAGACTGTCGCTAGATATCCAGCTATACATTTTGAAAACGTTTCCTCGGGTACCTTCGTTAAAGCACTATTTTGAGGAAATATCTGTAGTGCTGCTAGAGCGGTCTTCGATCGTGGATACGGCATGCCATCTGATGGGAATTTCTCATGCGCTACTGATATCTGCTTGCTTCTGTCCTGTTGTTCCAGACTTTAGCAACTGTTTGCGTAGGGAAATATCATGCACTTGGTCTATCAGTACAATCTTTTGCTTCAAATTTGATTAATCTTGTGAAAACAGACCCAAGGAAAGCCATGACACAGATTATAAACAGTTATATACGCCGATATTTTCTTATTGGTGTGTCCACACTGCAGTCTGTGTGTTAGAATCTTCGTTGCATATCAGTAGCATTATTGTAGCAGTGGTAATGGGGGAAAAATTACCATTAACAAAATCCGTTCCGTAGAATATAAAAAGCATAGGGCAGACTTCTAATTTAATTTGATGGAAATTAGTCATTGCATCAATATACAGTTTTAAGAAAGTTTAATTCTCACCAAGGAAAACAGAAATCTACAGTATATGGAAGAAAAGTATTGGGTTCTTTAGGATAATTTCAGAGGCGGCTAAGGTCAGTAGTACTTTCAGTATATTGTCTGCAAATTGCAGGTATGTTGTAGTAGGTTAACTGTGTTTCTTTCCGAGAGCTAAACACACACACCTTTCGGGAGTTATTATAATGCAAATATATATAAGAACTTACAAACTCTCGTTAAAGTTCCTCTTCTTCCTACTGGAATGAAATCCAGTTCATTTTTATACAATGTGGAAGAACAGCAGACGTTGCGATGTATAAACCGTTAAGAGAAAAAAATAAAGAGGAAAAGAAGAGAAAAAATTTATAAGAAAAAATTTTACCTTGTTAATTTATGGATTTACCGTATTAAGAAATACATTGTGTCCGCTAATATGAAATGCTATTGTGTTTTAAATAATTTAGTTTATTATTTAATTTAATTAATTTAGTCATTTTGATAATCTCTTATTACTAAAAAGGGGTCATACAAATTCATTTCTTGATTTCCCTGGTTATGTTGTTGGGTAAAGATCGTTAATATCGGGATAAAATATTGTTCCAAAACTTCATTGTCACCAAACCTTTTGATAAGTCTTTGGTAGAGTTCGGTGTTTCTACCTTTCTAGCAGTATATTATTATTTTTAGATTTTCTTCTGTCTTCATGCACACATTAAGTGACACCCTGAGCCATCCCGCTGAATTACTTCTTATATACCTAAAGGACATAATGTAATATTCTTTTTTTCTTCTTAAAGTGCCTTTCTGTATTGATACTTTCCTTAAATGAACCAGAACTGGTTTTCAATTTGTTTCTCACCAGCAGTATTTTTCTCTATCTCCAATTAGTCCGATTTTTTTTTAATTTCATTTTATGTCCATTTCCATAGTTTACAGGGTGCTAGAATGATTGTTTTCCAGCCATTTGATATTTGCCTCCTCTTTCTATGTTTCAGATCCATTTTTCATGCCTGCTCTCCTTCTTGCCTCCTTTGTGCTCTTATTTCATTATTTCCTCCATATGAGTTATATTTCCTTCTACGTTTCCTTTCTTTTAGTTCACCATATTCTATATATCGCTTATAACTTTCATTTCTAGTTCATCTGTATTTACTTTATTGGTGTTTCTGTTTCTACCAGATATCGTTACATTTTGCGGTCTTTTATTGCTTTGATCATCTGCATTCCTTCCCATTTTTCTTTTACTCTGCATTTTTGCCCCTCTGGTTTATATCTTTCTACTTCTGACTACGGGTTCTTGTTACATAAATTTCAGGTTATTTGTTCCATCTAGACTAGTGTTTCCTCAACTTTCTACTTTCCGCAGTTTCTTTTTCGAGAAAATCCAATCCTTTTAGCTCATCAATGAGGACTTCTTTTCTTATACTAATGACTTGATATTATTCATCACCTCAAGAGATAGAAATCCCGCCTAATTAATCTGAGAAATTAACAGAGAAACTCAAAGGAATTGAAGAATGTCATCATTCTATGAAAGTATGCTTCCGTTCCTTCTCTATAATACAATTCGCGAAATAAATAATAATAAATCGGTGAAAATGATCTTTAAAAGTTGAAGTGTGCCCAAATTGAGAAGTTTTCTCACCCAAGGATCTCGAGCTAACATGAGATCAAACATCACTCTTTCTTCTCCCCCTTCCCCACATGGGATCTTGGACTGAATATTGCACTGTCATATAGTGGTATTGGATCAGAACTCGCTGGATTTTTTAATTCCACCTTTATCACATATTTTGTATAACAGTGTATTGTCCAGTAATCATGTGCGCATTGGTTATTTGGTCATTTTCTTCACCAGGACGTTACACAGTGGGATCACCTCTTTGTTACACATACTCGTATTATCGTAACTACCCTAATTCATCTTTTTTCGTACACGCTCTATCCTAATGATCTTTTCAATATCCGGATATTGAAAAGATCATTATATGTATGAAGAGAGGAGATCACAATTCCACATCAATCATTTATAGAAACAAACTCTGAATCTAACATACTTGCATATCTCAAATATACGCATGTTTCCCTTCCATACTATTAATTTATGTAACACTATAAAAACAGACCTGAATAAATTCTGCATTGAAAAGAATCGTAAACACGAATTTTGGTAGAAACCTTCTCCGTAATCCAATTCTGACAATGCAAGCAGTTCCAGCGACTAACTTATTTTCTTATTAGTAATAAAAACCCCCATATAAATAAATAAATAAATAAAATTTCTCTTTATACTCCTTGACGACCACACAGTCAGAGGAGTTCACAAAGCAGAGAGAATACAACAAACAGCACCATATTCAGCATGTCGCAGGTAAATCGGTCCTTATTTGAACAGTATTTAACTCTCTTTTTCTTTATATTAGTTTCTCATTGTCATCCGTTTGAGATTGCATTAGAGGGCTCTGCTATTAATGCAATCCCGAATTCCACCGTTTTCCAAATAACTGCATTGTTCTTTTCTGTGTGTTCTTATTTTATATATTTTTTAAGTTTTATAACCTCAAACTGGACCTTCTAGTGTATAATTCTTAGTAATTCATAAGACGAACAAGTTAGTGCAAAGCATCATTTTAGTTCGTAGTAAATCACCGCAGTAGGTGAAATGTCATCGTTTTTGTTACTTATATTGTGGACGCCTTCACAACAAGTTGCTTGTTATCATATTACTTCGAATATGCAACGATTCGCCAATAGTCTGAGGCTTTCAGCCCTAAATCCTTTAGTAATAATCCGTTATATTTTGGGTTGTGTAATAATTAAAACTCCACAATTGACTTGTTTGTAACTGTGATATATACTGCTAGCATGGCTATCCAGAGCTGAACCAGTAGTCTCAATAAATAAGTATCGGCTACCGTTCTGCAATGCATCCTTTTTTTTTTTTTTTTTTTTTTTTTTTTGCGGGTTGGGTAGACAACAGTTCCATTAGGTATGATAAGAAATACGGGATGGAAATTCCTATAACAATGGAATATACTGTATAATACATATAGGTATGAGTAGGTATTGTATTTGAGAAAATAGTTATTGATATATTTGCACGTATATTTTGGCATTTTTGTGGTCCATAGTTTCCACCTCAAGTATAGATATAGACTGTATCTGAAAAAAGGTTGAGGAACACTGGTGTAGACAAATTCACCAGCTTGGTTCGGTTCTGCCCATGGTTTAACGGATGACTTGGGAAAATGAAGATGAAATTATACAGTCTAAGCTAAATAGTCTGAAATTGAATAGTTCTGAGCGATTTTGAGGAATGGTTTGTTTGTTTTCATGATTGGAACGGATAGAAAACGCACTTTTTTTTCTAATATCAAATAAGCTGACTTTAATTATCTTTAAGGGGAAAAAATACTTATTGTTATGAGTTTAGCAGAAAATTACTATATTGTGTAATGTAGATTGCAAACAAGTAGTATAGGGTGCCTTTTTTGATGTTATTTTGTTAGTGTGGCTGCCAAAATAGTTAACTCTGCAGTTATCTATTTTGTATTCTATGGACCAGAACAGTGAAGAAATGTTATATAAATATGGTCCGGAAATGTTCGTTAACAAATCAACCCTTTCCAAAGATTTCCTCGGCTTAGTAGAATTTTGTTTCAAAATTACTTTATTGCTAGGGTTTTTTACCTGGAAGTGAAATCCCATCGGAATTGATTAAAGCTACAGGTGTGAAGGGCTCAGAGTTCATAAAATGATTGTAAAAATTTGAGAAACGGGACTGTGTACATCAGATAGGAAGAAATCAATTTTCATTCCTTTACCAAAAAACCTAGATCTGAAAATTTGCTCAAATTACCGGACTATTAGCCTAATTTCCCACATTAGCAAGATTCTTCTTAAAATCATATTAAACAGAATCTCAAGAAAACTTGAAGAAATGCCAGAAGAGCAAGCAGGTTTTACAAGGGGGCAGAGGAACCAGAGATCAGAAGTCAACGGTTGATAATTGAAAAATGCAACGAATTCAATATTCCAGTCGTTTTGTGTTTTATAGATTATGCAAAATCATTTGATTATGTTCAACATGAGAAGCTATGGAAAACGATAACTAATATGGGTTCCCAATCCACTTAATTCATCTGATTAAGCTACTGTACCAGGAACAGGAAGGAATTTTGTGAGAACCAACACGGGAACACACGGACTTTTTCACAATAGGTAACGGTGTCAGGCAGGGCTGTATTTTGTCACCTCACCTTTTAATCTTTATGCCGAAGATATCATGCGTGTGAAGCTTTGGAAGATTTAGAGACTGCCATCAAAATTGGAGGATTGAAGATAAACAACCTTCGTTATGCAGATGATACTGTGCTAATTTGCAATTCTAAAGATCATCTTAAAGAAACTCTGAGGAGAGTATGTGAAGCAAGTAAGAAAAAGGATTGTTTCTGAATGTGTGTAAACTAAAATTATGGTGATTGGTGATAATCTCGGTTCCAGTAAAGTTGAAGGTTAATGGGAAAGATATCGAAGAAGTTGATGAATTTCATTACTTAGGTTCAAGAATAAATAAAAATAGTGACTGCTCAAACGATGTAAAGGGACGACAGGCAATTGCCACTTTTGAATGTGAAGAATGGAATCTGAAAAGAGTTGACAGGAAGAAAATTGAGGCATTTGAAATGTGGTGTTAGAGGAGAATACTGCGTATTTCTTAATTGGATCGAAGAACAAATGAGTGGATATTGAATAAAATTGGCAGACCTAAAATTCCTCTTCATAGCATCAACAAAAGAAAACTCAGTTTTGTTTTTGGTCATATAGTAAGAAGGGAAAACTTTCTGTTGAAGAATATAATGGAAATAAAAATCGAGAGGAAGACCTGCAACTAGGTGGAAGAAATCATTGAACTTGTGGGCATGACACTTTGCGATGCCGCTCGTAGAGCGCATGATCGATGCAGTTATAGGAATTTGTTGGTGGCGCAACAGCTCCTCAGGAAGCTATGTGACTGAAAGAAGAAGAGGGCTTTTTGAAAAGTATTTGAGTTGTGAATGATTAATTACCTTTTGTCACCTCTTCCGCATTGTGGTTACGGTGACAGTAAATTGACAGTGTATGAGTACCTCCAGATTCGCCACCGTTGGAACTAGAGCAGTCAGTGAGCCTCTATGACTGGGTTAATATGGTTGTTAAAGGTCCCTTGGGACCTCAAAATTTATGGTTACGCCTCTGCTGTGTACACTAGTCACTGTAAGCAGGCGTTCATTTTCAGTTCACTGTGCACACAGTCAAATACTATTTTTTTTTTCAGTCTTGTAATCGATTCTGTAAGTACGTGCTTATACTGCAGAAAACGACTGTTGCTAGTACTGCAGTACTAGCAACAATCGTTTTCTGCTGTTACTGAAATAGCATAAGGATTCCTTTGTCTTCAAAAACAAAATTTTTGCATTTATAATCAATTTTTGTGTAAATAAAATTTCTTGAGCAGGCTCATTTCTTATTAAAATGTTTGTCCATCTGTCTCACCAATGTACGTTACTTTTGAAAGTAAGTGCTACGACCTACTATTGAAACTTATTTTTAATAGTTCTAGCTTGTTAAACAAAGCATTTCTGAAGAACACTTGTTTTATGACTTTTTTTTTTTTCATTTTTTTGATCAAAAAAAAAAAAAAAATTCTTCCAGTTTACTGATAGGGTTGCTAGATGTCAGATTTTGACCCGTACAGTGCAGCATTTGAGCTTATTCAGTAAACAATTTTAGAAAATACCGATATGTAAATGTCGGATATTTCTCAAATTGTTTGTATAAATTTTAAAACAATTTAGGTGGAACTTTATTCTGTAATCTTTATTTTCACATAGCTAAAATAATAAAGTTTAAACCGTTTTGATGAAACTGCAATTCTGTGGACAGATCTGCGGTCCTTGAAGTTGTCACAGACATTCTCTCAGATATGCCAGACGAGCTGTACTTGCTACCTGGGGTGGCGCCTCCGTAGCCAGGTGGGAAGGAGCAGCAGTGCGTAGCACACGCTTCTTGATTAGACCGAGGTTCGAGCCCGTCACCACCAAATACGGAGGATACGGAAAGGTCAGGGAATGACCACCGCATATCCCGGAGCAATATGGCCTTAGTTGCTAATGCTCCTAAAAACCAAATAACAAACAAACAAACAAACAATAACAAGCTACCTGAGAGTCTAAAACGCTGATTGAACTGATTTCGGATAACATTCAAGTCAAGTTGACCCAATTTCTGGGAGGTCCGGACGGTCTGTGACAGCCAAATCCTTTGCTTGCACCTTCACGATGGTGGGACTTGTTAGTAATCCTGGGTATAACCTCCATGCACAAGCACACTGTGGGTGACCACCCATGTGTGAACCAACGTAAGCAGGGGTCGAGGTGTGGCGCCCACACCACATGGAGGAATGCCGCCGCCCCTCTGTGTCACCAGACAATACTAGGTAGATCACCCGCTTAACCGGTGCAAAGCCACCACTTTGCTTATTGGAGGCTTGAAGTGGTAGAACCCATGTTTAGTCTCCAGAGCTAAGTTCCGATCAACCCTTCCCCATCTCTTCCATCATGCAGTATGACTGATGACTTTTGAGGTTATAATGAATATCATGGCGAGATCCAATCTTCCTTACATTTCTAGGATACAGCTCTAAATCGGTGTTGGCAGGCCGGTCGGTAGTTTGTACACCGGACCAAACCTAGTGGTAACTCTTTAGGAGGCTTCCGGATCAGCTAGTGTATAATCTTGCTACCTCTACTCTGCCAGATAGTGACCGGAGGGAGTCCGAGTAGTGTGCATGCAGGGGGGGGGGCATTGTCGAAGCCACGTTATGTCAAGGATCTGGGTATATTCTTACCATGTGTACGCCATATTAATTTCATTACTTCATACAGCGTGTCCCCCCCACTTTTTCTTATTATTGAATACACCATGAATTGTCAAATTAATAGAGTAAGCTAATCTGCGAAAATATCCAAACCTCCCAAACACTTCCTAGTTAATTTCACAAATATACGTGGTCTCAATTCTAATCTCAACGATGTCCATTTCAACTTGCAGTCGGCTAAACCCCATGTACTTTTTCTGATAGAATCACAGTTATCGGTTGATTCAACTACTGCTCCTCTCAGTTACCCAAATTATTCGCTGTATGATTCCTTTCACCTCAAAGGTGGTACTTGTGCATATGTCCGTTTCGATATTCCCTGTTAGAGACTTTGTAATTTGGAATATCCTGTCTTCGATCTTCTCTGGCTTAAAATCTCTCTACCTTATTCTGTCAGATTCATCTGTTGTCTCTACCGTTCTCCCAACTTCACTAATCACTTGGTGCTCTTTGACTTCACATCTTTGCAAATTGACTTTCTCCAGTCCAACTTTCCTAACAGTGAGGTAATTTTCCTTTGTGATTTTGATGTTAATAACTCCAGCTGGCCTTCATTTTCTAGTCACACCGACCCAGCTGGTCGAGATGCTGAGGCCTTTGCAATTGCTAATGACTTTGCACAGATTGTTCATTTACCTACAAGAATATCGGACAATCCTAACCATACAGCCAACACGCTTGATCTTTTTCTCACAAACAATCCTAAGTACACGGTCGAAGTGCGTCGTCCTTTAGGCAACTCAGATCACAACTTGGTGATTGTATCTTCTCTAATGGAGCCTTTATCTCATAGCTATTCCCATCCTCGTGTTGTTTGGAATTACAAGAATGCAAAATGGGATGACCTGCGAGATTTCGTTCTTTTCCTTGGTTGGATTACTGTTTCAAAACCTCTGATGGCAGAGAAATCGTGTCAGTGAAATTACTCTTGTAGGAATGGAATCCTTTATTCCACACTCCACTTTAAAATCTCGTCCTTTATCTTAACCTTGGTTTTCCAATAAATGTTCTAAGGCTGATCAAGAAAAGAACGTTTCATGTCGTAATTGACTTGTTTCCAAATCTTCAGTTTCATTTTCTGCCTATACCAAAGCTCGCAACAATTGTAAAGCAGTTATTAATCAGTCCAAACTATATTTTGAAAAGGCTCTAAGAGTAGAAAACTTGCTTCTTGCCCTAATGGTAGCCGAGCATTTTGGTCCCTTGCCAAAGCTATTGGCCGCAACTTTTGCCCATCTCTGTTCCCACCTCTGTCAAAACCAGATGGTTCTGTTGTCATTTCAACCAAGGATAAAGCTGACCTGCCAGCATCCCATATTTCTTCCAACTCTTGTATTAATCATCTTGGTAAAACACCTCCCACCGTTCCCAACATGCTCCATTCAGTGCCTCCTGTGGTCTTCCGTCAAAAGGATGTCAGATGGATTTTGGCTAATCTTGATGGTATTTCTCCACTTGTTCTCAAAACTTGTGCTCCTGAACTTACTCTCGTTCTTTGCTGCCTTTTTTCACTTTCTTATTCCAAAGGCGTTTTTCCTTCTGCTTGGAAATTTGCTCATATCCAGCCAGTTCCTAAAAAGGGTGAAAATTCCCTCTCCTCCAATTATCGTCCCATTGAAATTACTTCTACTCTTTCTAAAGTAATGGAGAAATCAATTAATCGCCAACTCTTAAACTACCTAGAAATCTTCCGTCTGATCAACGATCGCCAGTATGGATTCCGTCAGTGTTGATCCGCTTGTGATATTCTGGTTTATGTTACCCATTTATGGACAAATTCAATGGAAACGTTCGATGAAACACAAGCAGTTGCTCTTGACATCTCAAAGGCTTTCGACCATGTTTGACATAAAGGTCTTTTAAACAAGCTTCCATCTTATGGTCTGCCAACTGTTTTTTGTAATTGGTTATCCAGTATTCTCTCTGATCGCTCACTGAGGGTGATGGTAGATGGCTCTCTGTCTTCTAACTTCTCCACTAATGCTGGTGTCCCCCAAGGTTCAGTTCTTTCCCCCACTTTTTTCCTCTTGTATATTAATCTTCTGTTGACTGGAAATTCTATCCATAGTTTTGCCGATGATAGCACATTGCATTCCACTTTCCATTTTGAGAAAACTTGTCCTGCTCAATCAGCTTCAACTTCTCGAATATCTGCTACCACTTCTTTAAATTCCGATCTCCAGGTAATTCTCCAGTGGGGAAAAGACAACTTAGTTGATTTCAATCCTAAAACTCAGTCTTGTCTTTTATCTCGCAAATAGGATTCTTCTGTTCCTATGCTTATCTTTGGTGACACTCCGATTTCTAGGCAAGTTGATATATCTCTTTTGGGGATTATTCTGAAAAGTAAAGTAAACACTCTGTACAAATTGCAAATCCGCCCTACCATGGAATATTGTTCTCACATTTGGGGCGATGCCCCCAAAATCTCTCTTAGGCTTCTAGATTCCATTCAGAAGAGGGAGTTAGGTTAATTAATGATTCATCTCTAACAGAGTCTCTCCACTCGCAGTCTCATTAACGTACGGTTTCTGCTACATGCCTTTTCTACAGATACTTCCATGGGCACTGTTCTTCTGAATTGGCTTCTATAATTCCCGCTCTCTCCTTCAAAACAGTCCCAACACTTGCCGCCACCAACCAACATCCATTTACTGTCTAACTTCAAACCCACAGAACCAACTTTTCAGCTTCCTCATTTATTCTTTCAACTGCCGTTTTCAGGATCTTTGATCCTGAAAATTACGATCTACAGAAGTTCAAGTCCAATGTCAACAAATATCTTCTTTCGTCTTCTCAACCTCCAAACCAAGAACGTTACTAAATACTATAGGTTCTAATACCTCTCGTCTTTGGGGTTTTCATAAATAAAAAAAGAAGAGGATGAACGTAACAGTTTCTGTGTTGAATCTGCACGAAGTAACTTTTATTATTTATTTTAATATGTGTGTCCGGTATTTCATGGAAACTATCCAGCAATCCTACATACTTGAAGTAATTGATGCGAAACCGTTTAACTCCTGTTAACTTTTAATGCACCTCTCCCGCCGCCTAACTTTGACATTTACGGATATGTGAACCCGATAATTGTTCAGTGTTTCTGAGGGTGAGTCACCTAGCAGCCCATTTCTTTCACTTATTTCAGTGAAACCCTCTGTATAATATATTTTTTTATTTATTGATATATGTGAATCTTGTGTTAAGATTCCTTCCATAGTATAAATTGATTACAACCATTTTGTGCATGGTATGTTGTTCTCGAATTTGATATTTTTCCTGCTTCATGAACAATAGCACCTTTAAAACTAAATAAAGAAACAGAATAGTTGATTCAACCAGAAAATCCGTTAGAAACGTTTTCATGAGTAATTCTTCATCTTTCTCATTTCAAAAGTTTAAGAATACAAAGAACGTAACCTAAGAACTCAAAAAAAAAAAATTAAGTCTGCATTTACATTATTCATTTTTTAATATTTTTTCATCTCACTGAAGACAGCCATAATAGATTTTAAAACTCTAAAACAAAGTAAGATTTTCCTTGAAGTACACTTCAAAAATAATGCTGACTAGTTATTTTCTAGTTCATATAAATTTCATGGGAAACATCACTTAATGATTTTCCTTTAGCTCCCGAACCAATGGCCACCTTATATTTAATTTTAATGGTTTTAAAATAGAATTAGATCCAGCACAACACCACGAGAAGTTCACGATCCGCACTTTTTCAGCCAGTACAGTATTTATTAATAATGGCCACCTTTAGTATTCAAAAGAGCAGATTTTCCTCAACTCTCCGGATATATGTAACGCAAGTTACTTTCAGGTAAGACTAACCTCTAATCATTCCTCAGTAAAATATCTCCCTCAAGACGATTCCATAAGGTATTCACATGCACAGTGACTCTATCCAATGATTTTCAATATTCACATCACTTTAGAAGTCGCTGAGATTGTCTTTTGATGCCATGCTATATGTATTGTAATATACCAGGTTTGAAACGACGAGGTTTCTCTGCATGCGTGCATTTTCATTATTTTCACAACACTTTGGATTTAATTATTTATCGCGTCAAATCAAACTGCAACTTAATGAATGTATTCATGTTAACCTTTAATGCAATATTGCTGATGATGCTACGTCTCCCACCGCCTAACTTTGACATCTCTAAACGGACTGGTAAAATGGAGGTAATCTGGTCCCCCCTTTTCTTGGCTCAGATAAATGTATTCACATTTACTTAGCCAAGTGCATACCATTGAAAGAATAAGAATCCTGCTACCTGAATATGGCAGTTGATCGTTTAATTAGTTGGTTAAACGCCATTTCGTTATATTCAGTTTCACTCCACTCCGCATCATTTCTTTGAAAGTACTTGCAGATATGTTCCAGAAAATCGCCGTGCTAAACGAAAATTTCTTTTCATTAAGAATACAAGTAATAATGATAAGATGTGCACCTGACTTAAACTTTTTAATATATAACGTCTTAAAAAGTTGTCACTTTAGCGTTTTTAATCTATAGTTCAGGGACTAAAGTATTATTTTGCGATAACCATAAACTATGTATATAACCTTATAAAAATCGAAAATTTTAATTTAAACAAAAAATATAAAAAAACGAAATTAAACGGCAAAAAAGAAAGATCTCTAAAAACTCACCAAAAGAGGAGAAATTGCTGCATGGATTTATCGGAATTCTGTGTTGGAGACTGCCTCATCGCTTTCGCTGGATGCGCGCATTACAATCAATGCGTTCTACTGGAGGCATGCATGGCTTGGTGCTTAACAATGAGCTATTTCTAAAAAAAAAATAATCGAAAATTGATTATTTTTCTGAATCACTGATCGAATAAGCCTCATCAGTCAAAGTGAAACTCGTCCTAGTTTGTTGTAATTTGACGAGTGAAGTGATATTTTTCTTCATCTTTCAAAGTTGCTTTCGTCCTCTTTAATTCAAGTAAGTCTTCATTTGATACAGCTTCACTATGAGAATATGACAACTCTATCATATCTCCTTCTTTACTGAAGCCCACGTATTGGGTACGTTGAGGGTCTAACGGCTCCTGGGATTTCTCTCATCTCCGCGTACGCTCTCTGTATCGAGTGACAGTGCCCTGTCAATGCCAGAGGTTTGACAGTGTGTGGGTCATGTAAAACATTGTGAAAATTTAACCCTGTTCGTTATAACAACTGTTTGTTGTTTAAAGCGTTGAAAATCATACACAACTTCCGGCCATATTTTTCGCCGCACTAAGTTCGATGTTGAACGTTTGATTTCACCTCAAGATTGTTAATGGCAGCATGTATAATATTATAATTTCGCCTGAGCAATATTATTATTATTTCTGCATGGTTTTTTTTTTTTTTTTGGAATATTTCTTTACAGCAGGGCACAAGTAAACCATCGAAAAACTTTGGTTACCCAAACCTTCTGTCTGATTTGATGCCACACACAAAAAGAGGCTTTTAATCTCCCTTAAGAGCTTTAATCTCCCAGTGATATTCTATCATACTTCAACTAAAAATCATTTCTAGCAAATTCTCCTAAAAGGAACAGTTAGCCTATCTTAACCCAGGTGCCTTTTCCTCGGGAGAAATAAAAGTTCTTCTGGACCTTTTTTTTCCCAAAAAATGAAGTTTTTTTTTCATATTACAGAGTTGATATGATAAATATCCTCCTCCTTCCACAATAGCTTGCGATGTTTCACGATACAATTTTGCTTCATAAAAATCAGCACTAGCTCCCTCATCATTTAATTTCAAGTTCTGTAGATTGGATTTTTTTAACGCTGAAATAATCCAAAACTTACCTTGAAACTTTCGGTGAACACATTCTCTTTTTAAATCGTCAAAGAGACAATTGGCTTTTTCTTGAACTGTCGTTGTGCTTAACGGGACTCGTTATTGTTTGGTCTTCAATCCAAATGATTAAAGAGATCTTCATCACCGTCAAAGTAACCAAATGCTACAATTTCGCAGCTGATGATGAAATTGCATCCTAACCGCACTTCTTTGTCTTTTCTTACCGTGTAGTACGTACAGCAGGTTCTAACAACCCAATTGAATTAGCAGCATCACCCTTTTCAAAGCGCTTAAATACTGAAAGTTTCATGTCTGAATTAATACAATTTCCTCTTAGCAGCATCAGGAGTTGAAGATAGCCTTTTTGAAAACATAACGAGAGAGAAATACCTTTAAAATATCAATCATGAATAATTTTAAGAAATTCACAGAGTAGAAACGTAATAAGCAATTTTCACAAAAACGATAGACTGACAGTCAGGAAAGGCGACACGCGATTTTCAAAATTTTTGTTATCAATAGCGGTTTTTTTCCCTGTATTAATACATCAGCTACTCGTAGCACGATCACAAATCCTTACTATCGAGATTTACTAAGCTTTAGTTGAATTCTGTAGCGTTGTATTAATTAATCTTTGGGCTGGGATTAAGTAACTACAGCCTTTGATCCGACATAGTCCATATGAAACAAAAGGGAGATTGCATGACATTCGAGATTTTTGTAATAAGTTCCTTGTCAGGAAAACCGCTCAAAGCGAAAATATCTGTTTGAAAACTGCGCTGATTGAAAGCACACTAAACAAGGTATACCTGTGTTTCGGTAACTAGAGCCCAGGCCCCTCCCCTAACCAGGCACATAATCCATAGTTTTGTCTTCTTGAATCTTGCAGTGTGAACTAGTACCTGAAATACAAATATACTTTGCTTCTGGACATTAAGTATAACATAACATGTTAATTAGTTTAAATGATTAATTTAATTTGCAGAAAGGTGGGGTTTGCTTATCTAAACAAAGATAATGGCACTCGACTGTTAAGTCTAAAGCCAGTATTAAAATCTGTTAAACATATTTAAAAAAAAGTAGTCTACAATATATCTAGATTCCGGACAACAATGCGAACTAAATTTCCATGCAATGCGATGATAATTTTGCATTAAAAGTAACACCAGATTAGTCTCTCTCTCTCCCCCCCTGATGTCTGTTCAAATTGTTTACCAACTTCGAAGGAAAACGAGGTTTCTGATTGGTGAAACAAAGGTGGAGAAAATCTTGAACGATTTAGGATGAGGGGTTCTCATTCATATACCATTTTGTCAAAGCCAAGCCTTATCAGTCATGTGATCTATTAGAGGGTGTTGGCGGGGAGGAGGGGATAATAATCAGGAACTGCTTATCAAATGTTTTAAATGTTGTCTGATTCTCATACCTATGTATGAGGCCACGATCTGGACCTCCAGACCCACATTAAGAAATCTGTGTATCGAATCCTGGATTATGAGATAGCTTAACCCAATCATTGGATACCGACTGTGTTAAGCATCTCATTCGGAAATGACTCCTTGGACTCGGCTCCTAGTGTAGAAAAACATAACCATTCCCTCACAGTTAGTGACAAAACAGATAGCGTAAATTATTTACTCAAGTTTAGCAATTAAGGCTTCCTTTAGAAGTTAATGCCGAATGAATGAATGTCTTTGTGAACCAAACTAAACAAGGTTAGTTTAATGAGGTCTTTGTCCACCAACACCCTCCAAATGTACGGTGACGTAAAAATCAATCCACCCAACTTTTGTTACAGTAAATGCTATAGAAAACTCGAAATTATCTCCCATCATATTCACTCTGTCCCGTATGCAAGGCAGCCCATTTTTTTCAAGGACTCTAGCTCAACCTCAAGCAAAAAGAGTTTCTAGTGAAATCCTTCGAAAACCTGCAAAATCTAAATCGCATCTACCAGTATTTTCTTCATAGTAGGTGCCCCCATTCTTCGCCTCCAACTATGAAACTGTGAGGATCGCTCGAAGACAAGTACCTCTAATTTTCAGCTCCCGTGTTGAGGCTACCCTATTGTATTTCAAAAGCCTTAGGAAAATGCAAAACAGAGGAAGAACTTTGTGTGTGTGCTCATGGCAGATTTGCATGTTATGTGGGCAGAAAAATCTGGAACCAATTTTATAGTCCTATAACTGGCTCTTTAAATATCTTGCTAAAATCTCTGCATATCTTGGTAAATTTCACATTAGACATCCTGTGTATGTTTATTTTATGCTGATACGTTGTTCTTTCTGTTGTTCATCTGAGTTAAGGTTGTTGGATATTTATGTTGTTCGTAACGTAAATACCCCTACTAGTTTATAGATGTACCAGATTTACAATTTATGCTAACAAATTATTTGTTTTATTAAATTGAACACTAAATAAAACGTGATAACTGATCGAAAAATAATGAATGTTGATGCAAGCCCTTTATTAATTTAAGGAGTTAAGGCATTTTGTACTTCTAACCAAACTCGTTCTTCACTTTTAGTGAAACACTGTAGTCTATAAAATACTTCTAAAGTAGAAATACTTTATTGGAAATATTCCATTCCTCGATAGTTTGAAAATCATAGATAAAGCATGAATTGGCTTACTCGATATTAACAGAAGGAAAGGTGACGGTCTTCCAGAAGTCGTAGGTGTATTCACAAGTGACTCGAAAATGTTCGTCCTCCTCTTCTTCAATAACAGGATTGTATTGGACAGTGATAGTGTTCACCATATACTGCGTCTTCTCTTGTGACTGAAAAATACAAATTTATATGTTAGACACCATAACACACAGGGTAAACAATATGTCCCTGCATAGCGCCATTCCTTTTTTTTTTAACATGAACAAATCTTAAGTTAGTGGATGATAATTAGATATTGACTAATAAAGCAATTGGTTAATAAATATATTCCACTTATAATAACAGTCACAAATTACTAACAATGATGTTTAATTATTGTGCAACGAATTTATTAAATTCCGATTATTCGGTTTAATGATGGAGAAAACATGAAGATTAAACGAGAAAAGTCGAATAATAAACATATGGATACAATACCAGTAATAATGAAGCCATGTACGAAACCCATATTTGTATTTCAGAGTAATAACCGTCTGATATTTAACCCTTCTGATAATGCCTTTTGAAGAAAGTATGGCTGAAATCCAGTATTCCTTCCATTTAAATCTGAAGAGCAACCACTAGTTCAGTGGTATTTAGCCTTAACTCTTTCATATGACATTATTCAAATGCCAAGTTAACAAATATATAAATTTTTATTTGCATTACTGGATCATTTTTCTGTGCTTCATGCCAGCTAATTTCTGACTTGCTGTTCGAAGATAAAGAAGGATTTTAAAGATTTAAAGAAATTGGAATCAAAAATTTCGTTTAGTTTAGATGAACACATGCCATTTTCAGGCCCGTTGTTGTCTTATTCTTTTTCGCTCGTCAGCATGCGAGAGCACTACTGATTCCCATGAAATTTTATATTTGGATCTTTTAGAAAAATTTATTGAGCGATTATCCGATAAATCCTGTCCGATTATCTCAAATTGTCATTGAAGTCAGAACAATAGAAAGCAAGTATTTATTTTTTTTTCATACATTTTTAACTCTATCGACATAAGTTATATATAAATGAAAATATACAGATGTTCTAGAATTACTCGATAAGGAAAAAGTTGGATCGACTCCCAGTTTCACGTTGGGAGAAATCTAGGCTGATTTCGATGACTTATCCCCTTTTCCCTAGCCCCCCCCTGCAAAAACATAAATTTGGAACGGCAACTTTTCGAAATTTCAGGACTTTGGTTAGAATGTTCTTAGGAGCCTTTGTACTAAATTTTATGCCAATGAGTTTATTCCTGTGCACCTCTTCTGTTAACTCCCTTTCTCCCTTGCACAAATCTCACTTCACAGCTCCTTTCCCATGATAGAGAGCATGTAAGTTCGAAATGAAAATATCAAATACATTTAATTTTTCCTGACTTGTTTATTTTAAACAAGTGAAAATATTTATTAATACATATGGTGTTGAATTATTAACAAGTTTAATTAGGCTGTCTCTTATAATAACGTTATTGGTGAGGGCTGTACTGAGTTTTAGACGTTTTCCCCCCTTTCTGAGAGAAGAAATGCAATTTTTGTTTAATCTTTGAACTGTAAATTCCACAAAAAATATATTTTGAATATAAACCTGTTATCGTGGCTAGATCTGTCATTTAAAATAATGTATTTCAACCTAGTACGGTATCTTATATAGTCGTTGTGATTAGATGATGTTGATAGAGTGATAATCGTTCAGACAACTTTGTGCAAATATTGCATAATCAATTAAATCTTTAGCTAATCTTTTGATAAAACGTAAGCCCTTTTGATTAGCTAATCTTTCGATAAAGAGACAGGCTCTCGAAGCAACAGCTCCAGTGTGAAGCCTAAATCGGTAACCTGCACGAAATAAAATATTTAGAAAAATGAAAGGAGTGTATATATATATATATATATATATATATAAACAAACTTAATAACATTCAGATCATTATGCAGCATTTTTTTATTCTGATTTTGCATAAACTTTCGTGCATCATCCTTTTCATTACTAAAAAGAAAAAAGTAAATGTTTCTTAAAAATTAAGTTTTCTAATCTATGCGGAGCCCGATATTGATCTCAGTGTGAACTTTTAGATAGACCACTTGTTACTTGAATGAGGAGGTCAAGGTATATGGAACAATGATTTTGCTTCATTTTGTCAGGCTCTTACAATTGTTAATAAAACTCATCGATTTTCTAGTTTAATGAATAATGCTAATACATATAGAAATACGTATACGAGATATGCTAGAAATATGCTAATACATTGTTGTGCGTTGTTCAATGGATGAATAATCTTAAGGGTAAAGACTGAATACTTCCTTGAACATTCCAATTTCCATACCTCAGAATCGTAGTTTTTCCATAAGAAATACCAAAATATGTCATATAACATTTACAACTTTTGACCAGCTTATTCACTCGCTTTCCCACATGAGAGTTTATTTCCATTTATAAGCTATTCCAGTTGTTACATCTTGTCCCACAAATCAGCAAAAAATGCAATGGATATTTAAAGTACCCATCTTGTTTGATAATTCCGTGCAGAAAGGCTACTCTTTCTTGATCTGTAACTGGTAAATACTGCTGATTTATAAGCATTAATTGCACGAAATTCATCCGATACTATCCTTATCCTGCATTAAGAATTCAGGCTTTCGAATTTTCCATTGGCTGAAAATATGCTCTTAATAGGCTAATAATAAAAATATAATTGTTAATAGGCAAATAAATAATAAAAATTTTTGATTGGGGAAGCCAATCACACCCGAATATCAAAATTTATCGATTACTCTAGTATTTCGTACTTACTCTTTCCTTCCCTGGTGCTCTCTGTT
Source organism: Mastigoproctus giganteus (assembly GCF_048544385.1). Taxonomy (NCBI): domain Eukaryota; kingdom Metazoa; phylum Arthropoda; class Arachnida; order Uropygi; family Thelyphonidae; genus Mastigoproctus; species Mastigoproctus giganteus. The sequence continues at coordinate 89,249,639 of NC_143576.1, read as the reverse complement.
CTGTTATCTCTTGCTTACCGATAGTACCACATCTGTTTAATCGTATGTAAAATTCGTAAACACTTCGGTTAGAGCTGTTCACATAGCTACAGCCGAGATCATGAGAATAACCCGAGCTGTAGATTAGTCCATTAAATGTGCCGTTGAATCTGACGGTGACTTTCATGTAATCATCAAAGCAATCAGCATTTACATCTAAAATAAAATATATGGAAAAATATTAAAAACGTAAATAATAATAAAAACTGCCTTATATATGTTAAAAATTATTCTTATCCAAACTCCAGTCATTATTTTCATGATGTATTTAATTAAAATATAATTATGGAACATGGCAATTCATTAGTTGAAAAATATGAACATCCGCAGTCTTCCTATATAATAAATAATTACTCTGTTCTTTTTGGCAATCTACATCAAGTTGTTAATTTTTACAGTTACTGTTCCCAATTTAAAGTAGTAGGTAAAATTAATTAATGGAAGATCCAGGTGATTTTTAGTGGCAATCGATATTAATAGGATCCACAGAAATTGAGCAGTCTAGCTCAGTGGCGTAGCTACCATGTAGGCTGGCAAGGCAATTGCCTTCGGGCCCTGGCCCTTTAGGGGCCCGGCGTCTTTGACTGTCTCATGTTTTTGCAATTTTCATTAATTAAGTAGGGGCCCGAACATGTTCTTTGCCTCCGTATTTGCTAAAATACGCTTAATTGCTGCTGTATGTAAAATAATTCAAGTTAATAAAAGAAGAGGACCGTAAAAAATTCCTACCAGAACTTTTAATAGCTGGATTACGATGACGACCACAACAAGTAGCATATCTATGATACTCAGGGAAGAAGACTATCGCTTGTATTTTGTATCACGCCAATCTTATAAAGTGTGAAAATAAATGTTTAGTAATCAAAAGAATCTAGAAACTGTTACCTTTACTTTTTTATAGTGGTGAAGGAGAATAGCGATGTATAGCTGTTTCCATTTGTAAAGGATTAATAATTTTTACATGCATCGTATGTAAATTATATTCAGTATTACTTTCAAGCTGTGCAGTAACCTTTTAATATAGTCATATTTTATTTTAAAAATTTTAAAGAAAGAATAAATACTAACCTAATAACGACTATTTATTGAAAAGTTAAAAATAATATAGATTATTTGTGCATCGGCGTGGAATACGAATGACATTAAAATTTTTGTTTGCATATCTGTTAAAGTTTTCATAATTAAAGTTATCATAAAATAACCCCGCTTTCATAATCACTAACAGCGGGGTTATTTTGATGCTTTTCTTTATTTTTAGAATATTTTCATCTCACCTGCTACTTTAGTTGCATTACTTATCCTGACAAACGAATCCACGTCGCTATCTACCTGCTCGTAATTAATACCGAAACCGGGTCTTGGATATTCTGGACGTCGTCTAGAAATATCCGTTCCTGTAATTGGCCTTGAATATGACGGTCGACGAATTTCAGTGACTGGTCTGGAAAATTCTGATGACGGACGACGATAATCCGGACTTTGTCGTGAATAATCGGGATGTCGACGGTGCTCAGGAACTGCCCTTGAGTACTCAAATCCGGATCGAGAGTAATCAGTTCGCCTCGAAAAATCTGGGAGTGGTCTGCTAGGTCTCGTCCGAGACGATGAAGGTAAATTAAGTCTGCTTTGCCTTCCTTCTTTCGCTCTTGTTCTTAGGTTCCTTGTAGTTTCTGGTGAGGAAAGAGTGGGAGGAACAGGAGGATTGGAAGAGAGGGAAATGGAAGTGATGGTGGTTGTCTTCTCTGAAGTGTAATCTTCTGTGCTATTAGTCATCTCAGTAATGTAGGTTGTAGTTGTGGTTTCTGGCATTTCTTCCGTCGTCATCGTGACGTTTTGGCCACCTATTAACTAAAAGGAAAAAAAAATCACTATGCAGATATATACACATTCTTTCGGATAATAAAAATTTGCAATTACAGAGTATAATTAAGAATAATAACTAAAGCTTTTAATGTTTAAATTGTATGAAAAACGTTGCACTCCACTTAAAAGTAACAAAAAATTTTCACACCGTGATCGAGTTATTCGGTTTCTTGGCTTTTCCTCTTGAGGTTTTTCGTTTATCAAAACCAGAATAGGAAACCAGCCAAACAACATACGCCACGCATTATGCAGATACGATACTCTCATGCCTCCTGTCCTTAGTAGCTACGGTGTAAATGATAAACAAAGAAAGCTTTCCTTAAACAATGCAACTTTTTTTACAACATGCAGGTAATTTTTCAGTGTAGAACTGAAACAGTAGGAAAAATACAGACAGAATATAATTAAGTGAAAGAAAGAAGTTTCCGATTTCTTTCAACGTTGCAGTTTTATACTAAAGAGCAGACAAATTATTACTGATACCCAATGACTTCGTTCATCATCAGTACATAAAGTTAAAGGAATTGCTGGAGTGGTAAAAATTTAAGAGGTCAAAACATACTGTTAAAAAACGTTTATCTTCTAAACGTGAAAGTAATGTTTTGGAGTTAATCCTAATGCTTCTAGGACTGAGTTTATTTCTGTCTTTTTCGGTTAAAGGCAGAAATAATTCCGTCTAAATACTGAAAAGTCTAAATAAAGACTATGAATATTGTTCTTTTCGACTAACACTCTCTAATAGGTGCGAAATATCGTAGATGGGGGCAGGCAGATGTAAATGGGCGTTTTTTTTTTAGCTTGTGGGTTTTTTTGTTACAATATAGACACCACGGATACGTAATATATCGTTTTATATTCTCTCTCTCTCTCTCTCTCTCTCTCTCTCTCTCTCTCTCTCTCTCTCTCTCTCTCTCTCTCTCTCTCTCTCTCTCTCCCCACCTTTCTTCCCAACGTTGCTCTTGAGACTATATAATAAACAGTTGTCTATGCTCTATTTTAACCTAAGTTGACATCTATGAGAAAGGATACAAGTCTCTTCATGAAGCAAATGGCACAGATTACTAATACGTCTTGTCGGAAGCATACTATCACAGTATGCTTTGCTTTTTCATTTTTTCAAATATGATAAAAAAATATGTATCAATTTGTATTTAAAATATAAACATTAATGTTTATCACTTGTAATTTTTGATCAGTACGAAATTACAAAAAAAAAAAAAAACCTTACTAGTTTTTGAACCCAGTGCTATATTCCATAGCAAGGTCAAAGAGGAAAACATGGAGTGACATCATTTTATATCAACACGGATATAAAATAAAATAAATAGGAAAACAAGTTAGCTAATGTCCGTCATATTGCTCATTCATTCCTCCAATCACCGCAATAAACATAATATCCAGTGCTTTAGCTACAATATAAGGTATATTGAGTATTCTATGTGATCATAATCAGCCATTTTCAATCCATTTCAGGCCTCTCCAGCAACTTTCCAGTTCCTTCTGTTTTGTTCAATGGCCATCCATTTACTACCCGCGAACTCGTGAATTTCATCTGTGCATCTCCGTTGTTGTCTTCCAGGTTTTCTTCTAGCTCCTCTTGGGTACCATTCTGTTATTTTCTTAGTCTATCTGTCATCATATCTTCGAGCTATGTGTCCTGCCCAAGACCATTTTAGTTCTTTAGTTTTGATAAGAAGACGTAGCCCAGTGGTCAGGAGCGAGGGTGCATAGCACGCGTTCCTTGAGTGGACCGGGGTTCAAGCCCGTGATTACTAAATACGATAAATATTTGTATTGACGATTTATTGTAAACTCTACTGACTTGGTTGTCGTGCCGGAGTATAAACAGAAAATTTATTTATTTATATATGTGTTTGCTGCCTAATCCATGTGTTTCTCTTCTTATCTAACAGTCTGATTCCTAATATAATTCGTTCCATTCTTCGCTGTGTAGTTTTCAGCTTCTCTTCCATGCTTTTGGTGAGTTCCCAAATTTCACTTCCATAAGTTATGGTGGGGAGTATACATTGGTTCATTATTTTACGTTTCAGATAAATTGGGATATTGCTTCTCAGTATGTGACTATATTTCCTGAATGCTATGTGATATATATGAATAATAATAATTGTCGGATTTCTGTTAGTCCGATTTTAACGAAATTTGGAGAAGCTCAATAAACGTTCCAAACGAGCCAAATATAAAATTTCATGAAAATCCATCCACTGGGAGTTGAGTTATTACATGCGTACAGACAAAGAAAGAATAGGCGGATTTACATTGGCCCGATTTTAATGAAACTTGGGATGGTTCGACAATTTTTTTTTTCCCTAAAGGAGCCAAAATATAAAAGTTCATGAAAATCCAGCCATTAGGAGGCGAGAATTACATGCGGGCGGACAGAGGGACGCGGTGAAGACAGTAACTGCATTATGCTTATATTCTAACACGCAAAAAGTGTGTAATGTTTATTGTACCAGTTCTTTAATAGAAATGCGTAGATCCAACGTTAAAACGTTAAATGCTATTAATGCCATTAAACCTTTTTTTATATATATGAAAGAGTATTGAATAAACTGGTTAAGGTAAATTTTCTTTTAGTTTTAAATTATGGTGAAACAAGTGTGAAAGAGAAAATTACTAGCAGTTTTAATGTAGTATATGTATCCATCGATTTATCTGAGGAGGAGGGAAGAGATTTAAATAGTTTAACTATATTTATTAAAACACATTATGAACGGCATTTTTAATTTTTAGAGGTGAATGAGTTGTTTTGATTGGAAATGTGTGAACTGGTGAATTAGTGAACTGGCTTTCATTGTGAAGATTTCATGCCCTACAACGAATGTGCCAACCTTTAATCACCATGCCCATATATCTGTGGGCATGGTTATTTACAGTACCTCTTTATGGGTGAATGAACGCCTTAAAATGAGGGAATTCCAACCATTCATTTTCTCAATGGATAAAAGCTTCGTCATCCTTTGTCAGCATGGTTGTTGTCGTGGACGGCAAATTCCCGTTATAGAAAGAAACCGGTTGATGGCTTTCCCTTCAAAGAAAAAAAATTGTGTCGTAAAAAAAAACCCCAGTTGCATAAAGGATTACTGTTAAGAATGCAATATAGATACTGAAGTAAAGGAAATGGTGACTTTTGTCCATATCCTTAAACAAGTTAGCACATTGCAGTGCGTTATATTTCGCGTGGGTTAGGTTCTTATTTGCTTATTAGGTTCTTATTATAAGTTCTTATTTCTTAAATTAATGTGTTCGTTTTCTGTGATGAATATAAGTGAAAAGTAAGTAAGTATCTGTTACTAATTAACTGAAATATATAAAACTAATTGTTTTCGCTGCACTGCTCATGCCTCCCAACTTAATATTCACTCCACGTTTTGTACTATTATATAATCAATAGCTCATGAAAGGTAACAACCATGGGCTCTGTGATTTAATGAACTTAACAATCGTAGCATAAGTGTTAACGCTTTCTTATTACAACTTTAGTTATTTCTTCCTGCATTTTAATAACAATCGAAATGTTTAACGTACCAGTTGTGATTAATAATTCGTGATTTATGTATTTAGTAAATTGATAACTAAAAAACAACAAATGAATAAAAAGCAAAATCAACGACTTATGTGTGAACCGAGATCCATATTGACCTTTCAGTTCTCCAACCAGTGCACGGCAGTAAACAATATCCAATGCTTCGGCTCAGTATATAGTATCTGGATAGCCTATGTGATATATATAAAAGATTTCTATTGGCCTCACTTTAATGAAATTTGGATGGCTCGTCAAATCTAACAGAACCAAATATAATTCATAAAAATCCACTCACTGGGATTCGAGTTATTATGTGCTGATGACGGACACGGAGAAGAAAACAGCCGCTTTACGCATATATGCTAACGCGTCCGAAACGAGTTCAGAATTACTTTCGCAAAGCTCTTGGCAAAAGCTGAATTTTATTTTATTTTTTTCATCTTCCAACATTCGTTAAAAAAGGTTCTTCCCATTCTCCTATTCTGGTTGCCCTTGGAATAATCTGAAACTTTGTTAAAACTAATTTTTTTTTTTTTTTTTTTTTATGTTCAATCGAAATAGCCTGTCACCTCAGTTCCTCTTTCTTCATTATACAATCAGAAATTTCCTTCTAATTTCTGATTTTATAATGAGATTAAATACATTTACTCCGTTATCTGTTTTTTTTTTTTTTTGCGCTGAAACAAAATTGTAAATATCTCGTATTATATGGTCCTTTTGCTGGATCAAAAATAAGATTATCGGAGCGGAGGGGATTGTTGTAGTCTTGTCCACAGTGTAAAAAAAGAGCATAAATCAAATAATGATAGCAAAATATTTGCATGTGTGTATAGTCGGCCGTCTACAGTGGTGTTATTACTCTTACTTGCAGAAAAGAGATCAAAATATGTGTTGAGTAGTGCAGGCTAAAACCCTGCTATTCGGCACTACTCACCAAAAATTCGCTATTTATGCTTAAATAAGCAGTGGTCGCGGATGATTGCTCTCCTCTTTTTTTTTATCATATAGTATTCTTTACAGTTCTGTTATTACAGTGGAATTCCATTCTACACTGGTGTGCAAAATTTAAGGACCAGTCAGATTTTCACCTGTAGCTTCTCATAGGAGTGGCCTGGATATGGGAAAAACATACCAAAGGAACCACGTGAGGTACAGAAATGATGGACACAACAACGAAAACAAAACTATACCGAGCGACTTTATTGAAAAATGGCAACATAGCACTGGCTGCCATGATACAGATGCATCACTGCCAAAGATGGAACAAAGGGAAGAGATGGTCCTCAGTAGGAGATATGGCCACCCCTAATGTCGATGCAGGCTTTGCACCGCATGTCCATACTTAGAAAAATGTTGTTGATAAGTTCTTGCGGTAACATCGTCCATTCTTCTGTCAGCCATCTTCAGCTCGTGAATAATTTCTGGTGGGTGTGGACGTGCCCCTAGGCGTCTCCCGTATGTGTTCGATGGGAATTAGATTGTGGAGAAACGGGCAGGCCAATCCATATGAACAATGTCCTCACTTTCCAAAAGCATATCACAGCTGCTGTGCGATGGGGGTGTGGCGTTATCATCCATAAACACGAACTCGGGGCCAGTAGTACCTCGGAATAGACGCACATGGGGAAGGTTTCTTGCAGTTGTCCTCCCCCTTGACTTGGAGGTTATCCGTCGAGAATTGCACTATTGCTTGTCGCGGGGCATTCCAGTTTTGGACATACCATCGATACCCACACTGACTGTAAGCAAGAAAATAAGAAACTAACTGCCATGCTACTACAAATCTGGCAGACAAGATGGGAAGAGACGGACAAGGGCCTAATAACTAAGAAATTCATCTCTGATATCAAACTTGTTTATCCAACGTCGCCGCATTGGTTCTCCTGGCCTCTAGTGTACATATATTATAACTGGACACGTCTCTATAAATCATAAGTTGGCTACCTTAGGAATCATCAAAAACCCCTACTGTACATGTGGAGAAATTGAAGATTGGGACCATCTTCTTTATAACTGCCCAATTTATGACGATCTTCAAGAAACTCTATACATCAGACTCCAACACATACCTCAAGGACAGGAGCACCTGTTCATTTCCGACGAACAACACCTACAAATTACTAACAGAGTACGCACAGAACCTCTTTGCTAGGCGCAGGACTCTACAACCAACTCAAGCTAGGGATTAAAACCTATGAGGGACTTGCTCAAATCGGAAATAAAAAAACTCTACTTTACCGTTTTACCAGCATCGACTTGCTAACCCTGGAACATCCAGGGTATAATGATTACCTTCTAATTCACCCACATGGTTGGGTAAGCTCCAGTGGTCTTGACCACTCCACCGCAAAATATGTCACACTCAGCACTCTCGCTGATTGGCTTTTCTACCCTTCTGGAGTTATCCCCTCCCCCTTTTCTCCTGGTGGGGCATACGCTCCACTGTCAATTTAGGGGATGCCTTCACCTACATCCCCTTACTCTTACTTTCATCCCCCAACTTCTTCCATACACCCTGTACTGCCGCACTCTACCTTATTTTTTATTTTTATTTATTTATTCATTTCATTATATATATATTTTTTTTTAAATTGGTCTCCGTTCAGGAAGCTCAGGCGACCCTGACGGAGACCTGCCAGAGAATAATGGGTAGCCTGGCTACCTCCTAGTGGTGTGTGCGGGCAACTTGGGGTCCCATCAGGGGTCCTGCTGCCAAATGCCAGGACACACAACAGAACCCAACGTAATTTTACGCATTCAACACACAACACGTTCTGTATTTCTTCACAGCGTACATATGGCGCAGATGTGAGAAACCACTGGTGGCGCCCGACCCTAACACTATGCACACTATGTGCATATGTGATAGTAAATCTGCTCTTGTCCCATCTTTTTTTTTATTAATTACTTTTACGCTGTTGTTTATTGAAATGCTTGCATGCAAAAGCGAGGTTATCAGCAGACTGCATTAGACTTTTGTACTCTTCTGTATCGTGTATGCAGCGGATAATTCTTCACAGTAACATAAATTAATTAATGTACAATTTTAAGCCACCAACCCTCGTAAACCGGAATTGTTTAATTTCACAAAAAAATGTATATGAAAATATTTAGTTTCTTTCTTTTGTGTCCCAGGTTCAAAAACATTTCGAAAGTATAAACATCAAAAAATTATAAATAAATAATCCTGCATTATGTACTAACTGACTAAAACACTGACTTTTGGCATTCGTAGCGAGTAGACGTGTCTTCATAGTCCAAGTAGTAGAGCATAAAATTTAGAGAGGATTCAGCAGGTTAGATAATTGCTTTTAAATAATTTATTTAATATATTGTAAAGTTTATTTTGATATAAGTTTTTTTCCTGTAATAGTTTGTAAATTTAATTTTTATAATATTATAAATATATATGTATTTTTAAAGTTACTTTCTGCGATAGTAAATTTTAACAATGGTTGTGACAAAATCCACCTTGAACACTTTGTCAGAGGGTATCATGAATCATACAGAAATAGCCGATGGCGATTTTCGGGCGAATCGTGATTTTATCATTTGCAGAACCTGTGCCATGTATTCCAGGTGAGCTATGATTATTTTCTTTTTCGCCGTTGTACGGCGTGTACCGATCTAAAGTTAAAACTTGATGCTTTGTTAGAAGTCGTTACTGAAAAAAAAACAGGTGCTTTGCCCTGGAGAATAATGTAACTGGAGCTCGTCAGTGATTACAAGACTCTAGTAACCTACCAAGTGATGCACTCCCGATTTGGGCCCCAGAGCAGAATAACCAAGTGCTAACTGCTCTAGTTCGAAGGACTTAGTTCTATTAGAAGACTATTGTTAGGGAAACAGGAAATATCATTTGTAATAAGGATAGGTGGACTAGAACCAGGGTATGTCTGCCGGCAGCAACAATTAATGATGTCACCAACAGTTGGTCAGATTTTAAGGGGGATAAAGAGAATATTATTATTCATCTGGGGACTAATGATATTAAGCACACACGATCTGATGATTTATTGCACAAATAAGGAGCATGCTGAAGAAATGCAGTGAGTTAAGTCAGAATGTCTGTGTCTGCAATTCTGCCCAGTCTCGATATGAGGGATTAACTCAAGACTTGGAGGACTATGCAAGGCTTTTTTGGGGGATTTTCTATCAGCTTGGCCCGCACTTGTAGGTAGAAGGAATCTGTTTTGTAGAGACGGGATACATCTAAACAAAGGTGGTGCACGGGTTTTTGCCAATATCAGTGAGATACCTTAAAAGTTCAAAGAAACTACTAGTTTGTGGGGGGAGGGACAAGTGTAATATAGATACGCGTTTATCCTGAAGGCAGAAATGTTTCAAATGAGCGGGTAGCTAAAGCTAGGAAGCAAGCTTAAATAACTTTGAGGATACCTTAAAGGTTTTTTGGTCAAACTGCTAGTTTGGGGGAGGACAAAGATAATATAGATACGCGTTTATTTGATAATATTGATCAAAATAACGCTTGCACATACCTCACGAGTTATTGTCTTTTACCGCAACAGATCATAATAGCAAGATTTTCTGAGAGCAGAAATGTTTCTAATGAGGGGGTGGGTGTCAGGGTAGTTAACTATACAAGAACGCTAAGTCTTCATTGCTGTATAAACAATGTCAAAAGTGTCTCAATAAAATGAGTGAATTCGAACTTCTGGTTAGGACAACTAACGCTGACATAATAGGGCTTACGGAAACGTGGTGCCACCCCTATCAGTATTCAGTATGATATACACAATGTATTTAGGAAGGATAGGGCAGATAGAAAGGGTAGTGGAGTCGTGCTTCTTTTCAAAAGCAGCCTGAGAGCAACGAAAGCTTTCTCGGATTTAGACATTTCGTTTGCTAGTATAGAATCTTCATGGTGTGAGATAGTTGGAAGCAAAGGTATAATGAGAGTGGAAACAATCTACAGGCCAGATGATTGAAAAGATTATGATAAGGGCCTCTACATTGCAAATGGAATGGGTAAGTAAGTGTGAATGTCTTATTATGGGTGATTTTAATTTGCCTCTAATTGATTTTAGCAAATGGGAAGAAAACTTGACATGGGAGACAAAAAAAAAAATATATTTAAATCAACTAGACAATTTTTATTTGTATCAACATGTCAGGGAAAAGAATATTCAAGACCTGATCATCACCCATTAACCAGATGACATAATATGGCTGAGAGTACAGGAACCAATAGCAGGAAATGATCACGGAGTTCTACGGTGGACAATGAAAAGAAAGGTAGCAATAGTTAAAGGCAAAAGGACGGGTTATAATTTCAGGAAAAAAATATAAATTAAAAATTAAAGGTGCTACATGGCATCTGTCAACTGGGTAAATATCTCACAGAGAGCGAATACAACTGAATTATGGTATACCTTTAGAACATTAATCACAAGCATTGAATGCGAATATACCATTAAAAAAATACTCCACGAGGTAGTTTCCAAGTTGGATGAATAATGAAGTAATAAAAAGTACTGAAGCCTATAACAGCTACATGATCTCTAATAGTTTCAAAGAAAAGATTAGGCTGGCAAGTGTAGATTATGAGAAATCGCTGGCAAAGAGCGGGGATGAGGAATTCTTCACATGTGTGAAGAATTCCTTCACAAATGCAAAGAAGAGGACAAACCAGGTCGGACCTTTTATGGGATCGTATTAGATACCCCAGTGATGTTGCAAATGAACTCAACAGTTACTTTGCATCGATATTTACAGAAGAAGAAACCCTTTACGTCAATGAGAAATTATGGGAGTGAAGTTGAAAAATATGTAATTAATGATACTGAAATCGCACATAATTATTTAATGAAAATACTTTCGAACCTACAGGCCAGTAAGACTCCTGGGGTTGATGGCATATACCCTATAATTTTAATGGAGGCGGCAAGTGAGTGCATTGAACCATTGAGGCTAATTACGAGAGAGCATCACCGGGCCCAGGAGAGATTCCATAAGATTGGAAAAGTGCCACTGCATCAATACATAAGGGCGGTTCTAAGAGTGTAGTGAGAAATTACTAACCGTTCAGTCTAACTTCAGTAGGGTTCCAAAAGACACGTAATGCCTACTTCTCTGGCCGTTAACGGAGGAGGAATATCTTCCAGAAAGCCAAGCTGGGCAGCCAGTACTCTCCAGTGAAAACTCGTTTAACAGTTCTGGTGCTACTGAAACCCATATTTCAGTACCATAGACGATAGGTGAAAAGATACACGTAATTACGTATTTTCTACCATCATTCTCCCTGCAGTGACAGCTGAGCTTGGTTTTGCTTTCCAACGAAGACTGGCCATTTTTTTTTTTTTTTTTTTCAATTTTAATGAAAGTAGTTTTAAGTCAAACCAGATTTCAAGATCGCAGCATGTTTACGTGTTCTTTATGTCAATATCTTTAGCGGAGACGAAAGTAGAAGAGAAATTCTTCATAAAAATGTAATATGTTTTGAGTTCATTGAATTCATGAATTAAAATGAAAAAGATAATTCACAGAAGCAGACAGCTTTTAGTTGATGTTTATGTAAATTTGTGATGATATCAAACTATTCATATTAATATGAATAGTTTAATATCATCGGCATTATATCAAGTATATTGGCAATGGATGTAACCAGGATTTCTATGAACAAGACTGATGAAAGAACGCTTCTCTGTGGCATACTCGCGTTAAATGTTCTTCGCTTTAGTTGAATGTCTTATTCTGGAGAATTGTTTGGAGCAGCAAGAAACGATCCCCATATATTCCAAACCAGGACTCGAGCAAGATGAATTAGTGCTGTGATAATTAATGGTCAAATGCAGTTTGAAAGTGAGATCCCCGCCTTCGATTTTGATTCAAAAACTCCCTAGATTTTTCAAGATGGTGGAGGCCAAATTGGTGAGGGTTTTGCCTCCCATGGATAGCATAATGAACTAAAAGCTAGTACTGCAGAATCTTTGTTGCAACTACCAAAACAAATGCTTTTCTTTTACTACTAGCTTTAGAAGACCTGAGCCACAGGATGGGTCAGACATTCGTGTATTTAGGAGGCTGTGTTATTCTTTGGTAGAGGACGAATTAAATAACAAGACCAGGTGAGGGGAGAAGTGTTCCTTAATGATAGGGTTGAATATGAAGAAGAGGATCGACGAATCTCAGGCGAGGGTAGCATAGCTTTTTCTCCCGGAAACTCGGTTTTTTTTTTTTTTTTTTTTTTTGTCTAGCAAACAGAAATCGACTTCAGAATACACTCAATTTACAGACGATATACACGGAGCAACATGGCCTTATTCGCCTATGCTCCTAAAACCAAGCAAACAACAGGATCGACGATGAAGGCTCTCAGGAACTTCAACAGAAATTGAGGGACACCATTAACCCCAGTGGTGGCTTTTGGTGGGAGAACATTTATGGCATTAATTAACTACTCTCTGGTAAGCTTGACTAAGTCTTTAGCCGTATAGGCAAAGAAGAGGTTTTAGAGCACCAAAAGGGTTTTCAGATGGTGTTAACTTTTAGAACCCGCTGATGCGACCCAGCTATACACCAAGGTCCAAACAGATCAGTTAAATCGGATTCCCTCGAGAAGTGCGTTCCTTTCTCCGGAATTGCTTGACTATTCAATTCGATAGCAGAAGATAAGACGTTTGAAAACACTCTAACATGTGAGGAAGTTATTCTGTCTCCAGACGCCTTCCGCTTTCTTAAAAGGTTCTGTTTCTCAGTAAAAGCTATTCCAAGAGTTGGTGACCACCAGCTTTTCGAGTGGGTGGTGGGTTTTACAATTTTCGATACAGCAAAATTCGCTATGGAGACGACCCTGGGGGTGGGGGGGGGCACGATCAATCGCTACTGAGAGGTCACAGCTATTCGGCTCTTCCTAGGGTATGCAGAGGCTGCTCATATGAATCGTTGAAGTGATAGGAATCTAGATGCCGAAATTGGGATATATCTTTCTAGTGCTTTGAAGAACTTTTAATGGATTGTCACGTTCAAGAGAACTGGCTCATTCTCTCAGATAAAATTGCGTTTCTTCTGCAGATCATAAGTAGCGTTTAGGAGATGGCGACCGCCATATGTCCATACAGTGAAAGACTGTGGCAAGAGAGTCGATCAGATTCTGCCGAAATAGAATAAAGTTGAAATCTCTCGCAGACGATCGTGATGGAGAATCTGTTTGGGTGGTTTGGATGTTGGCGTTTTGTTTTAGATTGGGAGGAATATAAATTAAGATACTGGAAATCCATATTCAAGGTACGGCTACAGCTTCAAATTGCTCAGAAGCAATTTCAAATGACTTTATTACAGTGAACCGAAAGGACTTGAAGAGAATTTCACCCCCTCCCCCAAAATGCGTTGTCTTTCTTGAGTTGTATCTCTGGACAACGTGGTGGGGGTGGCATTCAGCGAACACCTGTCAGGATGTTTTAGTTAGGATTAAATCAGGTCTCGCATTTAATAATCATATATTAAATTCAGATCATCATAAATCACTGGAATCATCAATCAGCCTCCACCAGGGTTGAATGATTATTCCAAGTGTTATACTGTAATTCTGCTGCTATTTTTCAGCTCATCCAAATATTTTTTTAAGTTTTGTTGGAGTAGTATACCGGATTACTGCCATTACCCACACTGTCCATCTTTGTATAATCGGCAAACCTAACATATCAAACTTAAAATACTTATATCAATATTATTAATAAATTTTAGAAGCACTGGGGGGAGTGAGCACCCATATCTTGTTGGACCTTACTCATGAATTTTTATCGTCTTTTAACACTGCAGAATTTGCCTAGAACCATTGGTTTTTCATTTGGAAAAGCAAGCAAATCGAACACAGAATACCCGCAATTTATGGAAGCGGTACACGGATGCCTCATATGCCTAGTTGCTTTGCCGCAAAAAAAAAAAAAAAAAAAAAAAAAAACCTCCATAACAGATTTTTTTAATTAAAAGCTCCATTCTCGATACAAAATTGGATAGGAAAAATAAATCGCTTTTTTCATTTATTTTTATTCATACAGAGGATTTCTACTGAACAACTCAAGTCTCACACAATATATATAATTTTATTTTTGACTAAACACTGATATTGATATTTTAAATGATACTTTTCATTTTCCCATGCGTTAAGAATACTTTTCATTTTCCCATGCGTTAAGTATACTTTTCATTTTCCATGCGTTACTCAGCCATAAATAAGGCTGAGATATCTGCATATCCATTTCTGTAAATGGAATGTAATATACAGTCGATTATATCGTTTTTAGAGATGAAAATCCTAGTGGTTCTGGAGAAAACGCCATGCATCTGCAACCGAGACTAACTAGTCACCACTTGACCGGCGAGAATCAAACACAAACCGTTCCAAACAGGTGGCAAATGGCCACTATACTGCCACGGAGGGCCATTGTTCCATACAATAACATCACAATAATTTTACTATATTTCTCCATTCAACGTTCTGTTTCACCTTATTGCAGCTGTTCTAGCATGCAGTACCTCAACTGTGACTACACAGTTGGAATATCTCCCCACTAATCCACATACACATAGTACAATATGGTCTACAAGCAGTTTCTTATTTAACTCGGGCCAGGTGTTAAACTTATAAACTTCCCGCGGCTTTTGGAAATTACTTAAATTCTCTCTATCATAAATAGGCCATTTTTCAAACACGTGTGACTTGAAATCTTTCAGAAAGATAGGTTGAAATTACAAGATAATCACTTCTTGTCATGCTTTTAATTGTTTAGAAGAATAGTGCGAAAAGTTCATTACTTCGTGTTTCTTAAATGTCTTAAGACATACATCAAAACACCTTTTTTTTTTTTTCATAAGCATTATTTCTTAATTTTTGGCACATTAGTTCCACTATAGCTTCCCAACACTCTTAAAAGGTGCCTCCTGCTGTTCCCGTTGACGTTGGAGGTTTCTGCTCCATTCACTGTGAAAACCTTGTCTGAGACTATTATCAGCAGATGAGAATGCCGCGAACTTTGACTAAGCAAGGCGGTAGGCCCAAGACGGACAATTATTAAATGCCATTGGAAGTTCAAAAAATACCGTGACCTACTGGAATTAATCTGTACTTTGTTTTAGCGGAATTAATAGCGAATACAAAGTATTGAGAAATTATTAAGCTTTGCATTGTTTATCTTGAAGGGTATAACGTTAAGGGCACAAAAATAGATAACCACACTGCAGCCCTTTTGTTGCAGGATGGTTATCTGTTTTATCTGTAAAAATCTCTGTAAAACTGTATGTCTTGGAAGGGATTGAGTTTTATGCATAAAAATGAATAGTTATTTGAACTTTGAAAAAATAATTTTGTTGATTTCATCTTAAACCCGATCTATAATTTAATAAAACCTGGTTAATTTCCCAGGAGTCTTCATAGTTTAGTATAGTTGATAATCTGAGCACTGCAAGCTATACAGTGCCACAGTAAAATTTGCATTCCCCCTTAACCTACAAGCAAACTCGTAAAATGACTTGGGTGGTTCTTTTTGGTGAATATTTGTCCTTCTGCATTAAACTGCATTCACGAAGGTCCAAGCACCAAGTTTTCACAAACGAAAAAGTGAACACAAACTTTACCATGTTTGGAGAAGAAAGGCAACAAAATGCTCTCTGAAATCTCATGTTTAGAGAGAGGAGCGATATTTTCTCGTTTGAATTCAGTCGCTTAAGTCTTGATCCCATCTTGCAGAAAACAGAGCTACAGTGTCTCCATTGATCTGATAGAAACGAAATTAAATAATGATGTTTCAAAATTAGACGCTTTTATACCACGTATGAAAAACTGCTGCTAACTGCGAGAAATGATACTTGAAAGGTGCCACCTCCAACCAATAACTTAAATATACAAATTAAAAACTAAAATGCTAAATGAAAAATAAAATCAAAATTCATTATATACCACGTTTACTTTATCTTGATTTAGACATATGATAATTATCACTTATTCAGAAAGAGTGACTGAAAATAATAGCAAAAATATAGCGATTCTTGTCGTTTTAATTATTTAATTTGACTCCTCTTGGTTCGTTTAGTCAAGCGCCTTGGAGACCGAATATGACCATGGCGCTTAGTCTTATGTTAATATACAGATATTTGATATAAATAATTTTAATTACCTGATGAAAATGTCTATTTAAAATCAGCCTTACACGCCGTCCTTGTTTACAGATGAAGCTAGGTAAATTGTTGGCTTAACGTAAATGGCAGACAATTTGAATACAGGGTGTTTCAAAAGTGATGGTCAATAATTTAAAGGTGAACGGTACAGACTACAATATGCAAAAAAAGCTTAGTAAAAATGGTCCTTAAGTGAATCGTTTTCGAGATATTGCACGTTTCTAGTTGGGATCCACTACTGACAAGGCGAACTGTACAGAGTTGGGATCCACCACTGACTTGTTTGTTTAGGTTAGATTATGCTCATTCTCTCCCTTTCCTGTTTCTCAATGCTCTGAGACGTAGTAGGCATACTAGTACTTGCAAAGGATAGTCAACATGGAAAGAGGTTACAGCAACGAAGAGTATGCTGAGATACGCTTCATGTATGGTAAAGCCAACGGCAGTGCACTCGAGGCTGCACGTTTGTACCAAGAAGCATTTCCCCGCCGAAGACAGCCCAACAAGAGCACATTCATCAGGGTACATCAGCGCCTTAGAGAACATGGGCGCTTCGCATATGGAGTACGAGAAGGTAGGCCCAGAAGCATAACACCTGAAGTTGAGGAAAGGATGTTAGAAAGAATAGAACAAAATCCAGGAATTTTGACAAGGAAGGTTGCTCTGCAAGAGCGTGTACTGAGTAATAGCAATGTCTGACGAATTTTACATCTCCAATTACTGTACCCCTACCATATCCAGCGTGTACAAGGTCTCAGCAATACAGACTACCCTTCCAGAGTGCTCCCATAATCAGTGGCGGATCTTAACAGAAAATGTGCATTATCTCGAAAACGGTTCATTTGCAGCCCGATGTTCACTGGGACTTTTTTGCTTATTTTAGTTTGTACTTTTCTCCTCTAAATTATTGACCATCATTTTTGAAACACCCTGTATACCGATGCTTACAAAAATTCAGAGAAAAAGCCTGAGACTGGGAAAATTTACAGACATCTCATATTACAAATGTATGAATGCCTTCACGAGTTGCCTATTCAGTTATGCTTCAGATAAGTAACTTTTACCCAATAATAGAGAACACTATTGTTACTTATTATTGGGCGGTGATATCCACAGAGAATAAGTAACAATAGTCTTCTCTTTTGGAGGAAGCGTTACTTATTTGAAATAGAGCCGAATAGGCAATTCGTTGTGAAGACATTCACAATGTGAGATGTAAGAAAACGATGCCATCAAGATAACTTCGGTTAATTTACTGCGTATTAAACACGATGCATTTACACTAACTTACTGTATATGTCTGCAATATACCGATGTTTGAAGTTATTGCTGAAAACAGTTCGTGAATCTGGTTTAAGTAGGTCAAGTGAATAAATTTTATTTCCTGTGCCTTCTGTTTAATCAGCACTAATGGGTCATTATGGTTAGGGCAACCGGTTTTCATTCCTGAAATTCTGGGATGAAAAGCGGAACAACAATCACAATTTGAAGAAGAAAAATCGGAACATTTCCGGGACCTTGATAAGCAGCTTCGCTTTTGTGTGTCCATCTGTAAGAACCAGGGTCATGTAATACACTGCTCGACAAAATTAACAGAACAAAATGTTTTCCATGAATATTTTATTGTGAACAGTGTCGTCGAGGCCGAATATTTGATATAATAGGCATCCTGGCAAGCAAATTCCGAGTATCCAAGAGAAATCGATCTACCACCGCGCATTATTCAAATTATTTATGCCTATAAAAACACCATTTGTGACCACATCCCTTCATTCCCGTTTTTTTTGGCTTGCTCATTGGGATAGCTACATCTCCAGTACTAAGGACAGCAAGCCATTGTCGTTTAGATGATTCGTTGAGATGGCGGGCCGTTGGACGACCTGAAGCCGAGAAGTCGCAGGCACAGGTGGCACGTTGGTTTAGTTTAATGTGCCACACAGTGTCATCCTTGCAGTATGGAAGCAGTTTCATAAGACCGGACCATTACAAGAAGAGATGGCTAAAGTCGCCCGAAGTTTTAGCCTTCGTCAACCAAACAGCATTCTGGGTCTAACAGCAAGACGGAACCCAACAATGTTGTGTCATCAACTGTCTCTTGAGTTTGCTGCGGCCACAGGTGAAAACATTTCCGAGTGGACTCTCTGCGGAAGGAAGCCAGTGGTTTGTATTCCATTAACCCTAAACCACAGCAGAGGTCGTCGAAACTGGTGCCATGAACATGTGACTTGGAGCCCTGACAAATGAGGTACAGTTCTATTCGTTGATGAGTCCAGTTTATGTCTACAAACAGATTCGAGATGATATTTCATCTGGAGACAACGTGGAATGCGGTACTGCCCCTCCAACATCAGAAAACGACACTTACGGTGGAGGCGGTGTTCTCGTGTGGGACGGAATAATGATCAGCAGCTGCACCCCTCTTCATAATTTTGATAGGAGTAGCGTAACTGCGCAGAGGTACCAAAAACAGATCCTCGAACCCTATGTGCGACATTTTAGGATGCGGTTGGCCCAGATTTTCTTTTAATTCTCGACAACGCCACTGCACATAGAGCTCAAGTGGTGGAGAAATATCTTGAAACTGAATATATCCAATAACTGCCATGGCCAGCACGATCATCAAATTTAAATGTGATCGAACATGTTTGGGACGCCCTTGGGCATCGCTTTGCACGCCAATAATCACACCTCAGTCACTTGGTGAGCTCAGGTTTGCGCTGGTGGAAGAATGGGATTTGTTGCAACAGAATTTTATCGACACCGTTATGTGAGCATCGTTCACCGCTGTCAGGTCTGTTTAGCAGTTGTGGGAGATCATACGCCGTACTGGTGTCATATGACCATATTTTCGAGCATTTTGTGACCTTTTTGGCATTGTTATACCACCCCTATATCTGTCCGAAGTTCTTCGCAGTCTCCCCATTTCATCGTTATTCTATAGTACACCATTATACCAAATTTTGTCCCGCTTCGTGGCAAACTGCACGAGTTACACCACGTCTTCCGTTGATTTTGTCGAACAGTGTATTTACCTCCTTGGCTTTTTTCTGGCTACCTAATATTAGCGATACTAATATTACTTCATACAGCGGTGCACAGAAATATCTGTAATTTTATGTTTTAGTTCATGTAAAATTATCAACTAGTTAACTGCAGAAACACAGGAATCATAATCCCGGTGCGGTTATCGTGTTTTTTTTTTTATAAGAAAGCATTAAATACAGAAATCAAAATACATTTTACATTAAAAAAATCGCGTGTGTACCCTGTATGCACGAAAGATGTTTTATGTATAAACACCTTTGACGATACATACTAAATTTCGAACAGCTATAACGGAAATCATGAACGATGTAATTTATGCTCACGCCCGCTACTTACTCTACCCATTCGGTGTTAGTGATAAATAGGATACACACGCCCGCTGCTTACTGTACCGAATCAACGTTTGGTAGAGGTTAGGCCAATAGACTAATTAACCATTTGATTGTAGCCATTTCTTGAATAGTATGATTGCAGCAATACAAGTATTTGTATTGTTACATTCATACTGTCATGTTGGATCACGTTACTCTGTCATGCTTTGTCGAACATTACACATGCAGCGCTACGAGATCTACAAGAAACGACAGTATCCACGCATAATACGCTATCGACTTGCTCAGGATCTCAACGAGTACAAGCGCGAGATGGTAACGATGCACATTCCATTTCGCAATGAGGAAACAGAAATACTGTCAGAGATGAAATATATCAAGATCTACGACTACAATGAAGAGCTCATACTAGATCGTAAATTGTATGAATCGGACTTCACATTCGCAAAACGATTAAACTGTGTAAGACGATGTGTCAAGGCATTGACCCTGACGAAGCATGCGGTAATGATCTGCATAGTCTTGTAACGCGACTGCGAGAAGAAGACCCCTTTCGAAACTTTTGCAATTATCCAAACAGTGAGATGAATGAGGATCTAAAGCTCGCCACGCTCAACCGACTCGGCGCAATTGCAGAGAAACGCGAAAACTTGATGACCAACGAGGACTTCTGTAACTTAATGAGAATGACCAATGACAAGAAAAAGATTTTACTCATGCATGTAATTTTGATTCTGGGCAGGTCAAATTTTCTTTACCGGCACAGCTGGTTTCAGAAAAACGTTTATGATTCGCCTCTTGATGGACAACCGCTTCAGCAATACAGACGGATACTGTAATGCCTACATTACATGCGCTACAACTAGTAAGGCTGAAGCGCTGTAATGTCTTGGATGTACTCAGAGCTGGCATAAACCAGCTCTCAGCACATCGAAGATCACTGCCCTCAAGATATCCATTTCTCTGGTTACCAAAAGGTTTCTGCCATGGGTGGCAGTGGTTAGCCCAAAGCCACCTAAGTGATATGTTCCGAATTATAAACGTTTTTCCGCAACCAGCTGGTTTATGCCAACTCTGAGCACATCCAAGATCACCTCCCGTGATCCTTTGCTTTAAATGCTTTTCTTTACATTTTGCAAGGTATCCATTTCTCTAGTTACCAAAAGTCCAAATGGATATTTCTCTGGTTACGTCATTTCCGCGTCGCAAAATCGCGACAAATTTATTTTACTACAGTTCGAAATTTAGTAGGTGCCGCCAAAGTTGTTTAAACATAAAAAAAAAGAGAGCAAAACACAAGTAATCGTATTCATAATTATATCCAGGCCTGAGATCTGTGTCCTTTTTATTTAGAGAGTGGCGGCATTCGTCTGTATGCATCAGGCTCTGAGATGGTTTGACTCGGCCCTGCCTCCAATGGCAAAACTGCCATTCAATCAGTTAAAAAGCACTGGGGGAACTAAGAATTTGTAGTTTCGCCTCTGAATTTCTGTTTGTTTTCTTTATTTTAAGCGAGCTTTTATATCAGCATGTTCACAACATTTAGTACGTAAGTGCCACGCATACTGCGCTTTAACTTGGTCATAATTTTTTTTTTTATTAATGTCTAGTCTTCGAATATTCTTCCTTATAAACGCATATAAGCATAGGAATTTTGATGAACAGCGAAAAATGAAGTATTCGATGCTCTATCAATAATTAGAAGAGGCTTCTATTTTCCTTGATTATTGGGAGCGTAAACAATGCAATATGATGTCAATAAGTAGTGCGTTAGAAAGTGAAGCACACGATTCATACCGATGCTTTATTACGACGTTTTTGCGCTGCCCTCGTGTGGCATAGTTGGCATAATCGTCGTCCTCCCCACACCGGGTGGAAAAGACCTGGGTTCAAGTCCCGTCGATGAGGGGAAGAATTTTTATGGGCCTTTTTCACAATGTGGCTGTGTTAGTCCGTCTCAGGCGAGGGTAGCATGGTTTTTCTTCCGGAAACTCGTGTTTTTCGTCCAGCAAACAGAAAATTAACCACAGAACACACGCAATTTACAGACAGTATACACGGAGCACTGATGCTCCTAAGATCGTACTACAGCAACAACCACCTTCGCGCTTTCACAATGTTCAATGTAATTTTAACTTCGTATCATTGTATATCATTACAGTGTAATTTTGACTTCGTATATTTAACAGCTGTACAAAATTACTCTCAAAATCTGGACAGTCCCGGAAAAATGGGACTGTCTAGTCGCTCTAATGAAGGTAACTTATTTTATGTATTTTCTGATATTTTATTCGATGTTATACTCTAATAAGCTTAGTTGGATGTATGTATGAGCCACCTATCTAGATAATTTCTGTACAGGGGTGTTTGTTTAATAAACTGACGATAATAATAACTTACTGTTTTGCTAAGGCATTACTGCTGACATCTGGCGCATGGTTTGACTAAATAATTCAGTTAAAAATGCATTTTGTATTCGATGCAGACGGAATTACTTTTAATTTCTTTTATTTTAGGCTTCCCTGTTAAAAAGACCTACCATGAATTACCTGTTGTTGAATATTGAATTAAATAAATTTTACTGTAAAAAATACCCTTAAAAAACAAAAAACCCCACTTTTTCTATTAGTATACCAGTGCATTTGCCAGCTTAATGTTGGTGTTTAAGTTCTGAAGATAGCGCTTGTATCTGATATTTCGAAGCCTGCATACCGACTTATTTAGTATCATGGTTAAGGTGGACATAAACTCTCCGGCTTATTGTAGCGTCTTTGGCCACCTCTAAGGTGCTTCGTACAAGTTAAAGTATGAAAACTTTCAGTGTGCTCGGTCAATAAATTTAAAACAAAATTTTACGATGTGCAGGGTTGTTAAAATTAAAGTATCCCTATGTAGAGGGCTCTGGAGCGAATTCTAACGCTCGTACTGAAGGGAAATTTGGACAACAGGTACAATAAAGAATGCGCTCGCCATTTATTGGTAAAACAAAAAAAAATTAGTTACAAAATTTGTCACTATATGGCACATAACTATCTTAGTTACGATTATGCAAATAATACGTTTTTTCATAATCGTAAGTTATTGCCACAACGCCACTACTCAGCTCTACAAAAATGCTGTATAAAAGCAAAGCAGTCTCTTCGAAATCATACAGTAGATGTTTGCCTGCCCTAAAGCAGCAATGCCAACAACGTTGCAGGAAAAGGCGCTATTAGTGAAGGTGTACTATCAGGAAAAGGTGCTATTAGTGAAGCTGTACTATCAGAACAGCAGCAATGCAGCTGCGGCTACCAGAGAATTCCGGCGTCAGAAGCGCATAAGGCCCACGTGGACCTATGATTGTTTGTTCTGTCCGCAAAATGATTGCGCAATTTGAAGCGACAGGACATCTTGTTGTTCAACCAGGTAGAGGTCGAAAACGAGTGGACTCCTCTCCTGTTGAAGATGTGGCTATGGCTGTAGTGGATTTATCAAGTCAATCTCCATGTGGTAGCGTGTTTCTCGTGAAGTGGACATGCCGTATTCCACTGTAAGACTAGTAATGCGTCAGGTGTTGCGGTACTATCCTTACAAGATGCACATGTTACAGCAGCTAAAGCATGGTGATGCAGATATTCGTTTCACATATGCACTTCAGTTTCTGGCGCGAATGACAGTGGATATCACTTGGCCATGGAACATCCTTTGGAGTGATGAAGCCCACTTCTGCTTAAATGGAGAAATGAATATGCACAACTGCGCAATCGCATTTGGGCAACAGAAAACCCTCGAGTTATCCAAGAGGTCCCGTTGCATTCTCCAAAAGTGACAGTGTATTGTGAATTTAAGGCCGCCACATTCATGATTGGGCCATATTTTTTTGAACAGGTAACACCGACTGGACCCCGCACCTGTTCCGTCACTGGACAGCCATATTATGAAATGTTGGCAAATTTCGCAATACCAGAGCTGCAACAACGTGGGTGCCTTCAGGATGCCATATTCAAGCAAGATGGTGCGCCACCCCACATCCACCGTTGTGTCCAAAGATGGCTAAGGCAACACTTTACAGACGAACGGGTCATCAGCCATTGTTTCCAGATATCTTGGCCACCCCGATCACCGGACCTCACCCCATGCAACTTCTGGTTGTAGGGTTTTTTGAAGAACCAGATGTATCGGGAAGGATGTCAAACTCTGGCAGATCTGAAGGACAGCATTAGACGTCATGTACTGGCTATTCCAGTTGACATGTTACGTTCTGCTGTAGAAAATTCTGTTCTTCGATTGGAAACTGTTGTTGACCAAAATGGAAGACACATTGAACAATTGTAGCGCTGTTCAAGTGATTTGTATTGCCACAGCGTCATTTAGTGACAAATTTTGTAACTCATTTTTTTCCCAATAAATGGCGAGCGCATTCTTTATTGTACCTGTTGTCCAAATTTATCTTCTGTACGAGCCTTAGAACTCGCTCCAAAGCCCTCTATCAGGGCTCCCACTCCTGGGTTTTTCCACCCAGATCTGGGTTTTTTGATTGTCATCTGGGTTGATAGGTTTTTTTCACAAAAATATCTCATTATCTGGGTTTTTTCAGTAATTTTTAATTTTAAGTCAAAATTTATTTTTATTTCTTGTAAATACAATAAAATTTAATGCATTTAATAACAGTTTACAATTTTCTTAATTTTATATTCTAACAATACTGATCATAATTTGTAATATCTCAAGTGCTTGTACAAAATACTACAAATATAAAAGGATTTCAAAGTTTTTGCAGGGTTCTACACTATGAAATTACGCTTACATGTTCATACATGTAAGCATACATGTTCGTGTTACTAACATGTATGCGCAGCCTATTGAGCAGGCGCGGAAGGCGGTCTTTATTGCACAGTCTTTCGTGATCGTTCGTGGTATTATTGCATTATTTGGTGTGATTTTTACATTTATGCGTGTACTACATACAGTGATATAATAAATTTAAATTGTAGTGACTATTTCTATTTTATGTTAATGGATTAGTGATTTATTTTTTATTTTATACAACATTTTAAATAAGATAACTGCTAATTAGCCATACCCACAAATTGCCCACAATATCTGAAACTTGTTCCCCACAGAGAAAGATGAGTAAACGGTGGTATACTCAAAATTTTAGAAATGAATGGCTAGAAGATCCGGAATTAAAGGATTGGTTGAAAGAAAACAGTAATGAAAAAGGTGCATCTTACTGTATTTGTTGTGAAATGAAATTAAAGAATATATATGTAGAAATTAAAGAATTAATAAATCGATGTTACTAGCGCATAAAAATACAGTTAAACATAAAAAAAGTGCAAATATTGCTAAGACAAGTTCAACGCTAGACACGTTCTTCACAAAACGTAAACCTACGGAGGAAGAAGTAGCAAAGGCAGAGTTAACAGTTGCTGTACTCATTTCTGAGCATAATATTCCATTTGCGCAATGTGATCACCTTATAGAAGCATGTAAGAAAGCATTTCATGATAGCAATATTGCAAAACAAGTTCAGATGAAGGCGACTAAAGTCTCTTATCTTATACAACATGGCATAGCCTATCATGAAAAAATATACATTTCTAACATATGCAGAAACAAGTTTTCAATGATAATAGATGAAAGTACAGATTTATCTTTATCGCAAGTTCTAGCTGTTGTTGTTAGATATTTTGACATTCAAAAACTTGATGTTGTAGATGTGTTACTTGACACTGTTTGTGTCGAAAATGGTACTTCAGAAGGGCTTTATCAAGCTGTAAAAGATCTTTTCATAGAAAAAAACATTCAAATAAGTAATCTCGTTGGCTTTGGAAGTGATAATTGTGCCACTATGATGGGTACTAAGAGTGGGTTCCAGTCATTGCTAAAAAAGGATGTACCATCAGTATTTATAATGGGATGTGTTTGCCATTCTTTTGCATTATGTGCTAGTCATTCAGTCAAGGTACTACCATCATATCTAGAAATATTTATAAAAGATATCTCTTGTTATTTTTCCCGTAGTAGTAAAAGATTAAACGAGTTCAAAATGATTCAAGATGTTGTAGATACTGCTAAGCATAAAATCCCCAAATTAGCACAAACACGTTGGTTATCCCGTGGCAATGTAATAAAAATTATTATTGAGCAGTGGCATGCGTTAGTTCTTTATTTTCAGTCTCAATCAAAAATTGACAAAATCGATGATGCAGGGAATATTTACATTACTATGATCACCAAAGGAACTAAGCATATGTTGTTGTTTTTAGGATATGTACTGGAGAAAATAAACTGCCTGAATATTGAATTTCAATCTGAGCATTTCAGATTGCACTTACTTCATTCAATGGTTTCAATTGAGTATAAAAATATTCTTAGTTTTTTCATAAAAGAAGACATTACTTCGTGCAAGCTGGTTGAAATTGATCCAAACAATGCAATAAATCATAAGCCTCTGAATAAAATATATTTGGGAGGCCGTTGTATGGCCTTATTAAATTCAACACCACTTGGTGACAGTGAAAGCAGGTTTAAAAATGATTGTTTAAAATTTCTTGTTGAACTTTGTATGGAAATCAGAAAATGATTTCTTCTAAATGACAATGGAATTATCGCCAGTCTCAATGTTCTTGGCCCAGCAGTGATACATGATCGTGCCAATTCGCCATCCTCAATTTTCCATTTAGCAATGCAGTTCCCTCACCTTGTTTCTGAAGACAAACTAGATCTTCTAGATGATGAATGGCGATCATTTCGTTTAAATCAAGATTTAGATTTCTCTTACAAAACCATCCCTGAGTTTTGGTATCTGTTATGTAATGTAAAAGATGGCTTTAATAATTCTAAATATGAGATTTTATCTAACTTTATGACTAGTCTAACTATTTTACCTCACTCTTCGGCAAGCGTAGAAAGAATCTTCTCCCAAGTAAACCATATAAAAACAAAAGCCACAAACTCCCTTAAACCAGAAACTGTAAAAAATCGACTAATGGCAAAACAGGCGATAAATAGATCTAATCAAAATTGCTATTCATGGAAACCTAAATCAGAATTGGTAAAAGAAGTCATACAAGGAACTTGTCATAAAAGATACGAAGAACGTTTGAAAAAAATGAAAGAACTTCAAAAAATAAATGTGGAGGGAACTGAATGGGATGAAAATTCTGATTACAATTAAATAAAAGATATTTTTGCATGGTAAGTTTTATCTTATTTGTGTTGCTATACTATATGATGAAAACTAGGTTTTTTTTGAGTTTATTTAAGTTGCAATCTAAGTTTTTTTTAAATTCGTGAGTGGGAGCCCTGCCCTCTATATAGGGATACTTTAATTTTTAACAACCCTATATATATATATATATCAGAGAATTTGTATCCCAGTTGTAATATAATATATATACGTGTGGTTTTTCGTAAGGTGGAATGAAACAAGTTAGGTCATGTACGCACTGCTTAAAAATAAAGTGGTGTGACTCGTTCGATTATCAAGTAACATACCTTAGGAGTTAATTTATAAAATATATACAGTCGAACCTCCCAAATCCGGCAATCCATTATTTCCACAACCCATTTTCCGGCTCTCTCTCTCATTTTTTAAAGGGAAATAGGCGAATCCTCCAAACTACCTGAAAATAGCAAAATTGACTTCTTGTATTGGCTGTTCGCCGGAGTAATATTACAGCTGATAGTGCAGGGTAAAGATTCTACGTCGGAGAGTTTTTTTTTTTTTTTTTTTTTTACTGCGTCCAACGGCATCGAGAAATTTGTTAGGTCATTCAATTGTTCACGAACACCTGAAGCTAATATAGATTTCTGGTTGGGTGGACCGAAACGGGAAATGACGTTTTATAATTCGTTTCATTGAGATATATTTTATCATTTTATTTGGGGAATTTTGGGATAGAAAGTTGGAAATACCTGAGAAAATTCGGTGTAAATATTCCCGTTTTTCTAGAAAATACTCTTTTGTTTTACGTTGCAACATGAAGGCAAGTTCGTTTTTAACAATCTTTCTTTTTTTATGATTCCTTATTTCTTAATAGTTCAATGCAAGCTCAGATTTAATTGTACACAAGAATATGTTTAATTCTCTAATTTTAAAAGGAAGTAAATACGAATTAATCACACTTCCTTGTTTTTTTTGTTCTAAGATAAATTTATCTTCTAGTCTGTCTTTTTAACAACGGCGTTAACTTGAGTAGATATAATTTATTTTAAAAGGCTTATCAAAGTGGTCGGCACCCTTATCAGATAAGTACGGGTAATGCCCTTCATCACACGTAAGACTATAGTTGTTGATAGTCTTACTTGTTGCATAGATGTTTCTAGTAGCTACCAGAAAAGTTGGGTTATAGGAGGGAAGAGGCAGTGGATCTGACATATATCAAAGTTATAGCTAGAGCACAGCGATTTTTGTTCAGATATCGAAACAATTAGGTAGGTTTACTCAGAAGAGCGAGCATTGTTTTAAAGCTGCTTTTGTATTGCTGAAATATTGAAACCTTTCGTTTTTCGTAAATCTAGTCAGTGCATACCGTCTCCTGCACAGTGCTAGTTTAAGTAATTTTTTATGTAACTCTACTCTTCTGTTAAATTGATATTAAAATAAATTTAATTTATTCATATGCTTTGTAAAAATCTTTTTCGCACAAATCTAGAAATAGTTGAGCTAAGTTTTCATAGCAACCATTTAATTATTTGTATCAGTAACTTCCGTTAATAAATACTCGTTATAAGTTTAGAGCAGGGCCGTACTTATAAACAGGCACATGAGGCGCTAGCCTTGGGCCTCACCATAGAGGGAGCCTCGCATGGCCTCTATAATCTCAATTTTTAAAGCGATCTTTGTATTGCAACATTTGTGTTTAAACGGATCTGTAAAAATAATTGTTTTTTTTTTCTGATTATATTTATATATGCAAGTTTTTTTCTTTTTGGACTCTGGACCTCTGGTCCTGAGAAGTGCAGGTACGGTCCTGGTTTAGAGCTATAAAGCTCTATGAAGTAGTATAAATCGAGGGTTTAGTATCAAACAACGTTAACTACAAAATTGCATTTTGTTTGCAAGCTTGGGCTATAAGCACATTTCCAGTAAACTAAAAAAATGTCAAACTACTTTTTTTGGTTAATTACAAAAACGTTTATTACAAAATGATTTTGTAGTTAACGTTGTTTGACCCTAAACCCTCAAAATGCATCATTCTGTACGTAGCGGTGAACAGAAGTTTGCATTTAAAAGCGTTATACACCTCATATCGTGAAGAAATCACACAAGTTACCTCACTCTTACCCCTTAATAAATAGTAATTCCCCATAAAGAGAAGAATATTGCTTGCTACCCATATGGATGAAGGACTCTTGATCCCTGAAACAATTTATTTATTTAACAGCGCTCGCTGAGAATAAATTGCAAATTACTTCGCTTGATGAGCAAGTGCTGTTCATTCGAAGACTAGGAGTGGAGTTAAAAAGTGGAAGTTAAAAGTGAGTAATTCTTGATTTACTTCGCAATACTTTCATGGACAAACTTCGGTTTTTCAATTATTTCTACGTACAATGCTGTGCCATTTGTATGTCTAGTTGAGCAACAACTACGTTTTATACTTGGAGAGAATGTAGAAATGAGTGAAAAGCAAACATTTTTTTTTTTTCTTGCAGAGTGTCATTTAAATGCCAAATTTAATCTATCAATCTGTTATGTTATCAATGAAACGAAATAGTGGAAATTTTATTTTAGCGGTTTCCTGCAACTTTTATTTCTGACTTGTGCATGCGGGCTCTTGAAGAAAGCTGAAAAAAAAAAAAAAAAAAAAAAAGCTGCGGATAATAAACCCTTGTAAAGGTACTTTCACCTCAGTCCAATTACTGCTGTCTGAAAAGTGCTTGGCACTTCTGACCATGCACTTTTCTTTCTGTTACGACTTGCTCGAATCTTTCGCATTGTCTTCCAGCAGCCACTTTATCAGTTGTGTGCACTCTCACTCATAGATACTAATCATAATGATGACTTCACTCTCCCCAGGTAATGTTTAGCATCCATGATTCATGAGCTTCCCTGTTGACACAATATACCATGAGCTACCGTCTTACTGCATGACTGGCTTTCCTACGTGCATCACGGCATTGCATATGACGGGGGAGTACAACGAACCACTCTCTGTCAGCATGGGCATTTTAAGCTCTATGTTCGTGACAGTTTTGACAGCCGGAACTGTCGACGTGATATTAGGGTTAATAGGGTCAAGGACTCCATTTTGGGTTTGGGAAGCTGTGTCAATAAATTCGGGCTTCACTTGCCAACTGCTAATTGCTAATTAATGCGAAATTGAACTTTTTGTTATTAATATTTAATTTATTTAATTAACTTTTTTTTTGCTGGAAAAGCTGATGTGATTTATTATCTAACAGAAATGAATAATTGTCTTTCTTTTCGGGTGTTATCTTAGAAGATTTGAGTCGTTTTCTTTTTTCATATGAAGTCAGAGAACTGAGGTTGGACATGTATTCAAAATGAAAATCGAATTTACCAATCGTGTATTGTGTGATTCTTAACCAAACAATACTGGTGATAATCAGAGACTTCTCCCTCTAGATATATCTTTATTAAAAAAATTTAACGAACATTGCCACTTCTTTACGTCTTTCAATTTTAAAGATATTAAATTTTAAAGTCGATGAATGATCGACTCTGAACTCGCCAGAAAGAAGGAAATAATCTTAAGAGCCAATACTGCTTCTTCGTGGCCAAAATTAACTAAAGAATATTTATGTGTATGTAGTCCTATTATTCGGCTTAATTTTAAATGCTGCATCAGTCGAGGCTATTATTAGTCGAAGGGAGTAGAGTCTTCCCAAGCATGCTTCTACACTACAAAATAAATAAACTACTTAAAAGGCGCGAAATTAAGTTTAAGTACTGTATTATGTTAATAAAAAGTTAAATTGTATGCGAGAATGCCTTGCTTTCCACCACAATTCATCTACTTGTCAAAAAGCAACGTTTCTGGATTCGGTATTGTTATTAGGTTGAAGAAACTATGTCTAATATTGGGACTTGGATGGGCCTGCGATTTAACTTTCCAAAGTTTAGTAAGAAATGTTTCTCTTTCCCCCCCGTGTATGTAGTTCGGAATTTCTTTCCTGATGACAGGATTTGATACACAATACAAAAATCTCCAGCCTTTAAACAGTTATTGTATGGGAGTTTTAGCTCACTAATACTAAACCCTGTAGCCCGTTTTTCCGCAATAAAATTCACTTTTTTTTATTACAAACACAAGGTTTAATTAGTATCAGTTCCACTTTATATTAAAAGTTACATTTTATTATTGATCATTAAATTTAAGAATACGTTTTTTTTTTTTTTTTTTTTTAAATTATAAGTCACACAATGAAAGAAGCAGCCATAAATTAATTTTATACTGTATGCTTGGAGCCAGAAATCGTCACTTTTGTGGTGTCAAATGTTCAAGTGCACAAGTTCGCTAATTTATAAAATTATGAGAAAAAATTTATATTTTTCTAATTTAATAGTTTTCCGTTCTCTGCGAACTGCGCTGCGACGTACTTCTGTAATAATTCCTACATAATATGTATTTAAAACACGTGATATACATAACTATAATAAATTACTACTGGTTAATTACGTTACTTACCTTTGCCATCATTATGATCGCAATTGCCCATCCAGTGAAATCTCTATCCATTTTTATAGTTTCTGCCTGCGGAAGAAAGTAAACGGTGTAAAACTGAACAAAGCTGCATCATTATATGCAATACATATGTTTGAATTTCTAAGACAGTTTAAGCATTTTGGCCACTCTCTCATACGTTTTGACTATTGGTACACCCAAAGGGAAAATCGACTTCACTTTCCCTCAAAAAAATTCAATATATTCTACATAAATATGAAAGGAAAGTATTTTGGCCGAAATTGTGTATCAACTACGCTAGTAAGGACTCGAAACAAAATTCCTGAGTGCTTCATTAACACTTATTGTATATCAGGCATTTGTTTAAAACTGGTTAAAAAAATTCATAGAGTAAGAGCAAACAGGAAAACTGTGCTGAAGTCTGCAGTGAACCGAGATGATCTCATTAGCTTGTTGTTGACAAATGCTGGTAAATAATACAAAGCTGGTTATTTCTTTTAAGGCAAAGTAGAGAAGAGATACAGAAGTAAAGGAACTGATCATTAATTATCTTACATTGGATCAGTATTTTAATTTTTTTTTTTTTATTTGCCTGCTGTATAAAAGATAGATGCAATATTTTGAATGAAATTGGATCAAAATGAAAAACGTTGCTTAAATCTATAGGATATTTGTAAAAATGACGAATACGCCTGTCGACTTAGATTTATGTTTATGTAAATGATAATTGCACTTCCTGAATTAAGTGGCTGAATACAAAATATAAACATTAGGTGCCCAATGAGTTTATCGGTTTTTGCACACGTTGGTTGTCATTTGACTTGTGTAGATTGTCTACATAAATCAAATGAATCTTGTATCCAACATTAGTATTTCTCCACTTTCTATTTTTGGATCCCTTTTAATTAAGAGAAAAAAAATCCTCCACACTTCCTCTTAGGACTGTTTTCGCTTAAGACCGTTTTGTTTTGTATTTTTAACTTGTTATAGTAGATTGCGAGATGTTTACTTTGAAACGTCTTTCTGGACATCATGGGGATCTCAAACCTTTTTCTTTATTTTACTTTATTTCAATCACTTAGCCCAGGGGCTAAGTGATTGAAATAAAGTAAAATAAAGAAAAATAAGCTAGAAGGATATTTACACTTGCAACTACTAACGCTTGCATATTTTAATACATTACTTATTTACATCTAAAATAATTTAGATTATTATTGTACGAAGAAACTTGCCACACCCTTAATGTCGGTAGGATTAGAAGTATTTTAAACAATACATATAGTCTACATTGAAATTGTCATTATTTATACTGTCATTAGTACTTTAGTGCAATATTCTTCAGGTTAGGATCATATGCTTAGATAGTGTAAGAGTGTACTTCACTTCCGGGCAAAACGTATCCAGACTGATAACCGTGTCTACAACTGTGGATAACGTTGTAGACACGGATTATATTTATTTAATAATGTTATATTTTTTAATCATTATTACAATTGATTAAAAATTGTTCTACCCTGGACAAACCATCATGTAGTCGGTGCTGTTACGAGTAGCATTAAGAACATTTAAGATATCGGGTACATTAGTCGCTTTTGTAATGAGCTTTACCAACGTTAATGTTCTTAACCAAGACGTGTAAATTCCACATTAGGAGTGTATAATCATGTTGGAGTTGCGAAGGGTTAGTACGCCCCTGTTCATCCACTGTAGTACCGCGTTCTCTCCAGGTGTACCTGTATTTAAGTATTAGTGATGGTCGACTGGTGTCAGTCAATTCTTGTTTGATATCCATGCCGCTACATTGATAATCAAACTAGTTGAATTTTAATCCCGGGATTTATTTACTTGAGCTGTTGTGTTGTTATATATATATATATATATAATTACTATTGTAAGAGTATAATTGATACTATATAGGTATTCAAAATGTATTAAAACATTGGCATAAAAGTACTCAGCGGGCCACAAGACCAAAAGAGAGAGAGAGTGTGTGTGTGTGTGTGTGTGTGTGTGTGTATATATATATATATATATATATATAAGTGTATTTTTGAACAGTGATTTCGAATGTGCAGCCCATATTTTCCTAACCTGCAATGAAGTTCGGAAGATATTTTGGTCGGGCTGCTAATTCAAAAGTTCTGGAGTTAGCAGTTTCCTAGATCTTTTGTAGCAGTTTCTAACTACTGTACTGTTATCTGCTCCTGAATGTCATACCCTATATAAAGTATCTATATCAACTACATCTCTCAGTATGATTGCTGGATGATGTCAATTTCATTTTGATCACAATTATCATCCAGAGTATTTAATATCACAATTATTAAATGTAACCGTTATGTTTAAAGGAAATGTTCTATTGAAGCACACATGTCTGTCCAGGAACTCCTCAGTGGTGGGAATGAGTCAACTTGCCTCCTCATTTCTCTTCTTAGGCCTTGAAAGACTTTATCAAGAGTTGGAGCACCTGTAAATTTTGTAAGCATTTCAGCTAATACTTGATGTTTTGATGAGTTTCTCATTCTCCAAATAATTAGATTGAGGTTGAAAAACACGAGGTCTTACATATTGTAAATGGTTTCCTTTACACCCTAGTTCATTCACATCATTTACCCAATATTCAAGGCTCGGGAAATGCCGGACATCACTAACCAGAGAAGATGTCTACTGACAAAAAAACTTGTAAAATGTTCCTCAACCATTAGAAGAATAAACCGTTCCAGGCCAGTAAATCAAAATCGAACTGCGTGCAGTACTATTGCCTTTACCTTTTCCGACATTAAAAGCTTAAGAAAACATAAATTGCTATTCTTTGAGCCAACGACCTGACATATTTGTAACTGCTCTTTTAGAATTCCAAATGGTAGAAACATAGGTGAGTATCGGACTACGTAAGACTCGAAGTGCCGAATGCAGAGACCTTACCATTTCCTGATCTCTCACATAACGCACTACATGTTTTAGTTTTGCCAAAGTGTAAAGTGTGTTTAGGGTCTCACGGCACCAGGGGTTTCCTCCCATCTCCGCATAGTTTTCATTGTGAGTGTGTTAGTTGCCTGACGGCACCTGGGGTTTCCCCCATCTCCGCTCTTTTCATTATGAGTGTGAGACAGTACTCCATCAAGGCCAGAGGTTTAAAAGTGTGTAGGCTGTGTATATGTGTAGTGTTGTGTACCGTTGTTCTTCTGGCCATTTAGCCGTTGGGTCCCTATTGGGACCCACCGTTTACATTCTTTGTCCCGTGGAACTAGGCCGGGTATCCAGTAGATTTATATTTACCCTGGCAGGCCCTGCCACCTAATTTCCCGAGATTTCAGTAGCTAGGGCCCTAAAAAATGGGGTGGGGGGGTTAAGCGCTGGGCCGAAAAAGCCGAAAGAGGTTTATGCTGGCGCAATTTAGATTTGAATATTAATATTTTGACAGCTTGTGTGGTCACACACTGGCGTGTTAGGCAGTGTATGGGGGGAGAGACTGAAGGCTGGGGGAAAGACGGAAGTATAGGGACGATAGAGAAGACGACCCCAGATGGTCGGTGAGGTAGGCCCATGCCCCACCAGGCGAAAAAGAGGGGCGACAGGCGGGAGGATATAGAAAACTATCCCCCCGCCAGGGAAGAAAGGGATGATAAGGCCACGCAAGGGAGCGTGGTTGGGAGAGCCAATATGGCCGACAGCAGGGCTGTGCTAGGTCTTTGTCGTTGTGATCTTCCTGGGTTCAGGTGCGTTTCCATCATTTGGACCAGAGTCCATCCAAGTCCAGGAGGGTTGTTGTTTCTGGGTCCCATCCAGGATTAGTGATCTCTCGTCATCTCTTCTGGTGTTTCTCAATATGGCGAAGTAGTGCCAGTCCAGTGTGTTGTCATTCTTCCTGGTCCAAGTGTACTGTCACTCGTGTGGTTGAGTCCCATCCGAAAGTTGTGGTCACTTCCGTCTGAAGACAGTGCAGTGTCAAGTGGTTTTCAGTGCTGATAGTGTCTCTCCTGGGACGGAGCCCGTCCAGGCGAAATATCAGTGGCTGTCAGGGTTGTTCCATCTTAGTCAGTTCTAAACTGGTTATGATCTTTGGCTGCTGGTTGCAGGGCTGTTTTCTCTCGGTTTTGGTAGATGGCTGTTAAAGTTCTTTTGTTTGAGCGTTAGACCGTCATCCCATATGAGGCCTATGCCGGTATGTGAATGAGCTTTGATAGTCGTTCCATTTGTTTGTATCGCCACATCATTTTTAGTTCCCCAATGTGTGAAGGATATCTGCACAGTTTTTTTTTTTCAGAGTTTACAGATTAGTTCAATAGGCTACAGGTAATCTACGAGACTTCTGAAGTCATTGGCATATCTAAAACCCTTCTTTAGAGCTTTCCGTCTATATTATAAGTTTCTCTACTCCGTTTTCCTTTGGGGATGTCTATTGTAATTTTTTCTGCTTATGACAAAACCCAGAGTGTGTTGCCAAAAATGGTTCCAGCGATGCCGCAAACAGTAATGGAAGCGAAACTCCCCCTTGTATAGCGGGTGCAGCGCTGGCTGAAATTTATGATTTCCAGTTTTTTTTGCATTTTAAAATGACTATAAGGATGGAGAGATTTCCTCCTTAATCTTAAAACAGCCACTTGAAATATTAATAAATGGAAGGATCGACACCCGGTCATTAAGAAACTTTCGAATCAAGGAACACCAAATGCAACTGAGCTCTATTATCCATTGTTCTTTAGATCTTTTCCTGAGTGCTGTATGTAAGTTGGGTGGAGTGAGCAATGTTAAATGGTAGCAAGTGTTCTCTTCTCAAATAACTTAGAGCATATCTGATTGGGCTAAAGTGATTAAATTCTTTAGTATTCTTGATTTCTAGGATTGGTTTCACCAAATGTGTTGCAAACTTGCGGTACCGTGCGTTTTTTTTTTTTTTTTTTAGAATTCGTTGGAATATGGTATGGTATAGTGTCAACGATGGAAGGGACTGCGTACCTTTAAAATGAATATTGGAAAGTTTATCCGGTCCCACTGTTGATTGATTTGGAAAGGCATTTATTGCAGTTATGATTTCTCTGGTGATTGTTATTGTCTGCCAGGATCCCTGTGGATCGTTTTTCATTAGCTGCCGTTTTTTTTTTCTCTTCGTATTTGAGTTGGTGGGCACCTCTTTCCACTACTGTTGCTCTGATATTTCAAAGGGAGTTCAAAGGATCTACGGGAAGAAGGGAAACATAAGTAGTGCTTGTAGCTGGTGCAACAAAAGGCTCTGGCTTTCTTGATTATTATCAAGGTATTAGTATCAAAAGTATTGGCAGTACTTTTAATACTAATACCTTGATAATAGATTTCGGGATGACAGGTTAACTCATTTCCCCCGTTCTCCCCTTGAGAAATAATTCTAAAAAAATCCAAAACATTTGGCAAGGTATTGGTTAGTATACAGTTTTAGCCTCTTTATTTTAATCTCAGGTTGAAAACTTTGTCCTCAGTACAGCCTGTCTCAGAAGGGTCCGGTTGGCTCTACACTACTTTTCTTGAGAAAAGAATCCTAAAGCGAATCTGAAATCAACATCATTGCAATTTTATTCATTATTCAAATATGCCTCTTGTAGGAAAACCTATTTTCCTTTTCTGGATAATAATCAATAAACCGTTTAATTTGGAAGTATATGTGGAATTTGTATATAAGTAAAAATAAATCCAAAGAACAAAAAATTAGTCAAGAAACGCTTATCATGACGACAAATGAAGAGCAATATAAACACTGACAATGATAAAATTGAGAATACTGAGTTAGGCAAAGTCATCAGAAAGAGACTCGGAGAGGACATAAGAAGATTTTACACAAGAGAAGTAGAACAAGCATTAAAGGGAAACAAAGGATTTAAATCAGCAGCCATGAGCAGTAATACCGAAAGACAAATGATACTGAAACTGAAGAATAGCGATGTTGCACTTATAAATAGCAGAGAATTCATAATTAAAATAGCAGACGACTATTATAGAGAATTATACAAGGAGCGTGGGGAAAATGGATCGCAAATTAGTAACACATACGACATACCCTTCCTGACGAGGTAGAACATGCGTTGAAGAAAATGAAGAATCAGAAAGCCCTGGGGGAGATGAAGTTACTGTACAGCTGTTAAAATTGGGAGGAAGAGACATGACACAAAAACTGGCAAGACTCTTCATAAAATGCATTAGAAAAGGTGTGATGCCTAAGGAGTGGAATAATGCAGTTATAGTTTTGCTGCGTAAGAAAGGAGATAAATCAGAAATTGGAAATTATAGACCAATTAGCTTGTTATCCCACATCTACAAGTTGTTCACAAGGGTCATTACTAACAGATTAGAAAGAATACTTGATGAGAATCAACTGAAAGAGCAAGCTGGCTTTAGGATAGGGTTCTCAACTAGAGATCACCTTCACGTAATATCACAGCTAATGGAGAAAGTAAATGAATACAAAACACCATTATGCCTGGTATTTGTGGATTATGAAAAGGCATTTGACTCCATACAGCATAAGGCAATGTTTCAGGTACTGGAAAGACAAGGCATAGCTACCTCATATATTATGATTTTTAAGAAAATATATGAGAACGCTACCTCCTTTATTAGACTAGACAAAGACAGTAGGAAATTTTAAAATTGAGAAAGGAGTTCGACAATATCTCCGAAATTGTTTAAAGTTGCCCTTGAGGAAGCTTTCAGAAGATTAGACTGGTCGCAGAAAGGAGTCAATGTGAACGGAGAGAGTACCTAAACCATTTACGATTTGCAGGTGACATTGTGGTCATAAGTCACGATCCCAAAGAATTAGAGGAAAATCTCAATCAGTTATGCAGAGTTAGTAGGGATTTTGGACTAAAGATGAATATGGCTAAAACAAAAGTAATGCTGAACAAGTATGCCACAGAAAGGGATATAATGATTGAAGGAGTAGTAATCGAAAAAGTGGAGTCATATATTTATCTTGGACAAATCATTGTCTGTAATAATGATAATTGGCTGGAAGTCAAGAGAAGAATAAATTTTGGAGATGGATAGCATTCAGGAAATAAAGTCACATACTGTGGAGCAGTATCCCAATTTGTCTGAAACGTAAAATAATGAACCGATGTATACTCCCCACCATGACTTATGGAAGTGAAACTTGGGCACTCACCAAAAGAATGGAAGAGAAGCTGAGAATGACTCAGCGAAGAATGGAACTAATTATATTGGGAATTATACTGTTAGATAAGAAGAGAAACACATGGATTAGGCAGCCAACTCAAGTAAACAACATTCTTATCAAAACTAAAGAACTAAATTGGTCTTGGGCAGAACACATAGCTCGAAGACATGATGACAGATGGACTAAGAAAATAACAGAATGGTACCCAAGAGGAGCTAGAAGAAAACCTGGAAGACAACGACGGAGATGGATAGATGAAATTCATGAGTTTGTGGGTAGTAAATGGATGGCCATTGCACAAAACAGAAGGAACTGGAAAGTTGCTGGAGAGGCCTTCATCCTGCAGTGGATTGAAAATAGCTGATGATGATGTTGAATTTGTGATCCTCTTATAATTTAGCATTCAAATTAAATTAACTGTAAAAAATAATATAAAAGCACCTTTAAATATAAATAATTTGATGGAAGTTAAGTTAATGAAACACTATTTCCCTAAAACTGATCAGATAATAAAAAACTGTTTCTAAAGAAAGCTGTCTATGATAGCATTTATTTATTTCCCCAGCATCCTAAGAAATACCTGCCTACTAGGGGGAAAAAAAAAAAAAAACTTGTAAAATGTTCCTCAACCACTAGAATAATAAACCTTTCCCGGCCAGTAATCAAAATCGAAAGCTTAAGAAAACATGAATTGCCGTTCCTTGACCCAACGACCTGACGTATTTGTAACCGCTATTCTAGAATTCCTTTGATTCTGTGTACCAATATATCATTACAGATATTACACAGTTGATATAAAAGCAAATGCGAAAACAAAAGTTTTATACGTTAAGAAAGAAAAATACGGATATGTGATGTGCATATTAATAATCTTGGACAAGAATATATGGCAATGACATAAGACCGCCTCAACATCTGTTTCGTTTTCTGCGTGGCTTTTGTTTCAAGTTCAGCTTTCGGTCAAGGACGTTTACAAGGTTCTGCCCACGACGGTTCCCCAGAACTCCAGCAATATACCGTCTATTACAACCTTTTTTCTTGATTACGCATCCAGTTACGTCAACTGTTCGAGTCTGGCAATTGTTGCATTGTCTCCACCCTCATCCATGGAACCTTTGAGATAGGCATAGGCGTGCTTTACGTTTGTTTGACAGGCACGTAACCTGGCGGTACTTTAGACATTCTTTCAAAAAATCGCGCATTATCTGATCACGTAAAATCAGGGGAAAACTCACAAAAGAACAGATGCCCCTCCAAGTTTAACCAGGTGGCTTTCATCACGAGGTACTTTGTTTTATAGCAAATACCAAACTCAGAACTCCGGGGATGGTTGCCCGTTCA
The DNA here is from genome assembly GCF_048544385.1 of Mastigoproctus giganteus. Taxonomy (NCBI): domain Eukaryota; kingdom Metazoa; phylum Arthropoda; class Arachnida; order Uropygi; family Thelyphonidae; genus Mastigoproctus; species Mastigoproctus giganteus. The sequence continues at coordinate 89,209,550 of NC_143576.1, read as the reverse complement.
TTTCTCGTTATGCCTATCACGGAAACCTATTCGCATGAGTTTATAGCTAAGCACATCCGCCTCATTTTAGTGATCGAAAATGAAATTCTTCCTTTTCTGACAGCTGTTCATTTGCAAAGTACTGTAATGGAGAGGCGATATTTCTGCAACTCGTGCCCTCCGTTGGTTACTTCAAGCTCACTTTACCCTTCACGATGAATATTGCAGTGATTAAACACGACTAGAGAATGAAATTTTTAGCAAAATGATGGCATACGTCCGAATCAGGAAGCGACCACGTATTACTTTATTCTTGAGCACGAACTTTGTAGGCCTATTATGAAACAGCTTACCGATATTATACAGTATACTATTTCATTCCTTCTATTATAATCTTTTTTTTTTTTTTTTTTTTTTTTTTAATCTGAGAATGAAATTTCCCACCTATATTAGTTTGCTTATGACTTCTGGCAATCTCTGTTATAGGTCATTCAATCAATATATAAGCATTAAATTTACATAAGAAAAAAATGGAAGCTGAGAACGCGGATTATATTCTTCAATTTTTAATTCTTCCGTGCTTATAACTTCAAGCTGTTCAAAATTATGACAATCTAGAGAGAATTACAAAATTTGCTGTTCTACATTTTTTTTCTCTTCAAAAAAATAAAATATAACTATACGCAATATTGCTTATTATTAGTCTTGTTTTAACCTACGTACTGCTTAGAACCCACCTGCACTTCTTTCTACAATATTTTCATACCATATATTTAAACACTTCAATCTCATTTTAACATTAAAATTTTTATTTTGTTAAAATTATGTACAACTAAAATTCAAAAAACAAATGTATTAGTCCAGGGTGGATGGAAACGCATTTTCAATATTTCATCCAGCGAGTGGGTTACCATCCCGGCCAACTTCGATGCGGGTCCCTACAATCTAGCGTAATTCGCGCCTTACGTCTTATATCATTTTATTTTACAATAACTTTTATTTTTCCCATGCGAGTCTTTTCCAAATCTGCTCTTACTGGATTAACTTTTTGCTACCGTTTTATATTGATTTAGCAAATCTCATAAGAAACTATAAACACATAAGTACTGTATTACAGGCGTTTGAGTTAACCGTAGTTTGAGCCACTTGACTAGTCAAGTTCGAGCTTAGTTAAATACCTCGTAAATACAGTATTGCTCTTGTATTTATTATCTAGTAGACTCCTAAGTCCTATCTGGCCTTCTAAAGTACAAAGAGCAGATTTATTAATTTTTATTCAATTTTTTTCTATCAAAATATAACAATGGTGATGAGTTAAGTGTTAATACCAATTACGCCTACAATAGTGTCTTAAATCTATAATTTCTACATTCAAACAAAAAAAAAAGTGATGGCTACACGGCACAGAATATTATGTGATCGTAATAATACATGATGCGAAGCGCACAGCAAACACTTCTTCAGTTGAACACAATCGACTTGGAAAATCAGGAAGCCCGCTGAAAAGAAGTGCATGCATGCTTGCGATTCAGTATTTTTTAATAGTAAAATTTTCCAGAATGAGAAACATACAAATTTTAAAATAAGCTTTGGTTAAAAAATAAAATAAAACTCCCTTTTTTCTCTCTACATGAAAGTATTCAATAACTATTTCCCAAATTGATATGAAACTTGGGACCTGTCTAAGCAAATCGGTCCACTGCTCAAGTAAGAATTATGAGAGATTCATATGTTTTATGTGTACACATCCATAAAACGTAATTCATATATTTTGTTAATTAGTATTTTTAAATTATCGCTATTCAATCGCTTAATGGAATGGCATTTTCTGAAAGTAGAGATTATAAATCATATTTAGAAATGCTTGAAAGACTAAACCAGTGGCGTATTTTATTACCGGGTGCGAAAATCGAGGGTCTCCGATTCGGATGACCCAACGACAAATCAAATAGAGAGAGAGATAGAGACGAAAGATAGATAGAAAGAAAGAGTTGTAAACTAGCAGCTGAAATTACAATAATTATTAAATTAATATAAATATAATTTCAAATTTATAAATAGTTGGTTAATTGTTTTAGGGGGGGTTCCATGGTGCATTGTCTGTTCTGACTATATTGTACAAGTCTGAACAGTATTAACTGTGATCTTTATTGAACTGTTATGTCTGTTCATGTGTATACTGACGGACCGACTTCATATTTTGCAGGGCGAAACATTCGGAATAATTCACGAGGAGAAATACTCTCTTCGTCTGAAATCTATAACCTCCACTGGAGAGTCGCCCTTAAATTCCTCCAGTTTACAATATGATTTGAACTCGGGCCTCACCAAATGAACAAAAGTAAGTCCATTATAAGTAACTGCCTTTTATAAATATTGGTTTTACTGAGTTATCTTTGCTTCACATATGAATTATCGGTCGTGTTTAGTGCAGCTTTCAATTGCACAGGATGTTTTCATGCGAAATCAGTAAGTTTGGGCGATGTGTTATTTCAAGCACTTCCAGTGAAGATTCTTACCAATGAGGAAACAAATGCTAAGAAAATTTCCTTCAAGTGCACGTAGACAAAGTCAAATTAATTTGAATGTTTGTGTTCAAATTAGGTATTAACTTATATAATATTTGAAGCTGTCGATTATCATCTTGACCTTAGATCTACTTGGGACGAAAGTCTTGTTTTTTTCCACCATTTTAAAAAAACTAAAACAAAACGCTTGCCACGACGTGAGCTGTAAGCCAAGAACTGACAGCGATACACTTCTCTAGGCTCATAGTACCATACATCCAAAAGTGCCTCACACCAATTTCAACTATACCTAGCACGCCTGGTCCTACACCCCTGCAACTTATCAAATAAACTTAATTAGAATCAAAAAATTAGATATTGGTATTGGATCCACAGTTAGACGAACGAAATTAGTGGGTTGCCATTCAATATCTTCAGAACCGTCTTCAACAAAAATCTGAATACCATCCCATGGAAATACCAAATCTTATCAAGAAAATCTGTATATATTCTTTCTAAGCTAATCACCAAATTAATTGACTCGCCTGACATATTCCAGATGGTGGGCGAATGCCCACCATCCCGAAGGGCAAGAAATGATGCAAATCCACCACTTCCCTTAATACTCAATCTGTATACTCTGACAATTCTGGAATACATGTTTCCTGCTAGGATTGACCATATATAGCCAGCTTGGATTCGACCATGAGAAGCTTTGCATCGACTGAGTATATAGGAAGCAAACTGACTGAAACGCATTCACTCGTTGAAATCTAGTGCTTGAGGAAAAAATATCAGTTGAACTGATGTTTTTATTCTAAACATTACCCGTAATTACCTACTTACTCAAATGATCTGATTTGCCTAATTTGAATTGATATTGATTGAATATGAGCACAATATAGCTACTTGAGATTACTCTAAAGTATTGTGCTAATTTTCCCTTTATTTAATTTGCTGGTTTGTAATAAGCTGTTCAAGAGTGGTATAAATTTTGTAAATAATTTTATGAAATGTAAACTAATTCTGTAATTAGTTTGACTGCTTAATGTACATACTCCATCCATGCGGATGTTTAAGAGTGGAATCTTTTGTGGTTAAACTGATAATAGACTATAAATTATTAAACTTCGGTTTTTTGTTGTTTTTGCATTTTCTAGGACTTTACGGCGTGCATTAATTTTAAAAATTAAAAATTAATGCAGAGCTTAACTGTGAACAAAAAAGCCATATTTTTGAGAATAGTAACTCCAAGTTATTTTATTACTTGAGAAGCAATCAACTTATCGAAGTTGATAATGAAAAAGGCTTTGGAGTAATTACGTATACTATTTCTACATGAAAATTCCCTCAACAGTGCAGACAGCCTGCCAATTGGTTACTGCTATGCTTTATGTGTGATGTAGGAATTTTGCTAGTAGAGACAAAAGAGAATTATTTAATTATATAAAGCCTTTGTTGAATCACGAGTTAAGTATTTTTGTACAGGTTTGCAGTCCAAATTTAAAGAAAATGTAGATCTGCTGGAAAAGATGCAGCGAAATATAACAAGGGGTCAATGATATTAATAAATATTCCTATATAGAGGGATTTCAATTTTGTGGGCTGCAAACAGTTTCAGACTAGACCGTGAGAAAGCATGAGATATTTATGGCTGAAAGATCTGAATAAATTAAAATCTTTTTTCCTTACGCAAGTGCGCTAACTAGAACAGGATGTGTACTTAAAATAAGAAAAGATAGTTGTAGAGGATATAAGAAAATTTTCTTTTAACAAAAAAGGTCATTAACTTCTGGGATATCTTGTCCCCTAATATTGTAATTTAAAGAAAGTTGGAACAAATGAGACCAGGCGACGTTCTTTTATTTGAAGACATCCTAATTAAGCTTAATTTACTTAAGCTAGGAAAAAATAATGGAGTCATTGGTTAAAGAAGTAATGCAAGACTATCCAGATAGGAATGCAATTATATTGCAGTCAGGAAGGATTTGTTAAGGGGCAGTCTTGTTTCACCAGTCTAATTGGTTACTATGATGTAGTAACAAAGGAACCGGATGCAAAAAATTAATTTTACATCATACTTGGATTTTAGGAAAGCTTCTGATACTGTTGCACATAAGGCTGCTATATAAATTAGAGCAGTGTGGCAATAAGCAAATTACTGCTATGAATAAAGAGATGATTCGGTCGAAGAAGACAGAGTGGTGGTTATTAATGTACATTGCTCTTCGTGAACGAATAGCCCAAGTGTTCAGTTCTGGGCCTATTGTTGTTTTCTATATTTATTAATGATATTGATGTATAATAAGGCATAATTTTTAAGTTTGCAGATTATACAAAGTTTAGTAGGGTGGTAAATGACAGTAATCAAGGTATACTACTGGAACAAGATCTATAAAAATTAGGCAAATGGGATGAGAAATGCAAGGTATTGCATATAGGTAGCAGTAACCCCAGAATAACGTACCAATTGTGGCTACACTTAGGGTAGCAGAAGATGAAAATGACCTGGGGAGGGGATAATTGTGCAGTCAGATACGAATTTCTCTGAGCAAGGTAGCAAGGACAGCTCATGCGATTTTGTCAGTGATACATATTCAGGAACTTTCCTTGTACAATACAATGATATATATCATTGCATTGTACAAGGCAGTCCTCATAGGAAAGATGTAGATCTACTGGAATGGGTGCAGAAAAGGACAGCCAAATTGGTGAAGTGAACAAAAGGGTGGTCTTACCAAGAAAGGCCACCTGGAAAGTTCTGCAAATTGCAACATCTGGAGACTGGGCACCTTCGAGGTGTCTGATTGTGGTGTTAAAGGCTTCGAATGGATTGAGAAAACTGAATGCTGATGGCATGCTTTCTCTTGCTCACACTATACACACACAAGAGGATGAATAAATTCAAATTGAGGAAGGATGGTTGCAGGATAGATTTACGGAAGTTTTCTTTCAGCCAGAGAGCGGTTAATTATTGGAACAAACTTCCATCTGTTGTGGAAGTGGGTAGTTTGAATAAATTCAAGTAAGAACTAGACAAATTACTAGAAGGAATGGACAGGTTATCTGGGAATTTTTTTTAGATGATACTTTATAAGCTTGCTTTCTTAAGTCATTTGCCACTACTAATAATTTCACTAATTTACATACTAAAACTGTATACTAACGTACTAAAATATTATTAATACTAATGCTATTATATTTTCGGCACACCGAGAGTGAGTTATGATTTTACTTTATTATATTGTAATTATGATGAATTTGACACTTGTCAAATGTCAAAGCGCCCACCTTCATTTTTAAATCCCATGCATGCAGTTATAAATATGAGAAATACAATATAACGGGGGAAACTGGACCATACAGCCCATTTATATGCACTTCCCAAACGGGAAATGGCGGAATAAAATGGAGCTTTTATTTTAAGTAAATAAGACCACGAAATAAATTTTACGTAGTGGTAAAACTATCATACCATGTCTACCACCGCTGGGGGGAAAAGATCAGCAACCCTGACAACAACTAGCAACCCTCTGTGACAAAGGCGCAAAGAATAAGGAAAAGACGGTGGGTTTTTTTTTCCCCTCACTCCTGAAATCCTGAAGGAACCTGATCACTGCACTTGATATGGATCACAGAATTGACACCTCTACTACCTGGACAAGACTTGACCAACAGTGACAAACCACCGGGCTGGACGGAATCTGGTACCATTAATGATATTCCAAATGGAAACACCAATACCACTGAAGACCAACTGCAGCTTGCTGCTGGCCATCTTGGTTCCCAAACCATGCTCCCTTGCATGATCCTATCTTCTCCCTCTCTCCCGGCAGGGGGAGGGGACGGTCCCCTCCTTGCCACTCCTCTCTTCGCCTGGTGAAGCATGGGCCTGCCCCACTGATTAACTGGGGTCATCTTCTCTATCGTCCCCATATTTCTGTCTTTTCCTCCTATCCTTCTGTCTCCTCCCCCACTCTACCCAATACGCTGGCATCCCCCACATAACTTGAAAAATTTAATAACGACTAAATTAATTGTGTTCACACTAAACTCATTCTACTCAATTTTCTTAACCCTCACCAGGCGAGAATTTTTTTTTTTTTTTTTTTTTTTAGGTCCTAGCCACTGAAATCTCAGGAAATTAGGTGGCAGGATCTGCCTCTACGAGGCATAGCCACTAGACCCCTGCTGGGGCCCAATGGACAACATTGGGCCCCAGCAGGGGTCTAGTGGCTAAATGGCCAGAAGAACAACGATACACAACACTACACTTACAAAATCCATACACTTTTAAATCTCTGGCCTTTACAGTGAACTGTCACACCCACAATGAAAGCAACGCGGAGATGGGGAAAACCCCTGGTGCCATTAGACACGAACACACTATACACCGCTGGGGGAGGGGCCCGAAGGTCGGGGTCCCTGACGGAATGGTTTGGAATGGTTGTTAAAGAGCATGGAAGGGAAGGACCCAGAATCGCTACTGATATTACCCTACGTTTTAAGAAGCTTTTCAATGCGTTATAGATAATCAATCCACGTTATATATAGATTCATGTTCCTCCCTCACATGGCGATGCCACCCTGCAGCGCATATTCTCAAACTGTTTAGTAAAGGAAACCCTGACCATAACTGAAAACTTCCTCCCGTCCGATCACGTTCCGATTGCTGCTGTGATATCTCTGCAGGCACCTAAGGATGAACGTACACAAGTACAAACTACAAACACTGTCAGGAGAGTATAGAATCCAAAATACATCAACACTGGAAAAGTTACTACCCTTTTCCAACTTTACCCATGGAACATACTGGCTGAGCTTAACATAAATGAGGCCGCCTACTGGCTTTCGAGATGGATGGAATTCATTGCAAGGTCTGCAATGTCCAAAACTTGCATCCTTAGTCCCAACTCAAAGCCATGGTGGAATGACCTCCTGACTAAGGCCTTTAGGGAAAAACAGGCAGCCCATGCCTGTTTTTCCCTAAAGGAAGAAGTCGCCTTCACGAAAGTCATACGCCAAATTTTCCTTAGCAAGGATGGATTTCCAGAAGAGTAAATCCATCCTTGAGGGCTCACATCTGGTGAGTATGGGCTTGGCAAACCCAGGGTCCTGAGCTGGATATCATCATTCTTCTCTTTCTTGGTGATGCCTTTCTACTTCTCTCTCTCTCTCTCTCTCTCTCTCTCTCTCTCTCTCTCTCTCTCTCTCTCTCTCTCTCTCTCTCTCTCTCTCTCACACACACACACACACACACACACACACACACACACACACAGGGGGTAACTCGGGATTTTTTTTTTTTTTTTTTTTTTTTTTGTCTGGTGCAGCATAAGCCTCAGGCTTCCTTGTACCATATGGCTAATAATAATAAACAATTTGCTATTGACAATTTCATGAACGGCCGGCTATCCAGGGGAAAACGTGTGTGGTCCACAAGTCATACTTGCACCCCTCTATCTTTAGATGTCCAGGAATGGTGTGAGCACGTGCTGCGTTTTAAGCGCGATCACCGTGTGTCCGAAGCATATCCTTGGAACGAAGCGTTTAACGTTTCTTCACCTTCTAGTAATACAGAAATTTCCAAAGAACAGCTAATAAAAATAATAAATTCACTACCTGACAAGTCCACCATAGGAATTGACGCAATACCTTTCTTTAGTCTAAAATTGCTTCTTATTTCATCAGCAAAGAGCTCACTGAACTCTGCAACAAAGTACTCAGATTTGCACAGGTGCCTTCAAGCTGTGCAAATCATACAGAGTCGTGGCAGTTCCGAAGAAGCCTCGTGCGAATAGGTCGGCTGACTTCAGGCCAATATCAATTGCCTCTCCCTTCCTGAAATGCCTCGAGAAGTGCATCTGTAATGATGTAGCACTCGCAATCTTTGCGCATAGGCCAGAACATACCCATTATACCATGCCTAATAGATCTACTGTAACCTGTCTAGCAGTCCTTATCACAGAAAATACTTAACGCCTGGAATGACAACGAAGATCTTCACACCATTTTTCTGGACATGAAATCTGCTTTCGACTTAGTCCAAATAACACCCCTTCTTGCCTTACTTGAGAGATTTACGGGATATCCGGAAACACCTTATATAGACTCTAACTCATTAGGGTATATAACGTATTTCGTCTAACGAAAATACGTTAGAGGAAATTTTAATTCTCACTCATTCCATATGTCAAATTCAAGCTCGACTAACGAGGTTCGAACGGCGTCAAATTGTTAGATCCCAGGACATACTACAGGTAGTAACCAGGGAAATGAATATATCGATCGAGCAAAAAAAAATCTAAAAAGTTCAAAACCTCCTGCCTCTCAAATCCGATAATAATCTGTTTACAAATTTGTTATCAAGCAGGCACATGCTACTGGAAAGAGCCTCTCCTGTGGAATCTGCCAATGCATTTAACGGAAAAAATGAACATACGATAGGTCGCAGCAAAACTTGTACCACGTACGCTGACATCACCAAAAGCAACGATTTCTACCGAAGACCAACGTGATGTTGATCCCACACATTTGGTATTCATCGGACCTACCTCTTGGTGATTTCTTTTTGTTTCCGAGACAAAATAAAAACTCAGAGGTTAATTTCATTACAGTTTAGAGATCCAACACAAATCGAATGGCACTGCAAGACAGCGAAATCGGTTCCAGAAGTGCTTCCATCAATGGCCGAATCACTGGACAAGGTTTATATTACCCGGCAAGAGGACTGCTTTGAAGGGGATACTAAGGCCGATAAGCGAAAGTATTTCTTTTTCTTCGGAAAATTTTGGTGTAGCATACGATTCTTGGTAATGCGGTATTACTAAGATTCATATGAAGTCAAGATCAGCCTCGTAAGCTGATTAGTAAATGAAACAACGTTCGATACGCTCTCCAGATTCTTATTTTACCACAGTACTGGGCTAACGATTTTTGGCCGTAGTCAGCAGGGAGGAAAAATAGTGTACTAAACTTAAACGATAGGTTCTCGTAATCATCCTTGGCTTTTTATCATCTATCGGTTCTAGACGAAATACTCGTAACTTTATGGCATACTTTAAGCTAAAAATGATTGAATCCTAATAAAATTCATGATGGTTATGTCGAATAACAAATGCATTGAGTTATTTTCATGCTGCAAGAAGATTGTTTTTCACTGCTTGAAACTTAAGTTCCAGTTCTTGGAGATAACATTTTTCCATGCTTTCGAGGTTTAGCACTTTAAATGAATTGTCTTAGTATTGCGAAGATCAGTTACTCACTTCCTAAAAAGGGGATTGAATATAAACTCACGTTAATCTGAAGATTGAAGTCCACACATCGCTGTTCGTTTGCTGGCTTGCGTGCGTTAATTGTTTAAGGTGAGGGGGGGGGGGATGTATAGACTACTTTGGTCATTTTGCACTAGTTCACATGGCATACTAACCCATATGATCTTTTATCCTTATGTTGTCTGTAAAAGTGTATGTTCAAGCGATGATTTGGCCGTTGGGTGGGTCGAAAAATATGGAATAACTAAAATGAAGAAATCCTACTCCTCTGCCTGAAATCCACTAAGTACAGCACCGATTGAAGAAGCTTTTGAGAATTTCTCCAGTGTCCAAGGAAATTTGAACCTAGGACTCTCCAAACAACTAACAAGTTATGAACCTACTATACTGTCACGTAGCGCAGACTCTAGTCTGCGCTGAACGTGAATGCGTACCATTAATGAATAACCTGCATTTCTATCATTTCAGCGATTGAAGTCTGGATGAAATACCGGTGACATTATGGCATACTTTAAGATAAAAATGATTTGACCTTAGTAAAATTCATGATGGTTAGGTCGAATAAAAATTAGCCCTAGAAATGTCATTAAGTGAGAAAGCATCAAGACATTCAGATATGTGTGTCTTATATGTCTTTACTTGGTAGAAAAGTGGATGTAAGCTTAGATGAATGAAAATTCCTTGCTTAAGATGATGGAATTCTCTTATGAAGAAAGGAAAGATCTTTTTGAGAGTTAAGTAGTTAGTCTTCATAAATGCAACATCCAGGTCACTTCCAAAACTTGTAATCTGCGTAATATGGAAGAAAAGTTAATGACTGAAACTTAATGTTTTCACTGGTGAAAACATTAGTTTGCGTTTATCTTGTTGCAAACATATGATTTTAACAACATGAGGCAAGAATTATAATACTCAACTGAAAATAAACTTAGTTATCACTGTATTCTCAGTTCAGATTATTGTCTTTATATTGAAATTAAGGCGAAGGATTCACCCAAATACAGTGTTTAAATTTGTTGTTTATGAATAGCACATTTCAAGCAGCCAGCTCCTTGGCTGCGTGATTATACTGTTTCTACAGTTACAAGTTGGAGCTCCATCCCAGTCGTTAAACGTAATTCGCAATAATCGAGGATCGCTTTACAGATGGTTGGTTTGGTTTTATTGGCGCATTAGCTACTAAGGCTATAATGCGCCAAGTCGCTTTACAGAGCATGCACAATACCTTACCGTGCGAAGATCTAATAATGTAGTTTAGATTGAAACATGCTGTATTTTGTTCTTTATATAGGTAAAATTAAACGTTAATTATGTAACTAAGATGAAGCTTGTTTTATTATTTTTATTGCAATTAATTTCCTTAGCAACAACCACCACATTTAAGAAATACTTAAGTGATGCGAATGTTTTTTAATAACTTACACAGTATCTCCTCGCGTCCAGCACAGTGGTTATAATCGCTATCATTTCACACTGTGTAGAACAGGTCTAAGTTTGAATCCTGTCGAGCCGGAGGAGCCTAGCTTTCTTCGCGTCGTAACTGAGTTAATTGATCTGGGGTGACGGTTGCATTGTTTGTTTCCTTCTAGAAACTCTGATTTTTTTTTTTTTTTTACCTAAATAACAGACAAACTAACCATAGAATACATTCAATTTACAGACATCATATGCTGACTCCTCGAGGCCTCGCTTTTCTTGGCATAAATTCTAACAAATAGCATAATAATCAGCTATTAAAGAAATTAAATTAATTAACTTTGTGGATTTGGAAAGTATCGCTGATAACTCTATTCGTTCGAAGTGAGATGATATGTAATGGAAATGTCTTTATCCTCAAAGGTATTTCCAGTCCTCTGGGACTGCTTAAAACATCCTGCAAATAAGGCCAGCGGACATTATCGAAGCGTGAGAAGCATGAAATTCAGTCACGGATAAAAGATCAAGTTTCTAAAGTGTACAACGGGGTGCTTCACCGCTACCACAATAGACACTACGCTTCTACACAGGTATCTGATAAGGCTGAAGATACCTCCGGTGGCTACAAGCTTTCTTTTTCCTTTAAGAAGTAAAGATAACAACTTTCGTTTAATCCCTGCCTCGAATCAGGCAATTCAACGTATATGTATTTACATTAAACTTTCGTTTTTTTTAATATTTGAATTTTCTCTGATCGCGCATTTTTTCGGGGAAAATGCCATTGTTTTATTTAAGTCATAATTGTGTGTATACACGTCGAAATGTAAAAAAAATAATAATAAAGTAAAATAAAATGGTAATAATCTCTTATTATTATAATTATTTAGTATCGTATTGACAAGGGGAATTTCTAATATTTGAATTTCAAATGAAAGTAAAGACACATTCATGTTAAAAATACCCATGGCGGAGGACTTTTGCTGATCATGACAAAATAATTGAGTATTCATCGGCCTTTATAAAGAATATGAGCATTAATTAGCCTTGTATTTAGATAAAATCCTCTTGAATTTAAGTTAAAAGTAAATCCCAATGCTTCAGATATTTAACTCGTTTCACGAAGGCATAATGGAACCCATATGTCGGGTACAAAAGTTAGTTTCTCTTGATAAATATAAAAACAATTGATTTCTGTAGCCTAACATCAATCACAATAGTGACATCCGCTTCTGATGTTGCTGGTTCGACAAGGTGCTCAATAGGAGCAGCAGTGCGTTGCACACGCTTCTTGATTATATCGGGGTTCAAGCCCGTCACCACCAAATACGGAGGATGCGGAAAGGTCAGGGAATGACCATCGCATATTCCGGAGCAATATGGCCTTAGTTGCTAATGCTCCTAAAAACCAAACAACAACAACAACAAGGTGCTCAATGAGTACTCTGAATTCCATTCTGTCTGCGGCATGTTTTTCGGTAAAAAATTTCACTCCTAGAATTAAAAAAAAAAAAAAAAAAAAAAAAAAAAAAAAGAGTATTTTCTCCCTCTAACCACAGTAGCCAACGTTATCTTTCCTCCTTCAAAGTTATATCAGTTTTTATGCAAAAAATGTTTACTCGGGTAAATGAAGCAGCCTTTTCATGTTCAAATACAGAGGGGCTATTCACTTAGCATGACTCTAAAACAAATCATTTATATTAATTTTCTACTATTAATCGATTGCATTTTCTCTTCCAAATTAACAAAAATGGAAGTTTTTATCTTTGAAACTTATTATTTCTACTTCAGTTTAGAAAAGTAATGCTAGTAAGCGTATGATAATGACCTTTCAGATTTCTGTTAACCACATCGGTGTTTCTTTACTTTTGCTTCAAAAAAAAAAAAAAAGTTGCGTTAGCTATATATACAAATGAAGCATTTAATATTTTATTCGTTTAAGAAATTTTATTACTGTGTAAATTTCGAATGAAGTTATAAAATATTAGAATATTACCCTTAGACAATATTAATAATTTGCGGGACTAACAATTTCTTCGCCCGTATACGCTACCAACATTTAAGAAATGTATTTATTAAATGTTGGTAAATTATTAATAAATAATTTAATAAATACATTTAAGAAATGTATTTATTAAATGTTGGTATAAAAAAAGTGAATATTTGAAATACCTTTTACGGAAAGCTATTTCACTAACAGAAAAGTGTTATGCTGCAACGCTTTGATTAAATATTATCGCATATAAAAATGATTAAAATTACATTAACAGCTAATTATTTCCTTCTCAGTGACTCCAAGCATTGATTAGCGAGATGTTACATATTTTAATCCGATCTGTGGTGTATGAACTTAAATTTCTCACACTGAACCAATAATATTTGCATTCTATAAACAACTTGCACCATTTAACCTTACATCTCAGATTCCGTTTTAATGCTGTTGTATAACTCCTTAAGACGATGGAGTTACAACAACATTAAATGTTCAATGGTAGAATGGAAATTGTTCTCCCCCTTTTTATAAACTGGTTTAGTGTTTTCGAGAATTCCACGTGAAATGTATTAAGTATATTGAGCAGTAATTGAATAGAGCTATATTGAAAAGTTTTAAAAATTGCTGTGTACTAATTGTGCACTGGCATTACCAATCTTATCATTCCTATGATAAGAATGATAATTTATGTTATTAAATTTGATAAATAACTTTGTTATCTGTCAAGTTTTTCGACATTTTCCAGCGGTAAAAATATTTTTTTGGCATGTCCGGAGGAAAACCTAGGGCAATGTAATTCAAATTAATGACAGGAAACGACTGTTTTTGATATGTCATAGTGCTTTACTTTTTCCCTCCACAATTGAAGGGGGCGGATTAGAGAAATCGTTTTTCCTTATCCAACCTTGTTATTTTTGTTGCTTCCTGCTATTCACTTAATTTTGTTTAGTTGTTATTATTCTAAAATGTACCTGGCCTTTTGTGTAATAATATGATGAGTAGGGTTGTGGATTATGCATCCCATCCTGCAGTCTAATACATAAATAACTCAGATTGCCTGCGGCGCGAAAGAGTTTGATGCCTCTGCAATATTAGAAAGACAGAAATCAGATGCGGCAGATAGCACTTTGAATACGTTGACCAAGTCTGAGCAATGCTGCCGATGCGCAACACCCGAATGACGCCCTTCTCATAGGTAGGGTGCATCAATAGTTTCATCCATCACTGATCATGAATGGGAATTCTTTCTTTTGAGGTACTTACATATTTCAACCACAAAAATCTCTCCCACGGTGTAATCAGTTTAACACTGTAATATATCTCACCTCTGTTAAGCTAACACAGTAGCAGTTTGATCTACACAGCATGTACTTAAAAGCAATAACTAATAAAAGTTTAATGAAGTTAACTCCACTAATTATGAAAATTTTCAGAGTTTGTCCTTTTTTACAGAGAAAATTGAGTATCAGTTTACTAAAAAATATTTAGTGGTTGTTCCTGTAATTGTTATTAGTTGTAACTGCTTAATTTTAGCGAGATTGTACGAATGAAGAATGTTAATGGAAAACTGTTGTTTTGAATACAGCGTATGTCACCGTGGTATATCAAATGATTTACTTTACAGTAGTGATCGCATTGGCCTTTCAGAAAAAAATCGCAAAACTTAACCACTACCAAAATTGTCTAGATATTCCGATTTTCATAGTTTTAGTTAACTTTTATCAAGTGCCCGAATTGGAAAATATTAACATCTATAAAGCTAATATTTGGCTATAACAAATTAAATGTATTTTATGTTTGACAAAAGTTTACCAATATATGCCAACATTATAAACTAATTTCCTATAATTCGGATTAATTTCGAATTTGCTTGAACTTGTAATCGGCTATCTTAATTAACGTTTTGGAAAACTTAATAACCAGAATGGCGTTCTGGTGAGTTCAGGCTCAAGCATTGGTTCTATTTAATTCTAAAATTAGCTCTCCAATCCATAATTAATTTCATACGAAAATAAATTTCTGCAGAAGAGTCGCTATACTCACCTTATAATGCTACTACTACATTTTTTATATTTCAGTTTCGTCCCCTTAAATTATTGCCTTACTCATTATGTTGAACTTTCTTCTCTTCGCTTAAAAATTACATTTTCTGTTCGTTAAACTATTAATTGATCAATTATTTTTCATGTTCAACACATTAGCATAAAATTTATGCGAAACATAAATAAATAATATGCATAATAGTAGTCCAGGAAGCGGAAAATTAACCACAGTTGCCAAAATTGATCCATTATTTTATCAGGTTACTTGGTATACACTTTTAATTGTGGAGGGAAAAAAACAAAAAAAAAAGTGCATCGCTCTTATTTGGCGTGAATGATAAATTCCCAGAATAGAAAAATAGTTAGAACTTTGATCATTGAAATAAAGTTTCAATCAAAGCGTTTTTCTAAAATATTTCTAGCTTTAACACCTATAACATCATCACAATTTTCACTTTTTGATGATTCAAACCCATCACATAAATAATTAGCCATATTGCAAAAATTTGAACAGATTTCTTATTACAATTTATATCCTATGTTGACTTATTTAAACTTAAATAAGTCACCCGCTTTTTTTTTTTCTTTCTCTGATAAACACATCTGACCGCCAGTTGTCACCATTAACCCCTTAAGCCTTTGAAGGGTAGAGGTTCCAATGAGCAAAGCAAAACAATAAAGCATATACATTACATAACAAAAATCTTTCTGGATAAATATGTCACAAAGAAAGTTCATTTTTTTAACCAAAATTGTTTTACCCTTCAAAGAGAAGGGTAAAAGCAGTCATTTGTAGCCAGACCAAATTAAGCCTTTCCACCCCATTAACCGCTTTATGGCAAACGGAGAGAATCAGAACAAGGTAAAACTCACTGTTTTCGTGGCCTGTGTTCGCAGTTCCAGCGCAATCGGCGAAAGTGTTCGTGACCGGTGCCGTTCTCCGTCAGTTGCGACCTTTCCTTCAGCAGCTGGGTCTCTGTGTCAAGTGTACGAGGTCAGTAGGATGCTGGCGATCAGTCCCACTGACGGACGACGTGCAAGGCTGAGCAGTTTTATCATCGCAGCATGCGCTACGTCAGGCCCACGGCAATTTCACGGTCACACAAGGACGGTAGGGGTTGATGGTGATGGGTATTTCGTAGAGGGGAAGCTTGCAGATGGCTACCTGCAGGTTTAAGCGTCACGTGCAGGTAAAGTGAAAGGAAGGGAGGGGTCGTCTTATGTTGCTGAGGCGATGACTTCATAGCAGCGGAAGCCGAATTGATAGTAACAATACTTAAAATTCACATTTCGTACCCCGATCCCGTGGAAAAACAAAAGATAAAGCGGGAAGAGAAGATAGAGAATCTTAGATGCAAAGATTAAGACGCGCTTTGAGTGCAGTATAAGGGAACCTTTAAAGCAGAGATGCGCAACTTCGATATTTGAATATTTGGTAATTTATTTTCTGTTTATACTCCGGGACGACTACACACGGTCAGAGAAGCCCACAAGGTCGAAAGAATACAAGAAACAGCGCCGTATTTAGCAGTCACTGGCTTGAACCCCGGTCACTCAAAGCACGTGTACTTATGCACCTCGCTCCTGACCACTTGGCTACGGCGGCATTATCCTTTCTTTTTTTTTTTTTTTTTTGGTACACATGTTTTCATTTCGCACTTATTTACATAACATTGCCTTAGTGTCGTGAAGGGTTTTGTCAAGTCTGGGTACCTGCGTGTACCTTCGCACTTTACAATAAAGATCATATTTATTTAACATATCGTAATTTTCGTGCTACATAACAACATAGTAAAAGCGATTGTTAACCTAGCACTTATAAAACACGTCGAATCTTTTCTCTACATAATTTTATCCTCTATTCTTCTCGCATAAGGTAACAATAAGCTGCTTAGTACACCTGATAAAACGTGTTGTCTCTTCTTTCCCTGCGAAAGATGCAGAAGGAGAAAAATTGAGTACAAGGAAGATACTCACCTTATTATTTTTATAAGAACTAGAAAGATCACAATGTAATAAATTATGAAGGACTTCACACCAAGTTAAAACACGCACACACACAACAAGCAATGTGGAAAGATTAGCTACATGAGAATACTTCTGTCTGAATAAATGGCATAATTATAGGAAAGCCATTTCTGCACTGAGTAATTTGCAATTGAGGGCCGACATCAAAGCTCAGCTCGGATAATTCAAAGCTTCCTGCAAAATAGAATTAAGACCAATAAGTTTTTCCGATATTTTTATTTCTCTTTGATCACTTTAATGCTTTAATAAATGTTTTAAATTATTTACGTGTACTTTATTCAATCAGTGAAAGCCAGAGTAAATCTTTTCTCTATTATATTTAAATTAAAAAAGCTGTTTATCTTAATAGCCTTGGATCTCGAATGGAGAAGAAAATCGCATTAGAGTGACGAATATTCAAATTCGCCACTCTTGTACATTCATTTTCATAGTTGATGCAATGAATTATCTCAGGAAAACTCATAAAGGATCTCCAGCTTTATGCAGACAACAGCATGTACGA
This sequence comes from Mastigoproctus giganteus, assembly GCF_048544385.1. Taxonomy (NCBI): domain Eukaryota; kingdom Metazoa; phylum Arthropoda; class Arachnida; order Uropygi; family Thelyphonidae; genus Mastigoproctus; species Mastigoproctus giganteus. The sequence continues at coordinate 89,191,812 of NC_143576.1, read as the reverse complement.
ATCTTGTAACTGAAGCTTGAGTTCTAAGCTGCAGAACGAAAGCTAATGATATAGCGTACACAGACAGATGATAATGAGACAGTCTCCAATTGAATTTCAAATTGGTAATAAGATATCATTTCTAAGGAAAGAAAAGAAACCTTTCCTATCAAACACTGTTACTGTCTGAAAATTAAAGGGGAAAAAACTTTTTATTCCAATAATTTATATAGTACAATACTTATTAGTATATTTCAAAAATAACAACATTTTTTGATGGACTTTTATCACACTGTGGCCCAGTTAGTCGATTTTGGCTGGAGGTTGCATCGTTTTTTGCCTCAGAATTTTGGTTTATTAACCCTTAAACAGGCAAAACCTGTGGAATATTCTCAAGTCACAGACAAAATACACTAACGCTTCATCTAAGTTGTCTTTCGTTACCAAGATTTTCGAGAAAATAGTCAAAATGGGAATGTAAGGAGTAAACTTTTAAAGCTCATGTTGCAATCCAACTGTTGAAATTTATCCAGAGTTTTTCAAGAATTATTTTGAAATTTGTATCCTTCCTGTTCGAGAACTTTTGAATTACACTTTTTTTAAACCAGCCCATCTCTTTGTCATTGTTTATTTTACTTCAGACTGTTCATCCAACGTTAACTTCTTACCTACACCGCAGGCACTGTAACCACGACTCCTTTAACTTTCCCATAGACGAGAAATGCGAATTTGTTGCAAATGTGCTTAAGCCGTCTAGCTGTATGTGGTGGTGTGACGGTAATATTTTTGTTAGGTCAACCAACTTGTTACAAATGATATTTGCTGAGCCACGTGTCAGACTGCGTCCGTATCTTCTTCTTTCAGTTTAACTTCTCGCTCTACTATCCATTCGCATAAAAAACAAGAGTTTCGTGTAATCAGACTGCTGAGTATGCACATAACTTTCATATTATCTGTTCATGTCCATTATATTGAACCTTTTCAACGAGTTTAATATTTCACGTTAAGTTGGCAGACTGGTATAGAAACAGAAGCATATTTGGCATCGTTTGGAAGGAAAATACTTTTTAGGCTTGTCCTAGAGAAACCTACTCACTTCATTCATAAACAGTTCATAAGCTACATATAAATATTAATCCAACAATTTTACTTCAGCAGACCAGACCTACCATTAACACGTGTGGCGGACTATGACCATAGATGCGAACGCTTAAAAAACAAAAAAAAAAAAAAAAAAAATCCTCAAACATGCAGGCAGCCGACCAGTGGACGGATCTTTCTGAACAAAATATGGAACAGTTTCACAGGAGGTGTGGAAAAGGATGTATGTGGAGAAAACAAGTTCTTGGATAAGATTCTTGATCCCAAAATCTATGCAGAAATTTTCCTCGGATTCAAAAATAAATAAACAAAATAACCAAATAAATGAAAATTCTTTACCAACAGTTTGATTACGGATGGCATTTTATCGTGGGTGGCCGCAGTATTATCTTTTGCATCATCAGATTCAGTCTAACTATGTAAGATATTTTTATGGGGAAGTAATTGGAGCATTCAGTTGATATGCTATTGGTCTCGTAGATGGACGATCTGTAAAAGAAATTCTGCTTATTTCTAATGTTATAATTTTGCACTAGTACGAAAAAAAAAGTCGTCGTCCTTGTTTTTCTTAAGCACTAGTCAGACTATAGGAATATCAAAATGCATGCTTATTTTCTTTTCGTTACTGCGTTGTCTAAAGGATACAACAAGCTTTGCGAAGAGTCCGTGACTTCCTTTGGCTGCTGATGAATCAAGTTACAGACAGCCTGTTGCCCTTCATCATTACTGGGACTGACATTTAACATCCTTTTATAAAGGTTCGAACATACGGTAATCGCACGAGGAGATATTCGAGCTGTAAGGGGATTGCCCTAATGTTCTTTTTTATATTCCGGCACGACCACTAAATCAGAGTAGTTTACAATTAATTATTTTGGCAACGAATACAATTATTAGCTACAGTACGTGCATCAGTTCACAAGTCCGATATTTGATTTGAAGCCCGAGTAATTCCAATTTGTAGTATAGTCAATGTACGATACAGTGATTTGTGGTTAGCACATATAGAAACGTGAATAGCGTCGCTTTCGTATTGTAGTGCATGTAATGCATTAGTAATATCGCATAAGATCTCAGTAGTGAAGAAAAAAGTATTAGGCTATTCTGCTAACAATTTTAACCCCGCAGATCTCTAAAGTATATCTGCCAGAAGACCCCAGGCAAATACATAACGCTGAAACATTTCATTGCATCTGTATCCATGAAATGTCGAAGGAACTTTAATCATCGGATGCTTGCGTACGCACACACGACTGAGGATATATTCATAGTATTATATCTATAACACTCTTCAACTATAGTATTTTAGAATTAATAACATGTACAAATGCAATTATTTCATACTGACTCGGACTGTATTCTGAATTTATCGATCAAAACTTATAACAGAAGATATAATAAACTGAAAACAAGTTTTTCATACTAATTGTGTTCTCCGTGACGGTGCAGGTTTTGTCGTTCGCTTGAAGAATTTTGGATTCAGATCCCATCGTAAACTGGAGGAATTCTTAAAGGTCTCTGAAAACAAATTGGAGGGAGTAGGTTTTCACCCGCAAGTTATTCCTGTGTGTGTGTGTGTTTTTCAGGGTGCATACCAAACAAATCGGCCGGCGAACAAATACGACATGTGTATTGAACTGGATTACAATAAGAAGTGACACTTTACGGCTTGGTCAATTGATGAGCCAAAAATTCCCAAGAACAAGTACGTGCTCAGAATTCTATCCAAACATTAAGAAGTAGGGATATTGCAACCCCGTCACCAATTAATTAGTATGATATAATGAAAGTAACAGTTTTTGCAAGTGGATCGTATCTTCACAGGAGAGGAGGACCATATTTTTCAATGATTATATATAAGTATAAATGAATGGGAAATTCAGACGTATGGATAAGTATCGCTGACTAATAATATTGGAGTTGCCGAGGATGTACTCCATGACTGATTTTAGATGACTTGGTCTCGGGCGAGAGCTTCACGATTGCATTTTATCTCCCGGAAACGCTTGTTTTTCGTCCAGCAAACTAAAGAATACACGCTGTTCGCAGACACAGTACGCTGACGCTTCATAGTCTTAATTGCTCTGACGATTTAACACACATACGCACGCATCAACCATAATATTAGATTAGATGACGGTGAGCACAATATGAGCAGCTGTCATCTTCATGGCATCAGTGAACTAAGAATTCACACAGTAACATTGTTATTTCAACCAATGTGAGAGGAATTGAATGCAGCATATTAACTGAATTATAAAAGCATTAAAACGGTTCATTAATATATACTTGATAAAATTAAGAAATAAATAGACTGTACTTAATCATGACTTTAAATGAGTCATTTTCTTTGCCGGTTATTTCCATTTAAAGCTAACTTCAATTAACCACATAATTTACTTCACGAAAAAAAAAAAAATTGAAGAAAATACTCCGGGTGTGGTTAAAATTAAAGTTAGCTCTGAAATGGACTGTTAACAAACAAGGTAGCTACGTGAGGACCTGAGTTAAATTTTTAAGCTTTAAAAAGGTTAAGAAACTGCACACTGGGAACACCTTTCTGTTTCTGAGGTAACACATGATCAGGGACGTTGTTTAAGTTAAGAAAGGATAACTGCAGACTAGATGAAGAAAATTTTAGTCAAAGCGAAATTAGCTGTTGGAACAAACTGCAACCAAACTTTGTGGAACCGGGAGAATAATATAAATTTAAAGAAGGGTTGCGTTAAATATCTGGACGAAAACAAGTGAAAAGGGATGCCATACTTCTTTTTTTTTTTTTCCAGACCAATATTTCGTAAGTCTGGCTTCTTTGCGTCGTTTTTCTTATGCTTGTGGGGGAGGAGTATTCTTTTGTTACTTTATTTTATATTCTTTTGTTTATACCCATTACCTTTGTATTGTCTACAGCGATAATTGTTGCTTATGTGTTAGACTACAGTTCCCCCTCAAGCACTAAAGCCCACAGTGCTGTCTGACTGCTATGTGTACTCAGAAGATCTAAGACCTGTGGAAGGGGGGGGGGGTATCTTTCCTAAAAGGTGTATATAGGGTAAAATGTGTATAGCTCATGACCAGTCTCAGACAGATACAGTAAATAAAAAAAAAAAAAAACATTTTTTTACGCTTAACAACTATTTACACATAATGAAGAAACAACTCTTTTGTGTACACTCTTCTTCATTTAAAATGTCTAATTTGTTATAAATATCACCTTTGCTATCATTTCATTATATTTTCTCTTAATCAACACTTCATCAATTATCATTATAATTGAATCACTAATCTAAATCAATATTAATAAATTCACAGTTCTCTTTGCAGTTTCAATTAATCATTATTAACGTACCTACTTGATATTCTCAAATACCAAATTGCCTTTACAAAGTATTCTCCCGCATAAAAATTAACTCGTATTAATTATATAACATAAAATCTATAAATTATTTAAGGGAAAAGGCCTCATGCTACCAGGTAGAATGACTAACACGTAGGTTAGTGCAAAAGCATCATTTTAACGTAGCCATCTACCAAAGTAGTTAAATTAATTAATTAAATTGGTATCGTTTTGGTTATATCTCATATTGTGAATGCCTTCACAACGAGTTGCAATGGTATTGTACTACCTCGAATAAATAACACTTCACCAGTGAATAAGACTATTGTTATTTATTCTCAGCGGATACCACCACCCAGGCGGCACCGTTTCAAAGCTTGTTGGCTGCTCTTCGGTGGGTGGGCAGGTACCCTGGTGTTGCGATAGTGACAACCCAGTTAGGAAGTATAACTTCACAATATGAGATATAACCAAAACGATACCAATTTAATTAATTAATTTAACTACTTTGGTAGATGGCTACGTTAAAATGATGCTTTTGCACTAACCTACGTGTTTGTCATTCTACCTCGTAGCATGAGGCCTTTGCCCTTAAATAATTTATAGTCTATATCACTGCACACCATCAGACATCTTTCATATTGTGAAGTTATACTTCATAACTGGGTTGTCACTATTGCAACACCAGGGTACCTGCCCACCCACCGAAGAGGAGCCAACAAGCTTTGAAACGGTGGCGTCTGGGTGGGTGGTGGTATCCGCTGAGAATAAATAACAGTAGCCTTCTCCACTGGTGAAGTGTTATTTATTCGAGGTAGTGCGATACCATGGCAACTCATTGTGAAGGCATTCACAATATGAGATATAACCAAAACGATACCAATTTAATTAATTAATTTAACTACTTTGGTAGATGGCTACGTTAAAATGATGCTTTTGCTCTAACCTACGTGTTATAACATAAAATCTTAACAATATAAAATGCTCTCTAATCATACACTCTTGCAAATGTACTGCATTCTACAGAAATGAGGCTCAGTTCTGTACAAATACTCATGTACAATTAATCTTTTTGCTTTTAATTTCTTTTGCATTAAATTACCTCTTACCTATCATCAAAAATACCATCGTACATAGGCGCCTCCGTAGCCAGGTGAGAAGGAGCAGCAGTGCATAGCACATGCTTATTGATTAGACCGGGGTTCGAGCCCGTCACCACCAAATACGGAGGATGCGGAAAGGTCAGGGAATGACCACCGCATATCCCCGGAGCAATATGGCCTTAGTTGCTAATGCTCCTAAAAACCAAATAACAACAATAACCATCGTACATAATACCTAGATTTATTTTATTTTCCTTCAATACATATTACCGTTATTTCGTTCGAATCTTCTAGCCATTGTTTTTGTATAGAGTAGTAGGGAATTCAAATTTTTAATTGTGGTAACTAGGTAACTCTAACGTATAATTATATAGCGTAATACGCATCACTGCATTTAAGATTCTATTCGATAGCGTAGTGTTGACAATTAATTAATTAAATTTATTGATCTTATTAATTTAAAATATCATGCCCCAGACCAGAGCAGCAAAGCAATGGGAACAAAGTGGCAGGAGTGCTGTGACTCGGGGGAGAACTGAGGGGGGGGGCAATTCTCCAACGCATCACAGCCTAAAAAAATGTGCAACTTGTGAAATGTTTGCCGAACTATCTGGAACAGAACATGATCGAACCAAGGAGCATGTCTTTGTGTGTGTGTGTGCCTGGTGCAGAGAGTGTCTAGAAATTAGGCATCAACTCAGCTTTCTACTGGGCGTCTATGAGAGCTTGAGGTGTAGGGTAGATGCCCTCGAAGAAATTAATGTGAGGGGCCCGTCAAGCTGTCACTGCCCAACTCAACGCCAGAGCTCACTCCTGGGCATCAGGCAACGCAGAATGCGCTGGTCCCAAAGGAACTAGTTATTGTTGGTGACTCTATTGTCAGGGAGATGAGGAATATATATTGTATAAAAAGGATAGATGGAACAGGACCAGGGTATGTCTGCGAGGGGCAAAAGTTGATGACGTTGTAAAGCATATATTATCTTTTAAGGGCACAAAAGGTGATATTGTTGTACACGTTGGCACCAATGACATTAAGAGTAGGAGAACTGCAGATTTACTTAACAAGTACAGGTCAATGTTGCAAAAAAGTCGCGAGTCAGGGTTAAATTTGAAAGTGTCTGCAATTCTGCCCAGACACGATAGGAGGGAGTACATGATGAGAGCCTTGTCAATCAATTCGGCCTTGGAGGAAATGTGCAAGGCTCAAGGGGTAAAATTTTTTTCAGCGTGGTCTGTGCTTGTTAACAGGAGAGACTGCTTCTACAGGGATGGGATACACTTAAATAGAAATGGTGCAAGAATATTTGCTGATGCTATCGAGGAAGGGTTAGATGGGTCGGAAAACTGCTAGCTTGGGGGGGGGGGATTCACAGAATAAAAGGTTAAAAGTAGCCGCAGGCAGAGGTGAAGGTGATTCTTGCACAACTTCTATTAGAATAAGTAGCGAGGGGTGCTGGGGATTCCAGGGACTGATGGCAGTCATCGTGAAACAGGTGGGTATATGGGATGTGTTAGGGTAACTCGGAATAGGCGCATGTATGCTTGCATGTATACCAATGCTAGAAGTATAGTAAATAAATTTGATGAATTTGAGGTGTTGGTCAAGACATCAAAGGCGGATATTGTTGGGATATCAGAGACGTGGTGTCACACTGATATTAGGAATGCAGAATTGGAATTTGGGGAGTACAATGTGTATAGGAAGGGAGGAGGTGTTATGCTGTTAATTAAGAAAAACAAAATCAAAAGAAGTGCATCCAGTTGATATACATGAACAGTGCACTGTTGAGTCAGTTTGGTGTGACATAAGCATTGCGAAAGCAAAAATAAGAGTAGGAGTATGTTATAGGCCTAATGACTCGAATGAGTACAATGAACAATTGTACAGAGAAATAGTGGGCTAGTAAATCAGAATGTCTTATAATGGGGGATTTTAACTTCCCAGATATTGACTGGAACTTGTAGATTGGTCACTCACACACTAGTAAGACTTTTGTGGATTTATTGGATGATTGTTTTCTGCAGCAGATAAAGGAACCACTAGGTGGCAGTGATCACAGTGTACTGATGTGGGATTTACTTAAAGATATAATTACCATCAGGGGTAAAGGAAAGGGTTTTTGCTTCCGTAAAAGTGAGTACAGTGGTCTCAGACAAACAGTTTTTAAATTCTGTACAGTGGGATCAACTGACGATGTTACCAACAGTAAATTCTAAGTGGGAAGCATTCAAGGAATTAATCGTGGAAGCTACTAAAAGTTTCATACCTATTAAGAAATATTGTTCAAGGTTTAGGCTTAAATGTTTATCAAATGAAATAATGAGACTCGTGACAGAGAAGAAAAATGCATGGGATGCATATAAATTATCAAGCGACTCAGAAACCTATGGCAGATATAAGCTAGTCTGTAATCAGGTCACAAAAGAGGTTAGGCAGGCGAAGGCAGATTACCAGAAATCTTTGGCAAAAGATGCTAAGAAAAACAGCAAGGATTTCTTTACTTATATAAACTCTAAAAGGAAGGGGATGAATCTGATTCAAATTGTAGCACGGTGCTTAATCATTTTGTAACAACTGAGAGCAAAGTGGAGGAGAAATTGTTGAAGTTAAACATAAGAAAGACACCTGGGGTGGATGGGATCTATCCAGTTATATTAAAGGAGGCGGCAAAGCAACTAAGCAAACCCTTATCCATAATTATAAGAGCATCCTTGGACTCAGGGGAGGTCCCCACGGACTGGAGATGTACAAAAAAAAAAAGGTAAACTGCAGCCATTATCAACCCACTGCAGGATGGAAGCCTCCTCAACAATTCAAGTTGAGGGAAATGGACCATAATCTGCCACGCTGGTCCAGTGGGAGATGTGCAAATGTATCCCCAATTCACAAAGGGGGATCGAAAGATGACACGAGTAATTACAGACCAGTTAGTTTAACTTCTGTTCCGGGTAAAATAATGGAGTCACTGGCTAAAGATGCATTGCAGTATCATCTAGACAAGACTGCAGCAATAATTCAGACACAGTATGGGTTTGTTAAGGGAAAGTCTTGTCTGACAAATTTGATAGGATATTATGATGTGGTTACAAAGGAACTGGATGCAAAAAATATTTTTGATATCATATATTTGGATTTCAGGAAAGCTTTTGACACTGTTGCGCATGGAAGACTATTGTACAAATTGGAGCAGAATGGTATTAAGGGTAAGTTGCTATAATGGATAAAAGGATGGTTGAGTGGGAGAAGACAGAGGGTGGTAATTAATGGGTGCTGCTCTTAGTAGACTAATGTTATTAGTGGAGTCCCACAGGGTTCGGTGTTAGGTCCACTGTTGTTTTGTATATTTATCAATGATATTGATGAAGGTATATCAGGCTTAGTGTCGAAGTTTGCAGATGATACAAAGGTTGGCAGGGTTGTTAATCACAGTAATGGCAGTGTGCTACTGCAACAGGATCTAGATAATTTGGGCAGATGGGCTAAGAAATGGCAACTGAAGTTTAACCTTGACAAATACAAAGTACTGCATATGGGTAGAAGTAACCCCAGAGAAACGTACCAACTGTGTGGTACTACACTTAAGGTGGTAGAAAATGAAAAAGACCTGGGAGTAATTGTGCAGTCAGATATGAAGTTTTCTGAGCAATGTAGACAGGCTGCCAGGGCAGGTCATGGGGTTTTGCCAATGATATATAGGAATTTTGATAGCAGGGAAAATGAGGTGATTCCCTCTGTATAAGGCAATGGTCAGGCCACGCCTTGAGTACTGCGTACAGGTCTGGAGGCCTCATTTTAGGAAGGATGTAGATTTGCTTGAGTGTACAGAGAAGGGCAACAAGATTGGTGAGGGGAATGAAGGGAACCTGTTACCAAGAGAGGTAACAGGTTCCCTTCTGCAAAACTAAGTTCTGCAATTTGCAGAACTTAGTTCTGCAAATTGCAGTGGCTGGAGACTAGGCACCTGCGCGGTGATCTGATTGAGGTGTATAAGGCCTTTAATGGGTTGAGCACGCTGAATTCTGATGGGATCCTTCCACTTGTTCACATTACGAACCTAAGGGGGCATAAATTCAAATTAATAAATGACAGATGTAGAATAGATGTGCGGAAATTTGCCTTTAGCCAGCGGGTGGTTAATTGCTGGAACAAACTTCCATCTGTCGTTGTGGAAGTTGATAGATTAAATAAATTTAAGGAGGAACTGGACAGGCATTGGGAGGGAATGGTGTGTTTTTTTTTTTTTTTTTTTTTTTTGGCTGATGCTGCATAAGCTCATACACTTGCTTTCTTGCATCACATGCCACTACTACTATTCACTCTCTGTTACTTTAACCTTAATCTTATATTAGTCTAATTTTATCTTATCCATTTCACAATACTATGCAGCAGGGGTGGCCAGAATGTCGATCGGGGCTTTAATTTCGGTCGATCACGACGAATTTTAAATATATATAAAAAAATAGATTAGTTAAAATCTAAACGTTATTATTATTATGAGCCCAACTTCATACGCTTATTACAAATCCGTTGGAGCACGTGACTACCCTTGCCACTGCGCAGTCCCTAGGTTTGTCTAGCGAAAATTCACGCAGTTATGTTGTGGAGAACATAGTGTATGTGTCAAATTCTTATTTAGCTTACTTAATATTAATAACTGGCCAGTACTTATACGTTAATTTAATACCCTTTGATTTAAAATGAATACTACAAAAAAGAGTAAAACGTATCATTTTCATCAAGAGTCGGAACTAGAATACTTTTTTGTAATGATAAAAGAAAAATGTTGTCGTTTGATTTGCAATGCTTCTGTGGTTATACCCAAAAAAAGGAAATTTAGAAAGGCACTCTATGGTAAATACCAATCGGATTTTCCACCTAATAGTGACCTTAGAAAAAATAAAATTACCACTATTTAAGATGGTATCAATAACAACAGATGGAGCTAAAGCAATGACGGGGCATCTTAACGGATTCATCGCATTGTGCCAAAAAGATGATGAATTCCCGGATTTTTTTAGTTACCACTGTATCATCCACCAACAAGTGTTAGCCAGCAAAAGATTAAATACTAAAAGTGTTATGGGCATAGCTTTCAAAATCGTGAATTCCATCAGAGGACAATCTCTTAAAAGGAGACTTTTCAAAATGCAACTCGATGAAAATGAACCAGATCTGATATTACACACAGATGTGAGGTGGCTGAGTCGGAGTAAGTTTCTACAGAGATTTCGAAATTTTCTTAATGAAATTAAAAAATTTGTTGATCAAAAGGGAGATGATTATCAGCAGCTACAAGATACGGAGTGGTTGTGTGATCTGGCATTTTTGGCAGATTTTACGAGTAAATTAAGTGATCTGAATTTGGAATTACAAGGAAAAAATAAAAATGTGGGTGACGTGATTAGTAGTATTTCTGCATATAAATATCAATTTTTGACAATGACTAAGGATTTCAAAGAAAAAAAAAAAATTCGATCATTTCGCAAATATGCAAGGTCATTTGCAAAAATCCGTTTTTGAAATTTAATGGTAAGAAATATGTTTCTGAAATTGAGAAAGTTGTGGATGATTTTGAAACCAAATTCAGTGATTTTAAAATGAAGACATTTTAAAGAAGACATTGTTCAATATATTTAATGTCGATTTAGATACGAAACAAATTGCAGAAATACTACTTGAAAATGAAATTATTACGTTGCTAAACGATATCTTGCTAAAAGCCAGACCATCAAAAAAGGACTTTTGGAAATATGTTTGCCGAGAAAAGTACCCAAATGTAAAAAATTGCAGTGAACTTTTAAATTCCTTTTTTGGTTCCACATACATATCTATGTGAATCGGACTTTTCGTATTTGAAACAAAGAAAGACGAAGAATCGCTGTGCTCTTACGGACTTGCATACAGAAGATTCTTTACGGTTGGCTTTATCACAGTATATCCCCGATTTCGAAAGCTTGGAAGATGACATGAAATCACAAACTGCACATAAATTAAAAATTTAAAATAAAAATTCTTAATTGTATAAAATTTATAAACAATATATTTCAATGTGTTTAACTTTTTTAACCATGTGCGATGAAATTCTTGAGATGGTAGATCGCGGCACATTTTGAAGAAAAAAAGTAGATCGCATCACAAATTAAGTTGGCCACCCACCCCTGCTATACAGTAAACAACAGTTCTAAGGACTTACGTTTCCTGTTTTTTTTTTTTTTTTTGTTTGTTTTCTTTTCAAGTTGGGTATTTCTTTCTACGGATCTCTCTTCCCCCCGCAGGAAAACTTTCTGTTTAGCTCCTGAAGTCCAAGCTAGCATCGGAAACAGTTCTCTGATAATCCTGAGTGGAATTACCATAGCTGTAAAAGGTCTTATAATTAGAATGTGTCCGTAGACTTTCAGTTTAACTCTTTTTATTTTATTATTATTTTTTTTACTTTATGAAAACCCCAAACGCGAAAGGCATTAGAACCTATGGTACTGTACTTTAATGTCGTACACAGGTGAAGATATTTCGTCATTTAATAATAAACATTACTGCTTCGAGCGTAGCTGAGACAGGATAGAGACCATATTATTCTGTGCTCTTCCACTACTTTTTCTACCAATACACAAATTCTTCACCATGCTACACTAAAGCTACATTACTACGAAATTTCCAGCTCTTCTACAGCTTCTATTCTTCTTTAGCCTTCTCACCTGTTTTCTCTCTCTCTTTCTGCGCGAAAATTTTATTTATTTTGTTTTTAATTTTGTTACCCTCTCCTTATTAATTAAATTCAACCCAATCATTTCCTCCTTCAATGTGTTTCGTTCCCATTCATCAAAATTGTGCGAATATTCATATTTATTTGTTTTTGGCTGTCAGTACATTCTGATCGCCCCGTATTAGCCTTTGTTGTCAGCAGCCGCTTGATTTTTACCGTGCTAAAGTCCTCCCATGTTTGTTGCGCAAGTGCTTGCCATCTCCCTCAGGGTATCCCCAATCTGAAATTCAAGGCCACCACTGCATAACTGCTCCTAAAGGACTGTATTTAAAAGTTCCCAAAGTGATTCCAGAAGTTTTTTTTTTTTTTTTTTTTTTCCCCTAAATCTGCACTTAAATGTAGGATCCCATTTTGTAAGTACAAATGCGCCGTTTCGCTTTTGCCAGTTGTTCACTCCACCGAAAATTTAATCCTACCTATATAATTAAAACTTAAACAGTAAAAGATTTGTTATCGAAGAGCTACTTATGTTCCAAGAAGTGGCTCTAGAGTTCATTAGTAGAGTGTTGTGCCTGTCCTGTCGTGCTCTGAATAATCATAATCTGTATATGCTAATAGCGTAATTTATCAAATTTTAATGCTTTGAGTGATACTTATGGTAAATTACGCGCCTAAACTGGTCGCACAAATCTGCATGGAGTTGACACATTTGAAAAGTTTTGCTCGATTAATCTCAATTAGTGATTATATTTCGTTTACTTCAGATGACAGGAGCCCCTACCAACATGACCACAACAATGGTCGCTCCCACATTAATGCGTGTAACATAACAAGTGCGTGCAGTCACAACAATGGTGTGTAAAAGTAACAACAGTGTGTCCCACAACAGGAGAGTGGAAATAACTACTGTTTTTAACCAGTTGCTTAAACGGTGACAACTGTGATTAAAATGCTAAGAACTTAAAAAGAAAAAAAAACGAAAAAACTTTCAAAATATGCTTGATTGAAAGAGGAAACGTAGGTAGAGTTATGCATTGTTTTCAACGTGATTTTTATTAACGTATCTGTTGCAATTCCATTGATTTAAAATAAGTTACAATATTAGTAGTAAATAATAATAATAAATAAAATAAGAACTAAAGGACTGTATTTAAAAGTTCCCAAAGTGATTCCATAGGATTTTTTTTCCCTTAAATTTGCACGTAAATGTAGGATCCCACTTTGAAAGTACAAATGCGCCGTTTCACTTTTGCCAGTTGTTCACTCCACCGAAAAAAAAAAAAAAAAAAAAAAAAAACGACGCTTCCCATTTCACCTATTTCATTCCTTCCTCAATAGTCTGCTTAGTTCTTCCTTGAATTTATTTAAGCAATCAACACCCACAACAACAGATGGAAGTTTGTTCCAAATCAACCTCTCGTTGGCTAAAGGCTAACTTCCGCAGATCTGTTTTGCAACCGTCCTTCCTCAATTTGAATTTGTGCCCCTCGTGTGTGGTCTGAGAAGAGGAAGAATTCCATCAGCATTGAGCTTGCTCAATCCAATCAAAGCCTTAAACACCTCAATCAGATCACCTCGCAGGTGCCCAGTCTCCAGACGCCCCATTTCCAGAACTTAAGCCTTTCTTGGTAAGAGCACCCCTACACTCCCACCCACTCGGCGGCCTCCGTAGCCGAGTGGGCAGGAGCGGGAGTGTAGTAGCACACGCTCTTTGAGTAGACCGGGGTTCAAGCCCCTGACTGCTGAATACGGTCGATCTGCCAACCCGCACTGGACCAGCGTGGCAGATTATGGTCCATTTCCCTCAACATGAATTGTTGAGGAGGCTTCCATCCTGCAGTGGGTTGATAATGGCTGCACTTTACTTTTTACTTTTTTACCCTTACTGTTTGTGAACCGAGTCCTACCACACCGTTTGGAAAAGGCCTGAGTTCAATCCAGTCTAGACAGGAAGAGCCTGACATAAGATTTTTTTTTTTTTTTTTTTTTTTGATTTGGTAGTTGTTGGCGCATCGGCTTCTGTGGCCATATTGCACCTCCCAAGGGTTTTGCAGTACTTTGATCCAAGCCCGAGGCGGGAATCGAACCCGCGACCTTTGGGTTGCCGGGCAGGTACTTTACCCACTCGGCTAGCCCGGTCGGCCTGACATAAGAAGACGGAAATACAATAGAATAGTATACGCGTTTGTATTTATCGTGTTTCGAATACATGACATACTACATTAATGATGATATTCTTATCAAAATGACTAGTTCATTTTGGCTTTCAAAAAAAGATTTTTGTGCCAAAATGGTGAAAAACAGGAGGGTTGTTGAAAAAGCATGAGTTAGTTACAAAAAAATGAGGAAAATGGGATTTTTCATAAAAAGCAGGAGGGTTTGTAAAGTCAAGGCTGCACTAGAATTAAATTTCGCCGACAAAACATTTTTAAGTGTTGTCGGTGACACATTTTATATTTTAAAATGTGTCATCGGTGATATTACCTTCAACTCATGCACAGTACTAAATGCTACAGATTGTAATACTGTACCTTTCGCGTTTGGGGTTTTCATATACATTGGATTCTTTACCAATACAGAATGTCTTCAGACATTAGCTTACTAAGGATTTTTTCTGTTTATGGGTTTCTATTTGGATATTTTATTATCAACTGATTCTGATTGCTTCAAAAAAAAAAAAAAAAAGATATTATTTCAGACTTTGCCCTCTTCAGAAATATTGTACCAAAGTTTTGTTAATAACAAATGCCCAGCTGTCTAGACTTGAATGTCAGGAGCATTTCCAAAGCTTCACCAGAAAGAAGCTTTGAACTCAAATTTTTGTTTTTCTAACCTGACTAAATATTCTCTCACACTCAGAATTGCTATAAGGAATTGTTAAAATTCCAAGCATGATTTGGGATAATATGTTATTAGCATCAGTAATGGCATATAATGCAAGAAAACAAACTTATACAGCATCAGCCAAAAAAAAAAAAAAAACCACTATCCATTCGTTTATCCAATTGTTACTTGAATTTATTTAAGCTGTCAACTTCCACAACGACCGATGGAAAATTGTTCCAGTAATCAACCACTCGCTGGCTAAAGGCAAATTTCCGCACATCTATTTTACAACTGCCTTTCCTCAATTAGAATTTATGCCCTCTCAGGTGCGTTATGAATCCTCTCAGCATTGAGCTTGCTCAAACCATTGAAGGCCTTATTATAACACCACAATCAGTAATTAAAACGCATTAATTATTTTACTACCAGATTGTGTAATTAAAACTGCTACGATAGTAATCGTAATAAATGTAACATCCACCATCTTTTCATTTTACAAACATTTGAATCAAGAATAAACTGGTTAAACGTTTTCTGAGGCGGGGGAGCAAGGAACTACCCTCTCCCGGGCGGGGATAGCTCCCATAGGAGAACCTTGAAAGTTCAATACCCAAAAACGGGCATTGAAATTTCAAGAAACGCGAAGTGTAGTGGTCTGTAACCTCGTGTGTAACCGACGGTCGATTTTAGGTCTGTGAGGGGAAACCGGAGTACCCGGGGAAAACCTCACTCCACGGCCCGAGATCGACTAACTCAGCATCGAGTGGAAGAAGGCAGGAAAACTTCCTGAATACCTTCTGCTGGATTCGAACCCAGGCCCTTCCACTCGGCGAACAAGCACGCTACAACTGTGCTACCGTGGACCGCACGAATAGCAAGTGCAAGTCAAGTTATATGCTCTACGATTTCCCCTTAATAGTCGGATCGTTATAGGTAAACGCAAACAATACAAGCAATTTAAAATTTTGAAACTCAAATATCATTAATTAAAATGTGCTAATTCTTTTACTTTTAGATTATGTAATTAAAAAAATATATAATAAACACTGAAAATGCCAAACTTCTTGAATACATGCACGGAATCTTTTCATCATTTGATGATATCTTTTTTTTATGATTTTTATCAGTGTGTGTGTGTGTGTCACGAAGTCTAATCTATTTCACGAAAACGGGTTAATAATCATGAAATTGTTGATTTGTTTGGTTCTCGAAATTCCGCTTTGATGTTCGCATTTTTATTTATGCGATTATGTTTGAGTTTGTCTAAGTGTAACCTTACAACCACTGCTCTGCATGCGAAGATATAGTGTTGCCAAAGATGTGGTTTTTGTACGAATTGCGTATAATTATCAAACTGAGACAAACAGATTGTTCATGAATATCCTTAGTACTTTTATATTGAATTGTTGCACTATCACAGATTTCTGTAAGATTGCACACCGGACTTCAAATACCGTATATAGGTTCAGAAATATTATTACTTTTAAAGCTGAAAATATTATTACTCCTTTTGTGGAGTAGTGGATGTATTCCCAGTATGTCTTTGTTTAAAAATCGGAAAAGTGAATGTATCATTAATGCGAACCATTTTCTAAAATACAAAAATATTTGTGTTATTACTTCCCCTTTCCTGGTGTTATTATTATGTGGACATGTGTATATGTAAGGGGCGGCACTTGGAACCTATGTTCAACTCAGCCTCGTGTCGCTGTGAAGAACAGAATCAACTGTAAAAGGGCCAGAAATGCGATTTGTGTAAGTTTGTGTGAGTACTGTGCATGTTCTGTTCTGGCCACTTGGCTACCCAGAAATATCAGTCACCTGGAGAGATGATCCTGAGTACCCGTCCACACCACGGGAAGGTGGACGAGTCCCAGTAAAACATGTACTGTCTCAAAAGACACTGACCCACCCGGTGTTGCCAGATTACTCTGGGGGTCCATTCCAGAGAGGGGGGAAAACCACCCGTGGTGCAGGTTATGGAAAAAAATTGTCCCAACTGCACTAGAGTAGCCCACTCTAAGCAGAAAGCGAAAAAAAAATTGGGTTGTATTAGTGTAAAGCGTTCGTTGTCTGACGGCACCAGGGGTTTTCCCATCTCCGCGTTGTGTGGTATTAGTAGTCAAGATGTGTTTGTTTTAATTGCGGTCTCCAGGGTTTTCCCTATGCATATACGGCTGTAGCATCTGAAAAGGCAAAGGCCAGGCCTTCAAGTGTATATATGTGTCTTGTTATGTTGAGTGCTGTTATTTGGTTTTTAGGAGCATTAGCAACTAAGGCCATATTGCTCCGGGAATATGCGGTGGTCATTCCCGGACCTTTCCGCATTCTCCGCATTTGGTGGTGACGGGCTCGAACCCCGGTCTAATCAAGAAGCGTGTGCTACGCACTGCTGCTCCTTCCCACCTGGCTACGGAGGCGCCCTATGTTGAGTGCCGACATCGGTCCCCTCTCCCCCAATCTTGCACCACACGCAGGCGCACCAGGGCCCACTTTATAGCTGAGACTTTTACTGGGGCTATCAGGAAAGCCTGGGAGCCCGAAAGTATTAGTAGTAAAGTGTTTAGGTTTAGCTGGACGTATTAGTAGTAAAGTGTGTTTAGGATCAGACGGCACCAGGGGTTTCCCTCATCTCCGCATTGTTTACATTGTCATGTGATACAGTTCGTTGTAAACGCCAGCGATTTAAAAGCGTGTAGATCTTGTGGTGTCGTGTACCATGGTTACTCAGGCCATTTAGCCGCCAGACCGCTACTGTGGCAAATGATGCAAAGAAGCAAGCTTACACCCATGAGCCAAAATATTATGACTACCTATGCTTAAAAGTGTTAGGCCACCTTTCGCCGTGATAACCGCTTGTATCCATCATATCTTGTATCTGGGTTCCACCGCATCCCGCAAATGTTTGATGGAGTTGGTGTTTGGGGAATTTGGCAGCCAATGGAGCACACAGAATGCTTGGACATGATCCTCGAACCATTCCTGCATAATGCGGGCCTTGTGATAAGTTGTCATGTTTAAAGCATCCAGTGCCATCTCGATACACGGTCACCACGTAGGGCAAAACCTGGTCCTTAACTATGTGGAGGTAGGATCTGGATGTATTCAGTGATGTCCATGAAAACATCCCCTAAGCCATGATACCATTGCCGCCTGCCAACTGTGCAGTCTGGTTGCGCAGTTGGATGATATTCAAGTATTATTATTGAAGAAAACTATTGGCTACATTCCAGAACAGCCTAGCAAGATAACATTCCTGTATGAAAATTAACTGTGAACCGATAAAACTTCAGTAAGTTTTATCAGTTTTCCTGCAAGAAACAGTTGATGCTTGATCATCAACTCCAAGAATTACACGTTTAGACAATTTCATATATATATATATATGCAGTGACTATTGCTAATATAAAATAACACTAATACTTACTAATGCCAGCACTAAATGGCGGATGACTGTCATCAACAGGTGCAATACACCACTTTACTTATTAAAGGCTTGAAGTGGTGAAACCCATGTTTAATCTCTAGAGCAAAGTTTCCGGCAATGTCTTCTTTTCTCCCTTAACCCATGCACGGTACTACTAGCACTAATACTAACACTGGGTGGTAGATGACTCTCATCAACCGATGCAATACGACCACTTTGCTTATTGGAGACTTGAAGTGGTGAAACCCATGTTTAGTCACCAGAGCAAAGTTGCCGGCATCCTCTCCATCCCTCCCCATGCACGGTACTAAATACTTATAGATTTTGATACCTTTCGTGTTTGGGAGTTTCATAAAAAAAAAAAAAAAAAAAGTCTGTACCAGATGCATGTGTCCTGCCGCTAGCATATTTAACCTGTTTTACATTTAAGAGTCATCGACAGACGTTAAAAACGTTTTTTAATATTCAGATATTAATAAAATTCATGGATAATAATATAACAGTGTTTTTATTTTATTAATAATAATTACATATCGGTTACTGAAAGTATTGGTCTGCGATGACTAAAGTAGGATATATAAAACTTTTACATTAAAGAGTTCACGACTAAATACACCGTCTATAGTTGTAGTATTTGTCGAAAGATCTGATGACATGTCCAAGTTGAAAAATGTTTTCATAAATGTGCAGAACTCTTTTCCAGCCTAAGAGTTTAATTGTAAAGAAAAAAATTACATTCAATCTGAAAACACTTGAAACCAGATGCGTTTTCGAAAGTATTTTTTTTCCTATCTTAAAACCTTAATGTTTCTGTTTTTAAATTCCTTAGCTTTCTAACAATATGCTATACGCCCACATTATCTCGTTTATTACGTGAGAAAATTTTCTTGATCATATTTTCTACTATCCTGGAAAAACTACTGCAGTTTTCAGAGGTTTGAAAGTTTTTTTCTCTAGTATAGAGCTAAGATGAAGCTCCGTGCAAAATTTCATTAAATTTGGTCCAGTAGAAGATAAATTATTGTTGCCATCATACAAGTTACAATAATTGGCTTCTGTCGGAAGCTGAAGGTGACATCACTTCCGTAACGCTTTTCGCATAACGGTTTTTCGTTACAAAATTTTTGGAATAACGCCAGTAAAAACGTTATTCAAAAAAACAGATCACCTATCACCTCGCAGGTGCCTAGTCTCCAGACGCTGAAATTTTCAGGACTTAAGCCTTTCTTGGTAAGAGCAACCCTTTGTTCTCCCTCACCAATCTCATTGCCCTGCTTTGTACTCGTTCCAGCAGCTATACATCCTTCCTAAAATTAGCCCTCCAGACCTGTATGCAGTACTCAATGTGGCCTGAACATCCCCTTATACAAGGGGACAATCACCTCCTTATCCTGCTAGCAAAATTTCTGTATATCATTGATAAGAGACCATGAGCTACTCTTGCCGCCTGTCTGCACTGCTCAAAAAATTTCATATCTGACTGCACAATTACCCCCACGTCCTTTTCGTTCTCTACTACCCTGAGAGTAGTACCACACTTGGTACGTTACTCTGGGGTTACTGCTACCCAGTACTTTATACCATATGCAGTACTTTACATTTGTCAATGTTAAACTTTAGTTGCCACTTATTAGCCCATCTGCCTAAGTTTTCTAGATCCTGTTGAAGTAGCATACTGTCTTTACTATCATTAACCACCATGCCAACATTCGTATCGTCTGAAAACTTTAACCCTGATATACCTTCATCAATATCATTGATAAATACAGAAAACAAAACTGGGCCCAACACCGAACCCTGGGGGACTCCGCTAATAACCTTATGTGACTCTAAGTGAATCTTCTTATGCTAAGTGTACTCCTTTTTTGTTTTTTTAACACACTGTACTTACTGATTTTGTAATTCTATTCTGTAACATGACTTACTTCTATTGTTATTTTTAGACTGTGCAAATTTAT
This sequence comes from Mastigoproctus giganteus, assembly GCF_048544385.1. NCBI lineage: Eukaryota > Metazoa > Arthropoda > Arachnida > Uropygi > Thelyphonidae > Mastigoproctus > Mastigoproctus giganteus. The sequence continues at coordinate 89,171,374 of NC_143576.1, read as the reverse complement.
AAAGGAAAATGACGAATCCTTTTAGTTTGAATTGAGCTCTAGTGCTGTCAGACCTCACGGATTGTCTCAGTTTTGCACTGCATATAAGCAGAGATTATTTTAAAGAGAAGTGTAATGTTGCTTAATCGTAATATGGTTCCATTCCACATATTCACTTCGTTGGAAATAGCCTCGTAACATGATTAGTGAAAGAACCTATCTTTTATTTCATGCAATTGCCTGTTAGATATATTTTTTTTATTTAAGTCCAAGTCTTTTTATAGAAATAATATTTAACTACGGGCAGGCCGAGAGCTTTTATAGGCTAGTTTGTAAAATTTTAGTATTTAGTCAGCTCTCATTGTGGATTTGGTGATTAATGTCAATTAATAGTTTTTTTTTATTTTATCGACTGTACACAAATAACCAGTGCACTGATGAAGCCATGAGAAAAGTAGGTGCGTCTCATGCATAATTTTTTAGCTTGAAATTAGTTGATTGGTCAATTCCTCTATATCCATGAAAGATGATTCGTGACAATGACTGGTGTAAAGAACTCTTTCCCCCCTCCCCGTTTGCCAATTTTACTTTAGTGGTGGGGAAGGATTCCCTTTGCTGAATCCGGAATTGAAACTTTCGAAGACCAAACTTCCATTTTGCATCGCTTGGGTGTACTGTGTAGCAAAGTTACGAATCAAAGAAACCAGTTTCCAGTCTAAAAACATTTTTAAATAAATGCAAAGGAATAGTTTTTGAACAATTTTTAATAAATGCGATATAATGACTTTTAGAAAGAAACAAACGTTTCTTTCTAAAAGAAAGAAACAAACGTCAGAAAAAAAAACAGAAGATCAAAGCGAGAGAAATCAGTGAACTAACTTAAGAAGAGGATTTACCGTGAGTAAATCCTCTTCCCCTGTAGATTTGAAAATTAGCATCGATAAAACATCTTGCCGAAGATACTGCGCTCCCCCAAAAAACAGTGTCCTTCAATTTCAGTTATTTAGCATTTATTATTAGTAAGGTCGAATGATGCAGGGACGCGAAATTTTTCTGCATCAGCCGAAAATAAATAAATTAATTAATTAAATAATTTAAAAAAATTAAAATAAACTAGGATATTTATACTATTCCCATTCCGACAAGGTAATAGTTCTACTTTAAACTTAATAAGACTCACTGCCTCGATCACATTGGGAGGAAGCTTATTTCGATGTTCCACAACCTGATGCCCATAATTGAATTCAATTATGGTCCAATCTTCTATTATTGATCCAATAATATCCAATCTTATTGCCAGAAATTTTATATTTGTTTCCATTAGTTTGTGTCTCATGAGGAAGAACAAACCTTACTCATTCATTTTATTCAATTTCTTCAATGCCTCGTACACCTCAATTAGATCCCCCCCCCTAGATGTCTCGTTATCAGACTTTGCAATCCACACCTTTCAAGCCGCTCTTCACATGTGCATCGCTTTAAATCTAAGGAAGTGCAGCCAGTAGACATGGGTGAAGAATGCAGTGTTGTGTCAGTCAGTTTGTTGATATAAGCACTCGGAAAGCAAAATTGCGAATAGGAGTGTGTTGTAGGCCTAATGACTCTGATGAGTACAATGAACAATTATGCAGAAAAATAGAGTGGGCTAGTAAATCAGAGTCTTATAATGGGGGATTTTAACTTCCCAGATATAGGCTGGAACTTGTGGGTTGGTCACTCGCACACTAGCAAGGCTTTGGTAGATTTATTGGATGGTTGTTTTCTACAGCAGTATGTTCGAGAGGCAACCAGAGGGAGTAATACTCTTGATCTAATTATCAGCAGTAATGATTCATGCATTAGGAATTTGCAGATAAAGGAATCACTGGGTGACAGTGATCGCAATATACTGATGTGGAAATTACTTAAATATGTAACTACCATAAAGGCTAAAGGGAAGAGCTTTTGCTTTCGTAAAGGTGACTACGGTGGTCTGAGACAGTTTTTAAATTCTACATAGTGGGACCAATTGATGATTTTATCAACAGCAAATTGTAAATGGGAAGCATTCAAAGAATTAATCTTGGAAGCTACTAGACTTTTCATACCAACTAAAAACTAAAAAATATTGTTCAAAGTTTAGGTCTAAATGGATGTCAGATGAACTAATGAGACATGTGGCAGAGAAGAAAAATGCATGGGATACATATAAATTAACAGTTGACACAGAAGCCTATGGTAAATATAAGCTGGTCTGTAATCAAGACACAAAGGAGGTTAGGCAGGCAAAGGCATACTACGAGAAATCTCTGCCAAACAATGCGAAGAAAAACAGCAAAGAGTTCTTTACCCATGTAAACTCTAGAAGGAAAGGGATGAATCAGATTAGATTGGTCCACTGGATATTGATGGTTGGCTAACAAACTGAATGAGTATTTTGCATCAACATTTACACATGAGGAATTATTCAGGGAGTGGAATGCTAGGGGTGTATTAAACTCTGGCAGTGAGCTAAATGATTTCGTAATAACTAAGAGCAAAATAGGGCAGAAATTGTTCAAAATAAACATAAGAAAGGCACCTGGGGTGGATGGGATTTTTCCAGTTATATTAAAGGAGGCACCAAAGGAAGTAAGTAAACCTTTAGCCATAATTATGAGAGCTTCCTTGCACTCAGGGGAGGTACCCATGGACTGGAGATGTGCAAATGTGACCCCAATTCACAAAAGAGGATCAAAGGGCGACACAAGTAATTACAAACTTGTTAGTTTAACTTCTGTTCCATTGAAATTAATGGAGGCACTGCTTAAAGAAGCACTGCAGGATCATCTAGACAAGACTTCAGTTATAGTTCGGACACAGCATGGGTTTGTTAAGGGGAAGTCTTCTCTAACAAATTTGATTGGATACTATGATGTGGTCACAAAGCAAAGGAACTGGATGCAAAGAATAATTTTGATATCATATATTTGGATCTTAGAAAAGCTTTTGATACTGTTCCACATGGAAGACTGATGTACAAATTGGAGCGGTATGGCATTAAGGCCAATTGGCGCAATGGATAAAGGGATGGTTGAGTGGGAGAAGACAGAGTGGTAATCAATGGACACTGCTCTTCGTGGACTATTAATGAAGTCTCCCAGGGTTCAGTGTTGGGTCCATTGTTGGTTGTTTTCTGTATTTATTGATGAAAATATATCAGACTTAATGTCTAAGTTTGCAGACGATACGAAGGTTAGCAGGATTGTTAATGACGGTATGCTACTGCAACAGGATATAGAAAAGATGGGCTGAGAGGCAGAAACAGAAGTTTAACATTGACAAATGTAAAGTACTGCATATGGGTAGCAGTAACCCCCGAATAACATGTTAACTGTGTGGTACTACACTCAGGGTGGTAGAGAATGAAAAGGACCCGGGGGTAATTTTGTAGTCAGATATGAAGTTTCTGAGCAGTGCAGACGGTCTGCAAGAGTAGTGTCTCATGGTGCCTTGTCAATGATATGTAGGAATTTGTCTAGCAGGAATAAGGAGGTGATTATTCGCTTGTATAAGGCAATGGTCAGGCCACACCTCGAATACTGTATACAGGTCTGGAGGCCTCATTTCAAGAAGGATGTAGAGCTGCTGGAACGAGTACAGAGAATTGCTTCAAAATTAATGAATGGAACGAAGATTTGCTCTTACGAAGAAAGGCCTAAGTTTTTCAAATGGCAGTGTCTGGAGATTAGGTACCTGCGAGGTGATCTGATTGAGGTGTATAAGGCCTTGAATGGTTTGAGAAAGCTCGATGCTGATGGGATTCTTCATCTTGTCTAGATTAATCGTCTGAGGGGACATAAATTCAAATTGAGGGAAGCCAGTTGTAGAATAGATGTGCGGAAATTTGCCTTTAGCCAGAGGGTGGTTGATTGCTGGAACAAATTTTCATCTGTCGTAGAAGTTGACAGCTTAAATAAATTCCAGGCAGAACTAGACAAACATTTGGAGCGAATGGATGGGTGAAATGGGAAGATCTTTTTTTTTTTTTGGCTGATGCTGTATAAGCTTGTTTTCTTGCATCATATGTCTCTACTAATGCTGTTTCTTTGTACTCATATTCAACTGAATGCCTTTCTCTGACCCCTCTACAGCAGTTCCATGTCTTTATTTATTTATTATTTATTATTTTTTTTATGCGGTGAGCGAAGAGATCCACATAGGGCATCTGTTGTGAAATTCACCGATAAACGCCTCTCATCTACACCACCGCTAATAACTAGAACTTGAAATTCTCTTTGCGCTTCCTGCGAACGCAACTGGAACAGCTGATGTGGTTTGGTGTGGCTCCTACCACACCAAACCTCGTCTTCCTTAATCCAGCAACAGAAGATGCCCCTAAATCGAGCGAAAAAATCAAGACCTCGGTTATTGCAAACTTAAATGGCGATCTGAAAACAATGAAAATCAAGTCAATTCGAAAGACAAGAAATGTAGGGATAATTATCGAAATGGACACAAAAAAGAATGCAGAGACCCTAATTACCAATCAAAAAATACCACCATTGAGACTTGTAGTAGAGGCCCCTCAATTATAATCTATGACACAGCTAAAACCCTGGCCTGGTAGACCCTAAGCGAAGAAATGTACCACAGGAACCTACAAGAGAGCATTCCTCAGTGCAGATCAGACACGCTCATCTTCACCAAATACCAAACCAAGTCCACGGATGGAGCAAATTGAACTAAGTCGTTAAGTTGGCTCCAAAATGTCGAAAACCTTGAGTTCACAAAGCAGGATATTCATTTTTCGCGAAAGCCACAGATTCAAGGAGCATGTCGCTGTCCTCAAGTGTTTCAAGTGCTGCCGTTTCGGCCACACTACTCACACATGTACTCAGACTGAGTCGACATGCTGCCACTGTGGGGAGAAATGCCATGAATTTTCCAACTGCCCAAACAAAATTGCTCAGCCGGTATGTGAAAACTGCAAGAAGGCACAAAAAATAGACTACAGCCACTCCATAAGGGCCAGCAAATGCCCAATTCACCAAAAGACGAAGAGCACATACCAAACTCGCAATAGATTATGGGTACACTGCCTAATAGACGCAACACAAAAGAGCTTAAAATCCTACAAATCAATGCACATCGGGCCCGAGATGTAGTTGAGCAGATTAGGCTAAAGGCAGATGAAGAGAACCTGAATGTCCCGCTCCTTCAGGAGCCATACACCCACAACAAAAAGTCAAGGGTTATCCCCTGGCATACAAAGTGATTCAAACTAACGAAGATACGTCCTGTGCGGCCATTGTAGTTAGGAATCAGGATTTGACCTGTACCAGAATTTCCCATCTCTGCTCTCCCTGTGCAGCATGCGCCCACCTGGTTACCCGACTTGGGGAACTGTACGTTGTCTGGCTCTACTGTAGACCTGGACAAGATATACTCCCCGCAATCAACTATCTCCAATACCTTTTAGTGTAGCTTCCAAGAACGAAAATACTAATTGCCACATATGCCAACTGCCGCTCCGGCACAGTGAGACGCGTGACCAGCGTGGAACAAGCAACGGCCAACACCAAGAAGAATTCCTTAATTCACACCTCACCATACTCAACTAGCCCAACAACCCGGCAACATTCTCGAGCACCCTCTGGGAATCCTGGATCAACGTGACCCTGGCTACAAGACCCCTCGCTGGTTACATCACAGACTGGAACGTGCATAAAGACTGGACAGCATCCGACCAGAGAGCAATAATCTGTAGGATAACTGCATCCCTTGCACAGCAGACAATGGTGCAACTAATGACCTAAAGATATGCCATAGCCAAAGAAATTGGAAGCTGTTCAGAGAAACCCTGGTGACCCTCTTTCAGGGCCCTCCAGAAGATATTACAAATCCACACAACCTGAATTACTACCAAAGGAAAATTAGAAATGCCATAACAACCGCCGGCAACATAGCCATCAGAAAGAAGAATCCCAAGCCAGGGGCAGTACCCTGGTGGAACCAGGAGCTACGCAATCTGCGACAGGATGCGAATCAAAAACTGAGGCGATATCGTCGCCCGTGTTGATATCTCCTCAGTTTTTTGTTGCCGTACAACAGCTACCTCCCGGAGAGGGAGTTAGCTGTTCTACGGCAACAGTACAGGGAAGCCCGTAATCAATATACTGCGCTTAAAAGAAAACAGAAGTGCTGGGAGGAGCTAGTCTCCACAGTCGGAAATACTGATCCATGGGGATTGTATATAGAATTACAACAAATTAACTCCCTAGAGGAGAGGTAGTGTCATCAACCAAAACTGCCCAAGGAAATATTACCAGCACCTGGCACAGCTCAATCAATAACATCCTAGACATCATCTTCAAAACCCACGTAATGCCAAGTACCCAAAGGCAGATTATTATTATTAGCTACATGGTGCAAAGAAGCCTGAGGCTTATGCTACACAAGCAAAAAAAAAAAAAAAATTCCCCGAGTTACCCTGAGAGAGAGAGAGAGAGAGAGAGAGAGAGAGAGAGTCAAAAGTAGGAGGGTATCACCGAGAGAGAAAAGAATGATTATATCTAGCTCAGGACCCTAGGTGTGCCTAGCCCATACTCACCAGATGTGAGCCCCTGGGGTTAATGCAACTACAAGCAGAAAATGAGACACATAACAACCAACAACTATAGAACCACCTTTCACTTTGGAGGGGCTCAGCACCACTGCCTCTAAAATCAGAATAAGGAAAACCCTTCTTGAATCTGAAATCATCAAGAAGACAATAGAATATACTGTACACCACAACCTGTCCTGCGCCTCTTTAACTACTGGCTACAAGCAGGCCAATTCCCGATGGTCTGGAAAACAACAAACGTCAGACTGATCCTCAAAAACCCGAACAAACCACAAGACCAGCCAAACTCCTACAGGCCTATTGCCCTCCTTATGTACTTAGCAAGCTATTGGAACACCTCATCCATCAACGTATTGAAAACCATTATAACTCAGCCGAACTTCAATACCCAAACCAATATGGATTCCGCAAAGGCTGCTCCACGCTCTGCAAGCGATCATCACACCCGCACAAAGCACGGATAAACAGGCGCCTCCGTAGCCAGGTGGGCAGGAGCGGCAGTGCGTAGCACACGCTTCTTGGTTAGACCGGGGTTCAAGCCCGTGACCACCAAATACGGAGGATGCGGAAAGGTCAGTGAATGACCACCGCATATCTCCGGAGCAATATGGCCTTAGTTGCTAATGCTCCTCAACCAGCCCAGTCTAACCAGCAAGCACGGGTATGAGGTATTGAGGGTCTAGCGGCTCCTGGGATTTCTCTCATCTCCGCGAATGTTCTATGTATCGGTGACAGTACCCTGTCAAAGCCAGAGATTTAGAAGTGTGTGGGTCATGAGTAGTGTTATATGTTGTGCCCATTGTTTCTCCGGCTTATTGGCCGCCAGGCCCCTAATGGGACCAGACGTTGCCCATACCTCGCCACGTGGAGGCTAGCCGGGTGTTACCATTGAGTCAATTGTACTCTGGCAGGTCCTGCCACTTACTTTCCTGGGATTTTAGTGGCTAGGACCTAAAATAAAATTGGAACGACCGCGGTTGATTTTAAATCACTTACATTAAAGCACTAATATGGGGTTTGACGCTGAAAGCCTGTTTCTAAAGTGCCTAAAAGGTTGGGCGAAAATTTTTGGTGTATTTTAAATTTGGACGTGTAGGGCTATACGCTGTGCAAGAAAAAGTGCTGGGAGGGGAGAGTGAAGGCTGGGGGGTGAAATAGGAAGAAGAGGGTCGATAGGGTAGGTGACCCCCAATTTTTCAGTGAGGCATGCCCATGCCCCACCAGAGGGAAGAAATGGTGTGGCAGGGAAGAGAGGCGACAGCAAGCCGTCACCTCCCTCCCCTGCCGGGAGTGGGAGTAAAAGAATTGCACTGCACAAGAGAGTGCAGAGCATAGAGCCAATATGGCTCCGTTGAGGCAGCAACTTGGAGTTTCTCTATCTTCGTTGGTCTTCTCTGTCATTGATAGCCATATTTTTCCTCAGCTAGGAACACTGGTCAGGTCCATTGTTGGTCTGTTAGCTATGGCTGTGGTTCTCTTCATCATGGAAAGATCCGCAGCTCCATGGGGTTATTCTTGCGATCGCTGGTTTTAGATGATTAGTAGTAAGCAGGTTCCTGGGCGAGGTTCTCCTTGAGTCATCTCCACACGTGTTCTGTGTCTCCTTTTTTTTTTTTTTTTTTTTTATCTTCTTCTGTAGATGGCTATCAGTGTTTTATGCCTACCAAATAGTTTTTGGGCATATTCCTTTAGCTCCCTGTATTCCTCAAGTGAGTCCAATAGATGTGATTCCAAGTTCTTGGGGAGGTAGTGTATTGCAGTGATCAGTCTGCACCTGAGGTCCTCATAATGGGTGCAATCATACATAATGTGCTCCCAGCACTCAAGCTCCCCACAGGCACATCTCGGATCCACCTCAATCCCCAGCGCTGCCAGCTTGGCTTTAAAGGCCCCGTGACCAGTCAATAAATAGGTGGTATATAAGCCAGGTTGAAACCAAGTTGGGGGACTGGGGTACATCCTGTCGATGTTCGGAATGAATTTCCTGGTGATATTTCCCTTATTTGAGTTGGCCCAACGCTCCTGCCAAACTTGCATCAGGTGTTTTTGCAGCCTTGTCTTTTCATTTTTTTGTGGTGCATTAACGTCCACAGTATAGCCATGGTATGTACAAGGTATTCCTTTCTCTATGTGGTAGTTCATTCCCCTACGCATGATCTCTAAGTCAAGGGGAAGAGCTCCGGCCAAGACCTGCAGCGCGTGGGTACTGGTTGTCCTACAAGCACGTGTAACTGTCAGTAGGATTGTTCTTTGCGTTGCATCAAGGATGCGTCGGTTTACTACAGTTCCTGTTTTGGAAAACCATATTGCTGAGGCGTAAGTGATGATCGGTAGGAAGGTTGTTTTATAAAACAATGACAGGGTGCGTTGGTTTAACCCCCAGTCCCGCCTGACGATCCTAGCCACCAATCCAGAGTATCTTTTGATTTTGGCTCTGATATAAGTTAGATGGTGTTTAAAGGTAAGATTACCATCCAGTATAACTCCTAAATATTTTAACTGGGTCACTAATTTTATTGTGGTAGGTCCCACCTTTATTTGTGGCGGTCTACGTATATCAAGCTTGCCTTTTAGCAGGACGGAGGACGTCTTTGTTGTTGATATCGTCAGGCAGTGGGTTCTGGTCCAGTTTTGCAATATCAGCATTGCCTGATTGGCCTTTTCCTCTAGCTGGGCCCGGCTATCTGCAGCAATGGTGAGGACCAAATCATCAGCAAAGGCCTGGGAGCGCACATCACCGAGGTGCAAAGCCAAGAACCCATCCAAAACCATATTCCACAGGAGCGGTCCCAGAACAGAACCCTGGGGACAGCCCCTGTGGACATCACGATTCACTCTACCATAAGGTGCTTCCACGATGATGCGTCTCTCGGAGAGATATGACCTAATTATGGAGTATAAGTTGATCGGAACTTGTGCCAGCCTTAGTCTTGCCAGTACGCTCGGCCACCAAATGGTGTCGAACGCCCCAGCGAAGTCAACGGAGATGGCTAGAAGATATTTATTATTGCAGTTTGCTGCTAATTCCGATAGGCTACGCAAGGCTTCCACAGTAGACGAACCCTTCTTGAATCCGTATTGCGATGTCTCTGTGAGTTTCGCTGCCTGGTAATGCTGATGTATCCTTGTGCAGAGTAGTCTTTCAAGCAGTTTGCTTGCAACCGGCAGTAGGGCTATTGGCCGATAAGAGTTTGGCAGGTGGGGTGGTTTGTTCGAATTTTTGGCGATTAATTTTACCTTTGCTGTCTTCCAATTTTTGGGGAAGATGCCCTTAGCCAAGCAGCTGTTATATAGGTGTAAGAGGAGGTCTGGAACGATCTCCACAGTCTTCTTAATAATTTCGGGTTCTAAGTAGTCCAGGCCTGGACATTTATTATTTCTTATCAGGGTTGCCATTTGTTGTAGTTCATCCCGTGTGAATGGTGGCTCCTGAGTGTCTGTTGAATAAACTTCATTATCTTGACAGATGATAAGTTGCTCTGGCAGTGTTGGCTCTATTGGTTTCGGGAAGATGGCATCCAATATATTGCTTATAGATTGTTGCCACGTGGTGGTATAATCACCTTGTGGTGTCTGGGTGGTTGAAATGACTTCCCCCCTGGGAAGTTTATTCGTCACTATCTTGTATACCACACCCCAGGGTTCAGTGTTCCCTGTTGTGCTAACAAAGGTCTCCCAGGCCTTGCGTTTGCTCTTGACGATCGCATTTGTGTAGCTGTTTCTGGCTTCTCTATATCTTTCCCTTAAAGCTTCAACCTCATGGGCCGGCCATGTGCGCCTTGCCCGTTGGAATTGTTTTCTTCTTTTAATTGTTTCTCGTCTGAGCTGTTGAATTTCCAGGGTCCACCACGGGACAGCCCCCCGGATCAGGCTTCTTCTTTTTATTGCTGCATTGCTGGCTTCTGTTATTATCTTGGTTACTTTAGTTTGGGTTTTATTGGGTTCCTCGAGCTGATTTGTCTCAGTTAGATGTTGGGCCGTTGCTGGTATTAGGATTTCCTTAAAACGTTCCCAATTTGCTTTGCGAATGGCATAGCGGCTTTGTATTTGCTTGGATATTGGGGCTCTGTCAAGTGACCTTGCTATCTGATAGGTAATCACTCTGTGATCGGACGTTGTCCACGAATCCCGAACAAGCCAATCCTTTATATAGCCTGCGACGTCCTAGTGGACAGCGTGACGTCGATCGTGGCCTCCCACAGTGTGTTACAGAACGTGGGCAGTTGGTGCGGCCGATTTAGTACCATGATCGGGGAGTTAGAAAGATATTCGTCTAGTATTTGCCCGTTCCGAGTTCCGCTTCTGTCCGGAGTCAGGCTGTGCCAGGTGGGGGATCGGCAATTGACATCTCCCCCTATGATTATTTTCTCGTCTGGGAGCAAGTCTACCAAAACTGAAGGTATTGTGTAGCTGGGGTAATGTCCTCCCCCGGTCTACAGTACAGTGCCACTATGTAGAACTGGCCTAGCGGCGTCAATACGTGGGCACAAGCTGCCCATGACGAGCATAGTTGTTTAACTTTCGTGACTGTGTAGTCTGGGTTGCGTACCACTACCGCCGCCCAAGGGGTATCTTCCTCTTCGTGTACTATCTTATATGTGATTGGGTATCCACACACCCGTTTAGAATGGGTGTACGGCTCCTGGAGTACGAGAATGTCTGCATTGATTTCGTCAGCTTTTATCCTTAGCTGTTCTGCCACTGCTCTGGCTCTTTGCGCATTTTATTGGATGATCTCTATTTTGGATGTATTATATTTCTTATTGTTTGTCTCCATAGTCGATTCTCTTTTGGTATTGACCCTTTGCTTTGATATAGACCGGGCAGTTTGGATCTCTGATCGAATGTGTGTATTCCATTTTGGCTGCTTTACAATTGGCACAGGTTGGATCCTGTTCCCTGTTGGGGCAAGTTTTGTATTCATGGCCCTTGCCAGAGCAATGGCCGCAAGTAGGCGTTGTCTGAGTACAGGTGTGGGTTGTGTGTCCGAACTTGCAGCACCGAAAGCATTTCGGCACCGCTGCATGCTCCCGGAACCGGTGGGATCCCCATTCTATATATATTCTGTTGCATTTTTTCAGCTGTTGCCATGCAGATGGGTCTAGTTCAACTACCCAGTTCCTATTGGTTCCCGATCTGGTACCGGTTGAATACCTTGGTGTTACCATGCATTTTTTTTGTGCGTCCTGGGCTAAATTCCTTAGAATTCTGGTGACAATTTCAGTTGCTAGTTGTTCAGGCGTTACGTCTTGGTCTACATTAAATATTATAATTGAAGGCCCACGCTTTTTTGGCGGCTCCGCTGTTAGCCCTAACTTGACAAGTTTTGGGTTTTCCATTATTGCCTGTATATCTTCCTTATTTTCTGTTTCTATTATTATTCCTGTGCTTCTTGTTTTTCTTATTGTTTTAATTCTAGTAGTCCTCAAGTCATCTTTCATCTCTTTCATAAATTTAACCTTCAGTTCTTCGCTGGATTGGACATTTTCAGTGTTTTCCAGGGTTGTCGGTCTGAGAACCACCAAGTTTGGTGTTTTCAAGAGTGGTTGCCTTTTTTCTTGTTGCCCTTCTTCGTTTGGTTGTAACTGATTTGAGCCATTCCTCAGCGCCTGGACATATGTGGGGGCACGCTGTTGCATTTGATTTGCCCCACATTGTTCGTAGATTTGTATCTTCACGTTTGCCTTTTCATTTTCTAGGAAGGTCTCTATCAGCATGGCTTCCATCTTACTGAAAATGTTTACAATCTGCGATCTAATACCTGTTGTAATTCTGTTTGATGGTTCTTTGAAAACATTCTCTAATGCCGTCTTCAAGGCTAGAGATTTTTCATACACTGTGCCTTCAGGCAATGTAGGATCCAAGGGAACTTCTGTTGACTTCTCTTCTCCAGTGTCCTTTGTAGATGGCATACTCTCTGGTTGGTCCCTTGCTACAGTTTGGGAACATGTTCCCCCACTCAGACTAGAGTCAATCTCAGATCGTTCTGATGGACGAAAAATAACTATGTTATTAGTGTCAGACTGGAATTCAGGAGCCCCGCGAACAGAACCGCGAGCACTCTCACGATTTCCAACTGACTTCGATAAAACTGGTTCATCCTCTCCAATCAAACCACTTCCAACAACCTTTGCAAGTGTTTTATATCTAGGATTCGAACTTCCTGACTCAGTCTGCGTCGTCAACAAATTACTAAAAAGTTCCGCACGAGTCTCATGCGCGGCTGAGCGTACCTTTAAGCGCTCATTGTCCACTAGTGGAGTCGTATTCACTGCTTCCACATCTGCCCAAAAGCCCAAGATGCGACTAGCAGCAACAGCAGTAACCCCGCTTGATTCTGAAAACAAAAAATCTGTGAGGGCTTTTTTAGTCCTTGAAACCGCAGAACATATTCCAGAGACCTCCTGGACCTGTCCAGAAACGGGATCATCATCAAGTGGAGAGCTCAATATCGATTCCCATCTCTGTGTCACTTCTCTCCGATTCTTATCTGATACAAATGAACTGGAAGGATCAGACACGTCTACTTCCTCTAGCTCCGTTAACGTGGATGAGTCCACAATTAGCTTAGGGGGGCAAACTACATTATCTTTATCTATATTACTGATTATGTCCCTGTCTCCATGAGGCACCACCCTAGGGGTCAAAGGAACCTTACGACCTTTTAATGTTTTAAAAACCTCGGGAGATCTTAACGCTGATGACTCCGAGTCAGTAGAGGTACCTCCCTCAGAATCGCGTTTACCTTTTTCCACGTCAATAAAAACAGATTTTTTCCGTTTAGTTTTACTTTTATCACCCTTAGAACTTCCCTTGATTGATGTAACAACATTTTTACCCTTTTGTTTCTTACGGGGTTCTGGTTTATCCCCAGACTCGCCAGAGAACACCCCCTCTATATCTAAATCCCCAGCTATCTCCCTACTAGATTCTATATCCATAATGTATGTTTTGTTTAAAGAAAACTACCACGATTCTCCTTATCTCTAATAAGTCCTCTTCTTCCTGTAATAAAAGTTCTTTATTTATTTATTAAAGGGATCCTCTTCTGCTTGACTGTCCTGTATTCCTTACACTTACCTCTCACCTACAATAAAAATCTGGTTCAAAATATATATATTTTCCAATGTTAACCAATGGGCAAAAATCAGCATAAAAGTTCTGATTTTGCCTAAACCTAGTTCCTGTATCTCAGCTCCTAATCACCAGATGGAGCTAGAAAAAATCTTTTAAATAAGTAATTTCTTTAAGAACTCACCTACCAAAGATGAGAACCTCAATCCCAATAGTTAAGCAGATATTGATTTTTAAAAGTTTGCTAATTTTAGCCCAAAACCAGCCCACCATAAATCCTATGTTAACCTATGGGAAAAAGTCCATCCATAGGAAAACATTGAATTTTCAAATTTTAATAACAAAATTCCACCTGAAATTATATAACCACCACAGATAGGTGTCACTATCCCTGTTATAGTGTATCCCTGGACACTAAAAAAGAATTAAAGCCAGGCAGCCATCTTGTCCCATATAAAGTCTATGGACCAATGCAACTTCTATGGGAAAATTCACTATAGGATTTCCACAATGCTTTTCCTATGGAGCAGTGTTTCTCTATAAGCACGGATAAGCACGGATAAAAAGACTTTTTAATCATCTCCATTGACTTTGCCTGGGCGTTTGACTCACCCTGGTGGTCAAGCGTCCTCGGAAGACTCCGCACCGCCAACCTTCCAAAGAACCGTTATGACTGCATCCGAAGCTACCTTTCTCAGAGGAAAATCATAGTAAGAACTCACTCCCTACAACCAGGTCTCGCCACTGGTCCACAGAGGGTGTCCCCAGGGCTCTGTCTTGGAGCCCCTCCTGTGGAATATAGTCCTAGATGAATTCCTAAACTACGATCTTCAAAACGTACAGTCACAGGGATATGCAGATGATTTGGTACTCACCCTCGTAGCGGACTCTCGACGACACTACCCTGCAGGAATGGGCAAACCATAACTTCCTTCACATCTCATCAACAAAAACTAGCTCCTTACTGCTCAGAGGGAATTTGAGCAGTAAGGAGCTAATTTTTGTTGATGAGATGTTGAGGAATTTGAGCAGTAAGGAGGCCCCCGTAAATAATAATACAGGGAACGACAATCCGCCTAACAGAGCAAATGAAGCACCTGGGGATTGTCCTGGGCAGGAACCTGACATTTACTCCCCACTTAAAATACATCCAAACAAAGATCCGAAATTAACTGGCCATGGTCAATAAAATCACTCGAAGAGACTGGGGCCTGAAACGCCGCACACTGTCCTTTCTCTATAAGGCTGCCTTTATGCCAATCATCAGTTATACCTCCCGCGTATGGTACCAGAAATCAATAACGACGACGAATAGAAAGAAACTTTACACGATACAGCGCTCCATACTGCTGACTATATTCAGGGGGGGTACTGCACGGTCAGCACCCACGCCCTACAAGTGCTCGCCGGGCCCTTCCCCTTGACCTGGAGATTATCCAGACAGGCCTAATGTATAACCTCACAAAAAACAGAACAGTAACCTCGAAAGGACCTACCCAAAGTCGCCACCCTGTTTTTTCTCAGGTCTGCATGCTACCTTCCTGCTAACGGGACACGGACCCATTAGGGAAAAACTCTCCATCCTAGGCATCACTAACAACCCACTACGTCACTGTGGACTCCCTGAAAGCACCTAATGTACAGATGCGAACTATACGAAGATCTCAGATGCCAACTAATAACAGAAATATATTACCTGCTGCTAGACCAGGAACATCACATCCTGATGATGAAAGGCACTACAATGCCTTCAAGATATTTGTCCACGATCTCTTCGAGAGACGAAAAACTTTCCCGCTCAACTACGACATAATTCTGATGACGAATGTCTCTTCAGTAGCAACCGAGGTATACATCCACCCATGACCAAACCAAGCCTGGCAACAAAACTGATAGTACAACCTGGACGTGACCTGTGTACTAGGGACGATGTCTTCACCGAATACGACACTTACCTGATCTAGACTCTGCACCAACCTTACAACCTACAGCTCTGATGCCAGCGCCACCTGGCGATCTGTATCACGCTTTCTTGCGTGGTACCTGTAACCCCTCACCCCCAGCGGGAAGGGGAGAATAGGAATTTTCCTCTTCCCCCCCTCTCCCCACTTCTTCTGGTGAGGCATGGGTCTGCTCACTGACTGATTGGGATCGCCTTTCTTAACGTCCCCATACTTCTATCTTTTCCCCTCAGTCTTAGGCGTGTGGAGCATTTGCTTGCCCCACACGTCTACCTCACTCATCGCAACCTCTCCTGAGCCCGTGGCCACCAAATACGGAGGATGCAGAAAGGTCAGGGAATGACCACCGCATATCCCCGGAGCAATATGGCCTCAGTTGCTAATGCTCCTAAAAACCAAATAACAAACAAACAAACAAACAAACAAACAACGACAGCAACCTCTCCTATACCCTATTCATCAATGCAGGTGTCCCGCAAGGTGGCGTTTTATCGGGGATACTTTTTACCCTCCTTATTCCTCCTTATTTGCCCTCCTTATTCCGTTTGTGTGTAACAGAGATGATGTTATTACCTACGCCGACGATATAAAGTTCTTAACCGAAATCCCACTATCACCCGACACAGGAGTGATCACATCGGAAATCTGTAATAAGATCACCACTTTCTCTAGCCATCTCAACCATTTCGGTCTTAAACTGAACCCCCAAAAATCCGTTATTATGGTTTTCTCTCTGAATAAGTGTCCCACATTCATAGAACCCTCACTGGAGGGTGCAATTATTCCAAGTGTAACTAAACACAAAGATCTCGGTGTAACCTTCGACCCAAACCTTAGGTTCAACTGTCACATCGAATGTGTTCTATGCATGATCAGCCGAACGCGCTGGATTGCCCGTCAACATCTTCATAACACAGGCGCAAGAGCTACAATCAGTTATCTGCAAACCGTTGTGTATCCTACCTTTCTGTATGCCTCTGAAATATGGGCCTCCGCGGTACCTTCTCTCATGAAGCCCATCCTCGCCAGCGAATACTGGATACTGAAGTGGGCAACCCGCAAATATCGACAACCCCCCTCAACAGAGGACCACCAGCATGGCCGACCAACTTCAAATCCCGCGGCTGCCTCAAATAATCGGCATGAGGAGAACTGTGACCAGTATCAAAATGCTGGTTGGCAAGATCAACTCCCATGACTTCTGGGATATATGTCAGTGGCATATTCCACTTCCTTCCCTAAGAGCCACCCCTCTTCTTCAGCTACAGCGGAACAGGCTGAAGATCAGTAACAGATTCCTACCTGGCCAAGTACTTCCTACAATACAAGCCCTGCTAATGATCGGAGTTGACCTCCAGAAATTCGCTTCGGATCGCAATTACAGGCGCTCGTTGGCCGAACTTGTTCCCCTTTTGTTTGGCCCCTGATGTCGATTCATGCCGATATCTCCATCTGCTATGAGACGCAGAACGGCATGTCGCAGACACATCAACGAACTGTTTCACAAGAAAATGCGAAATCGTATTCAATAACTTAATGTACGCCTGTGAATATTCTGAAATATGTGCTTTGTAAATATGAACGTGTACATACCTTGATGTACTGTCTGCCTCAGAACTATGTATATACTCATATCAATAGAATGGTTAATGCTACGTTTTTAAGTTAATTTCATGTTATGTTATACTGTACATGTTTTTTATATCACCCTATAACATTGTCAAGCTCCTGGCTGTGGCGGGCACATTATTGTATCTTTACTGTACAATAAAGATTTCTTCTTCTAAATTTAAACGTCAAATTAACCGCGATCACCAGTTTTTGGCTTTTCCAACTTCAGCGTCCCCCTATGTCTTTTTTTTTTTTAGGCGCTAGTCACTGAAATCTCAGGAAACTAGATGGTAGGGCCTGCCAGAGTAAAAATTTCAAACTACCGGGTTCCTGGTCTGCCTCCACGTGGCCAAGTGTGGGCAACGTTGGGCCCCAGCGGATAAATGACCAGATGAACAACGATACACAACATTACAATTATATAAAATCCATAAGACGCACTATAGCCATAGCAGTTAATGCGCCAATAAACAACCATACCACACACACAAAATCCATACACTTTTAAAACTCTGGCCTTCCCAGCAAACTGGTACACCCAACAATGAAAGCAACGCGGAGATGGGGGGAACCCCTGGTCCGTTGGACCTTCAATACACTTTACACTTCTCTTTTGCCACAGGTGGCGCCTAACCCTAAATACTATGCCACTGTGCTCCTTTGCATACTTTTAAATATGCAGATATCAAATTTTATTGCCGTGTGACTATTTGACCAATGTGACATTTATTAAAAACTCATCAATACTTTCTATTCCTTTGCATTTATTTAAATATTATTAAAGGATTTCTTAACAGTACATTTGCTTTGTTATTGTTTGCCTATTGGAGAGGTTTTAGGTTCGAATTCTCTCGACGACGAAAAGGAATTTAAGCTTTCTAAAAAAAATACAATGCCCCTTCATTTCCTAGACTGCTTTGACACTAATCAATAAATCTATGAAGGTGATTCGGACGGTAATATAATTACTGCCCTAAATATTTTTTCGTTGTTTGGGTCTCCTTGGTATAGGAACACTATTAGAAAATTGCTTAATTTTCTGAATTTAGACTCATTCATACTATTTTAGACCATAATAGAAGGAACTGGTTCTGCAAATTGCAGGCTGAAGCTTGTAGTACGCCACAAATACTTGGTTCGCACTTTCAGCTGATGGACGAATTATCAGAATCATTAGTCATTCCCGCGATTTGGTGGACTAAAAAATATACCCGGTTTTAAAGGAACTAGTGCTACAGACTGGACTTGAAATTTCGGCAGGACCGGAACCAAAGAAGTTCCGACGAACTCTGTCTACGGCATACCTTTTTTTTTTTTTTTTTGCCTAGCGTTCCCTGCGAAATTCTGGCAACCCACCGTAAATTACAATACCTTATATACAATATTTATTACAATTTACACTATTAAACAGAAAATAAGCTACAGCCATTCGAAAGGATGGAACAATGTCCGAAGACCATCCGACTCACTCTCACAAAGATAATGTCCACCCGCACATTTCGTCAGTCCAGAACTGACCAGCACAAGGAGCTGCCCAGTCCTGGCAAGAGTCGTACCCAGCACCGCAAGGAGATGCTGAGATGAACAGCACAAGAAGCTGCCCAGTTCTATATTCCGGTTTATCATTAAGTAATAGGCTGATACTCTATGTTTAGGTGCAGGCCGATAATTGCCACCGTAACCGAATTAAGCTCTCTTCAACTGGTTGCCTTTTTTTACATGATTCAGGCTGGCGTGATTGCTAAATACAGTGATGTTCATGTATAGTCTCTCTATCTTGTGAACTACTGATTTTATAAGGTAGCCGATGGGTAAGCGTGAGGGTACACGAGCTTGTGTGACCGTGATTCAAGATATGTCACTGTTAAATACGGTGATGTTCTTGTATTTTCTCTGTCGTGTGAACTTCTCTGACCTCCATCCCGGAATATAAACTGAAAATTTATATCATAAAATTATGACAGGTGCCCATTCCATCTACCTCAAAATTGGCCGTATATTGCTGTTTTCTCGTGTTGTGCAAGCAAGCTTATGGAAGTTATTGAACGTATTTTGCGCCGTAGGCAATTGCCTATTTTTGTGCGTAAACGTGACTCTGACTCCTTCGGGAACAACAAACGAACTAGCTTAAACTCTTAACAACCTTTAGCTTTTAAAACTTCCCTAATGATCTGAAAATTGTTGTTTTGGTCGAGTTCTACTCATTTTCGGAGAAGTAGAAAAAAACGGTGCCACCCTTTTATATGTGCAATTTCCTGAGGAAGCATAGCAGATAAATAAAATCACTTACATTATTTCTCTAGATACAACTTAAGTTATTATTAATGGCTTGGATCACTGATGTACTAAACAACCGATTCTAAACTCTGTAGAATGTTCGCCTTAAATTTGTTTCTTAAAATGGTTTGTTCCGTTATTGTTGACAGTTTTAAAGGTATCTTCAGGTATGCAACCTACCCACTAGCAAGGTCATACGATGATGAAGCAAGGCGGTATGCACATTAGACCAACGTTGATGGCACTATTAATTACTGAATGTATACCTCAACGGACAGCACTCTTCTCTAGCCGACGCGTTGTCTAGACGTAGAGGAAAATGACAGCTACTTGCATTCACTACTTTTCTTCTTTTCAATTATTATCACAATGGCTGCGTAATGGGTCCTAGTTTAAGTGAAAAGAGGGAACTGAGATTAAATCTCCCCAAAGAATATGTTGTCGCGGATGTCTACAAGTGCAAATGGTAATAACCTCGAATGTAGTTAAGTAGCAAACGTCAGCATTGACAATGGCACATTTATGACCCATGTGATTCTACAATTAGCGTTATGATTTAAAAAAAAAAAAAAACGTAACGGAGTACACTTCCACACGTCACTGAATTAAAGTCCAGTAAGAGTTCAGGTTCTGAGGATTATAAGGAATCGGCTTCATAACGTGTAATTACCGTACCTCACTTTGATAAATATACTGGAAGGGAACGTACTTCAATTTTATCAGTTGTCAATATATCAGATGAAATACTAATATTCCACTAGGGTTGGCAAAGCTTATCTGTTCACTGAGGGGGAACCTTCCCGGTTTAGAGATGAGGGTTGACAACGTCGTACATTCCATAGGTTGCTGTAAATATATCAAAAAAATCTCCCAGCGATAAGAAAGCAAGAGAAATGTCACATAACGTTATATACGCTTACCTTAGTGACATGCAAATTCTTGAACCACTTTAAGATGACGGAGGATTGCTGTTGTTTTGGAATTCCTTGATGAATCGAATACTCTAGCCATACTGCGCCGAATCCGTATGACCTCACATGGGATCATTATTGTATGAATTGTCTGTACAGAGTATGTTCACGGGTTGTTCGTGTTGTGCTGTCTGAAAAACCGGAGAAGTGATAGTCACAGTCCAAATTGAAGTGCCCAAGATAATATTTCATTCTGATATTAACGGAAAAATTGAGCACGTCGAGATGAAGCTGTTTTTGTGTGAAGTAAAATTTAAAGTGTGCATAACGGATTTCATCCCGCGAACGACAAGAAATTTCGAAGATATGGATACAAATGACTTTTTTTTTTTCGTAGTTTCTTGTAAGGAATGGCTTCTGAACGCTACTTCAACTCCAAGGATACAAAAATACAACGTAAGTGTTATTTTATTTTATTATATTTTTATAACCACAAAAGCGTGCATTCTCATTCATTCAAATTCATATTCATACCATTACTCCGAAATGTGGAATCCCGAACTTGGAATGACGACAACCCTCAGAGGATGTCCTTTTTGAATGCCCAGTAAATGTTAACTTTTAGTGGGAAAGAAAACCCAAATAGCTTATAATAAAAAAAAAAAAAAAAAGGAAAAGTCAGCAGGCTTCTATGTGAGCTCCTTTGGTGCAACGAAGAATGTTCAAACGATACTCGATTTCTGACGAGGTTCGCTCCAATTTATCTGCACTGATGGTGGTAATTCCTTGCACAATGCTTGTACGTAAGGTGACTATGTTACGCTGCTTGGTCGAATAAACCCAGATTCACATAGCTCCAGAAGAAGAAATCTAAGGGAACTATGTCAGGTGAACGAGGGAGGCCATGGTAACGGTCCACCAGGCCCAATCCAACGGTCCTGGAACGTGTCGTTTAGAGCAGTGCACACCTGCAGACTCCAATGAGGTGGTGCTCCATCTTGCTGAAAGAGTATGTTGGACTGTCGGTGGAAATGCATATTGTTTCAGTATGTCTAGGTATGTGATTTCTGTAACGGTATCCTCCAAGAAGAAGGATGGTCCAATAATCATGTCCTTCATAAGACAACCCAAAACATTCACTTTTGGACTGGCTCAGATACAGTGCAGGTTTTCAGAACCCCGTATTCGAACATTGTGCCGGTTAACTTTTCTCGAAACGTGAAGTGTTGCTTCGTCGGGAAATATAACATGACTCAAGAAATTGTAGTTTTGGTCGATGCGATCAAAAATATCAATACCAAAGTCTTTTCGCTGTGATTTTTCACTCAGCTTGATTTCTTGAACCATTTGCAAGTTAAAGGCGTACAAACGCAGCCGCTTGTGTACGACAGACTGTGCAGAGTTGCACAGGGCCTGTTCAATTCCCTTAATTCACACCTGATTGATTTCCGCGCGATAAAGGCAGCTTCTGAGACGCTTTGATGACCCTCTCCATGTTGTTTCTACACGCTACTGGTGTTCAAAAATGGCCTGTGCTATCTCCGTATAGACTTTGGGTCAGGTGCATCTTTGTTAAACACACGTCTAAATTGCCTTTAAATCGTGGCAATAGATTTGCTCTCCTCAAACCACACCACTGCCTGCGCTTTCTCTTGCACTGACGCCATTTTTACACAAACAACAACAGCGCTGCAGCCTCAGTCACAGGGCGGTTCAAAACATCAACAATTAAACTAAGCCCTACTGGCACCCACTACGTTGGCATATGTACAACACATGAATTTTAATCAACTTTTAAAATCAGGGACGTACAAAAGGGACATCCTGTATGTTCAGAAAATGCCGCATTGAGGTTCTACTGCTAATAATATTGTCAACAGTACAACTGTCGGTCCTAATTTTTTTTTTTTTTTTTTTTCCAGCTGGCACGATTTAAACTGGTTAAATACAACGATAAGAGCAGAACAAACGTCACCTTTACCACGAGTTGCTTTGGATTGCACTACATTTAAAAAATTTGCATGCAAAATATTCAACTGCTGTCTATTTAAAATGCAAGACACTGCTTTGCACTAGAGACCGCCTGCTAACTATGAGGAAACAATAGAACCCCAAAGCAGTAAGCAGTCTGTAATTGTAATCTTTTACTGAAGTGGCAGATGTGACTTATTTAAAAGTAGTGCAGTACAGGGCAACTCGTGATAAACAAGAAGTTCGTTCTGCTATGAATATTAAGATGTTTTTATTGATATGTAGAGGCCAATCAATAGATGTTAACAGACAGAGTATTTTATATATATCTAATTAAACTATGAGGATTATCATCGCATATGTTATTCCACTGAATATATGGGAAAACAGACGAAGTTATCGGATTTCTAGGACCAAACTAATCTATAGCTTTCTTCGTTTTCATCTGCTTTTGACTATATGTGCCACGTGTATTTATGTCACGTTAATCTTTTGGCAAACGAACTACTGTTACATTGCCGGTCCCGTAAACTTTAAACCCGGTCCAAGGTTTATGAGGCCGTTTATTTCTCTCATGATGAACAGCATACTTGTGTTTGGAATTTATGATACAGCAGATATATATATATATTTTTTTAAATTTTATTTATAGATTAAGTAATAGAATAAAATTAACAAGTAATGCATTTTAGACACGTTTAAATAACATAGTGTAGTTAATTTTATTTTTCTTATTGAGAGTGTATGTATCAGTTAAAAACTATTTTCTACAGATAACCCTTCTCTTTTTCTTGCATGTACTGTATATTGTTTTATCTTCGTCATATGATGCACATTAATATTAGTTTTATTCATATAAATGGATATTTGCACCGTGATTCAGGCACAAACTGTTATTTATCCAGAACTAATTTTAGAGTTCAGGACCACAGGTGCAAGGATTGCACCTGGCGTTCTGAACTCTAAGATTAGTTCTTGATTGGTTGGTTCCCTTCGTTATGCTGTTGTTGTAGGGTTTTAGGCGCATCAGCAACTTAGGCCTTATTATATCCCTGTAAATTGGGTGTGTTCTCTGGTCGATTTTCTGTTTGCTGGACAAATCTTCGTTACGATTCGAGGCTCTTTCCAATCCGGTGCTCGAATGGATTGAACCGTGCGCTCCCCTAAGAACCGGCCTATATTTACCAATTTATTCGTAACGTCACTAACGACAATTCTGGTTTCATGATTCAGTACACGGAATATTTTAAAAAATTTGTCGACTACCTTGAAACACTAAATTTATGTCTGAAGATTCAATTCCGATTCCACACTTAATCCTTTATGAAGAATTCCCATTCCACAGGAATTCTTTATAAAAGTTCCCTCATCCCACCCCAAACCATCTACATGCAAATTAAAGACATTACAGCACTGTAATGTCGCCACAGTTATATCTGTGCTCGAATTGAAATAACCCAACCCAATGCAGGTACTTTTATGTAAACGTTTTAGTGTGGACATTTTCCACTTTTGGATGAGGTGATATCACGTACTTTTCCATAGATATTTTCTCTTTCTTCTGTTCTTAGGATAAAAATTATAAATTATTTTAGGAACAGTCATATAAGTTAGTGCAGTAGCATCATTTCCATACACGGGAAACCAACCGAATCTGTACAGTGGCGTCATTAAAGGACATCTCATTGTGAATTCCTTCACAACGAGTTACCTAGCTCATTATACCTCGAATAAGTAACGCTTCCCCAGTAGAGAAGACTGTTGTTACTTATTCTTATAAAAAATCCTACACCTATTATTTTAGGAATTAAAGTCCCACTTATTCTCCAGACGTGTTCAATTTAAGTGATTATTTCTGCCTTTCCAGGTACTTCTAATTCTGAGATCTTCGTAATGAACTATTATATAGACTGCCAATCGTTACGTAATTCAAAAGGGCTCTCACAACCCCATTCTGTTTAATAAGATGCTAAATTATCACGGGGCTAGGCTAAACGTCCATGATTAAACATGCAGTTAATGATGTAAACGAAGCCTTTCTTTATTCTAACACTTGAAGCCGCTAATTTAGTGTCATCACATTAAGTTTTGAATAACCTTGAGTGTATATTTGGCATTCTGCCCACATCATTCTGAGGGTTACTCCCACGAAAGTTTTTTTTTTTTTTTTTTTTTCTGTCTCCGGACTGCACATGCCTGCACCCATTTCTGCTTCAGTATCAGTAACTAACGTTATGTGGTCATCTGGTCTTGAAATGTGCAGTACAGTTCTTATTCATTTCTAACCCCTCGCCCTTTTTTCCCTCTAAAAAGATAATTTGTAAAACGTAGTTTCAGTGCTCTAGTGACGTCCCATACTTCAAGCCTTCTAAAACAGATAGATCCACACGTTGTGCTTAAGGGTTGCGTTATCATCACACCATGGTAATGTTTTTGTCAGATGTGTTTTTTTTTTTTTTTTGAGTCATTTACACCGGGACGGTGTAAATGACTCAAAAAAAATGCCCAAAGAATAAAACTTGTGACTAGCGTATGTCCCAGTTGCTTATTTATTTTTTCTTTAAATATAAGAAAGATTGTTCAATACTACTAGGCCCCTTTCAATTTTTTATTTGAAGTAATTAATGCGAATAACAACTTTGTTTCGCTTATCACACTGTCGTGTTTTTATTTGCTTCCGTTTATACTCCAGCGTGATCACCTAGATAAGAGTAATTTATAACTAGTTATTTTACAAGAATATTATCAATAACTGTACAATATTAGCGGTTACAGGAATTCGAACCACCGCTAACTTAAATGCACAACTGCACTCCCACTTGGGCCACTGTGGTTTCAAATTTTCGATATGCATCGATGCATTTTCTATTGACACAAAGTCACTAAATTACTTTTTAAACTTTTTAAATGCATGCTCAAAGCGCGTATTGTCCTCCTCCATCGTGTCCGTCTGCGTGTAACAACTGGACTCCCAGTGGACGGATTTGAACGAATGAAATGTTCTATTTTTTTTCCCCCCCATATGTCCTGGTGTTATTCTTTTAACAAAGTTTGCCGTGGCATCTCAAATTTAATAAAAAAATAGAAAAAAGAGAAATTAAAATCCTTCCTCTCTCCGTAAAATTAAGTTTTCCGACCATAATGGATGTACATCGGATGTCTGGGCATTACTGGATAAGGAACAGTCAGAAGATCAACACCAAATTTTCAGGTTATGGTCTGTGGTAAGGGTTTTAAGATAAATTCCGATACGACACGCCACCATCTCCCTACAGAAATCTCTATTAGTTTGGATTTTCGAGCACCAAACGCACAACTCGGATCGACACGAATATTTTAGCGCATTTCGTTGATCTCTGCGAAGCCTTTACGACCAATTACGATTTCATAGTCTCTCCCGTTTCCTCCCCACCTCAGATCAACACTGGTTCTATAAATAAGAATAGGAACCACCATTCGGAATGCATTCCTTACATTAGAACATTATTTGAAAACGAAATGCACAAGGCATAATTCTTATGGGTTTTGGTAATTAACTATATAATATCGGTGTAAATACACCATAGTTAATCCATAAATTCGAACTACGTAAGTAGTGAAGAAGGCATCGTTTTAATTGTATCTCATATTGTGGTTGCCTTCACAACGAGATAGCGGTATTGCACTACTTCAAATAAATAGCAGTAGTCTTCTCTAGTAGAGAAGACTACTGTTATTTATTTTCAGAGCATACCACCACCCAGACGATCGTTTATCATATTCAGGATATAACTTCGCAACTGTGACGGCATGTTGCATTACCAGGGTACCTGCCCGCCCACTGATGATGAAGCCCAATAGCGTCGGAACGATCGTCTGTGTGGTGGTATCCTATGAAAATAAATAACAGTTGTCTTCTCTACTAGAGAAGCATTATTTATTTAAAGTAGTGCAATACCGCTATCTCGTTGTGAAGGCAACCACAGTATGAGATACTTCTTCATTAGACCAGGGTTCGAGCCCGTCACCACCAAATACGGAGGATGCGGAAAGGTCAGGGAATGACCACCGCATATCCCGGAGCAATATGGCCTTAGTTGCTAACGTTCCTAAAAAATTCTCAAACAACAGTATGAGATACAATTAAAACGATGCCTTCTACACTACTTATGTAGTTCAAATTTATGGGTTAACTATGGTGTATTTACACCGATATTATATAATTGGAACATTATGTAATGATTTACTCAGACACCAGTAGTAAGGAATATGATTCCACATGGAACTATGTAATACTTGTTGGAAAAAATAACTGGCTTCGCGGACATCTCCCGATCTTTATTCAGAACTTCCTGTAAGAATGTACATTGCAAGTTTGCTTTAAAATCTGGTTATTCCAATAAGTCTTCTCACAAGAGTAAGGAGATCCCTAGGGCTCTGTACTCGTTGCTACCCTTTTTTTTATAATTGCAATTAACACCATTGCTGAACAACTGTATGACGCAGGTTTGTGTGTATTATATGTGTGTTCTGTTGTTGTGTCTGGCCAATTGGGTACTCGTCCACACCACGGGAAGGTGGGCCAGTCCCAATTGTGTTCGTAATGTCTCAATTCGAGACTCTGGTCCACCTGATGTTGCCAAAAGGTGGGCCACATTCCTCCGGGGGCCCACTCCAGAGGAAAAAAATAAAAATAAAAAGTTCGTGGTGTATTTATAATAAATAAATAAAATAAAAATTTTGGAAAAAAAAGAAAAAAAGAAAGAAAAGGAAGAGAAAAAAAAATACGACTACCCAATATCACCCGGCACATGGATGACTGGACCCAGGGTATCCCAGCAGAACATCTCCTAAAAGTGGTAGGAACGTTGCAGTACTAGTTATAAAAATGCTTTATGTACATTCTTTTAACAAAAATTAAGCCTTAGAACTTTTTGATCAGACCTTGTATATACATTCGGTGCCGGTTATATTACTGGACAGTATAGTGGGTTCATCACTTGTCACCCTTTTGAAGAGGTCTCGTACTTTCCCTCCGTCAGAAATTGGCTAACTGCAGCCCCAGCTGTAGAAAGCCGATATAAGATGGGGAGAGTGGGGTTGTCCTGTGAGTTATTCCTTCACCCTGCATAGCATGGAAATCGGCTGGTGAACCCACATTTGTAGAGAAAAAATGCACGCGCCAAAGATCACATGTAATGCCACGTGAAATAATTTTGTTCAGTGTTCTATAAAGTTATAATCTTAGTAATTAATTGATAAGAATATGTGGGGGGGGTTATTTATTAAGTATTTATTTATCTCTTTTTTATTTACTTTTTATATATTTATGTTAAATCTCACACAAGATTACTACCCTTACTTATTTAGATTTTTCTTAGGTGCCCTCACCCTACCAAGGCCCCACCTTTTTGCCACCTGACTGCTACACACTGTATATATCACAGAAGATTCTCAAGATCTTGAGGGTAATTTCTTTTGTTTCTCCTTAATCAGTTTCCAGGATTCTCTCGCCAAATTGTGGGAAAGCAACTTCTTAACTAGGCAAGCAAGGCGTGTGTTATTTAGAATAACAGGACTCAAAGTGAAAATAAAACATGAAATTTATTGCATACATATATATATATATACACAACTGAACTAGATAGCATATAATATGACATACAAAGTTAAATCAGAGATACCTTGCATATATTATTCTTATTCCTATTTCCCTTCAGCAGCTAATCTGAGTTGACCGTTATATGAAACACCTGATTCATTCTTCGTGCTCTAACTAACTCCTGACACTTGAACATTCACTATACTTATTTCATTTACTCCTGGATACAATTCTGTTTCATATATTAATAATCAAATATACTACATTCATCATTCAGCTCTGTGTTCTCACCACACAATATACTTGTTGACCAATCTTCAGTTTCCTAAAGTCCCTACTTATTACTAGTCATTCAGATAAACCAACAAATCTTCATCAATAAAAACACTATATTCAGAGTTGCTCATATAACTTAATTATCTATCAGTTTAAAACATATTCAGAATCCTTCTTTATACACTTTACTACCCTTCTAACACATTATAGGTATTTGTACCAATTTCATCTATTACTAATTCCTTAGTTTCCCTTGCATTATACACTAACCCTTTTTAACATAATGAACTCTGTTAGTATATCTACCTCAGAAATAATTTATCTTTCACTTTACTTTCTAGCGCTACCCCCTTTTCATTAATTACCCTACTATTTCACTAACAGTCCTTCTTGTTAACTTACAGTACTTAATATATCGCTCACCTATCTTTTTCCTTTCTTTTCCAGGGAGGTTTCAAGCTTCCATCTTAGGCTATCTTCTAAGGCTTTCCTTCATCTGCTTCAGATAATTTTCCGGAACTCTTGGCTGCATGGGTCTGGCGTCCTATCTACTGCTTTGAATATACAACTCCTCCTTTACTACGGATCATTCAGATGTATCTTTCTCCAAGAGGTCGTTACCTTTCCTGGTTCATTTAACTGTCTTTCATAATCTTTTTCTTATCATCCTTAGCCTTCCCGTTACCTTTCTACTCTTAACTATTTTCCCCCTTACTGTCAGGGCCCTTTTTGCACTCCCTACATTTCTGCACTGCCAGACTTACTTCTTTCACTCTGTTTCCACGATCACCCCTTTAGCCACACTCCTCTTCTCGCCACTTCTGTCCCCCCTCACACTGACGACCCCAACTTTTTCTCTGTCGTTTGAACCTCCTTCCTTAGGACTCTCTACCAATCCCAAGAATTTACCTAAACGTCCCCTCTTTTCCATTCGTTAAAAAAAATTACCATAACTATTTGCGCTGTGTGTAAACCAAGCCTTGTTCCGTAATTTTCTTGTTTAGTTCTCAGGGTAGCACAATCCTTTCATGTCTGCCGTCGTCTCCCAGGATAGCCAATTTCGTCTATTCACATTTGTGAAAATGTTGACAACTAACCAAAAAGCCACCACAGTGACCTGGTCTTTTTTGACCCAAACGCTACCCCATCCTGACTTATGACCAGCTGCAGCATAGATCAAACGTTTCTTAATCGCCTGCGTTTCATTGAGAACAATGAAATGCAGGCGATTAAGAAACGTCTCTAGTAACCCTTTTCCGCTCATTCACTAATGACCGTGCGCCTCCGTAGCCAGGTGGGAAGGAGCAGCAGTGCGTGTAGCACACGCTTCTTGATTAGACCGGGGTTCGAGCCCGTCACCACCAAATACGGAGGATGCGGAAAGGTCAGGGAATGACCACCGCATATCCGGAGCAATATGGCCTTAGTTGCTAATGTTCCTAAAAACCAAATAACAATAACAAATAACATCACTAATGACCCCTCCTTCCCTAGTATGGGGCGGCTGTTCTTGTTTACTCGCTGTTCACCCCTTTTCCCATGGATCTACATTTATATGTTACTTTCTCTTCCATTTGACTGTTATTCAGTTTGCATATCTATAATCGCTTATCTCTAAATCTAGTATCATTCCCATATATGCTTCTCTTAAATGTCAAAATTTCCTTTCCATATCAAAGATTAAATTATTCCCAAATTACAAATTTTACCATAACCTCTAAATCTCCAAATTTTTTAATATTGACATCTTACAAATATAACTTTATTTACTTTTAATTTCAGTAAATCACACAAAAAGGAAAAATTAATTCGATTAATTTTAAGAAAAAAAAATAGCATTCTCCCGAAATGTAATGCACTGCATACATTACCTAACTTGTAGTGGAAATATGAAATCCGATGTTTAGACATACATTATTTAATAAAAAAAATTTCAATCGCTATCGCATTTTCAGCGTATGTTTCGTTGGTTCCTGGAAAGCTTTTAAGATGAACCGTAGCATCACTTCCCCCCCACCAACCACAGAAATCTATTCATATACAGTATGTTTCGCGTATTGCTCTAGAACGAAAAGTCGGATTGAAGTCAAATTTTCATCCCACTTTCTTTTGGTCCCTAGAAAATTTCCAGGTCCAGTTACAATTTCACAGTCTTCCTTCCCTCTTCTCCCCCCCCCAGAAAAATCGGCATAAATGAAAGTATGTTTTTGCATTAATCGACAAGAAAAACGCGGATTGCTACCAAATTTTCCATATACAGTATGTTCTCTTGGCTTCTGGAATGGGTCTAAGTTCAATACCGATTTCATGGCATTCCCTTGCCAGTTTCCTCTATAGAAATATTACTATAAATTTGGAACAGAGCTCTGATCCATTTCAGAATTTCATTGCTTACTTGAATATTTTAAGAATCTTTGTAACAAATTTTCATGTCGATGAGTTGAATTATTTTGCTAATAATCATCAGTTAGTAGTATTTGCTCTGCGTACCTTAACTAACTTCTAAAATAAAAAGTATCATATTCTCCAAAAATTTCATTATACCTGGAGTAGAATGTAACAATAACATAATACAGTTAATGAATATTAGACCTTTGGTTGTGACATTCACTAATCCTTTTATCAACTTTAACTTCCATCTGCGAGTAATCTGAGAAATTAATATAAATGACAGAAATTACAATAGCATGATCCGTTTTTGCTGCTGCTGTATGTAACCATCACCTCAGGGGTAGACATTCTTCATAATTGGGTGCAACTTTTCAGCAACGACGTTTAATACGTCTAGTGTATTTAAATATCGAGATCGCCAGATTCTTTTGGACCACTTTGTAGTCCCAGACCATCACACTCCCCCACCCAGTCTTTAGTTGCTTTATGTTATTGATGGCTTGCCGTAACTTAGTAATGGGCATATTTTTGCTGTATGATCCACTTCCATTTTTGTCGAAGCACCGCAATTCTCATTTATTTTCCCTTACTTTAGGCGTGGATCACGCTGCCAGATATCAGGTTTCTCTAAAGTGATGATGTATAACAAATATTTATTTGCCATTCATCCATTTCTGTAACTTGATGGTGAACCTTGGCGGTCCTCTGGGGAATCGTACTCGACATCTTGTCCACTCCGACCATCAGTACCTTTTTATAACGGTATTGATGGTTGGAGTGAACAAGAGTGCACCCTTCAATGGGTGCACACCAGTGTATTTACTCATACGTAAGGTGGTAAGTTGAATTCAATGCCGAAATGATTAATTTTAAACTTCTCTGACCTAGGAATCGTGCTGGTGTATAAACAGCACATTTTCAGGCCCGACGTATCCGAGTGGTCAACGCAAGAGTGTATTAGCACGCACATTTGAGTGGACTGTAGTTTAAATTCGCGTGACTGCTAAATACAGTTAACCACTCTGATTTGTGTTATTTTTTTCCTTTTTGAGTCGAATTTGAATGTAGTAGTCTAAAATTAACAAACATCTGTAATGTTCCCTTTATTTTCGTAAAGAAATAAGAAAAGCACGATTTTTCTTGACTGGGGGGAAAAAAAAAAAAAAACCTGATGCAGATTAGTTCCGCTACTAAAAAATAAATACTATTTACTCATTGGTATGTGTCTTTGTAATATATATATAAATAAAATACATATGTAGTGTGTACTCCGGACAACCGGTTATACACCAAATATGTATATACTAGAGATCGAGCAACTGTATACCAATAAGACCTATCAGCTGATGGCCTCCAGCTTGCAGCCGTGGAAAGCCTAGTGATAGCTCGGTATGCCACATCTCCTGCAAATATTGGGAATGGGTGCCCCTTCAGAGGAATAAAAAAATCGGTTTCTCCTTGACATCTACCATTAAATTTACTCCGCATAATGTTATTGTTTATATTTCACTCTGCTATGTGCATTTTATTCTCGTGTTATTATTTACGCCACTGTCATATATTGCGGTACCGGGATGAAGTTGTACACTTGAAATTTGAGTAAATAAATACATTTCAGTTTGGTATTTACAGAGGAAATCGATTAGACATTCCCAGACTAGGGATTTCTGGCCGCTTACATTCGAACACGTGACGTGCGGAATTCTCTACTGAAGTAATAGCTGCCTTTTATCTAGAACTGAGGCATTTGCTCTGAGCCTCCATGACCCCTAATTACTCAACACCAACAAGTTTGTCTCGCCAAACATTCAAGTTCTGTTCCACACCAATGACACCAAACCCTTCGAGGTATCACCTGCATAATTATTCCGGAGGGGGAAGAGGAGGTTCGTTTTTTTTTGGTCCTGTGAGAAAGGTGGGGAAAATTGAATACAGCTTACCAGTTATATCATAACGATCCGAAGGGTTGTTACTGTTAGGTGGTTCACAATTAGAAAACAAGTTTACAGGGCTGGGCTTAGAATAAAAGAAAAAAATTTAAAGATTGATACGACAGTTAAAACCAAATAATTTTTCGGAAATTTTCTGTTTCCTCTTATACGGAAATGTTCTCGGCTGTCACTTGAAATAAAGATATGACTATATAACAATACAAGAAGGTCATCTACTGTCTCTATCTATGCGATGTTAATGGACCGACGACAGCAGGCTTAAGCACAAAAGAAGGGAGGTGTTAACTCCAGCGAAGCGCGGCACATGAATGTTCAAGCGATTCAATTATTGGGTCTTTGTCCTCTCTTATGCTATCTGGTTGCGTACAGAAAACAAGCAACTCGCGAGCAATGACTCTATGCCTGCCTTGTTTTCCACGCAGGATGAGGAATACAATAGCCACTTTGGGAGCAAAACTGTGCCGTTCGCAAGATACAACAGGTCGAAGATCAGCTTTTTGCCTTGGCCTTTGAACTAGTACGTGAATACCGTAGATCCTATCTCTCTTAGTGACTATCATTTAAATATTATTTTTCTTTCAACAAATTTGTTCGTAGCTTTCAATAGACTTTCTTTTTATAATCACATTACTATTAAGATGTTCAGACTTTCTTTCACAATAGTATGTCACTGGGACTTGAACATCAGAAAGTACAAATTTGCTGTCATCTAAACGCACGAAGGCGTATTTCGTGATGGAAAATTCCAGACGAACATTGAACCGTGATCTCACAAATACGAAATCCTGGGAACAGTTTTCGTAACAGACTTTTAAATTTTGCTTGGTTTTCTTTAGAAATCTATCCGTATATTAAAGAGCTTATTTTTTACTTTTTGTTTTGCTATTTATTTAGTTATATGCTCCAGGAACATGTGAAGTTAGCGTAGAAATTATGAAATCGTAGTATGAGAAGGGAAAAGTGAAGTGCTTGTTAAAGAAAGCAGTGTTAGTCTGTGCACATCTAGTATAACTACAATCACTATAAGCAAAAAACCTTTATTAGCATGTAAATATTCTCTATTAAATCTGCAGCAAAATTTTACTTGAAGTGGAAGGAAAATCAAATTAACTTAAAGTCTACCCTCGTCCAACTACGGTACCTACTCAAATTATTGGGTCTTTGTCCTCTTTTATACCTCAATTCAAGGGTTTAGTGTCAAACAACTTTAACTACAAAAGCATTTTGTAGTTGATGTTTTTGTAATTAACCAAAAAAAAGTCATTTAACATTTTCTTGGTTTATCGGAAATGTACTTACAGCCTAAGCTAACTTGTAAAGTACTAGAGAGATATACTTCTTCGATGTGATAGGCATTGTTATTTGTATAAAGTAAAAGTAAAATTATCTCCAAAAAAAAAAAAAAAGCAATTTTGTAGTTAACTTTGTTCGACATTAAACATAATTAGTGACTGGCATAATTCATTCGATTTACTTTATCTCGAGTTAAGTAGCGATTATTCTGTTGCTACAGACATTGAGATGTCCGCAATCTTAAAAATAAAATAAATTTTCTGCTCCGGTCAGAGGGGTTCACAAGGTAGAGAATAAAAAAAAAAACAGCACGGTATTTAGCAAACATGCGAGCTGCTTGAACCACGGTTGTTCAAAGCGCGTACAATTATGCATCTCTAGCACTTGACCACTCAGATGCAGCGGCCTTTATGTTAACTATCCATATGAAAAATATGTATTGTTAATCTCAGGCCTGCGTAACACACACACCTACAATAATAAAAAATTATATATTAATTATTTGGTGTATCCGATACTGTTTTAGGCGCATTCGAAAATATGTAAAGCGCTTATGGGCTTCACGTTGAACTTTTAGATTT
Organism: Mastigoproctus giganteus; assembly: GCF_048544385.1. NCBI lineage: Eukaryota > Metazoa > Arthropoda > Arachnida > Uropygi > Thelyphonidae > Mastigoproctus > Mastigoproctus giganteus. The sequence goes on along the minus strand of NC_143576.1, from coordinate 89,136,930 downwards.
GCAATTTGAAATGGCTAGCATCCCAAATTCCATTAAAATCAGACTAATAAAAAAAAATCTCAACTTTTCATCCCCTTAAAATTTGGAGTATATTCATAAAATACAGTATACATAAGTGGAAGTTTATGGACGTTTCAGAATAAATGTAATATGAGTTCACTATACCGATATATACATATATCGGTGTATTTACACCGATATTTGTCCGTTACTCGGCAATAAAATGTTAGAATGAAACTTGATTTTCAGCCTACGTTTTGTGTTGTTGAGCCATTGGAAGCTTTTAAGACCAATTGCGATTCCATACTCCTCACCGTCCCCCACCAAAAAGAAATTATCGAAATGAAAGTGTTTCGGGCATTAGGCACGTACTCTCTACCCAACTAAGGGAAATGTTGGGTAGAGAGTACGTTTTCATCACATGTTTTGTTAGTTCCGGTAGAGTTTTTAAGTCCAATTCCGATTTTGCACACCCAGTTTCTCCATTTCAAAAACATTACGATAAATCTAACCCACTTCAATATCTATTCAGAATATTCCTCTGGACCTTTGTACCAAAAATCATGCCAGTAGGATTAACCTATGTCCCTTGTGCTCTTCTTTCCCCCTCCCCCTTAAAAGAAAGAACTTCCTATACACAAATCTCACTTCAGAGCTACTCGTCACTTGAACATCAGATGATGAGTATACGCTAAATACTTATTAAGTACAATACAGAAGTATTTACTCCTTTAACTCCTGGTATTTAATAATCGAACAGGTCGCAAATGTAAAGGCAATGCATACATTACCAGACTTGTTTTAAGCTGATTTCAAATACCGGAGAAAATCTTCCGGCTTAATTGTTACATGAAAATATAGAATTGGAAAATTAAATATTACTCTTCAAAAAATAACATCATATAAATTTTTGGAAGATGATAGATTTCTTCCTTGGCTTATCATTTTCATGGATTGGGAGAAAACCGTTTGAAAGCAGCTGATGTTTCTGCAACAGACAGACAGACAGACAGAGAGAGAGAGAGAGAAATTTTTATTTTTGTACAGATTTTAACGCTGTATTAATTATCGTTTGTTATGTACCTAGAAAAGCAATTTTATTCACAAATTCTTCTCTAACACTTTTAAAGAGGATTGTTTTTTGATAAACCAGCTAAAGTTTTCTCTCATTCGAAATTGGAATGAATATTTCTGCTATCCAGCTTGTAAAGGATGATATGTTATTGAAAATGCTATAGAGAAAAAGATTGGGATAGAAAAAATTGAAGCAATGTTCGTTGACTTATGGGGATGGAGAATAAGAAGTAGAAAGCTGAGTAGAGGAAGCAAAGAGATGCAATTTAAAGTTTTGTGATGAAATTGACAAGGAAGGAAGGAGAAGGGGGAATGGCATCTTTGTTCAGGGAATGAAGACAGAAGAAGGGAATAGTTTCAGATATTTGGGGAGCATAGTAGATAAAGGGAGAATTGAGATAAGTAGAAAAGCAAATAAAGGAACAATGTTGTTTTATAACTGTGTAAAGGATCTGGTTTGGAGAAAAGAGCTACCTGAGAAGTGCAAGATGGTAACTTGTGGATAACCTGCATTACCCATGATTAGAATCATGGGTAATGCGGGAGAAATATCACCAGAATGGAAGCAATAGAAATGCTAGTATTCTGCTAATATGTCTTTAAAATAAAATGGGGAGAGAGGAATGTTGGAATTATAGAGCTAAATGAAGAAAATCGTTTTCCTTGCCGATTCGGTAAGAAGGTGGAATGGCAGTGCATAAATAAGTAATAATATTTCGATTATTGAAATCGCTATTACTAATCATTTTATTATGCTCCTCGATATAGTTAACACTGCAGGCTAGTGGTGGAAGTGTGATCGTGTTTACGTGGCGCACATTAGGTCACCTGACACCAGTAGATCAATCTGAATGCCACAGTCTACTTAAGCATTGCTACCAACCTCCATATCCACACTTTATTCATTTGGCAACGGTTACATGCAGCAAAATAATTTACCGTGTTCACAAGCCAGCGATCACCTGGAAATTGTTCCAGGAACATGAGCTTTAGCACTGTGGGGGCTAAAGCTGTTCGCAGCAGGGATTCGCTGCTCTCCGGTCTGAGGCAAGTGCGAGATGCTGTCCAGTCTGGCTTGGTGAGAATCCGTGTGGAACGCTTTCGGCAACTCGTACAATGAATGCTCCTGCGACTTGACGCCGTCTTGAAGACTAAAGGAGGTAATACTTACACCGATGAGCCAAACCTTTTGACCACCTACCTAATATGATGTTGGTCCTCCGCGTGCAGCCAAAACAGCTCGTACCCGGCGAAGCATGGATCCTACACGATTTCTAAATGTGTCTTGTGGTATTTGGTACCAACACGTAACCAGCAGATCCTTTAACTCCTGTAAAGTCCATAGTTGAGACGCCGCAGATCAGAGTTACTGTTCCAACACAAACCACAGATGCTCGATGGGATTGACGTCTGGGGAATTTGGAGGCCAGTGCAATGACTGGAAGTCTTCCTCATGTTCCGTGAACCAGTCTCGAACAATCCGGGCGGTATGTCATGGCGCATTATCCTGCTGAAAGACGGTACCGCCAGAGGGGAAGACCCTGCCATGAATGGGAGTACATGATCAGCAATGATATTTAGGTGTGTGTGTTTCTGAGTTGTCTGAGCGGAGCCCAGAGTTTCCCACATTAGCCGCTTCATTTCTTCTTGTTTATAAGACTTCTTTCTAACTGGCAACTTAGCAAGTGGGGGACAGAGACACGAGGTGTCCGCCTCCCACTCCCACGAGGAGGCGTGCCGGGTTCTACTATCATCTGGCTGAGTGTCCATGAGAGATTCAGGGGCACTCAATTTAGGTGGAAGTAAGGAAGAGTTGTAGAAAGGGGGCAAATCTAAGAATAGGACCGCCCTAAGAAGAAGCGATGAGAGTTTTAGTAAGGATAAAATATCTCTCACTCAGGGAGGTGAGAGAGAGAGAGAGAGAAAAGTCTGTTGTCTTCAGTCAGGGTCAAGGTTGGTAGTTATGTTTACGCGTGTGTGTGTGTTTGGGTTGCCTGAGCGGAGCCTGGAGTTTCCCCCATTAGCCGCTTCATGTCTTCTTGTTTATAGGACTTCTTTTTTTTTTTTTTTTTTTTTTTAACTGGCGACAAAGCGAGTGGGGGGCAGACACACGAGGTCTCTGTCTCCCATTCCTGCCACAAGGAGGCGTGCCGGGTTCTACTGTCATCTGGCTGAGTGTCTCTCTAAAAGATTCAGGGGCACTCAATTTAGGGGGAAATAAGGAAGAGTGATAGAAAGGGGGGAAATCCAAGAGTAGGGCCGCCTTAAGAAGAAGTGATGAGAGTTTTAGTAAAGATAAAATATCTCTCACTCAGGGTGGTGTGAGAGGAAAGTTTGTTGTATTCAGTCAGGTTCAAGTTTGGTAGTTATTTGTCAAATCCGGTTGTCCTCTCTCCTAATGGACTTTCTTCTCTTAAAGGCCTTAGTCGCGAAGATGTTGAATGCCTTGAAATTGTCCTCGCTTTTTGTGAGCTTTGCCTTGTCAATTGGTGGTGTGGAGTCTACTAAGGAGGAGTGCTCCTGCCTTAGATCCTGGTAACAATCACAATCGTTGAATATATGGTCAGCAGTTTCAGGCTTACCGCAGTGACATTGTGGTGTCTCTGTTAGGCCCAGTTGGTATAATTTGGTGTTTATACTGCCATGGCCCGTCATTAGGAAGGAGGCATATAGGCCAGGTGCTAGCCATAATTTTTCCTTCTTGATTAGCTCTTGCACACTCGGGATGTATTGATTTGTTATTGCTCCTTTTTCCGTGGTTGTCCAGGTGTTTTGCCATTTCTCCCTCATCACATTCATGATATTTAAGGCGCCTCCGTAGCCAGGTGGGAAGGAGCAGCAGTGCGTAACACAAGCTTCTTCATTAGACCGGGGTTCGAGCCCGTCACCACCAAATACGGAGGATGCGGAAAGGTCAGGGAATGACCACCGCATATCCTGGAGCAATATGACAAAAACAAACAAACCATGATATTTAGGTAGGTGGTAGACGTCAGAGTGCCCAGCACATGGATGATTGGACCCAGGGTATCCCAGCAGAATATCGCCCAAAGCATGACCCCGCTGCCACGGGCTTGTTTTCGTTCCACGGTGCATCCAGGCGCCATTACTTTCCCAGGTAAACGACGCACACGTACCAGGCCGTCCACATGGTGCAACAGGAAACGTAATTCATTGGACCAGACGACCCTCTTCCAGTCACTCGAGGTCCAGTTTCAATGCTCGCGTGCCCATTGTAGGCGCTGTCGCCGGTGAACCGTGGTTAGCAGGGACACTCGGAGCGGCCTGCGGCTATGCAGTCCCATTTTCAGCACAGTTCGATGTACTGTGTGTTGTGACACATTACTCCCATCACCGGCTAGTTGCGCCACAATCGCCCTTCTGTTGCGACGTCTCATCCGGTAAAGAATTTGCTCACCTCGAGCATCGATGAGCCGTGGTCGTCTAGCACCTCGCCTGCGGTTCGTGGGTTCCCCTCCTCGGAGCACTTTCGGTAGGTAATAACCACGGCTGACCGTGAGCATTCCACAAGCCGTGCCATTTCGAATATGCTCTGATCCAGCCGTTTGGCCTTTGTCAAACTCGTTTAAGTCCCCTGCCTTTCCCATCTGAAGAACAAGAATAACACTGATTAACGGAGCTTAGTATCAGGTGTTTTTTTATACCGTGTCCCGACCCGCGCACGCACCGTAGTTCCCTGCAGTTGCTTCGATTTGCATAACGACAAGCAAATCTGGTCATAATGTTTTGGCTCATCGGTGTATTAGGTCAGTGTATCTAATAAACTGGCCGCTCAATAATATGTTGAGCGGCCAGATGTATTGCTGAAATATACAGGGTGTGTCAAAAATATTGGTACAAACGTTCAGGGGAGGTAGGTAACATCTAAAGGAATGTGAGTCGCATAGGAACCCATAACCAGAAAATTATTTTACGGGAAAGTAGTAGCAGAGGCACAAGAAGCATAAATGACACAAGTAATTAGTGGCAAACATTTATTTGACATAATATTAACAATGGAGTACGAGATGGATGCATTTCATGATGTTACAACAGATGCTCGAAGGTTCCACCATGAGACGCGATGCATGCGTGACACCGACGCAGCATGGATTGGCGGACACGGTCGAACTCACTGGAGTTTCTTTGACAGTAGCAGCAGCGCAGACGAGTCTCGCCACGAGATCCATTTCCTTTTCCACAGGCGATTCATACACGATAGATTTGAGGGCCCCCACAGAAGGAAATCAAGGATCGATAAAACAGGTGTGCGTGGGGTGGGGGCAGGCAACGGGTCCACCACGGCCAATCCATCGACGCCCGAAACGCCTGTTCAAATGGTCACGAACACACCTTCCATAATGGGCAGGCGCCCCGTCATGCTGAAACCAAATGTTGCGTCTCGCATTTGCTGGAACATCGTCAAGTAACCCTGGTAGAACTTGTTCAAGAAAGATCCGATATTTAGTGGAGTTCATGCGGGATGGTAACAGGCATGGGCCGACTAAGCAGTTACCGATCATACTTGCCCACACGTTTATTGCGAAGCGATGTTGTGCCGCATAGGGATGCACACCGTGTGGGTTGTCGTGAGCCCACACATGAGCATTGTGCTGATTGAATAAGCCTTCCCGAGTGAAATAAGCCTCATCCGTGATCAAAACATAGGCTGGAAAATTCAAGTCTTGAACACTTTCTTGGAGAAATCACTGCGAAAAAGCCACACATGCAGGATGATCTTGGGGGAGCAGTAACTGAACCCTTTGGTGATGAAAGGGGTGTAAGGAATCGTCGTGTCAGACACGCTGTACACTGCAACGAGACACTCTTAAGGCAGAGGCAACGGCACGTGTGCTGGTAGTAGGATTATTCTGGACGGCATTCAACATACTTTCTTCCATGGCGGGAGTTCGCGTCGAACGTGGTCTGCCCGCACTACTCCTGTTACCTCTAAATGACCCATAATCGCACAAATTTTGATGCACACGCGCAAACAAACGGTGGTCCGATATATGTCTGTCTGTCTGGGAAGCGGTCTCCATAAATTCGTTGAACGGCTCGTCCATTGCCCTCTGCTAATTCATACACTAGGTTCATGTCTGCCAGCTCACAGTTCGTATACCGATGCATGCTAATCGTGCGGCGACTACTGCTTGAATGAGTAAACCAGAAATTTTCTCTCTCGCGAACTGATGAACAGCGCCGTGTACCAACTTACGGTGACGTTTCCGGTTATGGGTTCTTATGCGATTCACATTCCTTTAGATGTTACCTACCTCCCCTAAACGTTTGTACCAATATTTTTGAGACACCCTGTATATTGGAAGTAAAGGGTTGAGTTTTCTTTTTCATTCATCGCAATTATTCAATTAATTGTGCTTGCAAATATCCTTATTTATCAGATTGTTATTGCATCCATTATTGTGTATTGCGTGTACACTCCTTAAAATCCAAGGTTGGCTAATTATAGTGACCTCCATCTGACATAGTGGAATACTTAGCATTTGATGAATTAACTTTCTAGCTGATGTAATAATAGATAAAGTATTCCATACCTGTTTCGTGCATGTATAAACAAGCATCCATCTACAAGTGCATTAAGATGCTGCATAAATAACAAAGTAATTCCGTGATTTATATGGTAAAAATATTAAAACATGTTTTTTTAATATATTTTTTCCAATTTTCACCTATTTTTTTTTTTTCTTGTAACATTTCTGTTCGCAAGTAAATGGAAATTTTTAATTTCTCTGCTTTTCGTTAACTACCTGTTAAAAATTATTTTACCTTTATTTGCTGTAAAACTAGTGTTCTTAAATAAGTTTTAGTGAACTACTTCGCTTTCGCTATGGTCGCTTTAATTTAGTATAAAGACATAGTATACGAGGTATGAGGGTAAAATTGTTCCGAGACTATATTTTAAAAAAAAATTGCCACTGAATAATTTGTTCATGAAAGTAGCTGATTTTACATATCCAGAGCATGCTGAAAAAAGTTCAAACAAGTTCCTTCCGTGAAAATGTTTCGTATTTCAGATAACTCCTAACTAGGCATATCACATCATGTGTTGTAATCACTTCATAGTTCACCTAGTCAACAATTTATATTAGTTATCTGCTTGTATTCGTTGGAAAAACAATCTTCCTCGCCATGACACCCATTTTATTGAGTCAGAAATATGTATTCCTTCACTACTATTCACGCGGGGAGGGAGTCATTTCAGTCCACAATTGTCAGTGGTCCAAAATGAAGAACAGAAACTGAGAGAAATGACAGTTTTCTTCTGAGACTATTTGTGTTAAAATTTATCTTTCGGTATATCTCTTTAAGGTTTATATACTTGATATTTTTTCTCATCCCATATCGAGGAGAGTACAAATACTAATGGTACTTGGAATAATGGCTATATGGAGCCCTTGTTTAATTTTGCAGTAAAGCGGACCTAGTTGTTCATTTTAGGTTTTCCTCATATTATCTTCCTGCACAAATCTGTTTTAAAATAGCTTTGCAAGACGAGCAATGTGGGTGTGGTTTTAAGTTTCAATGGAGAAGTGTGTACGTTGATAAATAGAACAGACTTTAAGATTGTGAAAGGGTATTCCATATAAAAAACTGAATATCCAGACTGCAAACCAAGAAAACGACTGACAGGTCTGAAGAGCCAACAACCAAATAACAGACCCATGCACGATCATACGAATGAGATAATACTGATAAGTCCTTCATTTGTACCCTCAACCCAAGTAGTCCCTGCGACGAAAAATATTTTCGTTTTGCTGCAAGATTACTTGTGACAGCACTGCCAATGGATACCAAAAGGCTGAACGCAATGCACTAATTATAATCCAGTATACATTTATTCCAACATTACAAGTGTTAGGTCAATCGAATTTCTCAATAAGAGGACTACGTTCATAATATACTGGAACTGAAGAAATATCGTCAGTTGTTGGTCGCACCATATCCTCTGACATGTAAAATGGGGCACAGTTTGAAAAGTTTCTTGATACGCTTCCTTCAGCAACTTGGCCGAGTGGTCAAACGCGATGGTACATTTTACGAGTGTTTGATCTGACCGTTTTTCAAGTTCGCGTAACTGCTAAATACGAATGTACTTGTATACTCTGTCTCGTGATCTCCTCTGACTTTGTGATAGTCTTTGAGTATAAAGAGAAAATTTATTTATTTAAATTCAGGATACATCAAATTTTCTAGGAAACTGGAGGTACGCTGCACAGTGTCTAGGTTGTGGGGGGCGAACACACGCAGAGTTATATTGACAAAACATGTGCACTTTTACAAAGATGTGACGAATTTCATATGTTTATTAAAGGCATTTAACATGAATAATTTTTCTATGTTGCTTACTGTTATTTATGAAATTCAAACTGAAAAAAAAAACAAAAAAAAAAAAGCATATCAATTCCAAAATATTCCAGTGCTGATTAAACAATGTTGACTGTTTCGAAATGAACTATGATCATGAACACATCGCCGTGTTTACTCTTCTTGATAAAGACTGCCATCTGAGGAATATTTTAACGCGAGTGTAAAGCTTTGTGCGGAAAGTAAATAATTAATAAGCATTCGTAATAATATACAGTATAGTAGTGTTATTTCGTTTTTAATAATGGAAGACGTTTTTGTTATGTAATTTCACTGTAATTGTAATCTACTCTTCAATAAATTCTGTTTCCCTTTTTTAATTTACAGCCCACTTAGGTCTGTTGATAGGATTCGAAAATAATCCAGAAACGCCACTAGCAATTTAGTGTCGATATTGTGCTTATAATTGATGTGACAATAAGAACCTATTTTGTTTTTCCAGTCCACGTGGTATAAAGTTCCTTAATATATATTTTTTATCTTAATGGATATGAAACACGTATCGTCATTTCCTAACCACATGTATTGTTTTCATTGCAACTTTTCTCATTGTGGAAGCCCCTGCATCCATGCAAAAAATCCCAAAGGCCACGATCACCTCTAATGGCCTAGGTTCGATTTCTCACTGGTGAACGTTGAAGGATGTTTCTCATTGGAAACGGGAGAAGCTTTTAAGGGATTTTCACGCCTTTCCTGAGTGAGTTTGTCACAGGCGCACAGGTTTTAACTCCAAAACTCGGACTTTTTGCACAAATTCCAACAACCATTAAATCGACCGCAAATTACTAATCACAGGCAGACAACCTTTCTTTCCCCATGGGCCCGTCTATTTTAGTTCCACCTCTGAATCTGACAGTGCGAAACAGTACATGTAATATGTAAATTTGGAAAGACTTTTTTTCATTGCCCGATGTCCTATTATCATGAAAATAAATTTCTAGGACCTGCATTCAGAATTATGTTACCTACAAAACATTTTTCAAACATTACCCAATGCTCTAAACAATTCTGCACAGAAAAACTTTAACGGTTTCCATCGAAAGGCACAATATGACACATTTTTTAAATTATTTCGATAGACAGCGCGATCCTCCCGTCTACGGGAGGAGCGCTGTCCATCGAAATAATTCAAAAATGTAATAGAGAAAATAGCATATTAAAGCAGGAAAAATAGTTTTTAATCTAGACCTATTAGTAAACTTTAATTCTGTAATTATAATGATTTATTTTATTAATATTTATAAACGGGAGTGACTCTGACACTACTTTTGGACGCAAAAGCATCCCCTTCCTACAATAAACTATGCTAATTTGATATTCTAAATAGGAATTAAACAAATTAGTGCAGATGGCACCAATATATTTCTTTTACCAAGAACAGAAACTAATTTCATATGTGTAAAACGTGTCATACAAAATTGTGAACAGTACTGGAAACATAGCAGGTGTACGAATACCATCGGGTCAAGGTGACTCAGATAAGGGTAGTCACTTCCTTCCATAATGAAGACAATGTTTAAAACGAGAAGCTGGAGAAATATTGCCTAATGGCATCGAACATCTGCGTGAATAAAAAGAATCAGCACTCCAAAAGGGATGATTAATAAGTGAAGACGAACAGCTACCCAAGTATCTTCATTTTTTTATTTCTCAGATATGTTAGATATAGTGATAATATTCAGAAGACTGTTCCTCGGTCATGTAAGGTTTTCATGTGCAAGGTGAAGTTATGTCTGATATTGATTAGCTTGTTATAGAAAAATTATAAGTTGTAAGTTTTATTGTAAGGTCTTATGATCTGCTGTATCCAAGCGTTACAACCCACAATTAAACTGTTCAGTCGATTCCAGTGCATTGAACTACAAACCACAGCTGCTTTTGATTTTAATTTCATCATCTTACGCTCATTAGATTTGCTTGTAATTGTGTTGTTGCTACATTACTGCATAGAATATGAGTGATGATCCCATAGTGGTGATACCTCGAAGCCTTTAAACAAGCACAGAACCAAAGTATACCAAATTCTAAAAAACAAAATAATGCTGAATAATAAAGCAAATAGCGATCTTCTGAGAAAATATTGGATACTAACTGTTACATCTGGAATATGACTCCGGTTGGATGTGAGAAATAAGAAATAATTATGAAGCGTTCTGGGAACTAGGCTCTATCTGTGTTGTGCCGTCCCTTATATATGACACTTCTTCAAAAAGCATAGTCTATATTCACTTCTAGACTACTCTGAGGACATTTACCTTTCGGAATTAAATGTAAAATCCCTGGAATTGTTTCCAAATCGCTCTTTATTGTATACAATAAAGATTGTTTCTTTATTTATCTAAAATCTAATTACTCAAAGAAACAGGGCGGATGTGAAATGACTATTAAGAGAAGTTACACACACACACACACACACACACGAGAACTTCCGGAAAAGGTAGAAGTGAATTGTTCATTGACAGCAATACATAAAGGGAACAGATATAGTGCTCGTGACTTTCCGATCAGTAATACAAAAGAATCGCATATTTAACAGGCTGCTCAACCTAGCAAATTAAATCAAAGTAAATATACCAGAGTGAGTCAGAATTATGACGCCAAAATGTACCTTAAACGCTCACCACACGGGCCGCGGCACTAGAAAAAGAAATTCATATACTGTATGTAATTTTCTTTATTGTCTAAAAAAATATAATTTACCCTGCCACAGTCACCGATGGGATGACTGTGGCGGTATTACCTAGTAATTATAGATTGTCGATATAAAATACGTTTCTGGGAACTCTTCTGAGCTGATAGTTGGATAGTCCAGACTTCAAATGATTCAAATAACTTAGAGGTTTCCACAGATTTAAATAAATATCCACTCCGAGAAGTAGGTTTTTTAATGAGTGGGGCTATTATGTGCTACATTACACTTGAGCCTATTTTATTGGCGGAAATTTAGTTTTCCGCATTCCACGTAATAGTATTCTCAGGACTCAAGTAAATTGTGGGACAGCTGATCTTTTAATCATACCCAACATGTACAAGATGCCTAAGCTTAGCTTTAAAATTGCGGAAGACCGAAATTCACTCTCAATTTCATGTAGGCCTTTAGGTTATCATGTAATTAAATTTAAGCTTGCTTGCATAGAATTGCAATAATTGTTGCCTATGTGTTTTGAATGAATTGATCTAATTTTTTTTATTTTTATTATTGGAATGAAGAGGGGACGAGTTGGGACTGGTGCACGAATGTTACGTAAAATAAATATCATATGAACTGGAGTACGTACTTATTGCGTAATAATGAAAAGGGTATGATCGAAGTAGTTGGTGACAGGGTTGGCATATTCAAAGTGTTAAAAATCACGTTTATAAACTCTAAAAAAAACATTTTTACTATTAATGTTGTTTTTAGCTTGATTAGAATGTAGGAGGAATCAGAGGAAACGTTACAGTCAGCAAATTTAGTGATGGACTTTTGCCAATCACTAAATTTGCTTAAATTAAATTTATTTCTTCACATTGCATACCTGCTCACTAATAATACCCACAAAAAGAGTCGAAGCTCGGTTCTGAGCAGTGAAAAACACTGAATATAAAACAACAACTTCGCCACTGGCGAAATGCGTTTGATTTGGAGTAGTGCAATATCAAGGCAACTCGTGGCGAAAGTGCCTCCATAATATGAGACCAGTGCACTAAGAAAATCAGCTTTGGCCATCACTTAGAATAGTGCATTCACAGCCTAAATGGTGCCCATACGAACAGCTTCCTTTTAGTGGCGCAGGTATCGAGATCGTTGTCTCTAAATATCGCCCTTCTGATAATGATGCCGGTCCGCAAACCTGTCTCTGGCCTGAAATCATCCGTCGTTCATTAACGCCAGCTCTGACCAGAGGTAATTGTAAATCCGATTATGCTTGGCATATAAAATGAAAGAGAACTTGAATTCAAATAAAAGCAAAATCTATTCAATTTCATATACATATTTTATATAAATGCAGAACGGATTAAATATTTTTTGTGTGCCACTGTTCAAACAGTGGCACACAAAAAATGTGTGCCACTGTTTGAACGAATTGTAGGGCGATTAATTGTAATCTCAATTATTAAGTTTGCGTCTTACATTTTGTTTCTCTTACTTTGATTTTTTAATTTGGTTGAGTATGAATACTCCGAATCTTTATACAAATTAGTCTGAAATATAAATAAAACATTAATAAAATAGCAGAAAGAGAAAGATGGATGGTATGAGTTAACGTATTGAAATAAGAGGAAACAACTTGCAAGCATTGGTTGGGCGAATAGGAGTTGTTGACCTTGCGCTGTTTTTTTTTTTTTTGTTAAATCGGGTCACGAGGATTTCCGATGAATTGAATGTTGATTTTGTTTTATTAATTTTATATACATAAAATTTGTATACATAGATTAATAAAAAAAATTTAATTAACACTTTGTATGTTTATTACTTTTAATTTGAATACATTTTTAAGCCTAAGTATTTATAATTAATCTATGATTAATTTAAAAAATTTATGATAAAATCACTAAATTTTAAATTGGAATTTTTCTCAAATTTATTTTTCGTGTTAGGAATTTGTTGCTATCTATCCGATTTGGAATTAGTCTGGATGGTAGATTCAAAAAAAAAAAAAAATCTTTTGCGAGTTCTGCTTTTTATAAGAAACTTTCTGCATCGAAGGATAGGCGCCTCCGTAGCCAGGTGGGAAGGAGCAGCAGTGCATAGCACACGCTTCTTGATTATACCGGGGTTCGAGACCGTCACCACCAAATAGGGAGGATGCGGAAAGGTCACCACCCGGAGCAATATGGCCTTAGTTGCTAATGCTCCTAAAAAAAAAAAAAAAAAAAAAGAACCGCATCGAAGGAAGATAACTAGCAGATAAAAACGGTCTAGCAGCTAGACTCTAGCTGATGGTTTTTGTATGACCTTGTGTGTGAGAAACACGCTGTTTATTGTAAACTTCCCCGTAAATCAGTAGTGTATTTGGGTACAGTATCAACTTTAGAAACAGTAGTAATACCGGAAAATGAACAAATAGGAAAGGAAGAAAGTAATCTCTTCTAAGCATTATCGAAGATTTGGTCGGGAGACAAATAATTTTGCTTCCATCAGGAGGATAAGGTGCGAGATCTATATGATTATGGACGCTATGAACGTCACTTGAAACCTCCACCGTAATTTCTGGCAATAAAAGTGAAATTTAAACTGCCGTGTTTAGCTTCATTGCTGATTTTTCAAATAGGTTGTACAATTTTTTCACATTGCGAGGCATGCATCAATAATGTTGTTTGCTTATTTACTTTTTTTTTATTTCTGGGAAAATCGTTGGTACTATGTAAAAAGCTGAGGCCACATTCGGAATCAGCATAAACAAATTCATAAAGAAACGCCAATAAAGAAAAGCATGCAGTTGAACAGAATCTTTTTTGGAAATTTGTTAAACATAAAACGTACATATCAAATAACGTATACAAAGAGTCAGAAACTTCTATACTGTACTCAACTGTTTGCTGACACTCACCGCGTTATGGGTAGCTTCGGGTAGCAGTTCTTTTTTTTGGAGGGGGGGGGGGGGGATGTGGTAACTTATTGATATGATATTTGGCACAAAACGACAAAATTTTAATTGAGTGCTGAAATTCTAAAAAGGATCCGAGCTGCTGTTACAGATTTATAGCAACGTTTTTGTGAGTACGAAATCATAATTTATCTTAAACCTTGCCGGAGACCAGCGAAAAACGATAAAGACTTGATGGCAATCCGACTTTTCCTTCTAATAATACTCGAACATCCGAAACTGAGGTAGGTTTCTATAATTAGCTCCCGATATTCGAGTGAGGGGAGTGGGCTGTCGGATCTGAATTAATCCAATAACTTTCCCAGGGACTAAGAGAACATATTCTGAAATTGTAACGTGACTCAAACATTTCCTTGTCGAAATGTTTGAGTAAACATACTCAAACATTTCTCAAACATACAACCGAAACATACTTTTATTTATGTATAGAGAGCTCCAAATTATAGAAAAAAATATCTATTGGCTTTGTTTTTATTTTGAAATTTGGGGTGGCTGGACAAAGTTTTATAAAACTGAACATTACTGAAAGAATGGTATTTTCTAAGAATCGGCCCTAGGAATTGAGGGGGACTCCTGATATGGACATATTTTATTTTATTATTACGGAAAATAAGTGTGCAATTTGTGCCATTTTTCTTAATGCAGTGTGCATGACAAAGATTGTTATTTTGGTTTTTAGGAGCATTAGCAACCAAGGCCATATTTCTCAGGGGATATGCGGTGGTCATTCCTAATCTTTCCACCTTCTTCGTATTTGGTGGTGACGGGCTAAAACCCCGATCTAATCAAGAAGCGTGTGCTGCGCACTACTGCTCCTGCCCACGGAGGCGCCCATGACAAAGGACAGTTATTGTTAAACACACGCTTGGGTCTGTACATAGTCATGGCTCTTTTCTTCTTACACAAATGGTCATTTAGTTTTTAACTTTCGAGTTTCTATTTCATTTAAAGTCTAAATCTTTCTTGTTTTTATCTCTGAAAATTCCCGTCTTATTTTCAATGGTACGCGTAGAACAATTTGGCGCCTAAAGTTAATAATAAATGATAAAAGGGGAAAAAAAACTGTGGGGTCCAATCGGGTTGCACACCCTGAATTTTCCAGACAACGGTCGGCACAGCTTCAACGAATTTGATCTCTTTAATTTAACAGATTAAAATATTCACTATTTAAACTTTCTGGGAAATGTCGCCCACCAGGCTAACCGATGAACTTTAACTGGCAATCGTACACTCTTTCTCGGATTTGGAGTTAAGAAATAATACGCCAAGCGTAGTATTTCTTAATATGACCCCAACCTTCATGCTACTCTTTGCTTGGAAACTGGTAGTATGAAGGTTGCTCGTTTCGGGTCATTTCAAGTCTTCTTAACATATCAAATACATTAAATATTATTTTGATTATTAATATAATATCGGTGTAAATACACCATAGATAACTCTAAAAGAAAAAAACTACGATAGTAGTGTAAAAAAAGGGCATCATTTTTGTTGTATCTCATATTGTGCACCTCCTTCACAATGATTTGCCATGTATTGCACTACCTCGAATAAGTAACACTTCACTAAAAGAGAAGACATTGTTACTTATTCTCAGTGGGCACCACCCACACGGCACCGTTTCAAGGCTAGATTGGCCTCTCAAACGGTGTCGTCGGGGTGATGGTGACCAATTGAAAATAAGTAAAAATAGTCTTCTCTTTTAGGAAGCGTTACTTATTCGAGGTAGTGCAATACATGGCAACTCGTTGTGAAGGAGGTGCACAATATGAGATACAGATAAAATGATGCCCATTTTACACTACTATCGTAGTTTTTTTCGTTTAAAAGATATCTATGGTGTAGTTACACCGATATTATATAGATAATTTATACTCTTCAACATATGATGCCTTGCTGCATTTAGTTTGATTATTAATGTAATTTTTCATAATTTATCCCTAATCCTTGTTAAGGTGGCCTACTGATAGGTTTCCAGAGTGTTGGTGGGTTTTTTTTACTGCCCTATCGCACCAGTGTATTATGTTTATACAGCTACATGATGTATGGCTGAAAATCTCTAACAGGTGAAAACCCTTAATACACCGCACGAGATCAGCTAACTACAGCCTTCCAATTGAAGTGGCCCACGAAATCTGAATCCAGAACTCCCCGACAAGTAGTGAAACCACTCTGTTCTCACAGACGACAGAAACTTCTCCATTTATAGTCTTACCGTCGCGAGAACGACCTCAAGGTTACCATCATATACAGTGCAGTAGGATAACAGAGGGTGAACGCAGATGAGATTGAAATGAAATCAGAATCGATTCCATATCTCATTTTGTATACATTTATAAAATTAAAATCAAAGTACCCAAATCACCTCATAACCTCTTTACTTTTATACTAGACTGCATGTGGTGTGGTCATCATCAGCCATTTTCAATCCACTGCAGGATGAATGCCTCTCCAGCAACTTTCCAGTTCCTTCTGTTTTGTGCAATGGCCATCCATTTACTACCCACAAACTCGTGAATTTCATCCGTCCTTCTCCGTTGTTGTCTTCCAGGTTTTCTTCTAGCTCCTCTTGGGTACCATTCTGTTATTTCTTAGTCTATCTGTCATCATGTCTTCGAGCTATGTGTCCTGCCCAAGACCATTTTTGTTCTTTAGTTTTGATAAGAATGTCCTTTACTTGAGTTTTCTGCCTAATCCACGTGTTTCTCTTCTTATCTAACAGTCTGATTCCCAATATAATTCGTTCCATTCTTCGCTGTGTAGTTCTCTTCCATTCTTTTGGTGAGGGGCCCAAGTTTCACTTCAATAAGTCATGGTGGGGAGTATACATTGGTTCATTATTTTACGTTTCAGACAAACTGGGATATTGCTCTTCAGTATGTGACTATATTTCCTGAATCCTATCCATCCAAAATTTATTCTTCTCTTGACTTCCAGCCATTTATCATTATTACAGCTAATAACTTGTCCCAGATAAGTATATGACTCCACCTTTTCAATTACTGCTCGTTCAATCATTATATCCCTTTCTATGGCATACTTGTTCATCATTACTTTTGTTTTAGCCATATTCATCTTTAGTCCAAAATCCCTACTAACTCTGCATAACTGACTAAGATTTTCCTCTAATTCTTTGGGATCGTGGCTTATGATCACAATGTCACCTGCAAATCGTAAATGGTTTAGGTACTCTCCATTCACATTGACTCCTTTCTGCGACCAGTCTAATCTTCTGAAAGCTTCCTCAAGGGCAACTGTAAACAACTTCGGAGATATTGTCGAACTCCTTTCTCAATTTTAAAATTTCCTACTGTCTTTGTCTAATCTAATAAAGGAGGTAGCATTATCGTATATTTTCTTCAAAATCATAATATATGGGGTATCTATGCCTTGTCTTTCCAGTGCCCGAAACATTGCCTTATGCTGTATGGAGTCAAATGCCTTTTCATAATCCACAAATGCCAGGCATAATGGTGTTTTATATTCATTTGCCTTCTCCATTAGCTGTGACATTACGTGAAGTTGAGAATCCTGTCCTAAAGTCAGCTTGCTCTTTCGGTTGATTCCTTCGAGTATTCTTTCTAATCTGTTAGTAACGACTCTGGTGAACAACTTGTAGATATGGAATGACAAGCTAATTGGTCTATAATTTCCAATTTCTGATTTATCTCCTTTCTTATGCAGCAAAACTATGATTGCATTATTCCACTCCTTAGGTGCCACACCTTTTCTAATGTATTTTGTGAAGAGTCTTGCCAGTTTTTGTGTCATGTCTCTTCCTCCCAATTTTAACAACTCTACAGTAACTTCATCTCCCCTTGGGGCTGTCTGATTCTTCATTTTCTGCAACGCATGTTCTACCCCATCAGGAAGGATATCAGGTATATTGTATGTTACTAAATCTTCGATCCATTTTCCCCACGCTCCTTGTATAATTCTCTATAGTAGTCTTCTGCTATTTGAATTATGCCTTCTCTGATATTCATAAGTACATAAGCGATCGCGCTATTCTTTAGTTTCAGTATCATTTGTCTTTTTTGTATTACTGCTCATGAGTGCAGATTTAAATCCTTTGTTTTCCCTTAATGCTTGTTCTACTTTTCTTGTGTTAAATTTTCTTATGTCCTCTCTGAGTCTCTTTCTAATGGCTTTGCATAACTCGGTATACTCAATTTTTTCCCTGTCAGTGTTTTTCTTGCTCTTCATTTGTCGTCTTCGGTTCATCATGACAAGTGTTTCTTGACTGATTTTTTTCTTCTTTGGATTTCTTTTTACCTATAGGTTTCTTGGGCTTTATCACTTTCAGAAAGTTGTAGTATTCCTCGTCGATATATTGGTCCTGAACAGTCTGCAGAAGCTCAAACTTGTTCTTAAGTTCCAGTACATACTACCTTTTCTCCTCTTCTGTTATCTCAAAGACCTTTTGTATTATTTACTCGAGTCAGTTTTTTCCTTTCTTTTCTTACATCTATATCAAGTGTGCATCTTACGATTCTGTGATCACTTCCAACATTTACCTTGTTCAGGTCAGTAACATCATTCACGATATATCTTCTGTTAGTGAGGACGAGGTCGATTTCATTAGTTGTTAATCCATTTGGGCTCTTCCATGTCATCTTTCTGTTCACCTTTTTCTTGAAAAAAGTGTTCATCACTGACATTCCTCTAGATTCTGCAAATTCCACAAGTCTTTCATTTCTTTCACTAATTCCAAAATATCCTATAGTTCCCCTTTCTGCGCTGTTTTGTCTCTTTCCAACCTTAGCATTGAAATCCCCCATAATGATAATGTAGTGAGTTTTCTGTTCATCTAGAAGACTCAATTTCGGTGTACATTTCTTCACCCTCTTCATCATCTTGGCTCCATGTTGGTGCATAAATCATTATAACCTTTAGCTTATACCTCTTAGAAATTCTGTGTAGTCTTGACACCCTTGTTGATGTACTTTTGAATTCCAAAATGTTTTTTATATCTTTATGGATCAGAAAGCCAACTCCGCCTTCACTCCTTTCACTGTTTCCATTGGTTGTACGTACAGCAGATTTCCACTTGATAAACTTATAAATGATTAATTTCTTCTTCTTGTTTCAGCCAAATCGATGATATTCCAATTCACATTTTCTAATTCCTTTTCCAGTCTAATATTCTGTCTTCACCGATGAGCGATCTTACGTTGTAAGAGGCCAAGTTCAGTTTCTGTGCATGGCAGCCTGATCGTGCCCAGAGATTCTTAGCACCCTCTGTTTCCACTCTGATCCTCTCGCTGCCGTAAGAGGGGGAGTGAAAGCCGTTGGGGACTGAGGGCCATTTGTTTTGTTGTGCTGTCATGTGCTGGAGGGTTTGGTCTTTTCTTCTTCACGCTAACCAGGCGTCTTGTAGAGAACCACTCTTCACGTTCGTTGCCACCTAAGTGACGTAACAGGGCTTACCATCGAGGTGTGCATGAGTGGATTTTAGGGAGGCAGGCCAACCGGACTTCTCCTAAATCTTCTGAAATAGAAAGATATTGGATCTATCAGTGTTTTAGACTGAGTGTCTGATAACACACAGAATGCCTGTTCCCCTCTAAGTGGTGGTGGTGTGATTATACATATCAGTGGTTTTGTGATTTGACATACTTGGTGTTATGGGCTTCACTAGCTATTTAAACTTAACTTTCATCCCGTCCATCGGCATGCATTAATCATTTTACTCTTAGCTCTAATATCATGAAAAAACTTCAGTTCCCACATATTTCTAGCATGCAGACAAATCTAAGCGGTTTTCCTCATCATCGATTAGTGAATGGGTGTCGACAGGTTATATATTAAATAAAATCAAATGTCTCCTTTAATTTTATTTAATTTTAGTAATGTCTGTTCAGCAATGCATGCCGTTCTCACAAAATGACGTCATTCGTGTAATGTCATATTCAAATACTCAAAGACCTCCACAAGAATTTAACTGCATACGTTAAGCCAATTTCCCTTTAATCTTAACTGCAGGGCTCTGTCATACCATAGTTAATGGGACTGTAGTTTCACCCTTTACCTGTACACTGGTAATGTCTTATTGCGCCTTACGGGCATACCGACACTGAGTAAATTCGAAAACTTGGAGGTGGTGTGTAGTATTAACAGAAGATGCAAAGCCTATGCCTCATTTTTTACTCTCATGAACCAAAACATTATGACCACCTACCTAATAGCGTGTTGGGCCGCCTTTCTTCATGGTAATCGCTTGCATCCGACTCTGCATCAACTTCACGGGACCGCAGAAGGTGGCCTCGGGTATCCTGGGCTAGCTGTACAGAAGGATGTCCCGGAGTTCGGCAACGTAGCGAGGCACTAGCGTAGATTGGCGTTCTGCGTTCCACTGTATCCCAGAAATGTACGTTGGGAAATTTACCTGCCAGGAGAGCACACGAAATGCTTGGACATGATTCTCGAACCATTCCTGCACAAATGCGGCCCTTGTGAAACAGAGCTTTATCTTGTTGAAAGAGTCCAATGCCATCTGGATACACAATCGCCATGTTGGACAGAACTTGGTCCGAAACACTGCCGAGTTAGTATCTGGCAGTGAGGGCGTGTTCAACAGGATGAGGAGGGCAGCGATGTCAATGAAAACATCCCGCAAACCATGATATCACCGCCGGTCTGTTTTGGTCCAACTGTGCATTATTGTTGCAGCTGTCCTCCTGCTTTCGTCAAATATCCACCCGTCCATCGGCATGATGAGACTACGCGACTCTTTACCAGTCGTCCAATAACTAGGAACTGTGTTGCAGTGCCCACTGCAGGCGGAGGTTACAATGATGGTTTGTCAGTGTGGGCACAGGAATAGGTCACCTATTCTGTAGCCCTATCCGCAAGAGCATCTGCTGGATGTTGTGGTCGGAAACGGTTTTTCCGTGCACCCTGGTTATAGTATGTTATTAATTGAATGACCGTGACCCGTCTGTTGTCCCGGACAGCACTTGCTAACCGCCGTTCACCTCGACTATCAACCAGTGGTGGTTTATCCGTCTCGTTGTGTGGTTGTGCCTCCTCTTTGGACCATTCCACTAACACCTTCACTATGCCAGCCCTCGAACAGTCGACAATGCCTGCGGTTGCTGAGATGCCGGCACCCGTCTTCCTAGCTTCACAAATCATTTCCCGTTCAAACTCCGTTAGGTCCTTCCCTTTCCCCATTGCTCGGGCTTCTTACTGACAAAATGACAGACACTAACCCTCCTCCGTTATACAGGGTGTATCGTAAATAGTGGTCCAGAGTAAAGGAGTCGGTACACTGTGTTCTTAGGTATCACGTACAGGAATTTCAGTTACTTTTAGTCAAGATTCGCAAAGATTAAATGTTTTGCGAAACGACCTTCCTGAGTTATTGAGAGATGTCGACCAAGAAATACGAGACACAATGTGGCTGCAGAATGATGGCTGTCCCGCTCACTTCGCTGTTATTGTACGAGAACATTTAAATCAAACTTTTCCACAAAGATGGATTGGGCGGTTAGGCCCAATTTTATGGCCACCACGTTCAACGGATCTCAACCCCCTAGATTTTTTCTACTGGGGGTGTCTGAAAGAAAAGGTCTACAAAGAGGAAATCACTTCTGTCGAACAATTGCGTCAAAGGATTCAAACAGCGGCTGAAGAAATTAATGCAAACGGATTTGCTCGCAGACTCAAACGATCTTTTATTCGGCGATGCAGAGCATGCATCACCGCTAATGGTGGCCATTTTGAGCATTTCGTTTAGTTGAAATAAATAGTTAATTTGAAAAGAATGTTTTATTTCAAAAAACCCAATCAAAGAACTTAAAATAAAAAAGCTTTGAATCCAAAATATCTTAGGCAATTAAGCTGCTTTTTGTTTTAAATGCCAATAACTTTTTTTTCTGAACTGTTAGCAATTAATGTTGTACCATTTTAGAATCTTGATTTAATAATGATTTTTTTAAATTAATGGGCACTGACAGTGTAGTACATTTTTTTTAGACAATATGCACCTAAAGTCACATGACTTTTTGAAGATGAGTATCGAAATAGGGAAAAAATGAATTTATTTAAAAACGTTTGACTTTAAATTAGTCGAATGTATTTGTTTACGATAGTGCACCTATTCAGGAGTAATAATAAAAAAACAGAATTAAAAAATATTGATATTTGTTGAAATTATAGGCAAATTAGTGATGCAAGACACAGAACTTTAAAAAAAAAATGAAATTTATTTTTTTCCGAGAATCTTGACTAAAAGTAACTGAAATTCCTGTACGTGATACCTAAGAACACAGTGTACCGACTCCTTTACTCTGGACCACTATTTACGATACACCCTGTATATGCTGCGCCCGTCATTGACATCACGCCTAGGTAGCGTGGGATGCGTGCACTAATGAAGACGGGTGGTCATAATGTTCTGGCTCATGAGTGTATATTTTTTTATAATGTGACCTCGATTAGGTAGAAAAGGTATAAGTGTGTGGTCCCTCCAGTGGTTTAAACTTGGAGAGCATTGCTTTAAAACAAAGTATACAGAAATAATGACAACGGCCATAGTGAGAGCTAAGCTACGGTTGCTTCCTAGAAGTATAAGTAAAGATAGTGATAGTAAGAGTGTGTACAGTCTGGTTCCGAGCAGAGCTTTATAAATTTTTTCGGTCGCGGAACCTTTTTGTAGATCTAAGCCTTCTTTGGAACCCCTAGTATCTTTGCAAATAGTAATATAGGTTATTAATCCTGGTTTCTATTTGTCCGATTTTGATGAAATTTGGATAGCTCAACAAATCTTTAACCAAATATAAAATTTCACGAAAATCCAGCCACTGGGAGCTCCTCTGTTATTACATGCGGACGGACGGACGGACATGGTAGACAATAGGCGCTAATGCATACATGCTAACGCGCCTAAAAATGAAATATTTCCAGAAACCCAGGGTTGTGAGGAACATGCTTGCTGCGAAAACTAGCTCTTAGACAGGTGTTAAGGTGGCCTATTGATATGTTTCCAGAGTGTTGGTTTTTTTTTTTTTTTTTACGACCGTCTGAACTTTGGATATTTCTTAATCTGTATTAAAGTATTGTCAGTATTTCAGAAAAGCCTATCACAGAATTTTTTTCTTTTATAGCAGACCATTTTTCCCTCTTTCTTAAAAAAAAAATAATAATAAAGGCTGTAAAATCACTCCTCTCTATTTCATTAAAAATCTCCCTGAATCTAGTTCGAAAGCCTATTGTTTAGGCCCTTTAGGGCAAGGTTGCGAGCCCTTTCTGCAAGGTGCCGCATATTATGTATTTGTTAGAAATACGTTGCGTGGATACAGAATTACAGGATTAATGTCGTCCCCTTTCTCTCTCTTTTTGAAAACCCCAAACACCGAGGTATTAGAGCCTGTAGTAAGTTCGTGTCACGTTGAAACCTGGATCATAATTTCTGTAAATAAAAGCGACACAACCGATTTGCAAAAATCGGTTGTGTCGGACACACAAGCACAACCGATTTGCAAAAATCGGTTGTGCTTGTGTGTGTTGAATATAGATGTAAATATTTATTTAATTTGTCAGGGTATGCCGAGTGGAGTTAAAGAAAAGACCCAGAATAACAATTTACTTTAAAAATGTAGTTTTTGATAATAATTTCTTTTATTAATTAATTAATTAAATATATTGAAATTATTAAATTATTTATGAAAAGCAAATTCGCATTTCTGGTGTTTTGCCACAGACGCCAAAAATCTTAACTACTACTAAGGATACATATTAAAGGTAGTGTTTGGTTCTTCTAAACTTGTGTGAATTTAAAAGAAGGTCACTCTTAGGTGAACCTTCTAAATAAGCACATTTGTCTTGGCTACCGGCACACTTCAAATTCGATTTTTTTCAACAAACATTCAGAGTTTCAAAAATTCTGTTAATGGCATATGAACTTAGGGCAAAATTTCAAAAATCGGGAAGTTTGTACAATGCATTTATTTTTATAATACTGTACATTGAATTGTTTGGGAATTACCCATGGTTTCAGATATATCTGTAGTTTAAATGATTCACTGTTATTCTAGGAAATGCATCAGTATTATCTAGAATCTGAGCCAAAGGTCAAATGTTTTCCGTCACATGTCAAGCACGGTAACTGAGATTACTTACTGTAGACACCTGAGAACATATGTGTGCATTTAATCTCCTGGACTGATTGTGTCAAGCGCTGTGTTCTGTAAATGTTATTGGAGTATCATATCGCGCTAGTGCAACATGTTTCATATGCCAAAGTTGAAGATTTGCATTCTTGGAGGCCTTGGTAAGTTTTTTCCTAAATAAAATTGATTGATTTTAAGATAGTTTTAGCTAACTGCATACCTAGTTCGTTCTTCCATCCCACCCTACAATAAAGGTACCCCAACAAATAGAAAGGACCCGTACACACACTGTATTTGGTATACACGTGCAATTATTACTTGATTACTTCGCTAGTACCATTTGTAATTGCCGTTTATATCAAGCCTCTTTTAAAACAGGAATTATCTTAGAAATTTTTATTGTCTATTCGAAGTTGAGGTTACATTTGAAGGGAAATGGCAGTACTCAATTCTCATTATATACATTGTGTACCGATGTGATTGCAGTAGAATTCAGATTTAGTGTACAACGATTTAAATCATAACGCAAACAAGCGCAACTGCCGGCTCATTGATTAAATTTCTCCAAATAGTTGTCGTAAAGGGAGGTGGGGCGACCATGATCTGTGTATTCGAATCCGCATGGCCTTATACTCCAGATTACGGGTAGTCGAAGGCATCTTCAGGCAAAAGAGAATTTCTCTAATACAAATTGCTACGCCTTATTGAAGGATGTTCATCCTGGTTACCTTGTGATATGCTCAGCATTGTAAAGTTCTTAGAAATTGTAATTGCTCCTGTTATTAGGCAGAGGTGGAATCTTTTAGCATTCATTCGGATTATGAACAATATACAGCGTATAATTTGGCAGATTCGTAGCTCGAAAGGAAATAATCAAAAATAGGCGTTAGTAACTGAAACAAAGCCTGTTGTTACTCGTTTGGAGAGGAATGGGCTTGGTCACAAACCTAGCCGAAGAATGTGTAAAAGCAGGCGAACTTGCGTAATTTTGGGAGAAAAATATACGTGCGTGTTACTGTAAAAGCACGTATTCCACTAAATCCTAGACTTCCCAGTGTAGTGTAGCCGAGTGGTCAGGAGCGTGAGTGTAGTAGCACGCGCTCTTTGAGTGCACCGGGGTTCAAGCCCTTGACTACTAAATATGATTAGCATTTGTATTGATGATTTATTGTGAACTCCGCTGACCTGGTGGTCGTGCCGGAGTATAAACAAGAACATTTAGTTATATGTGCACTCCTGAACCTTAGCAATGTAATTGCGTTATAAATGAACGAGTTGGAAATTTATGTGGCATAAAGTAAACTTACAGAAATCAATCCCATTTGGTATATATTGTACACACAGGAAGTCCTTGTTGTTCGTCGTTTCGTTTATTCGTCGCCACTTGTCTATCACGTGCGTTCAACGGTCCGTGATGTCAGCAGGTCGTACTGCTGTTAAATCAGTTTTCTTTGTGCATTTATTGAGAATTTCTTTGCAATCTTAATGGTACTTTTAAAAAGCTAAAAATAGCTTCAGATGTTTTTTATACCTTTTTTTTTTTTTGCTATTAAGGGCGTCGTAACCGAGTTCAGGCGCGAAGGTGAATAAGTGCACCCGCTTTGAGTGACTGGTTCAGTTACGCGAGTAACTGATATGTGCAATGCTGTTTCTTGTATTTTCTCTATCTTAAGAATTCCTCTGATTGTCCTAGGTTGGGAATGGTCATGAGAGAAAGGCTCGATTGGAGAAGAGACCATCAATAAGTTGTGATCTGAGGTCCTCACCTCGACCGTGTACTTAGAAGGGTGGTTTGTGGGAAAAAGATCAGGCGTGTTGGCTGTGTGGTTAGGATTGTCTGGTATTCTGGTAGGTAAATGAACAATCTGTGCGACGTCATTACTAATTGCAAAAGCCCCAGCATCTGACCCAGCGAGAGTTGTGAATATTAAAATCACCAAGTAAAATGATCTGACTGTTACGAAAGTTGGACTGGAGAAAGGCAAGTTTCAAAGAGAGTAAGTCAGAGTGCCAAGTGGAGTTGGGAGAACGACAGAGGCAGCACATGAATTTTACAAAATGTGGTAGAGAGATATTAAGCCAGAGAAGATGGAAAACAAGAGATTCCAAATTATTAAGTCTCTGACATGGAATATCAAACTGGCATAAGCACAAGTACCACCTTTACAGCGAAAGGAATCGTACAGCGAATAATTCGTAAAACTGAGATGAGCAGTGGTTGAAGCAACCAATAATTGAGATTCTGTCAGAAAAAGTACATGGAATTTGGCAGACTGTAAGTGGAAATGGACATCATTGAGATTAGAACTGAGACCACGTATATTTGTGAAATGAATGAGGAAGTGTTTGGGAGGTTTAGATCTTTTCGCGGATAAATTTGCTCTATTAGTTTGACAATTCATAGGATACCTGGTTCCTGGGCAACGTGACGCTGTCGCCCTTCTCGCTAGTGGACGAACCGGCGCCTCCGTAGCCAAGTGGGCAGGAGCAGCAGTGCGTAGTACCGCTTCTTGATTAGATCGGGGTTCGAGCCCGTGACCACCAAATGCGGGGGATGGGAAAAGGTCAGGGAATGACCGCCGCATATCCCCCGAGCAATATGGCCTTAGTTGCTAATGCTCCTCAAAACCAAATAACAACAAACAAACAGTGGACGAACCCGCCGCGTGGCAGGTATATAGGTACACTGCATTCACGTAATTCGTTGTCAGCAGGGATAAACTCCGTGAGTTACCGACTTTGAAAGAGGGATGATATTGGGTATCCTGCGCATGGGTCACTCTATCGCTGAGGTACAGAAATTGCACTATCCCCGTTCTACAGTATCAAGAGTGCATCGGGAATATGCCATTTCCAGAATAATATTCCATCGTGGACAGTGCTGTGGGCGGAGAAAGGTGGTGAATGAACGTGGCCGTCGATGTCTGTCTCGCATTGTTTCAGCCAACCGGAGAGCGACGGTGGCACAAATCACCGCCGACTTCAATGAGGAAGGAGCTAGAAACGTCTCCACCAAGATCATCAGGCGATCGTTAGCCGCAATACATTATGGGAGTCGCCGACCCACCAGAGTCCCATTGCTAACATCAGGACACAGGACTCTACGCCTCAACTAGGTGAAAGAAGACATCGCCACTGGACCTTGGATAATTGGAGACGAGTCTCCTGGTCCAATTAGTCTCTTTTCCAGTTATTTCGAGCGGACTAGAGAGTGTGTATCTGGTGGAAACCCAGGAATGCGTCGGAATTATGTACAGCAAGCATGAATGGAAATGCCTGTGGAACGGTTTCGTGAACTAATCGATTCAATGCCTCGCCATGTGAGTACCCTTATCCGGGCGAAAGGTTGGCTACCCGTTATTAGCTAGGTGTCCCATGATTTCTGTCCACTCAATGTATTCAGTAGTAAGAAAAGGTATGTGGGGAAGGAGCTATGGTACTTACGGAGGCAACTTGTTCCATTAGTCAACAACTCGTTGGCTAAAAGAAAACTTCCTATAATATAGTCAAAACCTCTTCCCATGTAATTTTAATTTATTGTCCCTCGTTCTGGAATTTGTTATAACAGTGAAATTCTGCCTTCATTCATTTTATTAACATCTCCCAGAGTCTTATAAACCCCAATCAGGTCCCTTCTAAGGTACTTAGTTGCCAAGATCTATAGCTCACATAATCGAAGTTTCACCTCGCCACTTTGGGCCCTTTCAAGAAGCTCAGTGTCTTTCTTCAGATGAGGCCTCCATACTTGAACACAGTATTCCAAATGCAATCTCACAATTGCTTTGTACAGTGGGATTATGAACTCACTATTTCTACAGGATAGTGTTCGATAAATCATCGATAGGACACTGTGGCCGCTTGTTTACACTGCTCAAAAAGTTTCATGTCTGGGAGTTACGTATCGTAACTCCCATGAAACTTGCTGCATACAAACATGGCCCCCACTTTTCTGAACATTCGTGTCATCATGAAAGAGTGCTGCTTGGCCCTAGTCATTAATGACTCTCCCAATTTTTACATCACGCCCTTTATCTATTCGTCGATGTCGTTTATGAAAATCAGAAACAACAGTGGTCCAAGAACATCCTTGGGGGTCTCCACTTCAGACGTTTCACCAATCTGAAGAACATCCATTGATCACAACCTTCTACCCTGCAATCCACCTTAGAATCTTTCCAGTAATACCAACATGTTACAGTGTATACAGTAGCGTCTCATGAGGGATTGAGTCAATTCTTTCCTAAAATCCAAATAAACTATGTCGAAATTGTTTCCAAATTCAGCACATGGATAACTGTCAAAGTGTCTTACTAGATTAGTTAAACATGATTTTCCCTTAACAAAACTATGTTGTGTGTTTTTCCGCATTCCATTTCTTTCTGAACATCCCTGGATTATATTCTTAATCATAGCTGCTAAGATTTTCCGTACCACTGAAGTCAGATTAACCTGTCTGTACTTTCTGACTTGACTCTTAGAGCCGCCTTTATTGTTTGCCGATACCTTGGCATTTTGCCAGTCCAATGGAATCTCAATCAAGTCTAATGTTGTCCTTATAATTAACCTCACTGGTTCAATACACTTTCTGATTATCTCCTTCAGAATTACTGGATATATGCCATCAACTCTGGGAGCCTTACTTGTCTTTTTGCTCGAAAGTTTTTCTAATAAACAGTCATCAGTAATTTATAAATCACTACTTTCATATGGTTCAAAACTTACACAGCCTCTCTTTAATAAAGACCAATGCCAAATACGTATTCAGTTCACCAGTAACATTATTTGGGTTATCTAAGGCTTTCCCATACTCAGTATACAAGGTTTCTATCTTATTCGCGTTTTTTTTTCTTTGTATTAACATACATGAAAAATTTGTGTCCCCATTCTTTGCTCTCTTAGCTAGTGATTTCTCACACTCAGCCTCCCTAACCAGTAGCGTAGCTACCCTTTTTCCGGGCTGGGAGGCAAAGAACGTGTTCGGGGTTCTACTTAATTAATGAAAATTACAAAAAGAGGAGACAGCCAAAGACGCCGGGCCCATAAAAGGTCCGGAGGCAATTGCCTTGTCAGCCTACATGGTAGCTACGCCACTGTCCCTAACCGTATTTGTGATACTGTTACAGATCAACTTGTAGCTGTTGTAGGCCTTAGTACTTTTCATCGGCCTGTAAGTTTCCCATGCTATATTTTTTTTGCTCTATTAGTTCCGCCAGCTTCGTACCTAGGTACGGGCGGACCGGGTTTTCGCCCGGGGCCCGGATTCTAATGATCTTTTAATTTTTTTTTAAACATAAAAAAATTTCTCTGAATTTAATACTTTAATTATACAAAAAATTCAACATTGGCTTATTTATATTACAGTAAATTTATTTATTTTGTAATCAGATGTTAAAAGAAATTGTTTGCCTAGTTTTAATGCAACAAAAACTAATGCAAATTTTAAATCAAGAAATCCAATCTTTGCAGCATGTTTTAAAAGGAAAAAAATTTGGTTGTTTAGAATTATTGACATTTATTCAAGAAAAAAAACTTAGTTGAATTTATCTCAACGTTACCTTCGGATATTAATAACATTGCCAATTACGGTTGCGTCTGGAGATTTTAAAGATTCAAAATGATTAAAACATTCAGAAACAACGATTGGCCAAGAAAGATTTAATGGATTGGCGATTATGTCAATAGAACATGACGTACTAAAAGATATAAAAACATCAGACGTGTATACAAATTTATATCAAGTAAATATCGTAAGGTAATGATGTGAACTACCGGTAGTTTATATAAATAATGTACTAGTCGTTAAAGTTTAAATAATTATGATTTTAATAATTTTTGGGTGTTTCCTTTATTTTTCAATTTTACAAATTCCACCTTTAACTTTTTCGAGGGGGCCCAGGTCGATAGAAGGCTAGATACGGCACTGATCCGATTCATTCATATTGGCATCCTCCTTGTGCGATATTTTCGTAATGGTATATATGCATTCATGGCATTCAAATATTCTAATATATTCGCCTCCTCCCCTTACAATCCTCCCAATTAATAGATGCTATTTAGTGCATTAAAACTGTCATAGTCCTATCTTCTAAAATTATAGCCCGTGTCTTTACCTTTAACTACTGCATCTTTCAGCAATTGTCTAATCACTACCTGCCAAAGGTTCCTATTGTTTAAACCCCGTAATGTCATCAGTTTCGTGAGTAATGATGATGATGTCAAGAATTTTTTCTTTAACGCGCTGGTATAAATAATAATCACATACTTTATTCCTCGTGGTGAGTTTCCCTCGCACTTATTCCAATCAAATGGTGGGGGCCAGATGGAAGTTACCCATATATTCACGCCTGTTATCCCGTTCCATCTGTATGTACAAACTCTTATCATACTATTCACAATCTTCTGGTCTGTAGATTACTCCCACTCTCATTATATCTGTGCTTCCAACTAACTCATCAGCATTCCCAAACCATTCAAGGCCTTCATCATAATTAAAATGCGTTAATTATTTTACTATCAAAGTATGTAATTAAAACAACTATAATAGTAATAATACATGTAAGCATCCATCATCTTTATATCATATTCAACAATACAAATATTTGAATCAATAATAAACTAGTGAAACATTTTCTTGGGAGGAGCAAGGAACTACCCTCTCCCGGGCGGGGATAGCTCCCATAGGAGAACCTTGAAAGTTCAATACCCAAAAACGGGCATTGAAATTTCAAGAAACGCGAAGTGTAGTGGTCTGTAACCTCGTGTGTAACCGACGGTCGATTTTAGGTCTGTGAGGGGAAACCGGAGTACCCGGGGAAAACCTCACTCCACGGCCTGAGATCGACTAACTCAGCATCGAGTGGAAGAAGGCAGGAAAACTTCCTGAATACCTTCTGCTGGATTCGAACCCAGGCCCTTCCACTCGGCGAACAAGCACGCTA
Source organism: Mastigoproctus giganteus (assembly GCF_048544385.1). Taxonomy (NCBI): domain Eukaryota; kingdom Metazoa; phylum Arthropoda; class Arachnida; order Uropygi; family Thelyphonidae; genus Mastigoproctus; species Mastigoproctus giganteus. The sequence goes on along the minus strand of NC_143576.1, from coordinate 89,105,829 downwards.
CAACAGTGCTACCGTGGACCGCACGAACAGCGAGCGCAAGTCAAGTTATATTTACAGTTTCCCCGTAATAGTGGAATCGTTATAGGTAAGCGAATCATTCATCTTGCAATGCTACAAGCAGTAAAAGCAATTTGAAATTGTGAAACTCAAATATCTTTAATTAAAATGTGTTAATTCTTTTACTTTTAGATTATTTAATTATAAACTTTTATAATAAACACTGAAAATGCCAAACTTCTTGAATACGTGCACGGAATCTTTTTATCATAATCTTCGATGATATCTTTTGTATTATTTATTATTATTTATTATTTTTTTTTTTTTAGTGTGTGCTTATCCCGAACTCTAATCTAATTTACGAAAAGAGTTTAATAATCATGAAATTGTTGATTTGTTTGGTTCTAGTGAATTTTGATATTTGCTCGAAATTCTGCTTTGATGTTCGCATTTTTATTTATGCGATTATGTTTGACTAAGTGTAACCTTACAACCTGCTCTTGATGCAGAGATATACAGTGTTGCCAAATATGTGGTTTTGTACGAATTGCGTATGATTATCAAAATGAGACAAACAGATTGTTCATGAATGTCCTTAGTACTTTTATATTAAATTGTTGCACTATCGCAGATTTCTGCAAGATGGCACACCAGACTTCAAGTACCGTATGCAGGTTCAGCTGAAATGTTTTTTTTTTTTTGGGGGGGGGGGGGGGGGAAATACTGAAAATAAAAAATATATCATCACACCTTTTGTGAGGTAGGGGATGTATTCCCAATATGTTCTTGAGTAAAAATCGGAAAAGTGGATGAATCGTTAATGCGAACTATTTTCTAAAATACAAAAATATTTGTGTTATTACACGTGTATATGTAAGGGGCAACACCTGGAACGTATGCTAAACTCTGTGAAGAACATAATCAACAGTAAAAGGGCCAGAAATGCGATTGGTGTACGTTTGGGTGAGTAATGTGCATGTTCTGTTCTGTTCTGGTCACTTGCTACCCAGAAGCATCAGTCACCTAGATGATTCTGGATAATCGTACAGACCACGGGGGGGATGGGCCAGTGTCAGTAAAACACATACTGTCTCCAAAGAAACTCTGTCCCACCTGGTGCTGACAGGTGGCCACGATACTCTGGGAGCCCATTCCAGAGAGGGAAAAAAATTGTTCCAGCTGCACAAGAATAACTGACTCCAGGAAGAACGTGAAAAAAAAAAAAATTTTTTTTTTTACCAGCTGCACAGGAGTAACTAAAGTCCAAGCAGAAGCCGACAAAAATAAATTAAAAAAATTTGGTGGTTATTAGTAAAGTTTTTGTGGTCTAACGACACCAGGAGTTTCCCCCATCTTCGTGTTGTGTACTCTGTGAAGGTAAGAGATTTTACAAAAGTGTAGAGGGTACTGTTCTTTTTTTTTTTGGTAGTTGTTGGCGCATAGGCTTCTGTGGCCATAATGCACCTCCCAGCGGTTTTGCAGTACTTTGATCCAAGCCCGAGGCGGGAATCGAACCCGCGACCTTTGGGTTGCCAGGCACTTTACCCACCCGGCTAGACCGGTCGGCAGGTATTGTTCTGTTGTGTAATATCGTGGTATGTTTTTTCCTCTGATATTTTAGGCGTTGGGTGCCCATTGTGGTACCCTATTGCCCACACTTTTCCCCGAGGAGGCAGGTCAGGCAACCCAGTAGATTATTTGAGTACTCTGGCAGGCCCAGCCATCTAGTTTCCAAGGGTTTCAGTGGCAAGTGCCTATGTCAGGGGTCTGCATCCTGCGGCTCTTTGAGCATGTAAACAATTTGAAATGGAGTTAGAGGAATTAAAAATCAAGGACATGTGGAGTGCAAGACTAAAATGCAATTAAAACTGAATTGAGGATCTGGAGAGGCAAAAGGCTGCCCATGCAGTTCTACACAAATGGACGGCGATAGATGAGTTGAAAAAGCAAGACCAAATTGTGTTCGATGCGTGAAGTAGCTTACAGGATACGTATATAAATTTGAAAATATTTGCGTTTGGACTTCTCTCAGTTTTTGGTTCGACGAATTTCTGCGGGCAAATATTTTCGAACATGAACTATATTAAAAATAAATCAAGAAACCGTCTGAACAATGCGAGTCTCTCAGCATATTTAAAGATGAAAATTATGGCATACCAGCCTGATGTTGAGAGACTCGCTCTAGAAGTAGATAATTTTGGGCAGATGGGCTAAGAAGTGACAACTGAAGTTTAACCTTGACAAATGCAAAGTACTGCATATGGGTAGAAGTAACCCCAGAGAAACGTACCAACTGTGTGGTACTACACTTAAGGTGGTAGAAAATGAAAAAGACCTGGGAGTAATTGTGCAGGCAGATATGAAGTTTTCTGAGCAATGCAGACAGGCTGCCAGTGCAGGTCATGGGGTTTTGTCAATGATATATAGGAATTTTGCTAGCAGGGAAAAGGAGGTGATTATCCCTCTGTATAAGGCAATGGTCAGGCCACGCCTTGAGTACTGCGTACAGGTCTGGAGGCCTCATTTTAGGAAGGATGTAGATTTACTTCAGCGTGTACAGAGAAGGGCAACAAGATTGGTGAGGGGAATGAAGGGATCCTCTTATCAAGAGAGGCTTAAGTTCTACAAATTGCAGTGGCTGGAGACTAGGCACCTGCGCGGTGATCTGATTGAGGTGTATAAGGCCTTGAATGGGTTCAGCACGCTGAATTCGGATGGGATCCTTCCACTTGTTCAGATTACGAAAAGACAGATGTAGAATAGATGTGCGGAAATTTGCCTTTAGCCAGCGGGTGGTTAATTGCTGGAACAAACTTCCATCTGTCATTGTGGAAGTTGATAGGTTAAATAAATTTAAGGAGGAACTGGACAGGCAGTTGGAGGGAATGGCGTGATTTTTTTTTTTTTTTTTTTTTTTTTGGCTGATGCTGCATAAGCTCATACATTTGCTTTCTTGCATCACATGCCACTACTACACTACTATTTCGTTGGCAATTATTTACTTTATATTTGATTTCATCTTTCTTTGTTGTTTACAAAAAATATACCCATGTAAATCTGAGCAGTCGCCATTATACAATTTTTAGTGCGGACTCCCTGGAACACTATCGGGAACCTCTGGTTTAGAGGGTAGTGTAGTGTTCTACTTCATCAGTAGATGAAAGGATGCAGAGTCGGAACTATTCAATCCTACGCCTAAGGAAAAAGTGTTATAAGTACGCCTCCATTATATGCAGTTAGTCAATCTTTCAGTAGTGTAGCTAGGGTCGTCGACACTTCTTCCTGGCGCCGCTGATTGTGATAGATAATACCTTCAGTTTGCGCCCCTAAAGCTCGGCGCCCGGAGGGAGGGAATTCCCCCGCTGCAATCTTTATGAATTTATAAATTACTATTGCAACAGTCTACGATTTGCATATATTTATTAATAAAATAATAAAATGAATATAACAAAACAAAAATATCAAAGGAAACTTACAAATATTCGTTTATATCAACAGAGAATTTAATTCTATATAAACTACAAAGAAATTAGAAAACCAGATAGTTTGTTTATATATCTAGTATAAAATCATAGAAATAAAATACTGCGAAATATAGTACTTTTAACATTATAACATAAACTAAAAATATGCAATGAAGGTGCATTATTTTAATTGAAATTTTCAAGCTTTGAAGGACCTTTCAGAAGAAGCTACCGTTGAAATATCAACAATGTTTGAAAAATTTTTTTGTCCTCCAGTGGTAAACTAAAAAGCTCGGAGTTGTGAGGTTACAAAATGGGCCATACTTTATAGAAGTTTGTAATTGGAGTTTCTCTGTTATATCCGAAATTTGTAAAACACTGTTCCCACCTGATATTTTTTTCTGTAAGTGGTTATAAATCCCTCATGAGGTGTAGGCCTTGAATGGTTTGAGCAAGCTGAATGCTGATGAGATTCTTCCTCTTGCTCAGATTAAGAACCTGAGGGAGCATAGATTCAAATTTAAGAAAAAGAGAGTTGTAGAATAGATGTGCGGAAATTTGCCTTTAGCCAGCGGGTAGTTGATTGGTGGAACAGACTTCCATCTTTTGTTGTGGAAGTTGATAATTTAAGGCTGAGCTGGACAGGCATTTGGAATGAATGGAGGGATGAAATGGGAGGGTTTTTTTTTTTGGCTGATGCTTATTGTTATTATTATTATTCGCCATATGGTACAAGGAAGCTTATGCTGCACCAGCCAAAAAAAAAAAAAAAAAAAATTCCCGAGTTACCCTGAGAGAGAGAGAGAGAGAGAGAGAGAGAGAGAGAGAGAGAGTCAAAAGTAGAAAGGAATCACCAAGAAAGAGAAGAATGATGATATCCAGCTCAAAACCCTGGATGAGACAAGCCCATACTCACTAGATGTGTGCTGCATCAGCTTGCTTTCTTGCATTGTATGCCTCTACTAATGCCGACTTCTCGGTATGTGGGATAGGTGGCTGCATACGTCTTATGTTTCACTTACATTGTGGAACGGTAATCCCTTTAAACCTTAATTTTCACTTTCTAATTTCTTAAATTGCCTAAAGGCCAGAGATGGAATCGAAGCATACAAAGTTAAGTCTCTCGTAATTCGTCGTTATATGGAAATTTTCTTCATTCTACAGAAACTTTTAAATGTAATCACCAAAAGGAATTCAAAATATTCCCTAAACACAGGTCCGACTGTAATTAAATCAAAAATGAAGCAATTTTAAAATATATAACTGGTCGGATGCGCCCTTAAAATGCTGCACCTGGGGCTGGCGTCCCGCTCGCTCCACCCTAGTTCCGGCTGTGATATATTTGCTCCCTGTATAATTTCAACGAAATCCTGGGCGCCTCCGTAGCCAGGTGGGCAGGAGCAGCAGTGCGTAGCACACGCTTCTTGATTAGACCGGGGTTCGAGCCCGTGATACGGAGGATGCAGAAAGGTCAGGGAATGACCACCGCATATCCCCGGAGCAATATGGCCTTAGTTGCTAATGCCTCTAAAAACCAAATAACAAACAAACAACGAAATCCTAATTTGCATTTTGGTCACCCAAAGACCCACTGTTCGAGAAATGGAATTTTTTTACATGTGACCAATATCTGCTTCGTAAGAAAGCTTGGAATTTATGCTTCACTGATGTTTAGTGATAATTTCCGAGTTCCCATATACAAAACTGTTTCTTGGTGATTATCACTTTGAATTTTAGACGCCATATTAGCAATTTACGGGAGACATTTATGTGAAGATCTTTTATTGCCCGCTTTTAGTACTACTGTTTGAATGAGATGTATTGATTGAGATGTATTTAACCCCAGGGGCTCACATCTAGTGAGTAGGCACTTGGCACACCCAGGGACCTGAGCGCCCATCATTCTTCTCTTTTTTGGTGATTCTCTCCTACTTCTCTCTCTCAGGGTACTCGATTTTTTTTTTGGGCTGGTGCAGCATAAGCCTCAGGCTTCCTTGCACCATATGACTATGAATGATCATAATAATTTAGCATGAGTGTATTTACTCCATGGGCCTGGATTGGGGGGGCCACGGTATATTTCACTGTAATAAAAAGTTAGGTGTCTGGTTAATCTTACATCTACCTTCCGTCAGCCCACAACTTTTTTTTTTTTCATCGTACTAAAATTAAGAATTTTAGTACGATATAGCTAAAGTCTATATGGCGAATACTATTACTAAGTCCTCTCTCGCTAAATGCTTGACATCGTTAATGAATTCCTGGACTTAATATCCGATAATGTCCCATTAAAGAGTAAATAAATATTTTCAGTTAGGTGTAAAGCCCATATTAAAATGCAGTAAAAATATTGGGGGGTTGAACTAAATTTATTAAGCACAATACGCTATATTATCACTAACATTGTGTAGCTGAATATGTGCATGATGCTAGCGATGTTTTACCTCCCTGCAGTAGTAATAAAATTTTATCTAATTAATTAGATAAATCATTATGGTATAGAAGGTGAGTGAGGGGGGTTTCGTGTCTGTATTTGTGTGTTCATTGGTTGATTTGGGTAGGTGGAGGGAACTCCCCTCCATGTTCGACTAACTTGGTACTGAAAGAAAACCCTCTGGAAACTCTTCCAGTGGAATTTGAACCCAGGTCCTTTTCGATCAGCAAGGGTGCTGCCGAGGCCCATGCCCATTCGCGTACTTGAAGTATTTGCGTGCAAGTACATTACAGGTGATAACGAGTTTGTGTTGTTCGGCTAGGAATGCCGCCTTCAGCTTTGTGTGCAAATTATTTATTAGACAATCCATATTTAAAGAGAAAAAAATCAAACATTTATTTATGATTCTGTTTTTCTTTCACGATTATTACTAAATTACGTAATAAAAGAAAATTTTCTACGGACTTTGTATTTTTTTTTATAAAAAAAAAAAAAAAGTTGCAATTTATTAGGTCATTTCTCTATTGACTTGGTGCGTTATGGCCGCAGCTGCCAATCCGCAATTAAACAACAAATCAATCATTCTTCGATGATACATTATCTATTTATAATTGGTAATAAATGATAAAGATATCAGCCCTTCACCGTGTTATGGCAGAAATTAACGAAAATATTTCAGTGCATACGTGTTGTAGACAGCAAATATTTGGTGCTGGACATTAATTAGATTTCAAGGCAATGCATAGATTTTAGTCATATATTGACGCGGTTTACGGAATGTTGTATATTTCTATTAAAGTAATCGTCAGTTGTGGTAAGAGATTCCAAACCACCTCTGTCTGATGGTTTGGCAAGAGATTCTGAACCACCAGACAGAGGGGTATGCGGCCAGTGTTGCAGACTAATCCGCGAATTCAAATTTAGTTAAATAGTTCTTTACCATTTTTAATAGAGTCCCTCTCTCTTCCAAACCAGCCTGAATACGTGCTGCAACCGGTCAGCATCCTTTTACTGTACAACTCCAAATTCACAGAACTAACTTTTTCTTCTTCTTCTTTCGACTTCCGTTTTCTGGAACAACGTTCCCTTCACACATATTTCCTGAAAATTACAATCGATAGAAATTCAAGTCTAACGTCAATGTGTATTTTTCATCTTCTCAACCTGCAACCGACACATGGTACTATAGTTTATAATTCCTTTTGTGTTTGGGGTTTTCATAAAAAAAATATCAGCGCACAGCACCAAACATATTGTAGGCATTCTCTTTTTCTGTCTGGCTAAAGCCTATTTCTAAAAATTTAGCTAGCTAAAGCCAATATTTCCTACTTTAATCAGTGTTTGATTTAGGGTTTCTGACTGCTAATGGAAGTTCCAAATCTAGTTAGAAAACTCAGTAGGTGACACAACTCGCTCCAGACACTAGTAATGGTTAAGGAATTTTTAATAAAACATTTATTACACAATATCAATTTCAATGAAGTACTATTTATATACTGTATATGCTAATCATACATAGTAAAACCAAGCTACTATTCATCACACAACAAAATTTCTATTGGTTATGGTATAGGGACTGCCCTTACAATCACAATAAAGTACCTTTCTTCCTAGAGTTCAGACTCATTCATTTTGTACAAAGTCTAGGGTTTTAAGGAACACCGATTGCCTCATAAGGGGTTCTTTTTAGCAAATTATTATTATTCCTCAGGACAATAGTTAGAGGAACGTCCTTTAGAAAAATTTCTACTTACAGTGCCCTTCTTTGTTTGCCAGGACGGACTAGTTTGCTAAGTTCGGTATTTCTTCCATTTCGAATCTTCTTGAGCCTCTTATGGTTTTTCCCTTCTTATCTCCGGATCTCCAAATCTTTCTCTTATTCCTGAAGCTTCCAAAATGCTCCTCATAACTTTATGAAAACTTTCTTTTGAACCCGACGTTCATCCACATTTCGAAAGTTGATCCTGTCTTTCCCCTCTAACTTAACTTCAACCCACGCTGATAGCTAAGGCCACGGCTACTCCTATACTTCTCCATATCCCATTCGACTTCCATAACCCCCTAAAAACACCACTCCAAAATCACCTAAAGCTGTGCACTTTTTTCGCCTCTACGTCCCTTATATTTCGAAAATGTTTTCCCATCCCCTCCATTTTCTTGCTTAATTCTCTTTAATCCGATCTGCCTTTGGCCATCTTACTAACTTTACTAAATATTTCTTCCTAGAATAGAAGCAACAATAGAGGTACGAGTTCCCCCCCTTTTCATTTCCCTTATCCATTTGACCTTTTCATAGAAAGAGAGAGAACTAATACAGCTCTATTTCTCAGAAATTTCTCCCTCTCACATTTCTATTGAAATAGATTCCAGGTATAGCTTCGCACCATGCTTCCATAGTAAGCGAACGCATACAATCTCCTTTCCTTAGCAGCAGAAAATTCTCCCAAGAGAATTTTCTGAGAATCATCTTGGACTTCTCCATCTTCCCGAGCATTTCTCTGCCATTCCCTTACTAGTTTCTAACGCAGAAATCACCTCTGTTTAATTTATAATAATCCGTCTTTCTAGCCGCTCTGTGCCTTCCCTGGGTTTCTATCTGACTGCTCTCAGTGTCCCTCCGAGGTTTCGCCTGGAGCGTGTTCCCCCTCGATCTTTTCTTCTTTATTATAAAATCTCCGAAATACCCCCGCTCTAAAGAAATAACCCTTCAATCTGTCTTTGTGTTCCACCCTGGTTTCCCCCGAGTTCCTTTACCCTAAAGGTAACATCAGATAATTTTTCCAGTATCCTATACGGACCCGTAACCCTTCGTTTTCAAACTCCCTTTTTCTTATAGTTCTCCTTTATCAACACCCAGTTCCCCACTGAGAATCTCTTATGTTTCCGCCTGATGTTTAACTTATCTCTCAGTTTCTGACTACTTGCCTCGCTCTGTACCCTTCCCAAATTTCTGGCTTTATTAAACCTAATTTCATGTTTTCTCTTTTTTCCAATCCCATTTCTCGTACTAGAAATCTCTGGACGTCCATCTGATGGCTCCTTTTTTCTTTCCCACAGTTGCTTTCCCCCTTTTTCATCTTTTAATTTCTTGAGCAAACTAGATCGTGTGTATAGCTTAGCTTTGAGCAAATTAAAGCAGATTCCAGGTATAGTAGCGAACGCTTACAATATATGGCATATGAATATATTTAGAGAAGGGAAAAATAAATAATCACCTGATTTATAGTGATTCGATTTTAATGAAATTTGGAATGAGTCGTCCCAAATAACCTTCATTTGCAGGGTTGAGAAAATAGGTGCGTATTTTCTTCAGCCTGCATATATGCATGGCTGATAAAGACATAGACTTATATGCTGGAATGTTCTTTAAACACGAACATTGAGTTGTTGGAAGAATGCTAAGTTACAGCTCTTCCTACTGTGGTGACCAGGTGTGAGGGGCCTACAGAGGCATTTGATTCGAACGGTGAGGGAATGTTATATGGATGGATGGATATACATTGATTGAAAACTGTGCACTGTGCAGGAATAATGATATACCAGAATTGGATATCGGAATTACTACCAGAAGGTAATAGATTTTCACTTTCGAATTATAGGCACTTTTTTTATGATTAATCTAAAAATATTTTTTCCCTCAAATTTAGAGGCTGTCAATTTCCCACCCATCCACTCAGCAGATACTGCTGCTTCGCGTTCAGAGTTATACAATAGAACATTAAACGTCCGGAATTTTCATAAATCCTTGTTAATATTTTGCTTTAATGCTGGCGCAGCGTCCCCATAAAATATAATTTGCAAATTAAAATGAAATTAATTTCAAGATTTTTTTTTTATTTATTTAGTATATAAATATAAGATATGTGTACATAAAAATAGAGCATCTAAAAAAAAAATTTTTTTTTTTTTCAATTATCAAAAAAATCACAACACAAATAACATTTTGGACTTTGATATATCATTTATTACATATTTATCCTCCTAGCTTTAGCCGCCACAAAATTCTTAATTACATCTTTTAATTCAAAAGTATCCATAATATTATTAATAAATCGGTGAGACGTTCTTCAGACATTTTTGATCCCAAATAATTTTTTATTAATTTTAGCTTTGAAAAACTTTCCCCGGAGGCTATGGATACAGGTAACGTTAAATAAATACGCAGTACAATTGGCAGTATTTGAAAATGTATCGGTTAATTTATTTTCAAAGATATAGTTTAATACATTGCAAAGTCTAATTCCTCAAACAAAGTCAATATCCAGATCGGCCGAATTTTTATTGTCGCACAGTTTTATGTGTATATCTATGCAGTGTTTCAATAGATCTTCATGACTCCATTCTTTTAATTGGCTTATTTATTAGCCATACGATGCAAGGAAGCCTGAGGCTTATGCTGCACCAGCCAAAAGAAATTCCCAAGTTACCCTGACAGAGAGAGAGGAATCACCAAGAAAGAGAAGGATGATGATATCCAGCTCAGGACTCTCGGCTTGCCAAGCCCATACTCACCAGATGTGAGCCCCTGGGGTGATGTTGTGGATAAGTTTAAAGTCTTCTTTGTGCTGTTTCAACTGTACAAACTTTCTGCAATTGATGATATTGTGGTGTCTAAAACCGTAAAAAAAAATTGAATTAAAATTTTTTTTTTATGAAAACCCCAAACACGAGAAGTATTAGAACCTATAATACTTAGTACCATGCTTCGGTTGGAGGTTGAAGAGACGAAAGAAGATATTTGTTGACCTTAGTCTTGAACTACTATAGACTGTAATTTTCAGGAAATACATATGATGGAAGGTTGTTCCAGAAAACGGCAGTTGAATGAATAAACGAGGAAGATGAAAAGTTGGTTCTGTGAGTTTGAAGTTGGACAGTAAATGGATTTTGACTGGTGGCGGCACATGTTCGGATTGTTTTGAAAGAGAAAGCGGGAATTATAGAAGCCAATTCAGAAGAACAGTACCCATCTGTAGAAAGTATCTGTAGAAAAGGCATGCAGCAGAAACAATACGTCTGTGAGACTCTGTTAGAGATAAGTCATTAATTAACCCAACTTCCCTCTTCTGAATGGAATCTAGAAGCCTGAGAGAGGTTTTGGGGGCACCGCCCTAGACATGGGAACAATATTCCATGGTAGGACCGATTTGCACAGAGCGTTTACTTCTCGGCGTTACTTTTCTTCCAAAGAGCTGTTTGGAAGAAAACTAACGACGAGAGCAAAAGAGAACACCAAGTTTTTTAGATGCAGAGGAAGCAATATTTGTAATGTGCTTGTACCAGGAGAGATTAGAAGTCAGCATAATCCCCAAAAAAGATATATCAACTTGCCTGAAAATCGGAGTGTCACCAAAGATAAGCATAGGAGCAGAAGAATCCTTTTTGCGAGATGTAAGACAAGACTGAGTTTTAGAAGGATTGAAATCAACTCAGTTGTCTTTGCCCCACTGGACAATTACCTGGAGATCGGCATTTAAGGAATTGGTAGCAGATATTCGAGAAGTTGAAGCTGATTGAGCAGGGCAAGGTTTCTCAAAATGGAAAATGGAATGGAATGTGTTATAATCGGCAAAACTATGGATAGGATTTCCAGTCAATGGAAGAAGATCATTAATATACAAGAGGAAAAGAGTGGGGGAAAGAACTGAACCTTGGGAGACACCAGCATTAGTGGAGAAGTTTGAAGACAGAGAGCCATCTACCATCACCCTCAGTGAGTGATCAGAGAGAAAACTGTAAAACCAATTACAAAAAACAGTTGGCAAACCATAAGATGGAAGCTTGTTTAGAAGACCTTTATGCCACACAAGATCGAAAGCCTTTGAGATGTGAAAAGCAACTGCTTGTGTTTCACCAAACGTTTCCATTGAATTGGTCCATAAATGGGTAACATAAGCCAGAATATCACCAATGGATCGACACTGACGGAATCCATACTGGTGATCGTTGACCAGACGGAGGATTTCTAGGTAGTTTAAGAGTTGGCGGTTAATTGATTTCTTCATTAGATTAGAAAGAGTAGAAGTAATTGCAATGGGAGGGATCTGTCACCCTTTTTTAGGAACTGATTGGATATGAGCAAATTTCCAAGCAGAAGGAAAAATACCTTTGGAATAAGAGAGTGAAAAAAGTAAGTTCAGGAGCACAGGTGATGGTATTTCTCCACTTGTTCTCAAGTGGAGAAATACCATCAGGATCTGGGGCTTTCTGAGCATCAAGTTTCGTCAAAATCCTTCTGACATTATTTTGACGGAGAACCACAGGAGGCATTGAGTGGAGTGTGTTGGGAATGGTGGGAGGTGTTTAACCAAGATCATTAATAGATGAGTTGGAAGAAAAATGGGATGCTAGCAGTTCATCCTTGGCTGAAGTGACAAGAGTACCATCTGGTTTTGACAGAGATGGGCAAAAGTTGCGGCCAATAGCTTTGGCAAGAGACCAGAATGCTCAGCTACCATTAGAGCAAGAAGCAAGTTTTCTACTCTTAGCCTGTTCAGAATCTAGTTTGGACTGATTAAAAACTGCTTTACCATTGTTGCGAGGTTTGGTGTAGGCAGAAAATGAAACTGAAGAATTGGAAACAGCCAATTACGATATGCAACATCTGTCTCTTGAACAGCCTTAGCACATTTATTGGAAAACTAAGAATTAGATAAAGGACAAGATTTTAAAGTGGAGTGTGGAATAAAGTATTCCGTTCCTACAAGAATAATTTCACTGACACAATCGGAGCAAACGTTCATATCAGAGGTTTTGAAACAGTAATCCAACCAAGAAAAGAAGAAAAGAAATCTCGCAGGTCATCCCATTTTGCATTCTTCTAATGCCAAACAACACGAGGTTGGAAATAGCCATGACATAAAGACTCCATTGGGGAAGAGACAACTACCAAGTTGTGATCTGAGGTGCCTAAAGGACCACTCACTTCGACCGTGTACTTAGAAGGATTGTTTGTGAGAAAACGATCAAGTGTGTTGGCTGTATGGTTAGGATTGTCCAGTATTCTTGTAGGTAAATGAAAAATCTATCTGCAAGGAAATTAATAATTGCAAAAGCCTCAGCATCTCGACCAGCTGTGCCAGTGTGACTAGAAAATGGAAGCCAGCTGGAGTTGTGAACATTAAAATCACCAAGGAAAATTACCTCACTGTTTGGAAAGTTTGACTGGTGATAGTCAAGTTGCAAAGAGAGGAAGGCAAAGAGCTTCAAGTGATTAGTGGAGTTGGGAGAACGGTAGAGACAATAGATGAATTTGAAACCATGAACTCGAGAGATTTTAAGCTAGAGAAGATCCCAAATTACCAAGTCTCTGACAGGGAATATCGGAACGGATAAGTACCACATTTGAGGCGAAAGGAATCATACAGCAAATAATTTGGGCAACTGAGCTGAACAGTAGTTGAATCAACCGATAACTAAGATTCTGTCACAAAAGGACATGGGGCTTAGCAGACTGCAAGTGGAAATGGACATCGTTGAGATTACAATTGAGACCACGTATATTTGTGAAATGAACTAGGAAGCGTTTGGAAGGTTTATCTCTTCTCGCAGATAAGTTTGCTCTATTAGTTTGACAATTCATGGTGTATTGAATAGTAAGAAAAAGTGGGGGGGGGGACATGCTGTATGAAGTAATGAAATTCTTGGATATGGCGTACACATGGTAAGAATATACCCAGATCCTTGATATAATGTGGCATCGACAATGTCCCTGCATACACACTACTCGGACTCCCTCCAGTCACTATCTGGCAGAGTAGTGGTAGCAAGATTATAAACTAGCTGATCCGGAAGCCTCCTAGAGTTACCAGTAGGTTCGGTCTGGTGTACTAACTAGCGGTGGACCTGCGACCACTGTTTTAGAGCTGTACCTTCGAAATGTAAGGAAGATTGGATCTCGCCATGATGTTCATCACAACCTCAAAAGTCATCAGTCATACATGCATGCATGATGGAAGAGATGGGGAAGGACTGACAAGAATTTAGCTCTGAGAATAAACATGGGTACCACCACTTCAAGCCTCCAATAAGCAAAGTGGTGGTATTGCACTGGTTGATAAGAGTCATTTGCCACCTAGTATTGTCTGGTAACACAGAGGGGCGGCAATCTGCTATGTGGTGTGAGCACGACACCTCAACCCTTGCTTACATTGGTTCACGCCTGTGTGGTCACACATAGTATGCTTGTGCATGGAGGTTATACCCAGGATTACTAACAGTCCCACCATCGTGAAGGTGCAAGCAGAGGATTTGGCTGTCACAGACCATTTGGACTTCGCCGAAATTGGGTCCACTTGACTTGAATGTAGTAGTAGCAGTGGCATGTAATGCAAGAAAGCAAGTGTATGAGCTTATGCAGCATCAGCCAAAAAAAAAAAAAAAAAAAAAAATCACACCATTCCCTCCAAATGCCTGTCCAGTTCCTCCTGATACTGAAAACACAGATACTGAAAACTAATTGTACAATTCCTGTATTACCCCAAAAAAATGAACTGTTTCAAATGAAATTTTAGCTGCATCATTAATTATCAAATTTAAAGAATGAGCAGCACATGGAAGGAAAAAAGCTCTTGAATTTATCTCAATGATTTTTTGCCGGAGTCCGTTATGTTTGTCTCACATATTGGCACCATTGCCATATGCTTGTCCGCGTAAATTCGAAATATTGATATTCAGTAATTTTAAAAGATTTATAATAAATTCGAATAATCCCTGACCAGAAGTATCGTCTACAGACTGAAAACAAAAAATGTTCATGAATTTTTGCATCTTTATTACGATAAACAAATATAATAACAATAGTCAATTGTTCTGTGTGGCTCAAGTCCAGGGGAGTATCAATAACACTGATTTACAGTGTATCTGGGGTTTGAGTAAAAGTATGTGGCAGTTATTTATGCATGTTTACTGATTACTAAACCGAAGTCCGTTTGTTTCTATGACGTAAAGATTTTTCACAATTCATTAACAAAATATTACCTAGGTATTATATGAAAATGTGTACATAACTATAGTTTCTGCAATGGTTTACAAGTTTTATGCCCCTATATTCGTAATCAGATATACAAATATCTGATTGTAATCAGATATACAAATATAAACAACCTCAAGTACAACAGATTGCGCATGTTTAACCCGTAACTACACACACTACAAGGTAGCCGACCTTGATGATCCAGGAAGGTAAACGGCCCCCCACCCCGCTCTTCCGGCCCATCTGTGATTCCCAGAATTTTATTTTCCGAGTGGAGTCTGGGAGACTCCTGTGTGTAGTTACGGGTTAAATTTGTCTGTGCATGCACTCACTTGTTTGTACAGTCCACTCAACCACAGAGCCTATATAAGTGGCACATCCCTTATGCATTCACAGTACTCCTGTAAAAACCGTCGTGAACTCTCATTGTGTGTTAGTTTTCTTTTAGTATGGCAACCAAAAAGTGTATAAACAGGCCCCCCCCGACATATTTTGTTACATATGTAGTTGTTTTGTTCCTGTAAAGCACATGTGAAATATTACCGATTTTGTAAAAAAAAAAAAAAAAAAAAAATCGTATTATGCATATTTTGACGTAAAACTAGGTGATCAGGATAAATCGTGGGCACCGCATAAAGTATGCATACATGTGTCGAACATCTTAGAAAATGGACTCAAGGAAAAAAAAGTGATTACCATTTGCTATTCCTATGGTGTGGTGCGAGCCAGTAAGTCATGCCGAATGTTACTTTTGTGTATGTGATGTTAAAGGTTACAATTCAAAAAATAAAAAGGACATCAAATATCCAGATCTACCGTCAACCATAAGACCGGTTTCACATGAACTTGATATGCATGTAAAACCTCCACCAGAAACTTTGGAGTCCACATCTTCTTCCACCGAAGCAGAAGCTAAAGAGGTTAGTGAAGGGGAATGTTATCAACCAGAAAATATTTTAATGCCACAGAAATTCACGCAAGTCAAACTGAACGATTTAGTAAGGGACTTAGGTTTTCCAAAGTATGCTGCTGAAATTCTGGGATCCAGACTTCAAGTGAAGAACTTATTTGTTCCAGGTATCACAATCTTCAATCGTGAAAAGGACGTATAAAGGACGTATATACTGTATAAAGGATTTATACAGTATTTTTCACAAGAAGGTCCTCTCGTATATTTCAGTGATATCGCTGGTTTAATAAGTGCATTAGGAGCTCCATCATACGTTCCTAGTGAATGGAGACTATTTATAGACTCTCCTAAGACTAGTTTAAAAGGTGTTAGCATTAGCATTAGCATTAGTAGAGGCATATGATGCAAGAAAGCAAGCTTATTCAGCATCAGCCAAAAAAAAAAAAAAAAACCCCTCTCCCATTTCACCCGTCCGTTCGTTCGAAATACCTGTCCAGTTGAGCTTTAAATTTGTTTAGGCTATCAACTTCAACAACAAGTGATGGAAGTCGGTTCCACCAACCAACCACCCGCTGGCCAAAGGCAAATTTCCGCACATCTATCTGACATCCGTCCTTCCTCAATTCGAATTTATGCCCTCTGAGGTGATTATTCTGAGAAAGATGAAGAATCCCATTGGCATTGAGCATGCTCAAACCATTCAAAGCCTTATACACCTCTATCAGATCACCTCACCGGTGCCTAGTCTCCAGACTCTGTAATTTGCAAAACTTAAGCCTTTCTTCGTAAGAGCAACCCTTTGTTCCATTTACTAATCTTGTTGCCCTTCTCTGTACCCGTTCCAGCAGCTCTACATCCTTCCTGAAATGAGGCCTCCAGACCTGTATACAGTACTCAAGATGTGGCCTAACCATTGCCTTATACAAGGGAATAATCACCTCCTTATCCCTGCTAGAAAAATTCCTGTATATATCATTGACAAGACACCATGAGCTACTCTTGCAGCTCGTCTGCACTGCTCAGAGAACTTCATATCTGCCTGCACAAGTACCCCCAGGTCCTTTTCATTCTCCACCACTGTCAGTGTAGTACCGCAGAGTTGATACATTGCTCTGGGGTTACTGTTTCCCATATGTAGTACTTTACATTTGTCAATGTTAAACTTCATTTGCCACCTCTCAGCCCATCTGTTCAACCTTTCCAGATCCTGTTGCAGCAGCATAGCGTCAGTAGTGTCCTTAACGACCCTGCCAACCTTTGTATCATCTGCAAACTTAGACATTAAACTTGATATCCCATCATCAATATCATTCATAAACACCAAAAAACAAAAATGGACCCAACACTGAACCTTGAGGAACTCCACTAATAACATTAGTCCACGTTGAGCAGTGTCCATTGATTACCACTCTCTGTCTTCTGCCACTCAACCATCCCCTTATCCATAGCAGCAATTTGCCTCCAATGCCACACTGCTCCAATTTGTGCAGCAGTCTTCCATGTGCAACAGTATCAAAAGCCTTTCTAAGATCCAAATATATAATATCAAAGTTATTCCCTGCATCCAGTTCTTTTGTGACTACATCATAGTATCCAATCAAATTGGTCAGGCAAGACCTGCCCTTAACAAAACCATGCTGCATCTGAGCTATAACTGAATTCTTGTCTAGATGATCCTGCAGTGCTTCTTTAACCAGTGCCTCCATTAATTTACCTGGAACAGAAGTTAAACTAACAGGTCTATAATTATTTGTGTCAGCCTTTGATCCTCCTTTGTGAATTGGGGTTACATTTGCACATCTCCAGTCTATGGGTACCTCCCCTGAGTCCAAAGAAGCTCTCATAATTATGGCTAGGGGTTTGCATACTTCCTTTGCTGCCTCCTTTAATATAACCGGATAGATCCCATCCACCCCAGGTGCCTTTTTTATGTTTATCCTCAACAATCTCTCCTCCACTTTCCTCTCAGTTATTACAAAATCATCCAGCTCACTGCCAATGTTTACTTTACCTACATCATTCTCCTTCCTGAATAACTCCTCATGCGTGAATGTAGATGCAAAATACTCGTTTAGATTGTTAGCCACCTGAGCAGGATCCTCAACTGTTGAACCATCAATATCCAGTGGACCAATCTGATTCATCCCTTTCCTTCTCGAGTTCAAGTATGTAAAGAACTCTTTTCTGTTTTTCTTTGCATCCTTTGCCAAGGATTTTTCGTAGTCTGCCTTTGCCTGCCTAATCTCCTTTGTGACTTGGTTACAGACCAACTTATATCTATCATAGGCTTCCATGTCACCCATTAATTTGTATATATCCCATGCATTTTTCTTCTCTGCCACATGTCTCATTAGTTCATCTGACAACCATTTAGGCCTAAACCTTGAACAATATTTCTTAGTTGGTATGTAAAGCCTGGTAGCCTCCAAGATTAGTTCCTTGAATGCTTCCCATTTTGAGTTTGCTGTTGGTAACATCATCAGTTGGTCCCACTGTATAGAATTTAAATACTGTCTCAGACCATCATAGTCGCCTTTACGAAAACAAAAACCCTTCCCTTTACCTCTGATGGTAGTTACCTCCTTGAGTAAATCCCACTTCAACACACTGTGATCACTGCCACCTAGTGGTTCATTTATCTGCAGGTTCTTAATCCATGAAGAATCACTACTGATAATCAGATCAAGAGTATTGCTCCCTCTTGTTGCCTCACGAACATGCTGATGTAGAAAACAATCATCCAATAAATCCACAAAAGCCTTGCTAGTATGCGAGTGACCAACCCACAAATTCCAGTCAATATCTGGGAAATTAAAATCCCCCATTATAAGACTCTCTGATTTACTGGCCCACTCTATTTCCCTGTACAATATATTATTATACTCATCAGAGTCATTAGGCCTATAGCACACTCCTACTCTCAATTTTGATTTCCCTATGCTTATGTCACACCAAACTGACTCGACACTGCCCTGTCCATCGATGTCGACTGGCTTCACTTCCTTGGACTTGGTGTTTCTTAATTAATAGCATAACCCCTCCTCCCCTCCTGTCCTGTCTATCCTTTCTATACACATTGTATTCCCCAAATTCCAGTTCCGCATTACTTATATCTGTGTGACACCACATCTCTGATATCACAACAATATCTGCCTTTGATGTTTTGAGCAATACCTCAAATTCATCAAATTTATTTACCAAACTCCTAGCATTGGTGTACACGCAGGTATAAATGCACCTGTTTCTATTCTTAGCTACCCTAACACAACCCATGTGTTTACTTGTAACGCAATGACTACCAGCAGTCTCTGAAATATCCTGCAACTTGTTTTTCAGACTTCTGCTCATTTGAATAGAAGCAGTGCAAGAATCACTTCCACCTCTGCCAGTGGCTACTGTTAATCTATTAGTCCTTGTATCCCCCCCAACTAGCAGTTTTCTGACCCACCTAACACTGCCTCGACAGCATCAGCAAAAATTCTTGCACCCTTTCTATTTAAGTGTATCCCATCCCTGTAGAAGCAATCTCTCCTGTTAACAAGTACAGTCCAGGCTGAAAAAAATTCTACCCCTTGAGCCTTGCACAATCCCTCCAGGGCCGAATTGATCGACAAGGCTCTCATCATATACTCCCTCCTATCGTGTCTGGGCAGAATTGCAGACACTTTCAAGTTCAACCCTAATTCACGGCTTTTTTTCAACAGTGACCTGTACTTGCTAAGTAATTCCGCCGGTCTCCTACTCTTAATATCATTAGTGCCAACGTGTACAACTATATCACCTTTTGTGCCCTTAAAAGATGATATCTGCTCTTCAACGTCATCAACCTTTGCCCCTGGCAGACATACCCTGGTCCTATTCCACCTATCCTTTTTACAAAGCATGTTCCCCGTTTCCCTGACAATAGAGTCACCAACAACTACTAGTTCCTGTGGGACCAGCGTATTCTGCCTAGGGGGCTGCTCCTGTGTTGCCTGATGACCAAGTGCAAGCTCTGGCGTTGATGTGGGCAGCTGAGAGCTTGATGGGCCCCTCAATTTATTTCCTTCGAGGGCATCCACCCTGTCCTTCAAGGTCTCATAAAGGCCCATAACAACGCTGAGTTGTCGCCTGATTTCCTTGCACTCCTTACATCGTGCACACACAAAGACATCCCCCTTGGCAGTATCATGTCCCGTACCCGACTGCTCCGCAAACATCAAGCAAACAGTGCATTTTAATAGACTGTGATTCAGAGCACAACTGCCCCCCTCAGTTCTCCCCTGAACCACAGCACTCCCATTAGCTTGAGCCTTTTGCTTTGCTGCTCTGGTCAGAGTCATGATTCCAATTTAATTCAATAAAATTTAAAACAAAAATTAAATCCTTAAGTTATATCCCAAAACAGTTATGTTATATATATATATATATATATATTTTTTTTTTTTTTTTTTCGGTATCTAGTGTTCCCTTTATACGACTTCCGTGTCACGTGTACCACTATAGTTATGTATTAATTATTTGTTACGATTAAGTCGTTATATATATTTATAGAGTTAAAAATACAATTTAATTGACAATAAAGTTTATCAAGATTAATAGATTTACTGATTAATTGACAATATTATATTATGCACTATACTACACTAAGCTTATGCTATCGTGTAAAAATGGCGATAATTCACGAACGGTATTTCTACGGACTCGTAAGTATTGATTAGCTTCCAAATCTCGCTATCTCAATTTAGAATAAACTAAGGATCCTGACTAGGTCTATAATCTACTTATAGAAGATAATTTGATATAACAATTGGTTAATAAATCGACTAAATTTGGTTAAAAAAAAAAAAAAAAGACCTCTCGTTCAATTTGTGACACGTGGATTTGATACCGTTACCGATACTAAGTAATATCTACAAAATCTCTGTCTAAGTTCTCTTGTATAATGGAGATAAGTACACATCTGTGCCAGTTGCTCATTCAGTCTACTTAAAAAAAACTTATGACAATCTAAAGTTGCTTCTGGAGAAAATTAAATATCAAGATCACGAATGGCAACTATGTGGAGACTTAAAAGTGTTATGTATGTTTTTGGGGCAACAGAGTGGTTACACTAAAATGCCATGCTTTATTTGTGAATGGGATAGCAGAGCTAAAGTGCTGCATTGGACAAAGAAGCAATGGCCTCGGAGGCACAATCTTACACCGGGGTCAAAAAATATTGTGCACGAAAGTTTGGTGAAGCCAGATAAAATACTTTTACCTCCACTGCATATCAAGTTAGGCATAATGAAGCAATTTGTTAAAGCATTGAATAAGGATGTCAACTGCTTTAAGTACCTTTTTTTTTTTTTTCAAACTGACCGTCTAAAATTGGTTTTAGACGGTCAGTTTGAAACTACTATGACTGACGTTGAAAGAGAAGCCTGGATTGGTTTTAAAAGTGTAATGGAAAATTTTCTAGGAAATCATAAGTCACAGGATTATGAGAAAATTGTTCAAAATATGCTCGAAAAACTTTTAATTTAGGTTGCAATATGAGAATCAAAATTCACTTTTTGCATGCCCATCTTGATTTTTCCCCCGAAAATCTTGCGCAGAACAAGGGAAGAGATTCCATCAGGACATCAAGGAAATGGAGCAGAGGTGCCAGGGAAAGTGGAATACAAACATGATGGCCGACTACTGCTGGTGTTTAAAAAGAGAGAAACCTGGAACTGTACATAAAAGAAAAACGATTAAACGTTCTTCGTTCTTTTCAAACAAAGAGACTAAGGTCTGATTAATGAAAGTTTCAGAATTTTGATTAATACTTGTTAGTATTTACGTATTTTTTGATATATGAAAATGTAATCCTATCAATTTGTCATTACTAAATACAATAAATTTATAATAAAGTTATATATTTTCGTAAAAAAACAATACTTTTTTATTTCTTAAATTATGATAGAAAAAAATCTAAGTCATATTTGAAATCACAGCAACATTTTTCGGCAGTAGAACTTACTGAAATTCAAACCTCAGTGAACAAACTTAAATTTATAAACTAGTGTAATTAAAGAATAGTATTTTGACTCTAACCATTTCTAAAATTTTTTGTTTTATGGATTCAGAAATAATATGAATGATTTCATTTTGTATCCTGTCATCTAAATAATGAGCAACATTCTGTTTTTGTGATGTTTGGATACGATGCAAATGTTCTGCCATTATCGAGTCAAATTTAGCAACAGTTTCCACTAATTTTAAAAGTTACTGTTATCGCTATCAAATAGATTCTTTGAGGAACCTCTAAAAGCTATACACTGTCTTGAAAAATATTGTATTATATAGATTAACCATTCTATAACAGATTGCCAATATTTTTTGCTCAGTTTCGTATAATCTTTGTTGTGTTGAATCAGTCCTACATTTATTACTTAACGACCTTTTAAGTTCGCTATATTTTGAACCGTTTTTAATGTGCACATCATATCTTTTTTTTTTCATCTCTAGACGACCTGCCTGTGCATTAGCCATTGTCAATCTGTGGCAAGCCAAGTCCATCAAACAAAAACCACATGCTGGGATGACTGCAGTGGAATAGGAAATTAAGTGCATGTGAAATCCCTCACAGCAGTTTGATACTAATGTAGTGTAACTAGTTTTAGGTGACTGTTCAAGAGCTGCATCATTATGATTCCATATTCTTATTGGAAACTGGGGATCTCTACCTGCTGCACTCTTTTCCACATATATACAGTCCATTCCGGTTATTTGGAACTAGTGCATTTTGGCCCGATTAAGCGGCTGCCTCAATTATCTGAAGTTTCACATAAATAGTTAAAAATACAATGTACCCCCCACCCCTTTACAATTGGTTCACTGTACAATCAAATCATGTTACGACGAACTCAACGTCGTAAAGTACCGTTCACTATAAGATGTGCAGTAAGTGTCGGTCATTGTGATCACGTTTGTGAATTGAATTTTAATTCTATTAAACAGCGATTCTAATTAACAAAAATAGGAGGAATATTATCCACAGGCTATAAAAGCAAAGATATATTAAGCACAAATTTATCCTTTATTACCTTACCAATTAAAAAATTAAATGATACGTGAAAATCAGAAGAATATACATGATAATCGGAATAATTAATGCGTACTGTAATATGTACATACAAACTAGTTGACATTTCTGTTCACTGACATTTGTGGGTGGGGGTTAAAATTTAAAACAGTAAAAAGATAAGCAATCAATAACAATGAACATGACACATACAAATTGCAAGTGAGAACAGAGTAACGAGTTACAAAGCTTTAAAAATAGGAATGAAGAGAAGATCTGAAAATTAATTTTTTTATATGATTGAAGATTTCATGGAAGTGTAAACTCATTTCGCCATAATAACCCACAGAATTCCAGCTGTCGGTATTATCGCAAATTCAGTAAGATCGAGTTTACTGTCCGTTTATGATAGATTTCACTAACAGAAAAGCCCAATAAACAGGTGACTGCTAATTGTTTTTATTGTTTTATGGTTGTGACCTCCAGAATTTCGACCGAACCATGTGGGACCGTCGGAGACAATCGTAGGGCAATCTCCAGTGCTGTGGTCTCCTGCTCTGATTAAACGGCATGCTGTCCCAATTAAGCGAAGTAAACCCTGGCTATTTTCTCGATTGGTTTATGTTTTTTAAGATTTTCCCCAAATAAATGGCTGCCCTGATTAACCGGAATCCACTGTATATATATATGTGGAAAAGAAGTATGTGAGCACCTCATTATAACTATCTTCATCTGGAAATGTGGCAGCAAGCTCATCAAAGACACTCCTCACATCATGGACTGGGACAAAGGTTAATGCGGCAAGAGACTTCAGCAGCTTGAGTTTTATATTTAGTCTTCAAACCAACATTGCTGAGTTTCCTGATGAGACTCTGACACAGATGGAAATAGCACCCTTTGACCCCAGATTGTGGAAAGGCAATCCTCGCTGCATTCATGCAAGCCTTCTCAAAATCCACTAAAACCTTTTGAGGCACCAGATTTGGAACCAACAGCTTCATGATTTCAAACATTCTATTATAAGTATCCAAGTTCTTTATCTGTAACAAAATGTAAATATATGGCAGATGTTAGTTACCCACCTTGGTATGCCATGTATACAGTTGGTAAAACATGTTTTTTTGTGATGCCACATTGGGCTTGGGGCACCAGTGTCAAA
The DNA here is from genome assembly GCF_048544385.1 of Mastigoproctus giganteus. Taxonomy (NCBI): domain Eukaryota; kingdom Metazoa; phylum Arthropoda; class Arachnida; order Uropygi; family Thelyphonidae; genus Mastigoproctus; species Mastigoproctus giganteus. The sequence continues at coordinate 89,081,861 of NC_143576.1, read as the reverse complement.
GTTTGTATTGTGCAATGAATATTCCTATTCTCGGCAAATCCAGGTTAGCAGAAGGTTACGCACGCATGCACTGCTGCTCCTTCCCACCTGGCTACGGAGGCGCCCGCAGAAGGTTACATAGCTGAAGGATTCCACACTGGGGTACAAGACCGTGGTGTCTGCAAGTGGTCTACCATATAAAGGGAGTTTTAAAGTTGGTTGGAGATCCCACACTAGGCAGGTAACACCATTGTCATTAGTAGTGGTGTGGTGTAGAACAGTGAGCACATAGAAATGCATAGTTTGGCTGGTGGTTGCTAGCTCAGAAGGCAAAGTGGAATGAGTCATCAGGGATCATAGAAGATGAAGCTGCAGGTATTCTGAGTATAGTTTAGAATTCCCACATGCAAAGCAGGCAGTCATTCAAGAGACCTAAAACATTTAATTTTCAGAAACTACAATTTAGCAAACTGCCATTATGCCTGTAACCACCTGTATTTAGTACATACTACACATTATTATCATTAGCAATATGGTGCAAGGAAGCCTGATGCTTATGCTGCACCAGCCAAAAAAAAAAAAAAAAAATTCCAAGTTACCCTGAGGGAGAGAGAGAGCGCACGAGCGAGTAAAAAGTAGAAGGGAATTGCCAGGAAAGAGAAAAATTATGATATCCAGCTCAGGACCGTGGGTGTGCCAAGCGCATACTTACCAGATGTGACATGTTTAATGAACATTGTCCATTTTATCATCATTGTGAATTGGCGATATTAATTTCAAATGCAGACACCCAGTGCATGTGCACATAACAGCTTATGTATCAGAAAATTTCTCCTGAATTTTATCTTTCTAGAAATCTCAAAAACAGACTAACAGAAAGTATATACATAAAAGATCTTTTCAATGAGTAGTTACAGACAGTTTAAACAGTTTATCTTTGTAACAAGGTGTAGTTTTGACTTGCTCTGTATCGTAAGTACAGTGTGTTTGTTGAAAAATCCTGTACACCTACTGTAGAGATGTGTTCCTGCCAATGGCAGATCTGGGGTAGGATGGGGAAACAATCATCCCTTTAGAGCCTGATTAATTTTCAGTTACTGTCAATCACATATAATTGATATACATGCCTCCATCTGCCCCCCCCCCCAAGAAAAACAGTCAGGATCTACCCATGATCCCTGCAGCTAAATATAAATACATTCTTAGTTACAAGAAAGGTTTAAAATTATACTGGTTCAATGTTTGTTATAATGTTGATACAATACTAAGAATGAGGCACTGTGATTGTTCGTAGTTGAGATGATTAATTCACCATGAAGTTACATAGATACAGTATATTACTATAAACTCAGGAGGGAAGACTGTACTTACTTGATATATAAAGATTTTATTTTGAGATATTTTCATAGCAGCATCCATTTTAATGAGTTTATTTTTGTGGTATTTCAGGTGCTGGCAAGACAGCTATTACTAATAGATTTGTTCACAGGATTTACAATGAAACTGCATCGCCAACAGTTGGAGCTCAGTATTCTGTAATAATTATGTAAGTACTCTATTATTTCATGAGATATACATTTGTATTTTTTTTTTTTTGGGAGGGGGTTAGATTTGTGGCAAAATCTCAAGTTTGTGCCATCTCATTCAGACGAAGAACCAGGATGGTGTAGTTCAAAGGATTAGTCAAGTAATGTTAATAAAACGTTACTTGACAAAACTACTATCTGTCAAAAGCAATGGGTGTTTGGGATGTTCAACCAGTTGAAGATTCCATGGAAAACCACCATGTCTATCTCCAATTATCTTGTTAGCTTTGTCATTCATCATCTATTTTAAAAATGTCTGAGGTATATTTCCCATTGTGGGCAGAAGAAATTTTTCATAACAGCTTTCTTCACTTTGGGTGTTGTTAAATGTTACATCTCAGTGCTCATTGAGACTATATGGCTTTGAAGAAATTCTGAACAATATAAAATGCAAAAAAGACAAGGTTTACAGGAAATGTGGTGCAGAAGATGTGAGGAAAACAGTTTGCTAATGGTAGCTAGAGATATGAAAATACTGTTCACAAGACAGTTCACCGTAGAGAGTATTATGTTAGAATGCAGAGAAATGAAAAACAAGAACCCAGAGCTAACTAAAATGCTGAGAGGAAGTCATGATCTGAGTTGCACTAAAGTGACTGTGTGTAACCAGGTGAGAAAAATCTCATCCATGTTCTTGCAATCTCCTAGACACACTGTAATGTTAACTGGTTGCATTAATGAAAATGAGAGGAGAATGCAAGTTTTCCATTCTTTTAGATATAAAGTGTACCAGGGGTTTCCCCCATCTCCACATTGCTTGCATTGTGATGGGTGTGCCAGTTTGCTGGAAATGCCAGAGATTTAAAAGTGTATGGATATTGTACATATGTACCATTGTTCATCTGGTCATTTAGCCGCTGGACCCCCTGCTGAAGCCCAACATTGCCCCATGGAGGCAGACCAGGTACACCAGTATTATAATTATTTACTCTGCTACCTAATTTTCTGAGATTTCAGTGGCTAAGACCTAAAAAAAAAAAAAAAAAAAAAAAATTCATTTAATTAGTTTTATTTCAATTGCAAAGGGTGATGTCGCTTGGATGGGAAAGGTGTAGAATATGGGCGAAAGTTAATTTGAACATATTTAAATTTAAGTGTGTTGGGGTATTTGCTTGTGTTAAGATAGTGGGGGAGAAGACTGAAAATAGAGAAGGCACCCCCAAGGAAGTCAGTGGGGCAGGCCCATGCCCCACCAGGAGGGAAAAAAGGGGGTGGCGAGGAGGAGAAGAGATGGAAAAAACCCTGTCCCCTCCCCCACCCCACTGGGGAGAGGGAATGAAAGTGGTCAGGCATGTAGACATGACATGGACATGTGTTTTTGTAATGGGCGGCACCTAGAACGTCAGTTCATCTCCGCCTCGTATCTCTGTGAAGAACAGTACCACTGTAGAAGGGCCAGAAATAAGTAGTGTATGTTTGTGTGTATTATGTGTGTGTTCTGTTGTTGTGTCTGACCGCTTGGCTACCCAGAATCATCAGTCATCTGGACAGATGATTCTGGGTACTCGTCCACACCACGGGAAGGTGGGCCAGTCTCAATGGAGCTCGCACTGTCTCAATTCGAGACTCTGACCCACCTGAAGTAGTCAGGCAAGTTGCGTGGTCCAGATCACCAGGTGCTGTGGGATCTTGGATAGAGCTAGTGCAGGGGGGTATTTCTGCACTCTAATTAAGCTTCGCCAGGATGTTGAAGCATGGAATAGAATCCCGTCCAGGTTTGGTTGTCGCAGTCAGTATGTTTTTCTTTCTTTCCTTCAAAGCATTTCTCTCTTACTTCTTTCCTTCTACTTTATTCTCTCCTCTGGTTCTTGTAGTGTATTGTTTCTTAAGAGTCGCTGGGTTTGGAGGATTTGTATTGATTGTTGTGGGCTTGTAGACTTGTTGAGAAGCCATGCCAGTAGCTTTACAAGGTGTCAATCTGTGGTTCTATGGTCGTAGAAGAGTTTTTTGTCATGAAAAGAGCTCCTGCGCGAAGAGTTTGAAGGCACGGTAGTGTTCTTCATTTTGCAACATGAGCTGTTCTTGGTTCCTGAGTGTGAACTGAATCTTTGTCAATAGGATGTGGTGCAGGTCCTGGTAGGTAGGACATTCATGTGTTAGGTGGTCCCAGGTTTCTTCCTCTCCGCAGTGACACTGCAGTGAATATGAGAGACCAAATTCGTAGAGTTTCCTCCTGAAGGACCCATGTCCTGTGGGTCCTTCAGGAGGAAACTCTACGAATATACCCAAGCATGCTGGCTTGGGTATATTGGGTATATCCAAGCCAGCATGCAATATACTTGCATGCTGGCTTGGATATACCCAAGCCAGCTTGCATGCTGGCTTGGGTATATCCAATGTACATCCAGGAAGCATTTCCGCTTAATGGCTCCTTTGGGGGAGTCAGACAATTGGGCCTGCCAGCTCCACAACAGGTGTGTCGTTAGATGCCTCTTTTCAGTATTTGTGTTGTTTGTTGGATCAGTGGTGAAGCCAATGCAGGTGGCCGCTCTCCCTTTAGACAGTTGATAATGCAGCCCACAATTTCCAGGTCCAGGAGAAGGGATCCAGTGAGGACCTGGAGCGTTCAGGTGCTAACCATACAACACGCTCTGGAGATAGTCAGGAGGATAGACCGCTGTATAGTGTCTAGTTTTCTCCTGTTTACTCCAGTGATTGCTTTGTTGTACCACACATCTGTGGCATATGACAGAGCCAGGATGAAAATGGAGTGTGTCCTCTTCTTCAAGTCCCAGTCCCTTCTGGTAACTGTGGAAATCATAGCAGAGTAATTAAACAACCAAAATGTAGTCCCGTGGACTACATTTTGGTTGTTTAATTTGCGGACAATTTCATCCTCTGATACATTTAGGAGATCCCATTCTGATATTACCCCTTTAGAGGAGGAGTTCAAGGTGGCATGTGGGGTAACCTTTGTGGGAAGTCCACAAAGATAAATATTTTCAAGAGCTTTGCAGCATGTCTATGTTCATTCATCTCCGCTAATAAATCACTAAACCATTTTTGGAGGGCCAGCCACATTTTTGAATCAAAAATGGGGAAAGCTTACTGAATGGTTGGTCTGTGGAAGAATGTAATATTAAAAAGAGAGGAGCAGAAAAATCCATCCCTTCTTTTTTTATCTCTTGGTATGGTATATATTCAAGCCATCATGATCTGGATCAAAAGATCCACAGTTGGACTGTTTTGTGTTGTACATCCTTGCTTGTTTTAGCCCTGGGAGAGTGGATTTCTTCTCCTAGATTTCCAGCTCCACTACATGGAGGCAGTAATGGTGCCACTAGTGACCAAGTGATAAGGTTGTTAGTACATTAGTAGGTTAGTCCTATATACAAGAAGAAAGGTGTCTGTCCTCTAGAAGAGCAAAATTAGATAACTTTGGAAATTAGAAAAATAACACTATACTACAATCAACTGCTCTGGTCACTAGCAGCCCTACAATTACTTGGAAACTCAGATAAGATATGGCAGCGCAACATCTGCTTGAATATTTCTAAACAATTTATCTCAAATTATCTTCGAAACATATGTATTACATATGTAAGCATACTCCACTCAAGTTATTTCAATTTACTGATTCTGGTGATGCCATACAATTTTAAAATATATTAGCAGCTTAGTCAGGATAATGGATCTGTATCAAATTTAAGCCTTAGTTTTGGAGCAGAAAGTCTCTTCATGATTGAAATCAACTGCAGGTGAAGCATACAAATTTTGATTTTTCAGTGTCTTTTTTTTCTATAACAGTTTTCCTCTATTTATATTTCCTGAAAGCTTTACCCTTAATTCGTGCATTTAAAAACTTACTATATAGTATAATCCTGGATGAAGCCCCTCAATTTATATTCTCTGTAATTAGTAGTATAGTTAACAGTATTTTTATATTTATTTTTTGATTATGCATTAACTTTATTATTGAGATGTAGTTCTTCAAGTGAAAAACTTGATTATACTTATTATTAGTAGTAGCATAAACGATGCAAAAACAAGCTTATACAGCATCAGCTTAAAAAAAAAAAAAAACACCTTCCCATATCACTTGTCCATCTCCTCTAATAGTGTGTCTAGTTTCCCCCTTGAATTTATTCAAATTGCCCACTTCAACAAAACCAGATGGAAGTTTGTTGCAACAATCAACTACTCTTGGCTGCAAGCAAATTTTCACATAATGATCCTGTAACCATCCTTACGTTTCTCTAGAACAATCTTCCAAGATTTTTCTAGAGGAAGGATTCCATTAACATTGAGCTTACTCAATCCTTTCAAAGCCTTGAAGACCTCAATCAGAACTCCTCACAGGTGCCTAGTCTCAGTACTGCAGCCTTTTCCTGGTAAGAGCACTCTTTTGTTCCCCTTCCCTAATTTCGTTGCTCTTCTCTGCCCCCATTCCAACAGATCCATGTCCTTCCTAAAATGAGGCTTCTGGACCTGTATGAAGTACTCAAGATGTGGCCTAACCATTGCTCTTTCAATGGGATAATCACTTCCTTATTCATGTTGCCAAAACCCCCATGAGCCACCCTGGCAGCCTGTCTACACTGCATGATTAACCTTTGGTCTGTTTCATTTTCTGCTGCTCTGAGTGTAGTACCACACAGTTGGTATATTAATCTGGGAATACTGCTCCCCATATGAAATACCTTGCATTTGTCAATGTTAAACTTCAATTTCCACTTTTCAGCCTAACTACCTAATTGTTCAGGTCTTGTGACATTTACATGCCCTGATTACTGTCATTAACCACTCTTCCAACACTTGTTATGATCAGCAAACTTAAAACATTAAGTCTGATATGCTTTCATCAATATAATTAATACACAGCCATTTCTGAATAAACAGAATATTTATAAGGCGGCATTGTTTTAAGTTATATCTCATATTGTGAATACCTTCACGAGTTGCCACAATATCGCACTACTTCGAATAAGTAACGCTTCACCTATGGAGAAGACTAATGTTACTTATTCTCAGATAGGTACCACTACCCAGATGGCACCGTTTTGAAATATGGTATGGGATAATATTTCTCGGTTATCCTCATACTATCCCTATTAGACTAAGAAAAGCAATAAAGATGTAGGAAGGTGATAGTAGGAGAGGTAGAGGAAAGAAATGCCGTAGAAGGAAGAAAGGGACAGTTGCTCCTTCAACTCACACACAAAATCTTATATATTCCTCGAATAGGCAACGCTTCCCCAGTAGAGAGGACTGTTGTTACCTATTCAAGGAAACTCAGTGGCCATCAGGCACTGTTTCAGGGCTTTTTTGTATATGTGTGGGATAATAACTCGACTATCCACTTGTCCCTATTAGACTTAGAAAAGCAAAAAGGTAGAGGGAAAGTAATAGTAGGAGTGGAAGAGAAAAAGAAACGGTGTAGAAGAATGAAAGGGACAGTAACTCCTTCAACTCACACCACTCAAAAACTCATAAACGCCTCGAATAGGCAACGCTTCCCCAGTGGAGAAGGTTGTTGTTACCTATTCTTGGAAACTCCGGACATCATCAGACTCCCCCTGGTGCTGTTTCAGGGCTATTTGGCCCTTCTTTGGTGGGTGTGTAGGTACCCAAGTGATGCAATGATGGCAAAACAGTTATGAAGTATAACTCCACAATATGAGAGATGCCTGATGGTGTATTTAGACTAAGATGCATTTAGGGCTAAAGCCTCAAGCTGCGAGCAAATTTAGACTATGTATATATTAAGTGCAATAGCATCATTAATACACAGCCATTTCTGAATAAACAGAATATTTATAAGGGGGCATCGTTTTAAGTTATATCTCATATTGTGAATATCTTCACAATATGAGATGTTACTTATTCTCAGATAGGTACCACCACCCAGACGGCACCAAATGGTGCCATCTGGGTGGTGGTACCTATCTGAGAATAAGTAACATTAGTCTTCTCCTTAGGTGAAGCGTTACTTATTTGAAGTAGTGCAATATCATGGAAACTCGTTGTGAAGGTATTCACAATATGAGATATAACTTAAAACGATGCCACCTTATAAATATTCTGTTTATTCAGAAATGGCTGTGTATTAATGACGCTGTTGCACTTAATATATACATAGTCGAAATTTGCTCGAACCTTGAGGCTTTAGCCCTAAATGCATCTTAATACAAGAAACAACAATCGACCCAGCACTGAACCATATGGCTACTCCATAGCAGTAACTTGTCCTTAATGCTACACTACTCTAGTTTGTACAGCAGTCTCTTGTGCAACAGTATCAAAAGTTTTTCTGAAATTATCCAAGTATATAATGTCTAAATAATTTTTACATCCATTTCCTTTGTTACTGTGCCATAAAACAGATCATATGAAGGCAGTTTAATAATAAAAAAAAGAATCTGCAAAAGAGGTAAGCAAACACTTAGTCATAAATATGACAGCCTCCTATAATTCAGGGGAAGGGGAAGTCCCTACAGACAGGAGATGTGCAAATATCTCTCCTATTCATAAAGGAGGATCAGAGGGCAATATGAGTAGTACAGACATGTAAACTTAACATCTTTGCTACGAGAAAATAATGGAATCAGTGGGTAAATAAGTAATATAGGATTAGTTTCACAGGAATGGTTATGGTAACCACAGCATGGATTTGTTAAGTTTGAGAATTTGGGGAGAACTTGTCTACCCAATCTGATTAGTTACAAAGGAATTGTAAGGCAAAAAATAATTTTAATTTTTTGTTTATTAGTGAAGTCCTTCAGTTTTGTGCTGGACCCTTTACTGTTATGAACATTTCTTAACAATACGAATGAAGGCATATCAAGTTTATGGTGATACAAAGGTTTGCAAGGTGGTTAATGACAGTCAGCAGGATATGTTACTCCAAAAAGACCTCTGTAAATCAGGCAGATGGGCTGAAAAATGGCAATTAAGTTTTAAGTTTAGTGCAGTAATCAGGGTAGCGGAGACTGAACAGTTACTTATGGGTAATTGTACAGTCCGACGTGTGGATCTTTGAACAGTGCAGACAGGCTGCTAGGAGAGCTTATGGGGGATATACAAGAATTTTGCCAGCAGGGGATTATCTAGTCATATAAGACAATGGTTAGGCTGAACCTTGAGTATTGCATATATTTTTGGAGGCATGTAGAGTGATTGAAGCAGGTACAGAGAAAAGCAAAAAGCTTAGTCAGAGGCACAAAGGAGTACTCTTAACAAGAAAGAACTGAATTGTGCAAATTGCAATGTCTGGGATCTAGGCATCTATAAGGGGACTGTATAATATTTTACCCACAATATTAATTATACATTGAACCTTTACAGTATTGTTTTATGTTGATTTTAATATTTCAAATATACATTACATTTTGGATTTACTTGTATGCACTAAAAAGTGTAAGTATATCATTACTACATAGTTGAATTTTAAGACAAACCAAAGTTTGTATATTAGGCATCATTATTATACCATCTCATATTGTGAAATTCCTCTTATACTTCAGATAAAACTTATTCCCATGAGTACCACCACCCAGATGGCACTGTTTCGAAGCTATATGGCCTGCTATCAGTGGGTGAGTAGGCCGGATAGCTTAGAAATGGTGCTGGTATTCAACTAAGAATAAGTAACAAATAGACTTCTCAATTAGAGAAGTCTGTTTGTTACTTTATATACAGGATCTCACAATATGAGATGTTATTATAATGATGCTTAGTGTATAAACTTAAAATTGCAGTAAGTAATTTTACATCCCAGACAATGCAATTGCACTAAATAATGTAAATTTTCAATTATTTTACATAATTTCAGACTTTCTGCCTTAAATTTTTTAATATTTTATTTATTTGCTTAACTTCATGTGTTGTAATTGCGATCTTCCTGCATGTGTTAATTCTTGAAATAAAAAAAAAAGGGTTTTAAGGCTTTAAATGGATTGAGTAAGCTGAATGCTGCTGCTGGCACCCTTACTTTTTCTTGTGTTGCACACACAATGGGACATCAGTGTAAATTGGAAAAGTATAGTTACTTGTTATATATCTGAAAATTTGCTGTTAGCTAGGGAGTAATTTTTTTCATTAGAACAAATGGGACATCATATTTTGGAAGTGGGTAGTTTTTTGGGGGGAGCAGGTTGCTGTACAAGCTTGCTTCTATGCATCATTTTTTACCACTTTTAACAATAATATATTATTATATTAAAATTAGCTTTATTGTTTTACTAGGAAATTTAACCAAGAAGTTAAAGTTCATATATGGGATACTGCAGGGCAGGAACGATTTAGAAGTTTGGTATGGAAACTATTTTTATCTGTAATATTTAATAAATACAGTTGAAGCTCTTTATTAGTAACTCCCCCCCCCCCAGGGAATGAGAAAAACAGTCATATATCAATAATTTACAAAATCAGCAAAAATAATAAAGAAGAGTTTGACTGATATAACATGGTATAATCTAATTCAGAATATGTACTGGTTTTAAGTAAGAAAATGAAGATTGTACATTTTGCACTGATTTTATGATATAGTAACCTTAATTTATAAATTACTTATGTACACTAATTACTGTAAAAAGTATATCTATGATGTGTACATATATATCAAGGCCTAAGACTGACAGGGGAATTTATTTCGGACTGTAAAATAATCTGCTATGATGCATTGTTTCAGTGATAGAATATGTTTTAAAAGAGAATTATGAAGAGGTGCATGAAAACAGTTAGGCTGTACTGAAAAAAAAAAAAAAAAACCATAAAAGTTCTAATCCTTGATGAGCATCCTGCAACTTCTTACTCAACCACAGTAAGTTCCTCTTCTTCATCACTACAAATTTTAGTTTCCACTGTGTTTGTAATGAATTGCTCTTCATTTAGGTATATTCACAAACACTTATATCCCACATACACTTTGATATAGTCTTCAAAATGCAGTTCCCTCTTAAGTTTAAGCAATGACACATCCTCTAAAATTTCTTTACTATTATCACACTCTTCCATATGATTAATTGAGAAAGAAGCATGCAAGGCTTCATTCAAAGTCCAGCATACTTAAAGCAGATAGTGATCACATTTTGTTCTGTGTTTAAACACAAATATGTTGTCTGCAGTACAATTTTAATACCGTTGCACATGGAAGACTACTGTACAAATTGGAGAGGTATGACATTAAGGGTAGGTTGAGTGGTAATCAATGGACACCGCTTTCGTGGACAAATGTTATTAGTGGAGTTCCCCATGTTTCGTTGTTGGGCCCATTGTTGTTTTCAGTATTTATCAATGATATTAGGTTTAATGTACAAGTTTCAGATGATACAAAAATTGGCAAGGCTGTTAACGACAGTATGCTACTCCAAATGGATCTAGATAAGTTGGGAAAATGGGCTGAGAAGTGGCAACTGAAGTTTAACGCCGACAAATGCAAAGTACTGCATATGGGTAGCAATAACCGAAGAGAAACATACCAACTGTGTGGTACTACACTCAGGGAAGTGGAAAGTGAAAAAGACCTGGTGGTAATTGTGCAGTCAAATATGAAGTTTGATGAGCAGTACAGACTGGTTGCCACGGCAGGTCATGGAGTCTTGTCAATGATATATAGGAATTTTGCTAGTAGGGACAGGGAGGTGATTATTCCCATTTTACAAGGCAATGGTCAGGCCACACCTAGAGTACTGTGTACAGGTCTGGAGGCCTCATTTTAGGAAGGATGCAGAGTTGCTAGAATGAGTACAAAGAAGGGCAACAAGATTAGTGAGGGGAACAAAGGGGTGCTCTTACCAAGAAAGGCTTAAGTTCTGCAAATTGCAGCACCTGGAAAGTAGGCACCTGCAAGGTGTATAAGGCCTTGAATGGATTGAGCAAGCTGAATGCTGATGGGATTCTTCCTCTGGCTCAGACTAAGTACCCGAGGAGGCACAGTTTCAAATTGAGGAAATATAGTTGTAGAATAGCTGTGCAGAAATTTGCCTTTAGCCAGCAGGTAGTTGATTAGTGGAACAGGCTTCAATCTTTTGTTGTGGAAGCTAATAGCCTAAATAAATTTAAGGCTGAGCTGGACAGGCATTTGGAATGAATGGAAGGTGTTTTTTTTTTTTTTTGGTTGATGCTGTAGCTTGCTTTCTTGCATCGTATGCCTCTACTTATGCTAATTTTGTTTAATGACATTCTTGGATAGTTTTTATATGGATTACATCTCGATTAAGTGGCTGAAGAATTAATGTCATATTAGGTGGCACGTTTGTTTGTTATTTGGTTTTTAGGAGCATTAGCAACTAAGGCCATATTGCTCCAGGGATATGTGGTGGTCATTCCCTGACCTTTCTGCATCCTCCGTATTTGGTGGTCTAATCAAGAAGTGTGTGCTATGCACTGCTGCTCCTGCCTACCTGGCTATGGAGGCACCAGGTGGCAGGTACTCAACAGTGAACACATGTAGGCCATTCACTTGATAATGAGGGGTGTAGTTATTTTCAAACAGAAAATTCTATTCTCCCTGCCCATCTTGCAGGCTAAATCTCTGATCCATTCTTTGTAGATTTTTGATGGCATCCTAGATCCTGTCGGTTTGCTCGATACATAGTTGGCATCATTTTCAAACCTTTAAAGCAGTCTTATGGGCTTTCCCAATGATTTAAGAGAAAGCATCTCTGTGCCAGACATGTTTGTCACTAGGAGAATCGTAATTGATTTTGCCTACCCCCCTCCCCAACACTATATCTCTCATCTTTAAATGTAAGAATTTTATCCAGTAGCAACTTAAAAGTCCTGCTTCATAAGCACTGAAGATGTTCTGGTTGTACATACACAAAACATTTTTAAATGATTCTCCTTCCATTCCTTTTTTTGAACACTGAAGCTTTGTGTTCAGTGTTCTTTTTTTTTTTTTTTTTGAAAATAGCCAAAGATAAATCTTAAATTTCTGTAACCATCCACAGGAAGACTTAATGTCCAATATGCATTAAAATTTAAGATTTCTGTATATAGGAATGTTTTTTGCACACATCATTATTAGCTACTCCACCTTTCATGCTCTGATCCTCCCAGTGCAGGAGATTTCTGTAAGCTTTCAATATTTTAGGAATGTTAAACTGTTCAGTGATGCTAGTCTTAAAATGGATGCCATTATCTAGAGCTTGTAAAATGAAATGAACTTCTAGTCAAAGTTAATTTCATTTTGCCAATGGACAGAGGAAGTCAAGAATGAGTGATTTCTCACAAGCCTTCAAGCTTGTCATTAGCTTCAATAAATTAGCATTTTTTCGTTTTGAAATGCAAATACCATAATAAAAAAAAAGTAAAAAACAAGATAGAGCAGAGAAAATTTTTGGGTATTATAGAGAATTTCTTTCAAGGTAATTTTAATGAATGTAAAATAGCAGTAGGTTAATGGGAAATCAACTGGAGCATACCACATAGGTCATTTAATGTGCTGGGATGTTTAAAAAGATCGCTATAATTACTGTATAAGTAATTAATATTATTAAACTATGATATTAATAATAAATCTAAGTCATAATAAATAATCTCTCATCTTTAATAAGGGATTATTCATTATATACACCACTGAAAGAATTTTCTGAACAAATACTTTAAATCCAGTAGAGTAATTTTTATCTTGCAGAATTGTTGTGGAGCAGCCTAAATGTAATTTTGATGTGATAAATCATCAAAGTTTTCTTTTCTCATTAATATCAGTTGTCAATCAGGCACAGTAATTGAGATAGTTTTCTCTGCTAATATAAATAGAAATAACCCAAATAAAAACCACCTTTGGTCACACTTCCATCTTAAAGAAAGAGCAAGAAATCAGAAATCTGTCAACAGTGTTGTACACTGAATATGTGAAATCGATTTACCCAATGGCCACTTTAAATTTAAATACAGTTTTTGAAACTGGTATTAGTGAAATTTAAGCACAAATAATAAATTTCATAAATAAAGAAACTGAAATTAATATTCTCTAGTTTGGCTTGCAAATAGATATCACAAAGAAATTTTGAACATTGCTAAAAAAGTAAAAATTTCTTTTGTTGAAAGATACTTCAAGGATTAAATATGTTTTGGTTGGGAGGTTGCTATTCCTATAGAGCATTAGCAACAAACGCCATGTTGCACCATCCTTGTTTTGGGTAGATTTAGTTGTGTCAAAAAAGTGAATTCTCCACTATTTGTTTTTAAACCAAACAACTGATTACACTTGACCTTTTTACTTTCTGAGATTTGCCTTGATTCTATATTTTCTGGAATACCATGTGTTCATTACAAGTATTGTTTAATGTACATGCATACCTCACTTAAGTTAACAGCAGGGTTAGATTCCTCTAAAATGAGTAAAGTGAATTTCAGATTTTTCATATGTTATAATAATATGCACAATTCTTGAAAAACAATTATAGTAGTAAATTTTAAATTAAGTGCAACCTTGATATAGCATGCATCTTCTCTTCATACTGCACTTTTGGATATACCATAAGTATGATCATGTTCCCCAAATGAATTATGGAAAAAAAGTAATGTTCAAAGAACTAGCAATTTCATATTGGAAACTGGAAAAAGTGAATATTGTATATCTACAAGGTGGCCAAAAATTAACTCTACAACTTTCATTTCAAATAATTCCTATAATAAAGACAAAACAATAAATATTTTAACATAAATGCTTTATTTGGACCTTGCAATTATTTGTGGAATATAATGTCGGCCAAATGGCCACCTCTTGCTGTCACACAAATGCGAGCTTTTTCAAGAGCATTTCTCATAATGTTTACACAAATTTCAGGCGATATTTCAACTATTGCTGCTCGAATATTGTTCTTTAGTTGTTCAATTGACGTTGGCATAGACACGTCCTTTAAGATAACCCCACAGAAAAAAGTCTCCAGCAGTTAAATCTGGTGATCTTGGCAGCCAGTCGATGCACCACCTTTGGAGATTAATCAGTGTGGAAACATTCTCTTCAAAATTTCGATTGTGGCTCGTACTGTGTGACATGTAGCACCATCGTGCTGAAACCACGTTTTGCAAACTCAGTTCATCCAATTTCTGACAGAAAGTTCTCAATTGTGGCACGGTAGTGGTCACCGTTCACAGTTACAGCATTACCCGCAGCTTCTACGAAAAAATAAGATCCAATAACACCTCCTGACCAAATTCCACACCACACTGTCACTCTGCGAGGATGGTTGCTGATGAATCACTTGTGGATTTTCAGTGCCCTAATAGCGGCTATTTTGTTTGTTAATATAACCACTGAGGTCGAAATGGGCTTCATCGCTCATTATGATTTTCTCATAAAAATTCAGGTCTTCATGAGAGACAAGTAAGATTGAATTACTGTAGTTGCGACTGCATTCATGGTCTTCAGGCTGAAGTTCTTGAATTAACTGTATCTTATATGGATACATATGCAAATCTTTTTTGAGAATATTCTGCAGAGATGACCACGAAATTCCAATTTGTTGGGAACATTGCCTTGAGGACATCGTTGGTTCTTCAGCTATACTTTCAATATTCTCCACTGAACATGCACTTCTAATGCAGCCTGACCTTGGCTATCTGCCACAGCACCGTTTTCCTTGAAATTAGCCACTAAACGAGTAAAAGAGGCCAGTGTTTGGAAGGTGTGTTGTTTCTGTCAAGAATTGGACGCAATTATCTGAGGGTCACCGTTACTGACGGTGAGGGTCACCGTCAGTAACGGTGACTTTGATTTTCTTATTACGTTTTAATAATAAGCACATGTTGTTGAATCTTTAAGCGCTCCATAACAAATATGCACTGTCACGTTTGAACCAAACCAAAATGGTGGCCATTATAAGTTGTAAAGTTATTTTTTTGGCCACCCTGTATTTCCAAGAGGGGGAAATTAGCTAAAGTGACTATATTTGCTTCGATATATTCGGTATTCACTTGGAGTGTAATTTTTGTAAACAACAGGACTTGTCACAGACTAATTACTGTAGACACCCAGTTTATCCTCTCAGCTAGAGTTGCAATAAAAGAGTATATCAGTGGAATGCTATATACAAACAGCTACCTCTGGATGGGAATACGGCTACCATTCACCAAGTGCATTACATTAGTTACAAAGTAAATTTTTGTAAACAATAGCACATGCCATCCTTTCTTCATCTAGAGGTTACACTTGGGATAGCAAAAACTGTTAAGGGCTAAACTAGATAAAAATATACATGAACTGACAAGTGATTTATGAACAAATTTCTTGACTTCACTTTGGCATTATGATAGGCCAAACAGTTGGGCTTTGATTTAGTTTTCTGAAAGGAAAAAAAAAACACATCTGGTGGGTATGGGCTTGGCACACCCAGGGTACTGAGCTGGATATCATCATTTTTCTATTTCTTGGTGATTCCCTTCTCCCTCTCTCTCTCCCTCAGGGTAACTTGGAATTTTTTTTGGCTGGTGCAGCATAAGTCTCAGGCTTCCTTGCACCATATGGCTAATAATAATAACATGGCAAAATCAGTAGAACTGAAGTAATGGCCACCAAAAGAAAAAATTTACAGCTGAATAAAAGTTAAAGATTATCAAGAGTTAAGAATGGCAAAACAAAATGTGGTATATTTTGAAAGTGTGGAATTCTAGAAGAAACAATCTGTGGTTGGATTAAAGAGGAAGAAAATTGCATTCATTCATAGACGCCATTAAAAATGAAGTAGCCTCCAAAGAAAGAAAACTAGACTGTGAAAACAGTGATGTGGACCAATGCTTACACAAGTGATTTCTACAGAAGCATAGCGAAGGAGTACCGATTAATGGGGTAATTTTGAAAGCACATAAATTACATAGGTACTTAAATTTCATAAGCTACTTGATGGAGATGATCACACATTTAAAGCTTCTGAAGGGGCTTTGGAGATGGAAGGCTCATCGTGGGATATCCCAGGTTATTCTTGTAGGCAGATCTGAATTTGGCAACATTTCTGGAATTTCTGCATAATGTGATTCAAGATGATGATTGTACAGATGAACAGTTGTACAACTGTGTGAAACCACTGTTTTATAAACTTCTCTCCGACAAGTCATTGGATATTAAAAAAGCACCTAACAAAGCAGGCATTGCTCTGTTACAGTACACAAACAAGACTAGAAATCATAAGCTAAAGCCATTGTGCATTGGTAAAAGTTGAAGTCTCCAGTGTTTTAAACACATCAACATGAAATCTCTACCTGTGATTTATAAAAATAGCTCCAAAGCTTGGATGACAAGTGATATTTTGCTTCATGGTTTGAAAGAAAGTAAGTTTGTGCCAAACTCTCACTTAAAGAAAAGTCTGTTACTGTCGGATCACTGCCCAGCTTATCCTTCGGCTGATGTCCTGAAATCAAAAGATGGCAAGATTAGAGTTATGTTTCTGCCAAGGAACACAACTGCACTAATTCAGCCCATGGATCAAGGCATTATTTGAGACTTCAAAGCCTACTATTGTTGTGAGCTCAGAAAGTCAAGTTCTATAATTGCAGAAAACATTAACACAAAAAGATGTTGCATACAATACTGGATTACCATGGGAGAAAGTAAGCTCAACAGCAGTTGAAAAATGCTGGAAAAGATGATATGACTAATAACCTTAAATTAGCAGTATTTGAAGAACAAGAAGTAAAGTTTGCTTGTAACATACTTGGAGCAAATTACCTGGCTGCAGAACCTCCAGTTATATGTTAGCTGTGTGAGGAAGAAATTCAACAAACAGGCCAGTGACTCAAAGATAATGTGGATGACTCTTGTAAGCAAAAAACACCAGAAATTAACAAAGTGTTTGTAAACATTAATGAGGTGATGGCATGGTTAGAACACCTTCATTTATTGCAATCTGATCACTATTAAGAATTATATACTAAAAAATGCTGTCATCAGCTCTGGCAAAATAAGTTACAAGATTGTTTCAAAACAGATAAAAATGCAAGTCCATAAAAGCATTTTGTTTTAGTAGAAAATAAAGGAAATGATATAATCCCTAATACTTTGTTTTAGTCTGTATGTTCATAAAACATTAGTAAATAAATTGTATTTATGAAAAAAGTGATAAAAATTTTTTTTTGCTGTAATGGGCTTCACTTTTAACATGATATTAAAATTGTTACCTGACACCTGTGTTATATTAAGGTTGCACTGTATAACAGTTGCTATTATATAATACAAGTAAACTTACCTATTTTGCATAACCATTATAATAAAAACAATCTAGCTATATAACAGTGTAAAATTAAGTGAAGATTGAAACTTCATGGATCATTGGCTTAATTAATATATAACCATCCCCATTAGGCCCATAACCACAAAAGAAAGGAATCATAGAATAACAAAGAATGAACATTGTTGTTTATCTTGATCAGTCACAGACAGTGAAACCTCTTCTGCTGTAGGTGGTTGAGATTGTTTAAATCAAATCTGTTGACATTTACGTACTGTACTTCTCTTTGTACAACTAGCTAGTAACATGTGCATATACTTTTGTTTTGTCCCTGTTAACTCTGCTGCACCATTATAAGTCTCATCTTCTCAGCAAAAATCACCATTGCAGCTTCTAAATGGGTAAAAGCTTCTGATGTGTTCTTGGTTGTTATTAGTTTTTGCAACTGCAGAATTAGCATTTCTTCAACCTCATCTTGCATTCTTTGGTTTTCAAGTTCTAGGACAGGGGTGGCAAACCTTTTTAAGGGTGTGTGCCAAAATTGGCTAAATCTTTTAAAAAACTACTCTTGCGTGCTCAGAACACAAAATTGGCTAAAATTTTAAAGAAATTGGTCAACTACTGAGTACCAGGCACTCAGGATGATTGGTCTGTAGTCACGAATGGTCATTAGTGTAGTATCTCAAATAGAGAGCTTTATGGTAACTGAAAAAAGTTTCTAGTACCCTGGCTTGGCCTAAAACTGAGGAACTAACAAAAACGTTGTCTATTTGAGTCTTTACAGTTGTTGTGAATGACAAGGGTGGGAGAAGCAACTGGCAGGTGAGGTCCGTGCAAGACTCCCCACCACTACAATACTGGCTCTCTGAGTACCTCCTTGTCTGGACAACTCCAGCTTTGAAAATTGTTAAAAATTACTTCTCGTCGCAAAATTTATAAATGACCATTATAGAATTATTAACTAACTATTTAGCAACCTTTTTTGGTGACAAAAAGGTTGCTAAATAGTTAGCTAAAAGGAGAGTTACTTAGTAAAAAAGAGTGCACTATCAAAGTGCTATACTGCAGTCACGCTATGAATGCCGCATTTGCACACTATACAGCATTCACTAATGAATCAGTCTCCTTTTTATATTCAAAAATGTTTAGAAAGTGTAGCCAGATCACTAAAAATGGTAAGACGCAAATCTGGTGACCTATTAGCAGAAACCATCAACCAAAAACATTGAATCTCTCCTGAAACTTAAATCATTTCATGGAGTCCCTACTAAGGTATCTCTTAATGCTACCCTCAACACCTCCTAAGATGTCATTTCTGAATAGAGCCTTTTAAACATCACAGAGGAGGAGATTGTTCAAGAACTCAAAGACCAAAAAGTAACTTATGCAAATGTATACATTTTGTTAGAATAATGTTAAAGAAAGATGGAGAATTTGTTCCTACTCATAGCATCATTCTTACTTTTTATACACCAAACCTTCCTTCATCAGTAAAAACCAGATACCTAAACTGCTGAATCTGTCCCTATATGGTGCCGAAAAGATTGTGCTCAAACTGCAGATCCAAAGTAGCATATTCATACTGATTGCAATGCTGAATCATCAAAATTTCCAAACTGCAAAGGAACCATCCAGCCTTTTCCAAATCCTGTGAGCAATGGAAGCTGGAGAAAAAAAATCCAGACGTACAAAGTAGAGAACGAAGTCTCATACCCAGAAGTGAGAAAACATCTGCTACAAAACATGCCTAACTATACATATGCTCAAGCATCTCAAAGATACCATACAGTTAACTCAAACAGATACATCAATTTCCCCAAAAGTGTCAATTTACAAATTTGTTTGATCACTGCTGTCACTGCATCACAATCAACAAACTGTAGATAGAACAAACAATACTTCAATCTCGATACCATCTACTGCTCAGTCAGCTTTGTTTATGGTAGAAAGAAACCAACTGATACCACAGCTATGCATATTGCAGAGGATAATACATCACTCCCTGGTTATACCATGGGGTTTTGGGGGGCAGGTTGTGACCCACGCTATAACCGATGCCTACAAATTTTCTCCAATTCATTGATTTTCACCACGAACGGACTCTGAATATATATGCAAATGAAATCTGGCCATATTTGCGATATTTACTGTGCTCTATTCCATACATTAATTTTATTTAATCCCATCTGCAGACCAAAAAAATCCACTTGAGAAGAGTTAATGCTAATGTGTGAACAAACAAATTTTTCAAAAATTATTTATTTTCACAAAAAAAAATGTAGCCATAGATAATTATAAAAAATTCAAGGAATTTATTTGATCACTTCTTTAAAAAGTCCGTAATTTTTTGTTGCTTTTTATGGGAGAATCATTTTTGCAAGATCATATTTTTTAAAGACACTAATTGCAAAATCTTTACTTGCTGTGCCTCTAACCCTTCATGAGACATTGGGAACTTCGACAGGCTGCTCCTCTAGTTCTTTCATTTCCCCATCACTTCCATCTGTCCTTTTCTCGTTGGTGATGCTTTCAACAATGTTTTCGTCAGTTAATAAGTGACACACTAATTCTTCTTTGTGAATATCAACCCATTAATCGATCTTATTCTCTGTGAGTTCCTTTCCTCAACGGTATCTCTAACTGCCTGTATATCACAATGTATAGTAATTTGTCCACTGTTTTCCTCTTTATCGGTCACAGTTTGATTCTCTCCATCAGCAGTTCTCAGAAAACCACTTTTTCTCCAACAATTTTGAATTGTATCTTCTAAAATACTCTCCCAAGCAAGACCAATTTTGTATGCTACTTCATTTAAATTTAACATCTTTAGAAATTCAGGAACATCGCGATTAGAGGACAGCAAAGGTAAAAGTAGCTCGCATCTGTAATTTACCTTAAAATTATAACCGATTCCTTGATCAAGAGACTGGATTAATGCTGTGGTATTATTTGATAAATACATGGCCCAAATCTTCCCATCTTTGGATATGAGACTGTCAGCAGGTGGGTGTGCTGGACAGTTATCTAAAAACAGTAATGCTTTTGGTTCGATGCATATTTTTCTCAAATGCCGTTGCACTGATGGTACAAACTTTTCGTGGAACCAGATCAAAAATAAATTTGCAGTCATCCATGCTTTAGATCAGCTCATGTATTCTACAGGGAGATGTTTTCAGTTGATGGATTTAAAACAGCGAAGATTCTTACTTTTCCCGATTACCACGGGAGGCAGCTTATGGGTTCCTGTTTTATTCAAGCACAACAATAGAGTGACACCATCCTTACTTGGCTTCATTCCAGCTTTGTTCAGAGCTGATTGTAAATCCAAAGGTTTCGTTGGTAACAGTGCTGACTCATCACAGAAACCTTCACACGTAAATTTTAAGTTACTAATAAATTGTTTTGCACCATGCCTAATTGTTATTTCCCAATGCCATAGCCATGCATCACTGGCAGAGAATTCGCCATCAAGCTTTAAGTCTTGAAAAAATTTCTCCACTTGCATCTTCAGAATGGGACCTGACAGTGGAAATTCGGAACGAACCACGTGTATAAACCAGTCATCCACTGCCTCGTTTTCTTCCTTTCCAGTCCTGGGGTTTTGTCCAACTTCTCCAAGAAGGAATGTAGTCTTCCTTCTTCTGCAATTCATCCTCTTATTGTTCCCTCCGAATACCAACTCCCGTATTATTTGTGCTTTCGAGACACCACTCTTTATACGTTCGATTACAGTCAACTTTTCCTTGATGGTGTAAGACTTTCTTTTATTAACATTTGCTAACCCCTGAAATCAATTTTAATTTATTATGAACTATATCTGTATATCTCGAAAAAATGTAAAAAAATCACCGATACATACTGAATGAACAGTCACAAAAAACACAAACCAGCATAGATAGGTCTCGAACTATGGATCGCCTTTTTTTTTTGCAGTGACGCCCTTACACAAAGAAAGACGATCGATACCAACTGCAGAGGCTAAAATAACCTCATTGTTTGAATACGCTGCTCCCATCTGACTCATTTTCGGGAAAACCATTCTTTTGTGTTGGAGGAGATAAGCAAATCGCATGATTCAAGCTATGGGTGTAGTGGTTAGTGACCTTGAAGAAGGTTAGCAAATCCTGCCACTCAAGGAAAGGGTAAGGTGGGACAGGATACCATCTCAAGAATAAAACTCGAACCGAGCAGGAATTTCTTTGTTCGATAAACATCCTTTTTTGCTTCTTAACTCAATGGGAGGATAAAAGTCCCTGGGATTTCTGAGAACCCCTGCTTTTTCCCTCTCCTGCAAACACTGAGTCATTTGAGTGGGGAAGCCTGCTGAAGTGCTAGGCAATAAGACCTGCGGTATATCCGAAACCTCAGTATAAACGATGGTGTTATATCTAGGGAGCAGTGTACTTATGATGAATCCATTCTAGATCTTTATGCAGAAGGCGATGTGGACACACATCCATTATCCCCAAAAAAGGACAAAACAAGAATTGATCATGACAAGCAGAGAAACTCTAAAAAACAGTCAGATTAGACTCTAATTCTAAACCTACACAATGAACAACATAGTTCAATGGAATTGCAGAGGCTTTTGCAGCAACATGGGTGATATATAAGAGTTAATTCACCATTAACATCCTGTGGGTATCTGCCTACAAGAGACAAATCTAATACCTCAAGTATCTGTTTCAGTTAAATATTACACTCTATTTCAGCAAAACAGTTCTTACAAAAAGTGCTCATGACAAAGTGACCATACTTATAGACTCAAGAGTTCCTTGTAAGCAACTTGCTCTTCAAACCTCCTTAGAAGCCGTTACAACTCATATAATGATTGGCATTGCTTTTAGCATTAGCAAAGGCATATGATGCAAGAGAGCAAGCTTATGCAACATCAGCCAGAAAAAAAAAAAAAAAAACCTTCCACTTCACCCCTCTGTTCGTTCAAAATACCTGTCCAGCTGAGCCTTAAATTTATTTAGGCTATCAACTTCCACAACAAGGGATGGAAGTCTGTTTCACCAACCAACTACCTGCTAGCTAAAGGCAAATTTCCGCACATCTATCCTACATTGTCTTTCCTCAATTTGAATTTATGCTCACTCAGGTGATTATTCTGAACAAGAGGCAGAATCCCAGCTTTAATGCTTGTTTCCATTTATCTTCCACCCAATCATCCATGTGCTATCGCCCTGAGTGGCAAGCGATTTCTCTGTGCTATCAATGCAATTTCCAGTTCTCCTACGTTCTTGTCGTTAATAAATAATTTATTTCATCAGCTCTTGTTACAAAAGTTGCTGTACAAAGCAAGAAGGGAAAGCCACATTTTTTTATTTTTCTAGTTTATTACTAACACCCACTACTTTCCTTGGTCACACCTGGCACTGCTCCTGCCTCCCCTTGGCAGAAAAGTTAATCTACCAAGGGCTGAAAGGAGCAATATGGATCATACCAACACTGACTCTTGCAAGATGAATATCCCATAACATTCCAGAGAGCAGGAAGATCATAACCCTTCCTATGCTAAAAGACAAGAAGGATACAGACCAGAATATCTGGCCTCACTTCCTTATAATCCATTCATTGACTGACCAGCCAGTCAGCAAGCTCTCTCCTTTTCTGATCCAGAAATGTTTAGAGAATGCTGCTGGCTCACCGAAAATGGTTCGCTTACTAAAATCAGGTGACTTGCTTGTTGAAACAATAAATACAAGCACTCTGATAAATGACTTAAATTAAAAACACTTGGAGGAACTCCCATAGAAGTGTGCCACCTTAAACTACTCAAAAGGAGTTATAACTGAATGGTATACCTTCAGCACGTAACTGACGAAGAAATTAAACAGGAACTCTCAGTCCAAAATGTAATTCAGGCCAAGAGAATCCTAATTAAAAGGAATGGCTCATTACTTCCAACTAGAAACATAATACTAATATTTGATTTGCCAAATCCACCAACTTCTGTAAAGGCCGGATATTAGCATTAGTAGAGTATTAACATATGATGCTAAAAAGCAAGCTTATGCAGCATCAGCCAAAAAAACCACTCTCATTTTACCCTTCCGCTCGTTCCAAATACCTGTCCAACTCAGCCTTAAATTTATTTAGGCTATCAACTTCCACAACAAAAAGATGGAAGTCTGTTCCACCAATCAACTACCGCTGGCTATAGGCAAACTTCCGCACATCTATCCTACAACTGTCTTTCCTCAATTTGAATTTATGCCCTCTCAGGTGATTATTCTGAGCAAAAGGAATAATCCCATCAGCATTGAGCATGCCCAAACCATTCAAAGCTTTATACACCTCACAGGTGCCAAGTCTCCAGACACTAATCTACAAAACTTAAGCCTTT
The DNA here is from genome assembly GCF_048544385.1 of Mastigoproctus giganteus. Taxonomy (NCBI): domain Eukaryota; kingdom Metazoa; phylum Arthropoda; class Arachnida; order Uropygi; family Thelyphonidae; genus Mastigoproctus; species Mastigoproctus giganteus. The sequence continues at coordinate 89,057,832 of NC_143576.1, read as the reverse complement.
CTTCGTAAGAGCAACCTTTCGTTCCATTCACTAATTTTGTTGCCCTTCTCTGTACACGTTCCAACAGCTCTACATCCTTCTTAAAATGAGGCCTCCAGACCTGTATACAGTACTCAAGATGTGGCCTGACCCTTTCCTTATACAAGGGGATAATCACCTCCTTATCCCTGCTAGAAAAATTCCTGTATATCATTGACAAGACACCATGAGCTACTCTTGCAGACCATCTGCACTGCTCAGAAAACTTTATATCTGCCTGCACAGTTACCCCAGGTCCTTTTCATTCTCTGCCACTGTCAGTGTAATATTTAAGTTCCATCGGGCGGATATCTGCAACTGAATTTCCAGGCAAGATCAACCAGTACCAGATCCCACTGAAGACTCCAAAACCCAGACACTGGAGACAACAGCAGCTTTTCTGCAACAAACCACATTGGCGATCAAACCGAGTACTCTAGCCTGGTTTTCTTTTACTCTCCTCCCCAGCCGGAGGTAGGAGATTGGTTCCTGTCTCCTCCTCCCTGCCACCCCATTTCTTCTGCCTGGTGAGGCCTGGGCCTGCCTCACTGACTCTCTGGAGTCGCCTTCTCTATCATCCCCATACCTCTGTCTTTTTCCCCCAGCCTTCAGCTCCCCCTCCACTCTGTCTATCTTGCAGTGTACACCCCCACACAACTTATCAATTAATAACATCCAAATTTAAATCATGCTTGCATTACTCTTGGCCTTTTATATTCTAACGTTAACCTCCTTTTTATTTATTTTTTTTTTACATAGGCCTTTGCCACTGAAATCTTTGTAAACTAGGTGGCAGGGCCTGCCACAGTACAAAAATCTACTGGGTACCTGACCTGCCTCTCTGGGGCCAAGTGCAATAACGGTGGGTTCCAACAGCTAAATGGTCGGAAGAACAATGGTACACAACACTACCTATCCGTCCACTCCTCACACACTTTTTAAATCTCTGACCTTCACAGAGTTCTGTGCTACACAAACATACACAATGCGGAGATGGGGGAACCCCCTGGTACCGTCAGACAACTAACACACTTTGCACTTGTCAGTGTAGTACAACAAAGTTGATACGTTACTCTGGGGGTTACTGCTTCCCATATGTAGTACTTTACATTTGTCAATGTTAAACTTCATTTGCCACCTCTCAGCCCATCTGCTCAACTTTTCGAGATCCTGTTGCAGCAGCGTACTGTCATTAGTGTCCTTAACAACCCTACCAACCTTCATATCGTCTGCAAACTTGGACATTAAGCCTGATATACCATCATCAATATCATTTATAAATACAGAAAACAACAATGGACCCATAATTGAACCCTGAGGGACTCCATTAATAACATTGGTCCACAAAAAAAGCAGTGTCCATTGATTACCACTCTCTGTCTTCTCCCACTCAACCATCACTTTATCCATAGCAGTAATTTGCCACCAATGCCACACTGCTCCAATTTGTGCAGCAGTCTTCCATGTGCAACAGTATAAAAAAGCCTTTCTAAGATCCAAATATATGATATCAATGTTATTCCTTGCATCTAGTTCCTTTAGGACAACATCATAGTATCCAATAAAATTGGTCAGACAAGGCTTCCGCTTAACAAAACCATGCTGTGTCTGAGCTATAATTGAAGTCTTGTCTAGATGATCCTGCAGTGCTTCTTTAACCAGTGCCTCCATTAATTTTCCTGGAACAGAAGTTAAACTAACGGGTCTATAATTACTTGTGTCGCCCTTTGATCCTCCTTTGTGAATTCTTGTTACATTTGCACTCCAGTCCATGGGTACCTCCCCTGAGTCCAAGGAAGGTGTCATAATTATGGCTAAGGGTTTGCTTACTTCCTTTGCTGCCTCCTTTAATATAACTGGATAGATCCCACCCACCCCTGATGCCTTTTTTATGTTTATCTTCAACAATTTCTCCTCCACTTTCCTCTGTTATTACAAAATCTTCTAGTTCACTGCCAGAGTTTAATTCACCTCTGGCATTCCCCTCACTGAATAACTCCTCATGTGTGAATGTAGATGCAAAATACTCATTTAGTTTGTTAGCCACCTGAGCAGGATCATTAAAACAGTTGAACCATCAATATCCAGTGGACCAATCTGATTCATCCCTTTCCTTCTAGAGTTTACATAGGTAAAGAACTCTGTGCTGTTTTTTTTTTTTTGCATCCATTGCCTGCATAATCTCCTTTGTAACATGGTTACAGACCAGCTTATATCTATCATAGGCTTCCATGTCACCCATTAATTTATATGTATCCCATGCATTTTTCTTTTCTGCCACATGTCTCATTAGTTCATCTGACATCCATTTAGGCCTAAACCTTGAACAATATTCCTTAGTTGGTATGTAAAGCCTAGTAGCTTCCAAGATTAATTCTTTCGATGCCTCCCATTTTGAATTTGCTGTTGGTCCCACTGTATAGAATTTAAATACTGTCTCAGACCACCGTAGTCACCTTTACGAAAGCAAAAACCCTTCCTTTACTAATGATGGTAATTACCTCTTTGAGTAAATTCCAGTTCAGCACGCTGTGATCACTACCACCTAGTTGTTCCTTTATCTGCAGATTCTTAATGCATGAAGAATCACTACTGATAATCAGATCAAGAGTATTACTCCCTCTAGTTGCCTCCTGAACATGCTGATGTAGAAAACAATCATCCAATAAATCCACAAAAGCCTTGCTAGTGTGTGATTGACCTACCCACAATTTCCAGGAAATTAAAATCCCCCATTATAAGACTCTCTGATTTGCTGGCCCAATCTATTTCCCTGTACAGTTTTTTATTATACTCATCAGAGTCATTAGGCCAATAACACACTCCTGCTCTCAATTTTGCTTATGTCACACCAAACTGGTGCTTCCATATCCAGGTGGACAGGAGTAGCATTGCGTAGCACACTCTTCTTGACTAGACCAGGGTTTGATCCCGTGACTATCAAATACGGAGGATGCAGAAAGGTCAGGGAATGACCACTGCAATCCCGGAGCAATATGGCCTTAGTTGCCAATGCTCCTAAAAACCAAATACCAGACAATGTTACACCAAACTGACTCGACACTGCACTGTCCAGTGATGTCGACTGGCTGCACTTATTTGGATTTTATGTGTTTCTTAACTAATAGAATAACTCCACCTTCCTTCCTATTCTGTTTGTACACATTGCACTCCCCAAATTACAGTTCTGCATTTCTTATATCTGTGTGACACCACGTCTCTGATATTTTGACCAACACATCAAATTTATTTACCAAACTCCTAAAATTGGTGTATACGCAAGCCTACATGCACCTGTTCCTATATGGCGCCTCCATAGCCAGGTGGGAAGGAACAGCAGTGTGTAACACATGCTTCTTGATTAGACCGAGGTTTGAGCCCGTCACCACTAAAATCAGAGGATGCGGAAAGGTCAGGGAATGACCACCGCATATTCTCGGGGCAATATGGCCTTAGTGTCTAATGCTCCTAAACAACAAACAAACAAACCTGTTCCCATTCTTAGCTACCCTAACACAATCCATGTGTTTACTTGTACCACAATGACTCCCAGCAGTCTATGAAATACCCTGCATCTTGTTTTCCAGGCTGCTGCTCATTCCAATAGAAGCAGTGCAAGAATCGCTTCCACCTCTGCCAGCGGCTACTGTTAATCTATTAGTCCTTGTATCCCCCCCAAGCTAGCAGTTTTCTGACTCACCTAACACTGCCTCGATAGCATCAGTAAATATTCTTGCACCCTTTCTATTTAAGTGTATCCCATCCCTGTAAAAGCAGTCTCTCCTGTTAACATATTCCAACTGTCATGTCTGACTGTATATACCGAAACCTATCAGATGCTTCAAATGTCAGAAATTTGGGCATTCACAGGCAGTATGTGGGTCTAAAGATCATGCCCATACTGAATGTTCTGCACAATCTTTACAAAGTCCAAACTGTAAAGTCAATCACACCGCTCTTTCCAAATATTGTGAAACATGGAAAAGAGAAAAATGATTAAAAAAAAGTACAAAACCAAGCATAAAGTTATGTATCTCGACGAAAAGAAACAAATTTCACCAATCACAGGAACACGCTCATATGCAGCAACTGTCCAACAACACAAACAGATATCTGCTATTACCACCACTACCACTGCAGTTCAAACCAACATTACAGTTCCTCCCAACATCTCTATATCTGATTGGGCTCACTCAGTCTTAACTCCATCACTAAACTTATTCCCAGTCAACTTCCAGTCAAGCCATCAACACACCAGTTACAATTCCTCCAGACACTTCTTCTTCACAACCAACCACAAATGCTATAGATATAGATACAGGAGACAAATCCTCTGTCCATGTTCACATGGACACATATGAAAAAGAAGTCTTAGAGGAACCAATCTTAGAGATATATGCTGAGGAAGAGATGGATGCTCATCCATATTTCCCCAAAAAAGAGAAAAAGCCTGAGAGAAATAACCAGACCACCATTCGCAAAAAGACAGATACAAATACGAAACCAACATAATGTGTACAATAATACAATGGAATTGTTGAGGTTTCCACAGTAACATCGATGATATTCATGACTTGATTGACAAATATCATCCGATAGGTGTCTGCCTTCAAGAAACAAATCTAACTCAGTAGTGAACTGTTATTACGGTATCTACAGATAAGACCGAGAAGACACAAAACTTGATTACATTTGAAGGAAGGCACCAATTAATTGTTTCCACTGAAGGAGACAATTAATGAAACACTGAATTAAATCATGGTGCACAGCTTCAGTGACAGATTAGCAGAAAACTTAGATACCCGTGAAACACAGGAGAGAACCAATTAATGTTACAGCCCTTATGGCATCATAATACCCCAGTTTGTGCTAAAAAGGGTCAACAGTAATGGAATTTGAAAGTTGTTGAGGTCACAAATAAGTTATCACTGTGATCAGCAGTTCAGCCACAAAGAACAAATAGGTTAATTATTGTCGAGTGAACAAATCCAAGTCATTCTGAATTGAGGTACAGTCTCAAGTAAGAGGCCTCCGTAGCCGAGTGGGCAGGAGCGGGAGTGCAGTAGCACACGCTCTTTGAGTAGACCGGGGTTCAAGCCCCTGACTGCTGAATACGGTCGATCTGCCAACCCGCACTGGACCAGCGTGGCAGATTATGGTCCATTTCCCTCAGCATGAATTGTTGAGGAGGCTTCCACCCTGCAGTGGGTTGATAATGGCTGCACTTTACTTTTTTTTTGACTCAAGTAAGAGTACTGTTACTTAAGAAATTTTAAAAGGTCACTGGTGTTAGCTTCAGATAAGTACTGAAGTTGTGGATAGTTTGAAGGAGTTAAGGAAGTAACAGTAAGATAAAAATAAATTATTATTATGCAGTAAGTATAATAAATTGTATTCAAAATGAAAATACCTTGGAATGGTCCATCATGGAATATTCATATAGCATAAACCAGAGCCATGATGCTCAGTACTCTATAGGTTGATTTCAATATTTGTAAAAAAATAAAAGAAGTTTACCTCAATATGATACGTAGAACACTTCCGTATGATACTCTCCAGAAATTAAACCGAATATAACATTACAGTAAAAAATAAATTGCAAACAATTATAAATCAACCTATCAATACATACAATTATGGGAGATTTTTTGAACAGCTTGGTGATTGTGTTCAATGGTTTTTTTAAATTTTTTCCATTTATTTTTTACTGTAATGTAATAATTTTGATTTTTTAATTTAATTTTTACTGTAACGTTATTTTTGGAGAGTATCGTATGAAAGTGTTCTATGTATCATATTGAGGTAAACTTCTCTTATTCTTTTACAAATATTATTTCAGAATACTACTCATTAGTAAAAGAGTTATAATTAAGCTCATAGAGTACTTTTTCACCAGAAACTTTTGATTAGTATTAAGTAGTAGCCCATAATCAGATCTATATAATAAAAATACACCATCAGAGGGTAACTTTCTTGCATCAAGAAAACTAGGTTTTCCTTTTCATTCAGTGATACTCCTCTTCTAAGCAGTTAAAGACACTCTTAAAAATGTTTTCCACTCTCAATTGCAGACATTCAGTTTCTGTTGCCCATAGAAATATCTATATTTCTATGGATACTGTTCTTTTAAATTAGCATCTGTAATTCAACATTTTTCTTTCAAATCACTCTGGACATCCATTCACAGTTGTTGTTCGTTTGTTATTTGGTTTTTAGGAGCATTAGCAATAAGGCCATATTGCTCCGGGAATATGCGGTGGTCATTCCCTGACCTTTCTGCATCCTCCGTATTTGGTGGTGACGGGCTCGAATCCTGGTCTACACACTGCTGCTCCTTCCCACCTGGCTACGGAGGCGCTATCCATTCACAGTACAACTACAACCTCACCAGCTACTTTCCCTCATCCTCATTTATTCTTTCTATTTCAGTTCTTTGGAACTATCTTCCTTTGTGGGTATGTCCCAAAAATTAAAATCAGCAAAAATTCAAGTCCAGTGTCAACAAACATCTTTTGTCTTCCCAATCTTCAACTCATACATAGTACTGCAAATTCTAATAGTGTTTGTTGGGTCACTATAAAAAAAAAAAAAAAAAAAATGCAATTTGTATCTTACAAAACTCTGCATTCCTCAATTTTGGAAGTAACATTAGCATTAGCATTAGTAGAGGCATATGATGCAAGAAAGCAAGCTTATTCAGCATCAGCCAAAAAAAAAAAAAACACACACCACTCCCATTTCACCCCTCCGTTCGTTCGAAATACCTGTCCAGTTGAGCCTTAAATTTGTTTAGGCTATCAACTTCAACAACAAGTGACGGAAGTCGGTTCCACCAACCAACCACCCGCTGGCCAAAGGCAAATTTCCGCACATCTATCCGACATCCGTCCTTCCTCAATTTAACTTTCTGGAGGCAGAGTTGCACAGAATGATCTCATAGGAAAATACGCTGCAATACCAAAATATTAGAGAACATACCTAATAGCATGTTGATCTGACTTTACCAGCAATCCTGTGTGCACTTGTATCTCACTGACGGCGCCTCCGTAGCCAGGTGGGAAGGAGCAGCAGTGCATGGCACATGCTTCTTGATTAGACCAGGGTTTGAGCCCGTCACCACCAAATATGGAGGATGTGGAAAGGTCAGGGAATGACCACCGCATATCCCGGAGCAATATGGCCTTAGTTGCTAATGTTCCTAAAAACCAAATAACTAACTATCTCACTGATTATTCCACTCTTGTTTGAAAATGACCTTGATGTTTAGATTCTTCACATTCATTGTTTGCTTAAGCCTCTTTCTTATGTGTTGTTTCAGAAAATCCCTCAGATTCCCAATGGGATTTATGTATAGTGACTGTGTGGATCATAGAAAATGCTGCATCATGTAAACTAGGGAATAGTCATTTTGGAACAGTCGAATGAAAAAAACGCATGTTATTGTAATGTAAGAACTGATATGTATTCTATAGCCTTGGTTATTATAGTTGACTTCATTGGTGCCAATCCCTTCACCCATTATCTTTGTCCTTCATTATTGTGTTCATTGTTGACACTGACAAATTAAATTCCTCACAATACTTGTTAATTTTTGACCATTTTCATACATCCTTATTATTTTTATTTTCTGATCCAAATCAATTGCTTTCCTTTTCTTGTTAGATTTACTAGTACCACTGTCATTTATTCTCTTAGTTGGCACCATGATAAAGAAAACGAAATTTTCTGTAAAGAACTTCACAGGGTTAAGGGGAAACGCACTATTATCACCTCACACGAGCTCACATTTTACTAAAGCACATTTCTGGAGGTCACTACCATAAAACAATAAAGACAATTTGCAGTTTCCGGTTTATTGGGCTTTTCTGTTAGTGCAATAGATTTTAAACAGGTAGTAAACTCGATCTTATTGCATTTGCAATAATACTGATAGCTGGAATTCGGTGGGTTTTTACATTATTTTGGTGAAATGTGTGTCCCCTTCAGTCATGTTTTTTTTTTTATAAATAAATTTTCAGAATCTTCTCTTCATTCCTATTTTTTAAGTTTGTTACTCCATATCTCACTTATGCATGCCGTGTTCATCATTATTGATTATTATTATTTTCTTTTACCTGTTGTTGGAAATTTTATATAAGTCCGAAATTACATAACTTGGGGACTTATTGTATTTACCAAGTTCAAGGAACTGTTGAAAGGGCAAAGATTTCTGCCTATAGAAGCTTTGAGTACAGCCATGACCAAATGCATCAGACAATTAAATAACATTCAAAAATTACTCAAACATTGGGATGCAGTCATAAGGCATGAAGGAGACTACAAATTTTCAATTAACCTTCATATATATATAAAATTTATAAAACACTACAGTGTTAATTATTAGGTTAATTGGGATTGGAATATTCATATATTTCACAGAATTGCACTAAGGAAAATATTCAAGAATTATATTTATCCCATTCCTGTTTAGGAATTCCCATTACGTCACAAAAATAAAGAAATCTGTGTACATTTACACAGATTTCTTTATTTTTGTGACACTTAAAACTATTCCTTTAATATAAAGATTAGTTACAATGTTTGTTATGCAAAAAAAAAAGTCCTGAATTTATGAGCCGAATAACTGTCTGCTAGTGACACAATGTACTAGAGCATGAAAATACTCATATTTTAACTAACTTCTAAGTAACTGTTCTGTGTTGTTTGGTTTTTAGGAGCATTAGCAACTAAAGCCACATTGCGCCGGGATATGCGGTGGTCATTCCCTGACCTTTCCGCATCCTCCATATTTGGTGGTGACGGGCTCGAACCCTGGTGTAATCAAGAAGCGTGTGCTATGCACTGCTGCTCCTTCCCACCTGGCTACGGAGTCACCAACTGTTCTGTGTGGGAACATTGTTCCTAGAGGAAGAATGAATGCTCACTCTTCACATCATGCAACAACTGAGAATGTCAGTTATTGCATGATGTGCCAGCAATGCATTTAGATTAAAGACCACCAAAAATATCAACTTGACACTTTTTCAGAAGGATGGAACAACACCTAATTTCAGCCCTGATATACAAAGTTGGTTAGATTAAGTTCCCTTTGATTGTCCATTCTTAATGTTATCCATAAGGACTCACGTTAAGTGAACCTTAAAATTGTTTACAGAATTACTCCACAGACTTTGACATACGTGCCCTTAATATTGAACCATTGTAACAGTTGCGACAAAAAGAAAGCCAGAACTTTGGACAACTGCATCATTTCTTCAAAACAGTTAAAGATATTACTTTGAATATTTCTTGAAATTTAGGTTAAATATATTTCTCTGGGATTGGACTTATGGAATACTCTGTATGTATAGGTTTAACTTTGAGAGAAATTGACTGGTTTTATTTCCATTATTTTAGGCACAAATCTACTACAGAAATGCAGATGCTATCTTACTAGTTTATGATATCACATCTGAAGAAAGTTTTGATGACATGATAAGGTGCATTGATGGTATGTTTGTTTTTGAGATTTTTAATAAAAAATTGAGAAAAGCTGTTTATAAGCATATTATTATATTTTGATTCAGAATTTTTTTTTTTTTTTTTTTTGTAATTATAAAAAACATTTCCAACAACAGGAAATACCCACTTCCTCAGATAAAAGAGCTCAATGACATTATGCAGGGATGAACAATTTGTAAAATAAACATGCCATGCTGAATTGAAAGAACATGATAATTTTGGAAATCTTAATTAGCAATTACACAGAACTAGAATTCCTTTTATAATGGAAAATAGCATAAAAAAAAAAGAGATCACAAGCATTTACTTTAATTTGACTCTGATGAGGGAAACAAAATACTGTAATTTACAAAAAGAATAACATGGAAACTGCCTATATTACAAAAAAAAGTGTTCAGTATCTTTTATTTTTATTTATTCAGAAAATCTGGGATGGCCATGGTATCATCAAATCAGTATGCTCTTCTGATTGGGCACACTTATTTTGCAGTATGTTATTATAATGAACAAATTATTTTTACTCTTTAATTTATCTATAAAAAACAAAATTTAGAAGTAATTGTTTATGCTGTGCTAAAAGAACATAATATTTGAAAAACTTGGATAGTTATATATAGAGAGGCCACACAAAGTATTTTCAGAGCTCTGTTTCTCTTCTTATTGACGGATGGTGAAAATGGATGTCCCTGAAGCTGAATACAAGCGAAAGAGTCTCGCATTTGGTACAAGTATGTTCATAGCTACATCTTACTGCCATATAAATAAAAATATACCTTCTATAAATATAAATTTAAATATAAATATAAAAACTACTTTTTTCTAAAACAAGAGCCAATCTGCCATTTTAAGCACTATTTCTGTGTTTAGCAGCCCAAATTCTACAAAGTAAACATGCTTTCATGCCTGTAACAAGATATGACCCAAAATTCATTGTTCAGTTTTATCCACCTGTAGATCCATCCTCTGAGTTGATCACTGAACATTTCAACTTATTAGAAAAAGAAATCCAAATGAAGGGGAAACTTAATATTTGCTTTCCTTCCCACTCTTTTTTAAACAGAAAATTGCACACATAATGAACTAAATGAAATTACTAATAACAAATTAAGATAGTCAATTCATATATATAATTAAAAATATATATAGGATAGCCGTGAATTCCACCAGTGACCTACTGATGATAGTACAGATTAGTAATATGTTTTCTGAGGCTCAGTCCATCAAAACTTGATTGCTGACCACTTGCTATCCAAAATGTTTAGATTATATTAGATTGCATTAACTAAAACAATAAAATTTGAGTTGGTCTATGAAAATTTAAAAAAATGTTATTCTGGAGGTTGTTAACCAGACTTCTCTAATCAGGAAACATTTGGTGGCTGTTATCATTGAGTTTAGAACCTAGAGCACTTATTTGTGAAAAATAAAGGTTGGAAGGTTTAAGTTCTTTTACAGAATTTTAATTTTTTTTCATTAGTTCAGATTATTCATGATGTATGCAGTTGAAGAAACAATGGGGAGTGGAGCACGTATCAATTGGTGTAAAATGATATCACCTCTAATCAGGAAACATTTGGTGGCTGTTACTAACTGTACAGGGTATAAATCTACTGAGGAGAGGAGACTTTATACATCTACAGGTACATGAAAAATACTATAAATTCCTAGTAAACTGGAGGTGATGAGGCAGAGGTCAAGTTGTAGTGTCTGCACTACAGAGAGAAATGGATGACTCCATGGCACTATGAATTAGTAGGTCATGTAATACCTTAAGGCATCGTAATTTCCTTTTCTGAAATTAAAACCCATTCCTTTGCCTTTTACTTCTGCTACCACTCTTGTCATCATCCACCGTAGAACTCCATGATCACTTCCTGCTACTGGTTCCTCTACTGTCAGCCATGTTATGTCATCTGATTCATGGGTGATGATGAGGTCTAGGATATTCTTTTCTCTAGTACTTTCCCTGACATGTTGATACAAATAATAGTCATCTAGTTGATTTAAAAATTTTGTTCCCCATGTCGAATTTCCTTCCCATTTACTCCAATCAATTAGAGGCAAATTGAAATCACCCATAATAAGACATTGACGCTTACTTGCCCATTCCATTTGCATGTAGAGGCTTTTGTCATAATCTTCACAATCACCTGGTCTGTAGATTACTCCTACTCGCATTATAACTTTGTTTCCAACTATCTTACTAGCATGTGAAATGTCTGAATCCGGGAAAGCTATCATCGCACTCAGGCTGCTTCTGAAGAAGCATTACCCCACCACCCCTTCTATCTACTCTATCCTTCCTAAATACATTATACAAGCCGTACTTAAACTCATCATCCCCAATTTCCGGGTGGCACCATGTCTCTATAAGCCCTATTATGTCCGCGTTACTTGTTTTAACCAGCAGTTCGAATTCACTCATTTTATTGACGACACTTCTAACGTTACTGTATAAACAATTAAGATTTACAGTTCTTGTATATTTAACAACCCTAACACAACCCGTGAAGTTTTTTAGGCGCTCTTCCCTGATATTAGCTACCCGCTCACGTGAAACATTTCTGCCCCCAGAACATCTAGATAATACATCCAGTTGGGGTCGTAGATAAGAACTCTTAAGGTATGTACAAGAGTTACTTTGACCAATATTATCAGATAAACGCATGTCAGTATTACCCACATCCCCCCTAGCTAGCAGTTTCCCTGAACCTTTAAGGTATCCTCAATAATACTGGCAAAAACTTTTGCACCACCTTTGTTTAAGTGTATCCCGTCTCTACAAAACAAATTCCTTCTACCTACAAGCGTGGGCCATGCTGATAGAAATTTTCCCCCTAAAGCCTTGCAGATTCCTTCAAGTCTTGAGTTAATCCACAAGGCTCTTAACATATAATCCTTCCTATCGTGTATGGGCAGAATTGTAGACACATAGACATTATGGCCTAGCTTGTATCATTTCCTCAGCATGGTCCTGTATTTTTCCAACAAATCGTCAGATCATGTACGTTTAATATCATTAGTCCCCACATGAATAATAATATTCTCTTTACCCCCTTTTAAAATCTGACAATCTGTTGGTGACATCATCAATAGTTGCTCCCAGCAGACATACCCTGGTTCTACTCCACCTATCCTTATTACAAAAAATGTTCGGCATTTCCCTGACAGTGGAGTCTCCTAATAAAACAATGTCCTTTTTAACCAGAGTAGTTTGCACTTGGTTTTTTTGTTTTGAGGCTCGAATCGGGTGTGCATCACTTGGTAGATTGCTGGAATTTTGAGTCCCTGACGAGCTCCCAGATGCATTATTCTCGAGGGCAAGTACCCGTTTTTTCAGGGACTCAAATTGTTCCATCAGTGCACTCCTTAAATCGATCACAAAGAAAAGAATCCCCAGGTGAGGTAGGATTAGTCACCAGGTCGACCTTGGAAAACATTCCACAGGTTCCACAACCTTATTCTGAGCAAGAGGAAGTATCCCATCAGCATTGAGCATGCTCAAACCATTCAAGGCTTTATACAACTCAATCAGATATTGTAATTTGCAAAACTTAATCCTTTCTTTGTAAGAGCAACCCTTTGTTCCCTTCACTAATCTCGTTGCCCTTCTCTGTACTCGTTCCAGCAGCTCTACATCCTTCTTAAAATGAGGCCTCCAGACCTGTATACAGTACTCAAGGTGTGGCCTGACCATTGCCTCCAATTTTATACCTTACTTTTTATACCTGACCACCCTTAGTTGCTAGAAAATTTCCGGTATATCATTGCCAAGACACCATGTGCCACCCTTGCAGACAGTCTGCACTGCTCAGAAAACTTCATATCTGCTTGTACAATTAAACCCAGGTCCTTTTAATTTTCTACCAATGTCAGTGTAGTACCACACAGTTGATACATTACTCTGGGGTTACTGCTTCCCATGTGCAGTACTTTACATTTGTCAATGTTAAACTTTAGTTGTCACCTCTCAGCCCATCTGCTTAACTTTTCTAGATCTTGTTGCAGCAGCGTAGTGTCATTAACAGCCCTGCAGACCATCATATCATCTCCAAACTTGGACATTAAGCCGGATATACCATCATCAATATATACAGAAAACAACAATGGACACATGAACCCTGGGGGACTCCACTAATAACATTAGTCCACACGAAGAACAGTGTCCATTGTTTACTACTCTCTTTCTCCCACTCAACCATCCCTTTATCCATAGCAACAATTTACCTCCAATACCACACTGCTCCAATTTGTGCAGCAGTCTGTCATGTGCAACAGTATCAAAAGCCTTTCTAAGATCCAAATATATGATATCAAAATTATTCTTTGCATCAAGTCGGTTTGTGACCACATCATAGTATCCAATCAAATTGGTCAGGCAAGACTTCCCCTTAACAAACCCATGCTGTGGCCGAGCTATAACTGCAGTCTTGTCTAGATGATCCTGCAGTGCTTCTTTAACCAATGTCTCCATTAATTTCCCTTCAACAGAAATTAAACTAACAGGTTTGTAATTACTTGTGTCGCCCTTTGATCCTCCTTTGTGAATTGGGGTCACATTTGCACATCTCCAGTCCATGGGTACCTCCCCTGGGTCCAAGGAAGCTTTCATAATTATGGCTAAGGGTTTATTTACTGCCTCCTTTAATAAAAATGGATAGATCCCATCCACCCTAGGTGCCTTTCTTATGTTTATCTTCAACAATTTCTCCTCCAATTTGCTCTCAGTTATTACAAAATAATCTAGCTCACTGCCAGAGTTTAATTCACCTCTGATTCATCCTGAATAACTCCTCATATGTGAATGTAGATGCAAAATACTCATTTAGTTTGTTAGTCACCTGAGCAGGATCATCAACAGTAAAACCATCGATATCCAACAGACCAATCTGATTCATCCCCCTCCTCCTAGAGTTTACATAAATAAAGAACTCTTTGCTGTTTTTCTTTACATTCTTTGCCAAAGATTTCTCGTAATCTGCCTTTGCCTGCATAACCTCCTTTCTGACTTGGTTACAGACCAGCTTATATCTAGGCGCCTCCGTAGCCAGGTGGGAAGGAGCAGCAGTGCGTAGCACATGCTTCTTGATTAGACCGGGGTTTGAGCCCACGGAGGATGTGGAAAGGTCAGGGAATGACCACCCTTAGTTGCTAGTGCTCCTAAAAACCAAAAAAAATAACACAAAGCTTATATCTATCATAGGCTTCCGTGTCACCTGTTAATTTATATGTATCCCATGCATTTTTCTTCTCTGCCACATGTCTCATTAGTTCATCTGACATCCATTTAGGCCTAAACCTTGAACAATATTTCTTAGTTGGTATGTAAAGCCTAGTAGCTTCCAAGATTAATTCTTTGGATGCTTCCCATTTTGAATTTGCTGTTGGTAACATCATCAGTTGGTCCCTACTTATGCACACATGTCAATAACAGTTGATGGGGGGAAAAAAAAAAAAACACTAATGTAAAGTTTTATAATTCAGCAAACCATGGCATGGATGTGAATGAACAGATGGCAAGGAAATATTTTGACAGAGTTTCTAGAATATAGCCATTACAAGTTTCTTTTTATGATGTATTGATTATAGCTGATATATATCCAGCTTCATCACAAAATTGCAAACTGAAAATTGTTTGGTTAATTTATTTTGTAAATCATTAAAGAGCTTGTAGAAAGATTTCAAAGAGATGCTCTTCACAAACAGAGTCATCAGAAAACAATGACAGTATCAAGTGAAAAAAATAAAACTAGTGATATATATAAAAACTGTCAAAGAGGTGCATGTGACAAATGTAGCAGAGCTCGTGCTGTTGATTGTACAAATTGCTGCATAAATTAATTTTACTTTTTTTCTGTAAAGTTTATTTTATATTTAATTATATATACAAACAAGTATTGTTTTTTTTTAGCTGTGTTAGTGTATATCCAAATTTCATTAAAATCAAATCAATCCATCTGGCAAGTTATTATTTTATTATTTTTTTCCCAACCTCATCTAATAACTTGGCTCCCAGAGGATGGATTTTTGTAAAATTTTATCTTTGGGCCTTTTCAGTATCTTAAGCCATTCCAAATTTAATTAAAATTGTACCAATATAAATCTGGTAATTATTATTCTCCCTTCCCCCATATAATAACTTTACTTCCAGAGGATGGATTTTCATGATTCCCAAATCAGACCAATTATTTCTTAGTCTGCCTTTCCCCCATGTAATAACTCAATGCCCAGTAAATGGATTTTAAAATTTTTTTAAATGTAATTTAAAATCTTTCCAAATTTCATTAAAATTGAACTGATAGAAATCTGGTAATTATTTTTTTTTATACATCACATAAGCTTTCCATATAACATATATTATATCTGAAGCTGGACATTATTGTCTGTTGCGATACGCTGGTTAATAAACGAATAGGCAGTGTGGTGGATATGCAGAAACAAAATTTTTATTATAAATCATGACATTATTAATTGCTGAAATGTAACAGAATGCATACATCAAACAATTTGTTTAATAATTATATTGGAATAATAAAACATCCTTATCAATTAGTGAAAGTTTTAACTTAAATGAAAAACAATGATACAAATCCTGCAGTGTAGGTAGGCCATGTTTCATGCTGATTCCTGATGGTAAACAACCATCTTACTCAGTCTTTTCACCTTCTTACATTGAATAATTTATTTCCCCATGTTCTAAATTACATAAATCATTGATCAGTCACTGCCGTGCTTATAAATAATTCTAATAGTAAGTGTATGGAAAAATATGTTCTGCATAATAATTATACTTTGCATTCAGTTTTCTAGGAATGCATCATGAGCCTAAAGTAGGACTTCATGTATTTTCATTTTCTTAGTATGTAAATAATTTTTTAACTGGATTCTCATGCTATTCTCTGGCACAAATTCTTAATATTTATAAGTATTAATATTTGAATTATGCTATTAGTCTGCTCTAGTAGAATTGTTATAATCATACTTTAATCTTGCAGTCCATTAATCACAAAAAAAAAAAAAAAAAAAATCCTTTTAAAAATATTGTGAAACTTGAAAGTTTCACTGACTTGTGTGTCACACTTACACAAAGTTAAAGAAACAAAGATACTCCATCAACATCACAGGAATCAGAAGAAAACTGTGTGATGTATTCACAACTATAGAAGCTAAAGTGTCTTCAACTCTGTGAACTCCACACTCATAAAAATTAATGAATTTAGCAATTAAAAAAAAATGGAGTGAGTGGAACTGGAAAGTTATTCTAATTCTAACATAACTTGTGTTTCAGATGTAAAGAAGAATGCTGAACCGTACGTCCTTTTAAGTATCTGTGGAAGTAAATCTGATTTACAACATGAACGAGTTGTGGATATTGAAAGAGCAAAAAAGCTTGCAGAGGGATTAGGGGCTCTCTATTTTGAAACATCAGCTAAAAGTGGTAAAGGCAAGTTTTTTTTAATGGATTACACAGAATATTTTTGAGTCTAAACATATTTTGAAAAAAAAGTGAAATTTAATTCCAAGCAAATTCCTAAAAATAGCATACGAACACAGTACTCCTTTTAGATCTATACAACAGTAAATCTGTTTACTGTTGATGGAGAAAACACAATAATAATGGAATTTACACAATTCTGTAAGCAAGAAAAATGTATAATTACTTTAAGCCTAATTCTGTGAACATGTTGATCTGCATCTCTCACATTTATTAGATTAAATTGGCATATTAACTTATTTTCTAAAGTAGCTTTATATTCCTAGTTACGATACTTAGTTTAAAGTTTAACTTAGATAGAGATTTTGTAGGTATTACTTAGTATCGGTAAGGGTATCAAATCCACGTGTTACAAGTTGCAGCTCCGTTGACCGAGAGGTTTTTTTTTTAACCATATTTAGCCAATTTATTAACCAATTGTTATATCAAATTATTTTCTGTAAGTAGCTAGTCAGGATCCTTAGTTTATTCTGAATTGAGACAGCGAGATTTGGAAGTTAATCGATACTTAAGTGTCCGTAGATTTACCGTTCGTAAATTGCCGCCATTGTTACGCGATACAAAATATCTCGAACTAGACAGCATAAGCTTAGTATAGTATAGTACATAATATAATATTGTCTATTAATCTTGTTGAACTTCATTGTCAATTAAGTTGTACTTTTAACTATATACATATAACGACTTAGATTACGTAACATAAATAATTAGCAAAAATAAATAATTAATACTTAACTTGATACGGAAGTTATATAAAGGGATTTCGTAGATAACACTCAATAATGAAACATAAATATAGCGTTATAACTGTGTTGTGATACAAGTTTAGGGCTTTAATTTTGTGCTGAAATTGAAATCATGACTCAGACCAGAGCAGCAAGGCAAAAGGCTCAAGCTAATGGAAGTGCTGTGGCTCAGGGGAGAACTGAGAGGGACAGTTGCCCTCTGAATCACAGCCTTTTAAAATGCACTATTTGCTTGATGTTTGTGGAGCAGTCAGGGACATGATACTGCCATGGGAGATGTCTTTGTATGTGCACGATGCAAGGAGTGTAAGGAAATCAGGCGACAACTCAGCGTTGTTATGGGCCTATATGAGAGCTTGAAGGACAGGGTGGATGCCCTGGAAGGATTAAAAGTGAGGGGCCCATCAAGCTCTCAGCTGCCCACACCAACGCCAGAGCTTGCACTTGGGTATTGCGCAACACAGCGGCAACCCCCAAGGCAGAATGCGCTGTTCCCAAAGGAACTAGTAGGTGTTGGTGACTCTATTGTCAGGGAAACGGGAAACATGCTTTGTAAAAAGGATAGGTGGAACAGGACCAGGGTATGTCTGCCAGGGGCAAAGGTTGATGACATTGTAGAGCAGATATCATCTTTTAAGGGCACAAAAGGTGATATAGTTGTACACGTTGGCACTAATGATATCAAGAGTAGGAGACCGGCAGAATTGCTTAACAAGTACAGGTCACTGTTGAAAAAAAGCCGTGAAATAGGGTTGAATTTGAAAGTGTCTGCAATTCTGCCCAGACACGATAGGAGGAAGTATATGATGAGAGCCTTGTCGATCAATTCGGCCCTGGAAAGATTGTGCAATGCTCAAGGGGTAGAATTTTTTTCAGCCTGGACTGTACTTGTTAACAGGAGAGATTGCTTCTACAGGGATGGGATACGCTTAAATAGAAAGGGTGCAAGAATGTTTGCTGATGCTATCGAGGCAGTGTTAGGTGGGTCGGAAAACTGCTAGATTGGGGGGGATATTGTTTGTTGTTTGTTTGTTATTTGGTTTTTAGGAGCATTAGCAACTAAGGCCATATTGCTCCGGGATATGCGGTGGTCATTCCTTGACCTTTCCGCATACTCTGTATTTGGTGGTGACGGGCTCGAACCCCGGTCTAATCAAGAAGCATGTGCTACGCACTGCTGCTCCTTCCCACCTGGCTACGGAGGCGCCCAGGGGGGGGGATACAAGGACTAATAGATTAACAGTAGCCACTGGCAGAGGTGAAAGTGATTCTTGCACTGCTTCTATTGGAATGAGCAGCAGCCAGGAAAATAAGATGCAGGATATTTCAGAGACTGCTGGGAGTCATTGGGGTACAAGTAAACACATGGGTTGTGTTAGGGTAGCTAAGAAAAAGAACAGGTGCATGTATACCAATGCTAGGAGTTTGGTAAATATATTTGATGAATTTGAGGTATTGCTCAAAGCATCAAAGGCGGATATTGTTGGGATATCAGAGACGTGGTGTCACACAGATATAAGTAATGCAGAACTGGAATTTGGGGAGTACAATGTCTACAGAAAGGATAGACAGGATAGGAAGGGAGGAGGGGTTATGCTATTAGTTAAGAAACACATAAAATCCAAGGAAGTGAAGCCAGTCGACATTGCTGGACAGTGCAGTGTCGAGTCAGTTTGGTGTGACTTAAGCATTGGGAGATCAAAATTGAGAGTAGGAGTGTGCTATAGGCCATATGACTCTGATAAGTATAATAAGAAACTGTACAGGGAAATAGAGTGGGCCAGTAAATCAGAGTCTTATAATGGGGAAATTTTAATTTCCCAGATATTTTGTGGGCAGGTCAACACACACTAGCAAGACTTTTGTGGATTTATTGGATGACTGTTTTCTACATCAGCATGTTCAGGCAGCAACTAGAGGGAGTAATATGCTTGATCTGATTATCAGTAGTGATTCTTCATGCATTAAGAATCTGCAGATACAGGAACCACTAGGTGGCAGTGATCACAGTGTGCTGAAGTGGGATTTACTCAAGGAGGTAACTACCATCAGGGGTAAAGGGAAGGGTTATTGCTTTCGTAAAGGCGACTACAATGGTCTGAGACAATATTTAAATTCTATACAGTGGGACCAACTGATGATGTTACCAACAACAAACTCAAAATTGGAAGAATTCAAAGAACTTATCTTGGAAGCTACTAGGCTTTACATACCAACTAAGAAATATTGTTAAAGGTTCAGGCCTAAATAGATGTCATATGAACTAATGAGACATATGGCAGAGAAGAAAAATGCATGGGATACATATAAATTAACATGTGACACAGAAGCCTATGATAGATATAAGTTGATCTGTAACCAAGTTACAAAGGAGGTTAGGCAGCCGAAGGCAGATTACGAGAAATCTTTGGCAAGGAATGCAAGGAGTTCTTTACTTATGTAAACTCTAGAAGGAAGGGGATGAATCAGATTGGTCCACTTGATATCGATGGTTCAACTGTTCATGATCCTGCTCAGGTAGCTAACAAACTAAATCAATATTTTGCATCTACATTCACACATGAGGAGTTTTTCAGGAAGGGGAATGCCATAAATGAAATAAACACTGGCAGTGAGTTAGATGATCTTGTAATAATTGAGAGTAAATTAGAGGAGAAATTGTTGAAGATAAATACAAGAAAGGCACCTGGGGTGGATGGGATCTATCCAGTTATATTAAAGGAGGCAGCAAAGGAAGTAAGCAATCCTTTAGCCTTAATTATGAGAGCTTCCTTGGACTCAGTGGAGGTACCCACAGACTGGAGATGTGCAAATGTAACCCCAATTCACAAAGGGAGGATCAAAGGCTGATACAAGTAATTATAGACCTGTGAGTTTAACTTCTGTTCCAGGAAAATTAATGGAAGCACTGCAGGATCATCTTGATAGGAATTCAGTTATAGCTCAGACACAGCATGGTTTTTGTTAAGGGAATGTCTTGTCTGACCTGAACTCCATGGTACACCTTCCTCTTGAATGTGAGATGTAGATAGTATGTTTTTATATCGGACCTGAAAATACCGAAGTCGCAAGAAATTTTGAATTATTTCAGGCAATTGTCCCCTTAGACCTAGATGGTAAAGATCCATTATAATACCATGATGCCAAGTAGGGGCGAATGCCTTTTCAAAATCTAAATTGACCATGACTAGATGTTGTCTCATGATGAAGGCATTGTGAATATGAGATTCAGCTTTGATCGGTTCTTCCAAAATCCATACTGATGGTCTGGAAGGAGATTCTGCGACTCCAAGATGTGTCTTTTATGAACCATCCTTTTGAAAATTTTCCCTACACAGTTCGTAAGAGATATTGGCCTATAATTT
Organism: Mastigoproctus giganteus; assembly: GCF_048544385.1. Taxonomy (NCBI): domain Eukaryota; kingdom Metazoa; phylum Arthropoda; class Arachnida; order Uropygi; family Thelyphonidae; genus Mastigoproctus; species Mastigoproctus giganteus. Next base: position 89,036,707 of record NC_143576.1, on the reverse strand, counting down.
TGAATTTTGGTATGGCGATAATGAATGAATGACACCAGGAAGAAGGATAGGCATTTTCAGAGAAAATACAATTGTAGAAAATCAACAGGGTACACAAGTCCTTTTCATGTAAATGCTTCAGCATAATGTAATGAACACCATCTGGCCCTGAAGCACTGTTTGGAGATCTATTTAATGATTCTTTCAGTTCTATTAATGTAAAGGGTTGGTTGTATGAAAAGGAGTGGTGCATTGAGAAGTTAATTTTATACCGTTCTGCACCATCTTTAATGCTATGGAAGGAGTATGCATAGGAAGCAGAAGCAGAGATGGTGGCAAAAGATTCTGCTAACACATTGCCAATTTTTTCAGGAGTAAATATGTCTTTCCCTTTCCAGTGAAGTATCGTAGAGGACAGCCAAACAAATTTGCCATTTAGCACCTGTATCCTTCTCCAGATGATCCATGTCTTTTGTGATGGTTGATGCAAAAGGAATCCATGAATTGTGTTTTGCTTTCCTTTTGCTTTAAGCCTTTTATAAGCAATTAAGGTACAGTAGTAGGACACTTCCTACTTCCGGAAATTATTCCGTGCACAATTTTTCTCTTGTTTGGCAATAGAACACTTGGCATTCCACCAGTGATTTTGGTGAGTGCGATATGTCAGATTTTGGAATGAAAGAATTTGCTTCGGTCAGAATCTGATTGGTGATGTAAGTAGTTTCATCATCAATGTTTCTGTCTAAGGGCATTTGGGCAGAATAACCATCCTAGTTCGCCTTACTAAACTTCCAATTGGATCGTTGGTCAGGATTTTAATTTACCGCTGTTTGTATTGAGCAAATAATTGGAAAGTGGTCACTGCTAAAGGGGTCGGAAAGATGGATGGAGAGCAAATTGACAAGTCAACTGCAAAATAGATGTAAATAAGAGATCCAGAGTTTAGTAAATTAAGATCACTATTATTCATAAATTCTTCAATTAATTTGCCTCTTCTGTCCATTGTAGCGGATCCCCACGATGGATGGTGTCCATTAAAGTCACCGAAAACTGTAACACGAAAACGGTAACTGATGTACCAAGATTCTAGATTTGTTCTTAACTGGCACATTACAATTAACCAGAATGGCTACTACTCCACGTGCAGGAGACTCTGAGTTTCTATCTCATATGTACATCTTATAATTGGAGAATTTTGACAAAATTTGGGGTTACAAGAATGTTTCCTGTAGGCATACAGCTATGGAGTTGAATTGAACTATTAAATCCTTTAAGTCATCAGAACGACTGCTTAGTCCTCTGCAGTTTCGCTGTATGACGCATTATTATTTATGCATTATTTAAGTTTACCTGAGGATGATTCATCTGGCTGTTTTTTGGATGTGAGGTGACCAGTATCCATAGTGTCACTGACATGCAATTCTAGGATGGGTTCCTCATAATCCAGGTGTGCATCCACTTCTGTACTGTTGGTTTGTGGTTCAGCTTTCTTACAATCTTTAGTAGTTTTCACTCTTTCAATGTCTTGTGAGACTGTTATAGTATTAGTTGGGATACTAATTGGAGTATTTGTGGCTTCACTGGTTTTAGGTATATCTTTTCTGGAGGCTGATAAAGTTTCTTTAACAAGAAACTTTATCATTTAGCAAATTGGGTTACCAATTTGCCAAAAAGGTGCTCAGTGGTATTGACACATCTGTAATGCAGGATGGCTTTCTTTGCAGTTAGGACACACGGGGGGGGGGTTGAGGCTAAGCAATCTGCTTGTGTATGGTCCTTCGAGCCACATGTAGGACAGATGGCATCACCTCTGCATGCCTGCTGAAAATGGCCATATTTCTGCATTTAAAACAGTGAAGAGGATTCGGGATGTACGGCCAAATCCGGCATTTTAAATAGCCAGCTTTTACAGTGGATGGCAAATCAGGAATGCTGAAGGTTAAAATGATGGATCAAGTTAGTACAAGATTTACTTCTTTTTTAATCATTATGCACTTCACACTGATTACTAAGTGCTTGGACTAATTCCTCCTCAGTAACTGAAAGTAGGTCCCACTCTGTGATGACGCTTTTCAATGAGTTTAAAGTATTGTGGGGGGTAACAGATACTGGCAACCCACCAAATGTTTTTGTCTTTAATAGTGCTGCAGCAGTTTTTCCTTCATTTTCAGTTACAGCCTCACTACCACTAGCCTTACAGCATTTTCACCGCTGAATTATATGCCATAAAGTTAGCACTTAGTAAGGTTATAGAGCTTTCCATCTCATCTGCTATTATTTACACTGACTCTGCTATAAGAAAGAATTTCTCCTCCTCTCATCCTACATTGAAACACATTCACTCTCAGCTATTCTCTTGCAGTGTGTCCAATCAGTCAATCAGTTTTTGCTGGATTCCTGGCCATTCTGGCATTCCAGGAAACGAAAAGTGCTGACTTTGCCACTAAACATCCCCAACTGGCTCTCTCACAACATCCTCAGGTTCCATACACTGACTATAAGTCTGTGATATGCAAAGCATTCTACGATAAATGGTTACAGATCTGGAAAAGTAACACCAACAATAAACTTTACCAGATAAAGCAAGAACCAAAGCTGTGGCTCTCTGGCTTCCGATGAAACAGATGAGAGGAAGTGGTATTGGCAAGAACTCAGAATTGGACACACTCATCTCTTCCTATTATTGGGAAAAAATCCACCGCACTGCTCATACTGTCAATCTGCTTGATTGTCCCTTACATTCAACCATCCGATCAACCACTTTTCATGTTGAATATCTCGCGTGATCTATCTCATTTTAGAGGAAATGAAGCAAATATAGACGAACTTTTGACGTATTTAAAATGTATTGACCTATATACAAGCGGATATAATTTAACATCTATAATAATATATTGCCTCTACTTAAACTATGAACAGACACAATTTGGCCACAGCAGCCCTTGTGTCGTTAAACCCAATAGCAACAAGAAATTTTACTTTTTTATTATTATTATTTGAAACCTCAATTTCTCGGAACAAACTACATTACAGATTAGGTTTTGAATAATACACTTATTTTAAAAGTTTTGCAGACTTCAAAAATAGGCAATACCAGAAAATTAAAAAAAAAAAAAAAGACTTTGAAATGTTTCTCAGAACAGTTTAGAAATAAACACGCCATATGTCATTTTCATTATTAAAGTAAGTCTCAGTAGACTAGTGGGTTAGGCACTTGCTCAGAAAGTACACAGCCTTGAGCGTGAGTCTGTCCTAAAAAAAGAAAATTACGGTGTCATCCAGTAGGAGCAATGTTTAAAAATAAATGTCATCCCCTAGCAGTGGGAAAATTAAGGAAGTGTATGCTGCAAAGGATCATGGGAGGGAAAAATCACAGCCAAATAGTACAATAGTTGTGATTCAGTACTGTTATTGCTGATGACATCGAACATGTAACGTTATTATCACACCACCAGTGACATGTCTATGACATTGTCAGGCTTAAAAGGAGCATGGGAGAAAAATGTTACTATGGCCAGCATATTTCTGATAATATATATAGTTCCATTAAACTTGCATAAAAAATTGCATATACAGTGCAACTGCAATATAATGTGGTGTCAAACGACAATTTTAATACTTGTATTATAAGCAAAGTATTAGCTGCAATATAAAGCTGAAGAAATTTTAGTATTTATTTTAAAAAATGTCATTAGTAAATAAACACTATTTACTAATGTTTTATGATTATACAGACTAAAGTATTAAAAGTTATATCATTCCCTTTACATCCTACTAATACATAACGCTGTTATGGACTTACACTTCATAAAATTTAGTTTTCCAGAACTGATGACAGCATTTTTTCAGTACATAATTCTTAATAGTGGGCAGATGCAATGAATGAAGATGTTCACTATCTATCACTCTGCCATCACCTCTAATATTTCAAAGCACTTTATTAGGAACCAAAGGACCAGTGCTCTTTCCTTACATAAGTCATCCACATTATTTTCTGAGTCACTGCCTTTCTGTTTGTTGATTATCTTCCTGCTGTTCACAGAGACTGTGATTTCTTCCTTGCTCAGGTAATGCACACAACTGGAGCTTCTGCTTCCACCTCAATCCAAGCAGCTAGGTCATTTGCTCCAAGACTGCCACCAAGTACGATACAAGCAGTGCCTTTATTTCTTGTTTTGAAAATGCTGCTAACTTAAGGTTACTATTAGTCATCTTGACTCTTCCAATACATTTTCTCCAGCATTTTTCAACTGCTGTTGAGCTTACTTTCTCCCACACTAATCCAATATTGCATGCAACATCTTTCAGGGTTAATGTTTTCAGAATTTTTAGAACTTGAATTTTCTGACTTCACAACACTAGCAAGTAGCTCACCATGATAGTAAGCTTTGAAAGCTTGAATAATGCCCTCATCCATTGGCTAAATTAGAGCAGTTGTGTTCCTTGGCAGAAATGCAAATCTGATATTGCAATCTTTTGATTTCATGACATCAGTCGAAGGATGAGTTGGACAAGTTTTTTGGAAAGAAAGTGGCATCTCACTTTCAAACTACAAAGCAAAAATATTTGTTATCCAAGCATTGGAGCTGTTTTTATAAATCACAGGTAGAGATTTCATGTTATGTGTTAAAGCACTTTATTAGGAACCAAAGGACCAGTGCTTTTTCCTTACATAAGTTATCCACATTATATTCTTAGGTCCCCATGGGGACTTCAACTTTTACCAATGCACAATAGCTTTAGCTTATGATTTCATATCTTTTTTGTGCACTGTAGCACAATAATTTTCTCTGTGTTAGTTTTCATGCATGCTTTGTTAGGTGCCTTTTTAATATCCAATGACTTGTCAGGGAGACATTTACAGAACAGTGCTGTTTTCATCAGTTGTGAAATCATCATCTTGAATCACAGTACACAGGAAACACTTCTGCTGCTGTGCTGTTGCCAAATGCAGATTCATCTACGAGATACCTGGGATATCTTATGATGAGCCTTCCAAATCCAGAGCCAACCTTCAGAAGTTTTAATATGTCATCTTCCCCACCAACTAGCTTATGCTTTCAAAATTATCAATACTCCTTTAGTACACCTCTGTAGAAACCACTTGTCCACATCACTGTTTTCATAAAGTCTAGTTGTCTTTCTTTGGAGGCCTACTTCATCTTCTACAGAGTCTACAATACACTCATGAAATATACTATATTTTGTTTTGTCCCTCTTAACTATTTCAATTTTCTTTAACATTTCTTCAATTGTATAACTTTTTTCTTTTGGTCAGGTGCATTACATTAGTTAGAAAATTTACTTTGTAACTAATGTAATGTGCTTGACAAACAGTAGCCGTATTCTCCACTAGATTTAGTTGTCAGTAATTAGCATTCCACTGATATGCTCTTTTATTGCATTTCTAGCTGATGGGAGAAACTCAGTGTCTACAAAAATTACTCTACAATTGAATACATTGAAGCAAATATACAGCTAATTTCTCCTCTTGGAAATACAGTAGTAGAATATACAGTATTCACTTTTTCCAGTTTCCAATATGAAATTGCAAGCTCTTTGAACACTTTTTTCATATTTCGTTTTGGTTATTGTTGTTATTGGGTTTAAAGACAAGGGCTACTGAGGCCAAATTATGTCTATTCACTGTTTAAATGCATGACCATATTCTTATAGTTGTTAAATTATATAGTTTTGTATAGGTCATCTATACATTTTAAGTATATTAAAAGTTCTTCAATATTTGCATCGTTTCCTAGGATATGGGATAAACCATGTGATATGTTAAGCCTGGAAACTGATTGAAAAGGGTTTGACCAGATGGTTGAATGTAATGGACAATCAAGCATAAAATGGCATACCGTAAGCTGACTGTTACAGGATGAGCACTGAGGTGGACTTTCTTCCAATAACAAGTAGAGATTCTCAGCCTTGCCAGCACCACTTCCTCTTGCCTGTTTTTTCAGAAGCCAGAGAGCCACAGCTTTGGTTCTTGTTTTATTTGATCAGGTTTGCTGTTAGTATTCCTTTTCCATATCTGTGACCAGTTGTCATAACAGGCTTGTAGTCAGTGTAAAGGAACCTGAGGATGTTTAGCGGCAAAGTCCACACTTTCATTTCCCGGAATGTCAGAATGGCCAGAGATCCAGCAAAAGCTGATTGGACACTCTACAGGAGAATAGCTGTGAATGAATCTCTTTCAATGTAGGGTGAGAAGAGGAGAAATTCTTCCTTATGACATAGATAGCACTGAGGGAATCAGTGTAAATTATTGTAGATGAGATGGAAAGTTCAATAATCTTACTAAGTGCTAACTTGATGGCATAAAGTTCAGCAGTGAAGACACTGCATGCTAATGTGGCTGAAATTGTACATGAAGGAAAAAGAAAAACAGCCACAGCACCTACCATCTGTTGGTATATATTTTACAGGCATGGGAGTTAAGAGTAGCATGAGCTGAGTGCAACTGTTTTATATTGTTGGGCGGTATGACATTCTTCCCCCACTGGAGAAAATGTGTATCATGGGAGGCAGAAACATACGTCCAAAGTGGAAGAGGTACAGTAGTGTTCTGAAAAATATTAGCTAAATTGATATTTCAACTCTGAATACGATCTTTGATCCTGAGTGAGGCAAGTCAATTTTCATGTGGCTTATTCTCATAAAAAGAATTCCACCAAGTGTGATAAAGATACTCCCAACTGGGGTGCGATGAAAGATTCTGGATCTTAGAAGCGTAGAAAAGCAATAATGTTTTTCTACAAAGATGTAATGGAGGATCGTGAGCTTCAATATAAAGACTTTGCATTGGAGAAGTCCTGAATGCTCCCAGAGCAGTCCTCGGGGCACTGTGCTGGATGACATTTAGCCGATCTAATGTGCTTTTCCTAGCTGAGTCATATACAGGAGAACCATAATCTAAGCATGAACGGATCAGAGACTTGGAGAGGAGTACCAATCAGCTCCCCATGACATGGTTGAGACTGATCGAAGCATGTTCAACTGTTTTAGACAAGTAGTTCATAAATATGTGATATGTGCTTGGAAGTTAAGCTTGCTATCTAATATCAGGCCCAAAAATCTGATGCTGTTTACTACTGGTATTGGACTGACTATTGTTTAGCTGTAATTCAGGATGGGGGTGGAGAGCACATTTCTTACAGAAGTGAGTGGTGGTAGACTTCTGTTCAGTTAGTTGATATCCGTTGCATGACATCCAGGATTCAATTCTGTTAATGGCAAGTTGGAGTTGACATTCAATGGTGTTCATACTTTGTGACTGGCAGGAGGTCATCTGCATACATATAAGCCTCCATAGTTTTGGGGATGTCTCTGGTTATGCTGTTGACTCGAATTGCAAATAACATTGCGCTGAGTATAGATCCCTGTGGTACTCCTTCCTGAATATGGGGTGTAGACAGTATGTTCTGATAACGGACCTGAAAAGAGCGGTGGCATAAGAAATTCTGAATTATCTGAGGGAGATGACCCCTTAGTCCTAGATGATAAAGGTCCATAATAATACCATGTCTCCAGGTAGTATCAAATGCCTTTTCAATATCTAAATTGACCATGATTAGATGTTGCTTCATGACAAAGGCATTGCAAATATGCGATTCAGCTTTGATAAGGACATCAACAGTGGATCTGTTCTTACGATCTGTTAAAAGGTTCTCTGCTTCTAAGATTCAGGTAAGCCTCGCATATACCATTCTTTCAAAAATTTTCCCCGTGCAGCCTGTGAGAGATATTGGTCTATAATTTTTAACCAAAGAAGGGTCTTTGCCTGGTTTTGGTATGGCAAGTATGAAAGAATGATGCCAGGAAAGCGGATAAGCATTCTGAGAAGGTTCGATTGTAGAAGATCAGTAGGGTACGTAAGTCCTCTTCAAGTAATTTTTTTAGCATGATGCAATGTACATCATCTGGGCCAGCAGCACTATTTGAAGATTTATTTAAGGATTCCTTGAGTTCTGTTAAATTAAGCGGTTGATTGTATGGAAGTGAGAGCTGTGTGGAGAAATTAATTTTGCGGCGTTCTGCATCAGCCTTGACGCACTGAAAGGGGATGGAGTAGGAAGCAGATATTGTAGAGAATGATTCTGCTAGCGCATTGGCGATTTCCTTAGGTGCCGATAGATCGTTCCCATTCCAACAGAATATTGGAGAGGGTGGTTGAGTGAATTTTCCATTTAGTGCTTTAATTCTTCTCCAAATGAGTTGTGGGTCAGTGTCTTTGGTGATAGTTGAGGCAAATGACATACAGGAGTCACGTTAGGCTTTCCTTTGCTTGTTAGTTACAAGTGACATATAACAGGGAGATGACGGACTGCATTTCAATGATTCAGTTATAATTGAATGGAAAAGTTGTCTTCTGTCCACTTTTTGCTTCATCATTGTTGCCATTTTTTTTTTTTTTTTTTTATTTATTATTAATTAGTGTGGCTGTAAAGTGGACTACTGTACTTTGTTTTGAGTTTTTGGTGAGGTTGCTAAACTCATGAGATATCAGAATTTTGGTCAGTCTGAAGATAATCACCAAGTTTTTAACAGTAAATATCATGTATACTTCACAGTGACATAGCTAATTATGCGAAAAAAAGCTCATAAAAGTTTCTGCTGTCAAGACAGGAGTTTAAAATCTAGGCCTTTATCACATGTGGAAGGACAGCAATTATAACCACTGTTAGCTGAGCTGAAAGTGTTAGTTACTTGTTAAGTGGTCTGTACAGTTATACAGCAAGGAAAAACAAGGATGAATTCTTAGATTATCAATAGAAGATGTGTCTATTTTGGCTCTCTAATAATCTTGAAAGAGCAACAAAATGTTGATAATGGCAGTCATATATTTGTCATCATTTTGATCCTTCAGTACTCTGACTTCTAGCAATGTATACTGCTGTTTTTCCTCAGCTTTGGAAAAGATGAAAACTTTGGCTTTTTTTTTTTTACCATGAGGGTTACATAGTTTACAAACAATAAAACATACTCCATAGCCTGAAATAAATAACATATTTTCCACAGTAACAAATAAATAAAAACCAGCCATAAGGCTAGGTTATTTATTTATTTTATTTATTTACTCTGGAAAAATTAATTTCCTGTAGGTGGTAGTGATGTTTCATCCATTTTTACTGAGCCTCTCAGGGCTTATGCAACTCAATTTTCTGTTCTTCATATGTGCACCAATTTGAACTCTCTCCAGACACTTTTTTCAGGTGTGATCTCAACCATTATCTTATACAGAAGGACAACAACATCCTTCTGGTGATGGCAAAGGTCTTATAAATCATAAACAAGACTTCATATATGCTTCCATAGCCACATCTTCACACTTGAGACTTGCACAATGGGACTGAGAAAGCCAAAGTTCCTACAAACTTTTCTATATCAGAAAAGAATATGCAAAAAAAAAAAAAATCAATACTTTGCTTGTTAATTACAAGTGACATGTAACAACTAGATTCAAAATTTAAATTCAAATTGTATTCAATATCATTCAGTGATAAATTAATTTTGTTAACAGGTGAATTTTTAAATGTGTGGACTTTTATGGTTCTGTTGTAAAGTGTATAACTTATATATACCTGTATAACAATTGAAATTTCATCATTATAATTTTGGTAAACCTAACCTGAAGAGTGCAGAGCACTTATCCATACTGCAGCTTTTACAATGCAGAAGGTTACTATAATGATGACAGTGTGATTTTACTGTTCTCGACAATAGGGCAGAGATGATCCATTGTGACGATCATTTCTTTCAAAATATTAAAATATGCAGCTAGAACAACAATTTTGTCAAGAAGTTTAACCAGATGATTTTCCTTTAAATTTGCAGGATAAAATCTTGGTGATAACAGAACTTTGCAAACAGCTGTATTGCAACCATAAAAAGAGAGTGCAAGTGCATTGCCATGTAGTGTGTATTCAAATCTATACAATAGGACAAAATGCATGCAAATAATTGAAGGCGCAAAATTCTTTATCCAACACATGTCAACTGACAAGCAATAGCAATGTTTACAGTAATAACAAGGAATCTGTCACTTGATCAGTAGATGGCATTGAATACTTAAAAATCCCTATGATATAGAATAAAACAACTTTTAAATGCATTCATGAACAGTTATGCCCAATATTTACAGCAATCCATTAATTTTTAGTAAAACAATGCTGAAAAGCATATTTGAAATTAATATGATGATTATTTAAAATAAAATTGTCTTGCCACACACTTTCAAATTAGGTTTGCCCAAAGTATAGACTGTTCTGTATATATTACTTCTAAGAGATGACTGTTTCTTGTTTTTAAAGTTGTGGAAAAATCTGGCATATTTTTAAGATACATTTCTATTCACAAAATAAATTTTTCTTTGATTAGGCATTGATGAAACCTTTAGGATGACTATAAATGAAATACTAAAATATCAAGATAGACGTAAAATTAAGGTGTATTCTATATCTGTTCCATTAGATATCACTGCTACTAACAAAGCACAAAAAACGAAATGCTGTTTCTAATCCAGATAAGTATTTTATTAAATCATGTTTGTTATATTACTGTAAGATAAAAAATAAAAAAATGTTTTCTGTTGCAAAGAATAACATGAACTGAAATCTTCATTCAAATAAACTATTTTTTTTTTAATTATACAGATTATTTACTGTATAATGGCTGTTATATTTGGTAACTCAAGTAAATTATGATTTCTAATAAGTGCTTTTCAAATGATTAACAGAAATTAAATCATGTCTTGTACGTGGCTGTTATATTTGGTAACTCAAGTAAATTATGATTTCTAATAAGTGCTTTTCAAATGATTAACAGAAATTAAATCATGTCTTATTATACAAGGTTCTCGTTTTGCTGACACTGAATATCTGTACATTATAAGACATTAATATAGTTGGGGAAGGATGTTACGTGGTTGTTATCCATTAAGAATTATTAATATGTATAATTAACCACTCTTTTACTATGTGGAGTTTTTAATATATATTTTATTAAGCATAGCCTACACTAATATATACAATAGTGTGACGTTTCGGGTGTCTTGCTGATACCCATCATCAGACCGTTTTGCTGATCTGCGGTCAGCAGATCAGTCTTACTAGAGGTCTGCACTGGCCTACATTTTTTATTTTTACCCGGCCCAGCCCGAATTTGTTTTTCAAATTCATCCCCCCCCCCAACAGAACTGATTTTTATCCCACCCTGATTGAAATTTTTTTATATAAATAAAATCGTTAGCATTACTTTGAAGTTTCATAATAATAAAAAAAAATAAACTTTCAGATTCAAAATTCAATAATTATATAACAATAATAATTATCCAAAATAATTATCAATATTAATTATATAAAAAAGAAAATGTAATAAATTTTCAATTTACCATATTTAATAAAATTCCAAAACGAACATCAATATCCATCCCTACTTAAATTAAAAAATTAGAACTGACTGTCACTTTTCGCTGTATGAATGATGTGTAAGCATTCCCCCTTACCTGTATTTCTAAATTACTGGTCAGTATTGGATATTTGCCAACAAAATCCATATGCTCCTTCAAATTCCTTCATTCCTCAATGTTGTTATCACATTCGTCTGATATTTTCTTCAAAGCCACTCTTTCTGAAGCAGTTGATTATTACACTTGATGCAATACTGTCCCAAGCGATAACAAGATTACTGATAGCATCCAATACGGCTGCAAATTATTCCCGCCTTCTATGTTGCGGATCAAGTATCTTATCAGGCAGGCTCTCTTGAGGTTATAAATAATGCCTTGATCCAATGGCTGCATAAAACTGGTGATATTGGGAGGTAAAAACAACAGCTGTATATTTGTCAACTTAAGTGTCACGGCAGAATGTGCTGTGCAATGATCTAGAATCGTCAAAATCTTCATTCTTTCTGAATTCAGTCTTCATCCACTTTGGTTAACTAAGACTCAAAAATTTTGACTGTAAGCCAAGCACTTCTATTGGCCTCATAATCACAGGGAAGTTGGTTAACTTCTTTAAAACATCTTTGCTTGTAAAACTCACGAATCACAAGTGGGCATAGTTTTGTACTGTCATCTGAATTGAAGCATAACAGAACAGTGAGTTAATGTAAAGATTACTGAAGTAGCATTACCCTCATATAAACTTTGGTTTGGGAGAAGGGTGTGCTGAAGGTATTTCTTAATAAAAAAATATATTTTATTTTCATTTCTATTAATCACAGAAAAATAAAAAAATTAAGATTATTAACTTAAATGATTTCAGAAAAAATCGAATATGCTTGAAATTAAATGCACTGCATACATAAACTGTCTTGTTTGACTTAACTGAACTGGAATGCATGGTGTTTTCTCAAAAACACTGTGCATCATCATAAGGTCTGGCAGAGAAAAATTACATTAAACCAACTCTTTCAATAAAGCCGTGGGCTGGGTTAGCCCATAGCTTTATTGATTCTATAAAATTTCAGAAAATCCCCAGTGTGACTGCTACTGTATTAAGGAGTCCAAATTGGGTGATTACTGCTGAAAAATCCAGAGAGGGAGATGCTCTCACTGTAGTCCTGTTCATGTGTAGTGAAGAATTCTTATCAACTATAAAACAACAAGCATATAATTCTTATTTTGCACCTTTTCCAAGACAAAAACTGTGAACCAACCCTATTTACCTTTTAGAGGCATTTTGATAATTTCAACGACAGCAACAAAATCTGTTTACCTGTAATCACACTGTTATGGCTTCCTTTAGGGAAGCCAATCACATAATGAAGTGTCAGAAATCCTTCGGTGAAAGTTTCTCCTTTATTCATTCATGCTGTAAAGATTCCACCTTAAGGGAAAAAAAATCCGCTGGAGAGAATGACAGATGTGTTCCTGATTTCATGTGACCCACCTGCTTTAATGTTTACAGGCAGAACCAATAGCTTAAGGGAACATTCAGAAAAAGCTGTATACTAATTTGTATTTTATTCTCAAGTTCAACATTAACCTGGCAGGGGTGTCACCTAGTCTGACAGACTCCTCAATAAAATGTCTATTGTATTTTAATCAAATTTAGGATCAGTGACCATTACTTTCTCTACATTCCTAATTAGATAAATATTTGAATAGTTTTGGATACTGAATCATACATGACAGATCAGCTGTTACCAATTTTTTTTTTAAAAACAAGTGTGGTTCTGTTCATTAGACAGGTTTTATGGAAAGTTAGTTACTGTTCCATACTGATCAGTTCTTCTGATTTAGTTGGAAGATTTCTGATAGTTGAACATGTCTACCAGCTAAGTTTAGGTTTCCCCTGACCCCAATTATAGACTAAATGAATGTGCTTAAAAGCAAAGAACACAACAGGCTGTTTAGCTCAAGTAAAGTGATCACATGCTGCTATGTGTTTTCAACATTAAGTGATAATTTTGAAATACAGATTTAGCTTTTAATAATTTAAGTAGTAATAGTACTAATTCATGTGGGATTTAGCTTGGCACCACTGATACTGGTTATCGGATAATGAAGTGTTATATACTGTAGTTATGCAAATCAGTTCCCACATTTATTTAAGTTAGCATGGTGCATTACATCCAACTTCAACCAGTCTGTGAAATGGAAAGGTTTTTAATAGAAAATACTATGCAATTGAACTGAATGAAAAATAAAATAAAAACAAATAATAACTTTTAAAATTCAGTTTACTGCATTTAATGACAACATGTAAGTTGCCCCTTAAAGCTTTATGATAAATTAATTTGAAAGAAAAGTCTGGGATTGCTGTTCAGACAGCACTGGATCTCTATTAAAATTCTTCCATTCTTTGTTTCTGAAAGTTAACAGGTATGTTTTTTTTAAATAATTTATTTATTAAAATATATATTACAGTTTGGTATCTCCAATCACAGCATATGAGTACATATGTATGAAATAACAGAGAAATAATATAATTCAAAAAGCTATAAACTAAATCATTTATTTTTATTTTTTAAAATAATCATCAATTTATAATTTTAAAAAATAATCAATTATTATTTATTTTCAGGTAACAATAGACATATTCTATGCAGAAATAGTTGGCACATGTATAAACCTGAAAATGAAAGACTAATATTTTGTGTGTTTTCCAACAGAATTAATAAAAGTTTTACTTCACTGAAAAGGAGAGGCTTAAAAAAAAAATGTCACATTTTCAGTTTTCATTAAAAAAAAAAATTTTTTTTTTTAGGTCTGTCAGACCCCCATTAACACGACAATTGTTGGCACCACTACTGCCAGGTTAAAGGGTTCCTTCTTAAGTTTTTATTAGCTATTAAGAATAAATTTCATTTTTAATGATTCAGTATTATTAAACAGAAATAGCTAATTACAGTTATTTTATAAAAATGGTTGTAGTATAAAGAATAATATCATGAAAAGGATATATTCATTTTTAAGTCCATATAGTACTGTTAACCAGTAAAAAACATTAATGACAAATACTAATATCTAATGTACATCAAACTTTTAAACCCCCAATGGACAAAAATGTTAAATTCGATTACTGGAAAAACTATAAACTATTAATCCTCTGTTACTTTTATTCCAGATTTTAGCTGTTTGTGTTTATTTCAAAATACAGGCATACTGAGGTTATTGATTAGGCTCTAAAGCCACCTTTAGATGACTTTATTCATCTTAGTTTTAATCTATTGCAGTCTCTCAACATGAGCACAAAACATTTCAAGTTGGCATAGAGACATCTAATGTACAAGGTGAGTCTGAAAAGTCAAAGTTGGTAAGTTCTACTCTCACCAAAACAAAAAAAAAAAAAAAAAGTTTACGTGAACATTGGTGGAAATAATTCCGTGCTAAATTAAAGGTTTGGTGATATTGTCAGCAGTGCTATTCAACCTATTTTATCATTTATCTAAATGATAATGATGTAGATGAGTACCTGCTATAACATGGAAGCTTTCTAAATGCCTTCACTACCTTTATGACAACACGTTTTGGAATTACCACCAACAGCAGCAACACAGTTATAAAGTTGATATAAATGTTTGACAAGAAAGCATTTCTAGACCTATGTTCATATGAGCTTTTTTCATCATTTTTATGAATAGAACTCACTCTCCAACTTTATCCAGAATTTTCAGAATCACCCTGTATATATTTTAGGGATTAACATCTTCACTGCTTCCTGAATGCAAACTCAGATTTTAATCCACTCGGAGGGGGAACCACCCACACTGGATATTTCTGTCAATCAACCTTCACCAGAGGCTGATTAATTTGGTTATAGTGAGACGCTCAAAAATGTTTCTGTCCCTTACAATCCAGATTGATTAACCAGGTTAAAACCAACATTGGAAAAAGCAGTAGTGAAAGTGTTCAAATATACAGGTAAATAACACTTTGTTAATAAAAAGAAGACTGAAAAATTCTGGTCTATCAAACAACTAAAAAGTTTCTTTAAATTTGTATACATGACTGTTTTTTCAACAATAGTATAGCCATACATTGCAAGGAAGCCAGAGCCTTTTACTGCACTGGCCAGAAGTGAGGGGAGGAAAAAAACCCAAGTAGGATAAGAAAAATACAAATTATCTGCTTCCCTCCTCACAATGGTAACTATCCAGTTGACCTTTGAATTTATGCAAACTATTAACCAAAACTACCTGTGAAGGCACTCAACAACTTGCTGACAAAAAGAAAACATTCTACAGTCTAGTCTATACCTCTTTCCAGTTGACCTTTTTTATCTATGCCCACGAGTTCCGGAATGTTCTATAATAGTGAAAATTCTGTCTTTGTTCATTTTACTAATCTCTCTCAGAACCTTTTAAACCTGCACCAGGTCACCTCTGAGGTGCCTGGTTGCCAACCTCTGTAGCCCACAAATTTGGAGTCGTTCCTCATCTTTGTAACCTTTCAAGAAGCTCAATGTCTTTTTTTTTTCACATGAGGTCTCCATACATGAACACAGTATTCCAAATTTGGTCGTAGTATTAGTAGTGATGTATGATGCAAGAAAGCAAATTTATATAGTATTAGTCAAAAAAAACTTCCCATTTTACCTATCCACTTCCTCCAATTTATATTTAAGCTATCAACATCTACAATCCACATGGAAGTTCATTCCAGCAATCAACCACCTGCTTGCTAAAGGCAAATTCCTGCACATCTATTCTACTATCTTATTTTCTCAGTTTAAATTTATGCCCTCTCAAGTGCATAATAGCAAGAATGTCATTAGCATTGAGCTTGCTCAAACCATTCACCTTATAAACCTCAAATTAGTTCACCTTGCATGTGCCTAGTCTCCAGGCACTGCAGTTTGCAGAACTTAAGCCTTTTTGGTAAAATCACCCCTTTGTTCTCCTCACCATCTTGTTGCCCTTTTCTGTACTCATTTCAGCAGCTCTCCATCCTTCCTAAAATGAAGCTTCCAGACCTGTATACAGTACTCAAGGCGTGGCCTGACCATTGCCTTATGCAAAGGGATAATCACTGATCACTGACAAAACTTTTTTTTTTTTTTGGTAGTTGTTGGTGCATAGGCTTCTGTGGCCATAATGCATCTCCCAAAGTTTCTGCAGTACCTTGATCCGAGCCCGAGGCGGGAATCAAAACTCCATGAGCTGTCCTGGCAGCCTGTCTGCACTGTCAGAGAACTTCATAACTGACTGCACAATTTCCCCAAGTCTTTTTCATTCTCCACTACCCTTGGGTGTAGTAGCAGACAGTTGGTACATTACTCTGGGATTACTGCTACCCATATGCAGTACTTTGCATTCATCAATGTTAAACTTCAGTTGTCACTTCTCAGCCCATCTGCCCAACTTTTCTAGATCCTGTTGCAATGGCACACTGCCAACCTTTGTATCATCTGCAAACTTGGACATTAAGCCTGATATTGATAAATATAGAAAACAACAATGGGCCCAACGCCAATACCTGGGAGACTCCACTAATTACACCCCTCTGTCTTCTCACACTCAACCATCCCAGCAACTTGCCCTTAATGCTACACTGCTCCAATTTGTACAGCAGTATCAAAAGTTTTCCTGAAATCCAAGTATATGATGTCAACATTATTTTTTGCATCCAGTTCCTTAGTGACCAGATTGTAGGATCCAATCAAATTGGTCAGACAAGATTTCCCCTTAACAAACGCTGTCTGAACTATGACACACAGTCTTGTCTAGATGATCCTGCATTACTTCTTTAACCAGTGACTCCATTATTGCAATTCTTAGTCTTACAATTGCCTTTTGCCAGCATTTCCCAAACTTTTTTAGTCACGGAACACAAGTTTAGCAGAAGCCAAAGAACTATTTGCTAATATTTATTACATATACGATGCACTGTGCATCAGAAGCATCTTTATTTCCAACATATGTAAAGCCGAAATCAAATAACTCATCATACTTTCGTTTTGGTCTTTTATTAGTTGGTTCCTGTTTTTTCACTTCGGATTTTTGGGGAACAAAAGGCTGCGATTGTTCATCCTCACTTTGAAGTGTGGCAATATTGTGTTAATTTTCATCGACTACAGTTGCAATACTAGAAGTACTTGCCTCTCGTTTTAAAGTTCCTTTTTTCAACTACAAATCCATGGTCATTTATTTTAATAATATTTCGAAATACTGAAATTATCAAAAAATATATATATACAAGGAAGTGAGTTTAGTTATGATATCGGTTCACTTCCTCCTCTCCTTCAACCCATGTACTCCAGGCTAAATCACATACAGATGGCATATTAGATCACTACATTGCTACTTTTTCGCAGATGTCATTACCTCTATGCATACTTCCCTATGCAAAGCCTGCCAAAATAAAGTGTTCCAAGGTCTATTTGATTATGTCTATGCCATTATATTAATAACCAAAAAAAAAAATGCTACAAATATGCAAAGTTTTTTTATTATTAATCATGAATTTTTGCAGAACACTTTTGTTCACATCTCATGAGAGACACTGCCTTATACAGTGAAACTATGACTTCCATATTTCTACAGGATAATGTTCAATAAATTATCAATAGAACACCACGGGCTTTTCTGGTTGCCTGTTTATATTGCCCAAATCCCTTTCTTCCTCTACTGTTTTTAATTCAACCCAACCTATTGTAATTCATTCTGGGGTTGCTATTTCCTAAGTGTAAGACCTTGCACTTTTCTGCATTAAAACATAGCAGCCATTTTTCTGACCATTCGTACAGCCTGTTCAAGTCATCCTAATATTGTAGGTTAATTATTTGCCCTTGAAAAAAAGTCAGAAACATACCATTTACTTAAATGCTATCAGATATATACTCCAGCAAAATGAACAAAAGTATAATTTTAAATGTTATAATGCTGGAAGTAAAAGCCATAAATTCAAATTACAGGGAAATAGATTGAGCCGGAAATTTGTTAATTGTTGGAATAAGTTGCCTCTATTTGTGGTTGGAGAAATGCAAAGGTCAGCTAGATAGTTACCTACATAAGGAAGTAAACATATAGGGTGTTTATTCTCTTTTTATTTTTTAATGTTATTATTAAATTTTGATGCAGTAACAAAGTAACTGGATGCAAAAAATAATTTTGATATCATATACTTAATTTCACATAATAAACCACTGTACAAATTGAAGCAGTGCAACATTAAGGGCAAGTTGCTGCTATGGATGGTTGAGTGGGAAAAAACAGAGTTGTTATCAATGGACACTGCTCTTCATGGACTAATGTTATCTAGAGGTCCCAGGATTCGGTGCAGCCCATTGTTGTTTTCAGTATGTATTAATGATTCCGATGAAGATATATCAGGCTTAATGTCTAAGTTTGCAGGTGACACAAAGGTTGAATATTGACAGTAATAATGGCATGCTACCGCAACAAGATCTAAAAAAAATTAGTTAGTTGCACTGAGAAATGGCAACTGAGATTTAACATTGACAAGTGCAGAGTACTGCATATGGGTACCAGTAATCCCAGATTAACATACTAACTGCATATTAATTAAGTTTTTTCATTCTCTACTACACTCACACAGTGGCAGAGAATGAAAAAGACCTGATGATATTGTGCAGTCAGATATGTAATTCTCTGAGCAGTGCAGACAGGCTGTCAGGACAGCACATGGGGTTTTGTCAATGATATACAGGAATTTTTCTAGCAGAGATAAGAAGGTGATTATCCCTTTGCATAAGGCAATGGTGAAGCCACAACTTGAGCACTGCATACAGGTCTGGAAGTCTCAGTTTACGAAGAATGGAGAGCTGCTGGAATGAATACAGAGAAGGGCAACGAGATTGGTGAGGAGTGCTGTTACCAAGAAAGGCTTAAGTTCTGCAAATTGCAGTGTCTGGAGACTATGCACATGTAAGGTGAGCTGATTAAGGTAGTTAAGGCTTTGAATGTGTCGGCCAAGAGCAGTACTAATGGGATTCTTCCTCTTCCTCAGATTTGCACACACCAGGGAGTATAAATTCAAATTGAGGAAGGATTATTGCAGAAGTTTGCCTTTAGCCAACGGGTGGTTAAATGTTAGATCAAACATTTGTCTTATGTGGATATCTTTAATAAATTCAAAGAAGCATTTGACAAAGTACTTTTTTTTTGGCTGATGCTATATAAGCTCATTTTCTTGAATCATTTGCCACTACTACTGATATATATATCTATTTTTTATTATTATTTTTTTTTTGTTGTTGTTGTTATTGCAGCAAAAGCCTATAGCTTCCTTGCACTACAGGGCTAATACTAATACTCTTTCATTTCATATGTGGAGAAGCTCAGAAACAATTCACAGCTCTTCAAATGTATGATTATCTAAATTTGTTTTGTTTATTCTCATTATTCCTCATGTTAGGGTGGTTTGTCAAAAAGAACAGAATGCAAATCAGATCATCCACAACAAATAAAATGTTAGCCTATTTCAGTTTTAAAAATTGAGTCCTTGTAATGAACAGATGTTTAGTGTCTAATTATAATGGCCCTTTTTTAAAAGTCAGGAGTGAAATACAAACAATATTCTTGTTGACACTGGAAGAGAAATTTTCAGAAATGAACTCCAGAACACCTATGAGATAATATCTCTCCTTGAATGGCTAAAGCTGTCACAAACTGAAATGAAAATTTAGGCAGCCTTCATTTTATTCAATTTACTTTCTCTAAATTTCATTTCAGTTTGTGACAGCTTTTTTGGATATATATTTTTAAAATTTAAATAAGTGTAATCAGCAATCTGCATCATGACATGCATTACTTATTAAATGTGGACATCTGTTCTGGCTGAAATCAGCATTGAGTTTTCAGATTTCTGAAATTTGGCAGCTGTGAGCACAAATTATTTGCTACATTACAAATCTCCATAAAAAAGAAAAGTAACGTTATTTTATTTGAAAGAATAACTCAACAAATCTTATGGAATTTCATCAACTAATTACAACCACTCAATGACAGGACTGAAAGAAACTCAATCTCAAAATTGACACTGCCACAACAAAAAGCAGTATATATGGGTTTCAATTTGTCAATTAAGGTGCCGAGATGTCACCAGTTGGAATATGGCAAGCAAGCACTTGGAAGACCGTCTGTCCAGTGGTTGAAACAATTTCAAGAGATAGATAGTATTCTATCAGAAAGGGGCAGGCAGATCTTCTGCTGATGGTAGGGCACCGAATAGGCTTCATGAAGCCTTTCAACGCCTTTACCTGATCATGCCAGTAGAGAATTTTATTTGGCCTAATCAACCATACAGAAGACACTCCATGCTCATTTGAAGCTATGTATATATAAAATTCAGATTACGAAAGTGCTAAACTGTACAATCAACCATTTCAAAATTTTCCTGAGCCTGTTGTGGAAATGCTCAGGAACATTGAAAATGACAGTGTCTACCTGGAAAGTGGTGG
The DNA here is from genome assembly GCF_048544385.1 of Mastigoproctus giganteus. Lineage (NCBI taxonomy): Eukaryota > Metazoa > Arthropoda > Arachnida > Uropygi > Thelyphonidae > Mastigoproctus > Mastigoproctus giganteus. The sequence goes on along the minus strand of NC_143576.1, from coordinate 89,015,852 downwards.
AAAGTTGAATTATCACTAAAGACGTGTGTATGGTACAGTAAATAAGCACAGTTGTGCAGATTTTTGGGACTGTTCTTCTCAAACAACTTGTATAGTGCACAATTTCACCATCATGAGATTGAAATCAGCGGTGCTAATTATATGGATATGCTTCAATTGTTTCCTGTACTGCAGACGAAACACCTCCAACTAGATGTTATTTTTCAACAGGATGGCACTCATCCACACCGAAAAAACGAAATTAGAGTTCCTAGATAACACATTTCCAAGCCAATGGATTGGATAAGGATCCAATTCCTGGCACCCAACTTCCCAGATATCCATAACTCTTGATTTTTTTATTCTGAGGTTATTTACAAAGAACAATTGTGTTGCATCAAATTTCAGGCGTGATTATCAACAATGCAATTGCTTCTGTAACACCACAGATCTTAGGCTACAACTGACATGAAATTGAATATTGTTTTGACATCCTTCAGGATGAAAATGGAGCCCACATGGGAACCTATTAATGTCTGTATAACAACTTTAGTTGGCATTATTTTATTTGAAAGAATAGCCTTTTTTTAATCTGTTGTTCTTTTCTTTTTACAGCAGTTTGTAATGTGGTGAATAATAAATGACCCCCCCACCCCAAAGCATGTCACTGATTGCCCATAGGTGACAAACTATCAGCTGTCCAGAGATAAAATTTAGAAATGTATAGACAGTGTGAAAATATAAAGACACCAGTTGTTCACTTAGCATAAATATATCCTATTTGTAGTAACACACATTTTAGATACAAGAGCAAGCAAGTCAACATGCTACTAAAAATTAAAGATCATTTTCCTTTTTTCTTTAGTAAAAAAAGGAAAAGACCCCTTTCCCAAAATTGACTGTGCAAAATGAAATTTGGAGAAACAGATGCTTTATCTGTATACCCAGCAGAGAAAACTGCAACAGCTATTGATGAAATCACTATTACTGGAGCCAAAGGTGCCCCTAAAATGCACACTCCTCTTCTAGTGTTAGAGTGGTGTCATTGCAACTGTATATGCCACAGGCAACAATCCATAAAGTGCTTCGATCCCTCCTACAATGATTTCTTTTTGGATTCCATGTGTGGCATGCGAGTTAACTCCACATGATCTCCATACAGCAGCAGCCCAGGATTTTCTAAGGGGAAGACTAAAGTAACGTAACGTTCTGGGAATCATTAAGCTTTAATCATGTAGCAATAAAAATTCCATATTATTCTGACCATAAAGTGGGAGCTATAGCCCCTTTCTGGGACTGCCACTGTACCCATAAATGCACTGACTTCATTTTACAGTTTCTAGCCAAGCTAGAGGTAGATGACACATGGCCTTAAGAAATATTACAGATCGATAAGACTCATTTCTGACTAAGTGGTGATGTGAATACCTGTTATTGTCAGGTATGGAACATCACTTCCAAATGTCATTATTCAGAGTGAATTCACAAAGACTTCATAAATGGTTCAAGAATTTGTCCCAAAAAAGAACACCATTATAGGTGAACTTGACTGTGATCTACTGTGCTATGTGATTTCTTCCCTGAGAGCAAGAGAGAGGATATTTGAATTTGAACATGATTGTTTATGATTTTTATGCAGGATAGTCCACTGCACAAACTGACTGGCAAGTAAAATCATTGCTTAAAGCTGTATATGACAATGACTACATAATTTTCCAATAATAAAACAGGCCTACGTGCTCTGGATTCATAATGCGAAAATTTATTTTTATTTTTGCTACACAGAGCATTAAAAACTACGATAAATAAATAAATTAGCTTTCGGCTGGGTGGCAGCCTTCATCAGATTAAAATACTTCGAATGGCAGTTGGAATAGAGATGCACTGCCAGGATGGTGCGTGAGGCACGGGTTAATTGTTTGTTGATGTTTGTGGCTGTGACGTATGGTGGTGACGTGGCCAGCGTTTGTCTATGGACAGAATTACTGCTTCTGTGATGGGGTTAAGTTGACAACCACTGTTCCTGTTCAACGAGGTATCCGAGCATTTTATATTTAACGATTCCAACCAGGTGCGCCTTAGGTAATGGTGGGACCTGTCCACAACCACGACATCGCGGTGTAGGTCGATGTCATGGTGGGTTGTCCAGACATGCTCGGCAATAGCTGAGTGTTCCAGATCTGCCAAGCGGATCGCCCTTTTATGTTCTGAGAGACGTTTCTCGAGTCGACGTCCAGTCTCTCCAAAGTAGCAGCTCGTGCAGTCACGGCAAGAGATGCGATAGACCAAACCACTCTGTAGAAGGGTGGGGACAGGTGTTTTTATGTTGGAAAGGAGAGAACGCAGTTTCTTGCCTGGGAGTTGGATGCACTTTATCCCATGCGATCTTAGGATTCTACCGATCTGCTGTGACAGGTCTTCCAAAGCACCCACCGATCACCGACATCGCCTTGGGTGTGGAAGCAAGCTTATCACGCCTCCCAGAAGATGTAGCCAACGCAATCCGCCTAAAGACTGCAGCAGTTCTACACCATGCTCGCCCCGTCTCTTCAAACCTCAGCCGTATACAGATTTCTACCCTCAAGGCACTGAAACGGGATTCGTCCATCGTCATTCTACCGGCGGACAAAGGCCGTTGTACGGTTGTAATGAACCACACTGATTACATGGCGAAAGCCTTACTGCTCTTACGAGACACTACCGTCTACAAACCCCTAACCATCAACCCCAACAGGGCTTTGGAACGATGGGAGTCAGAGGTGAATATCCTCATCAACACTTGGCTGAAGCAAGGGAAAATCACACAGTCAACCCATAATCACCTCCGTGCCTCCGGGTGTCAGATCCCACGGTTTTACGGCCTGCAGAAAGTGCACAAAGAAGGCACACCACTAAGACCTATTGTATCCTGCTGTGTATCACCGACTTACGAGCTGTCTAAATTTGTCTCGAGACTTCTTTCTCCTCTAGTTGGCAAGACCACCTACACCGTCTCCAACAGTGTTGAGTTCATAGAAAGGATCCGCACTATATCCATCTCGCAAGATCAAGTCATGGCATCGTTCGATGTCGTATCACTCTTCACCTCCATCCCAGTGGAACTTGCCATCTCTTGCGCAAAACAACTCTTGGATAATGATGGAACCCTTAGTGACAGAACTAAGCTGACGCCTGATGACATTTCCGCCGCCCTCAGACTGTGCTTAACAGGGGGTGCAATCATGTTTAATGGCTCAATCTACCAGCAGATACATGGCACAGCCATGGGTTCCCCTGTCAGCTCGGTCACAGCAAACATCGTGATGGAGGAGTTAGAGGGACGTGCGTTTACACATGCACCGGATCACATTGCCTTTTGGTGTCGCTATGTAGACGATGTGTTCGTAGTGATCCCTAGAGACTCAGGTCAGCGACTCCTAACCCACCTCAACTCACTGTCGCCCTTCATAAAATTCACGATTGAGCTGGAGTCGAACAACTCTATACCATACCTAGATACACTTGTCCGGCGCGAAGACACATGCTTGAAGACGACAGTTTATCGCAAGCCTATGTGTGCTGGCCAATTTACCAACTTCCAGTCAGCACACGCACGGGGCCACCTCCTCTCAACCGCCCGAACCTTGCTCACTCGCGCCTGGACACACTCCAGCTCTGCAGATGAAAGGCGCAAAGAGATCACCAGAGTCAAAGTAGACCTTACGAGGTGTGGTTAACCCGTGCCTCACGCACCATCCTGGCAGTGCATCTCTATTCCAACTGCCATTCGAAGTATTTTAATCTGATGAAGGCTGCCACCCAGCCGAAAGCTAATTTATTTATCGTAGTTTTTAATGCTCTGTGTAGCAAAAATAAAAATAAATTTTCGCATAATTTTCCAATGCTTGGCCACCCTGTCTCTAAATTTAAAGGCTTCTGGTTATGGGGGATATTTCAAGATAATATTCAGTCTCTGGCTAACTTGAAGAAAGCATTACAATGCATATGATCAATATTCTCAAGACACACTGCACTCACTTGCACCAGATGCAATTTTGCTATCTCAACGAGCAGTTTTATCACCACAATAGTGTTCTCATACAGTACTTAACTTGATAAAATAAATCATGCCATGGCATCTGCATACAGGGTCAAATGCAATCTGGTGTAACTTTTTGGAACTAGACACTGTCTATGCCAAATTTCATCTCTGGGCAATTCAATGTTTACCACACATGACACAATTGATTTAATCAAGGTAAGAAGAGTATGAGGAATCTACAGATTATGGAGACAGAGTTGTATAAGCCCTTCACAGCCAGAAGGCCAGTTAACCCTTGGCCTTCTACAACAGTAGTATTCATCTTTCTCATACAATAAAGAGAATGTTAAATTGTGATAGCAATTCTAAAGAAAAAGTATTCTTAAGACTAGACTTAAGTTTAGTAGCTTTCGGTAAGTATAGACTTAATGGGACTTTTTATATATTTTCATCTTGGTTTATACTATTGTATTGCTATGTGACATTTCACATGTCTTAGACCCAGATATTCTTATCAATGGTCACTAACTCTGATTTTGCTGACTACATTAGGCCTATTAGTTAATGTTTTTAAATTTTTTAGGATGCACAGTCATTCCATTACTATTTGGGACCCCATTCATATTTTTGACTGTGATATTTATGTTTAATAATTATACATGTGTGTGATGGAACACACAATCTATGAACCTAGGAATGGGAGGGAGGGGTTAGTGTGGAGGTTATGAATAGCTGAAATAAAAGAATTATTAATAAAAAGTATTAATTAATTATTAAAAAGTATTAATTAATACTCTTGAGTAAGAAAAATGGAAAAATAAGAGCGCAAGGAAAAAAGTGAGGGGTTTATATGGCTATAATCTTAATTATTTAATCAAGTTAAGTACAATATGAGGAAACTACAGGTTATGAAGAAAGAGCTGTGCATCATGATAGCAAATGTGCTGTGAATGCAGTACAGCATGGTAAAAAATACTCTACTAATTTAGTAGAATATACAGGAAATACCTGTATATTCTACTAAAAGTCATTTACCATTTTAGAGTAAATGACTTTGGTCAAGAGTACCAAAGAGCAACTAATTTCAGGTTAAGGCCAAAACAGGAATGTGAATTAAAATTTGTATTTAAGATATAAAATATTTTCAAATATTGGCCATTAATATGAGACAGTGGAATTGATGCAATGTCACCATTATATTAGATAATTAGAAGTCTAAGTAAAACAAATGTAATTATAGTGAATATCACAACTTATCACTTAAACTTCATGTCTAGTTCATATAGTTCAGAATTTAACACAGTTTTCTTGTAGCTTTATATCTCTACTCAGTTCCATTTAAATACAATCAAAGTGAATATGATATGGTCATATAGAGGATGGAAGATCAGCTAAACAGATATTCAGAGCAGAAATTTGTAGTAATATGCCTAAAGGTAGACTTAAATTGAAAGTGGATTGATGGTGTCAAAAAAAAAAAAAAAATTAATTTTCATCTGTTCAGACCTATTAAAACATTTACCTAGTAAATGTTTCAATAAATGCCAAAGTTATGCCTGAGAGAAACTTATGAGAATAGGAGTAACAGTTTTATTGAGAGGGGCATTGATGCACCAGGATAGATGCCTAAATTATCTTAGCAATTATGAGGGTTGTTTGATAAGTTCCTAGTCTTTCATAGATGGGAGATGCATTTTTGGTGCATATATATTTTTCTTTTTCAATAATCTAACCCTTTATATGAATACATACAAAGTTATAGTTCATAACATGCAACATTTTTTTTTTTTTTTATAGGTTATTGGAGTTCTAGCCTGCATAAGTGGAAAAGATTTAACATTGAATTGGAATTGTAATCAAATTTTTTTGCGAAACGGGAGTTAGCATTTGCAGAGGCATATGATGCAAGAAAGCAAGTTTATACAGCATCAGCCAAAATAAAACCTTCCCATTTCACCCATCCATTCAAAGTTTGTCCAGTTCTTCCTTGAATTTATTTAAGCTATCAACTTCCACAACTAAGCAAGGATATTCATGAAGAGGTGGTAGATATATTAACAGAATCTGCCTTATCACATGCAACTGTCAAAAATTAGGTGGCTCAATTTAAATATGAAGAATCAACCATTGAAGACGAAAAGTGCCATAGATGTCCATCGACAGCAGTTCATGATGTGGTGACAGATGATTGGTGAGTACCTTAGAAAAATAGTTGAGGCTAAAAGCATCTCAACTGAACAGGTTTTTATATTGTTAACTGAATTAGATGTGACAAAGGTGTCTGCATGATGGGTCCTCTGCTTTTTGATACCTGATCAGAAATGTCTTTGATTCAAAACTTTAAAGCAACTTTTTGCTCATTATCAAGCAGATCCTGGTCAGATATATAACTATGGATGAAATATGGCTTCATTTCTACCAACCAGAGTCAAAACTTCAATCATATGGATGAATGCCGATTCACCACCTCCAAAAGAAGGTCAAGTCGGTCCCCTTGCCAATCTCGATCATGGCATGTGTCTTCTGAGATTCAAGAGGGGAAAACAATAAATGGACAATACTACACTATGCAATCAAGATAAAGAGGCCAGGCAAGCTGACTAAAGATGTTTTATTTTGACAGGATAATGGCAATACATCAGGCTAGCTACGAATTAAGAACAACCACTGTATTTTTCAGATCTAGCCCCATCTGATTTCCACCTATTTTTGAAACTAAAAACCATGTTGTCTGGAAGGAAATATGGGTTGAATGATGAGGTGATAGCAACTGCACACTCCTTTTTCTCAAGACCTTCAAGGAAACAACTACAAAAAAAGGATCATGAAACAGAAGGTTACATTGAAAAACAACGTAAAGTCAATGTCAGATAATAAATCCCTTCATGCTAGGCTAGAAACTTATGAAGCAATCCTTGTACGAAGAGAAGTAAATAATATTGCTTCTTGTACTTGTGTAACAAATTTATTTTGGATTAAATAGTTACTTTCTGGGTATTCTTCTTTATTCTTACAAATAAATAATGTACTTTTTTTTTTGTGCATTACAAGAGACGTTGATGCTATTAATAAAAATTAGACATACAGTGCAATTAATTCAAAATGAATTTTATTACTCTATCAAAATATACAGAACAAAAAAAAGTATAAAGCAAACAGTAGCTTTTAACATCCCCCACATGTCTTTGTCAACAATGAGGTTTCAGATCAATGCTACAATAAATAAATAGACCAAGGAAGAGATATCTGTTATTACCTGTTCAAAAACAGGGTTGATGCATAGGCCAAAGTTATGGTTAAAGCAAGTGATGTAGCGGAAATGTAGCAATTCCAACCAATGGGCATCATCTAGCACATAAACTTGATCAAGCTTAGGCCCCATATCCCAAAAATATTCAGCCAGAGTGGAACCCTGCACATTCCTTCCTCTCAAACAGAAGTAAAATGCCCATCTATGCAGCCTCGCAGATGCCTCTTTTTAAAACTGCCCCGACTGCAGAGAGTTGGCGCAGTTTTTTATGTTATTTTACTTCTGCATGCTTAGTTGGTTGGAATTAATACAGAATATTTTGATGCCATTCATTCCCAAACCAGAAGGCCTCTTTTGTTCAGTTTATCATATATCTTTGCAGATGTTTTAATCATTAAAATTAGATAATTCCAAGTTCGACTTAGAATTAAAATGAAAGGAGGGGGAGATGACATTGGTTAATTGATTTTAATTAATTTATTTTTTGGCTGGTGCTAAGTTTGTTTCCTTACCTCATTTTGCCAATACTAATAGTAAGACATTTTAAGTGGCTACATTCATCTTGTAATAACAAAAATACTGCCAATTATTTTCACAATTTGAGTAAAAAAGGTGAGTGTTTCTATTTATAAGTTTTCTTAGTGTTTTAAATATAAATAATAAGGAAAAGAAATTTAATTTATTACAATAAGAAGTTCCATACCTAAATGAAATCCCTACCCATCTTTTGCCCCACAAGGTCCATATTCTAACCTTCTTTATTTCATTATGGGAACATTCATCCTGAATTTCATCTGTTCTATTATATAGCCTCTTGAAATTGCTTGCAAAAACAGTCAAACTAGAATCAGAAGAGCACGAAAAATGGCACTCAAACCAAAAGTTATAACAATCTATTCATTTGGCTATTGAAAAATAAAAATAACGTTTAATGTAGGGATTTCCGATTGTGGTATGCAAATACATAGCTGCCAACTTTACCCTTTTGAAACGCTGTAGATCAGTGCAGTCAATACTGATAATGTACACATTTTATATTAAAATAAGAGTTATAGTTTTTTTTTTTTTTCCTAGCACAGTTATGTTTTAAAAAATTAATTTACCAGGGACATTTGCCTGTTAGATATCATCCAATCATGATGGCTTCAAAAAGCATATAGTTGTAGACTTTGCCCTCTTCAGAGATGCTAAGTCAAAGGCACTGCCATTTAGACTCAGCTTTCAAGAACATTTTTTAAGCTTTATCTGAAATTAGTACCCCCCCCCACAACCTGGCTGAATATTCTCTCACACTCAGCATTGCTATACGGAATTATCAGAACTGCAATTATGATTTGGGATAATATATTATAGGGCAAACTCCCTTGTGCACTTTTTCATTTTCCAGCCAAGGATGACATAGCTCTTCTCAGACTGAAATTGACAGAACACATACTGCACATTTATGAATGAAACTGTGTGTGTATGTGTTTTTGCAAAATTGATTCATTTCAATTTGGTTCAATAAACTTGTTCGCCAAATAGCACTGCTGAATGATGAACGGGTTCTCCAAATATAATTGTAATTGTATTTAAATTAAAGTTAATGCTTCTATATAGAAAAATTCTGTTTAGAGCCCAAATAGAATTCATAGATTGGAAGTTAAGAATTGATTTGGTCTTGGGAATTTATGATTGAAAGTCAACTAACTGTGGGAGCTCACATCTGGTGAGTATGGGCTTGGCACACCCAGGGTCCTGAGCTGGATATCATCATTCTTCTCTTTCTTGGTGATTCCCGTCTACTTTTGACTCTCTCTCTCAGGGTTACTCGGGAACTTTTTTTTTTCCTGGCACAGCATAAGCCTCAGGCTTCCTTGCATCATATGGATAATAATAATAACTGATAAACTAAATCCACACCACTGATCAGCTCATCATTCATCAACCTGCTATTCGTGATGTATTATCTCTCACTAGTCTTTAAAACTGTGATTGACAAGGAAGGCAGCCTAAACTAATTAATTGATGGCAGATGGCCCATATTTCTAGATTATCAGAAATGTGAGTTTGAGGAGTTGTAATCCTGTAGATTGATTTTACTTTGAAACTAATCTTTAATGCTTTCTAAATTGAAAGAGGGTATCATCCCTGGCTAACTGAACTATTTCATCACTGCAATGTATACAAAAACTAAACAGCTGGGTGGTCAAGTGTGAGGGCACAAAATGGCACGCCCTTTGAAAAGTGACTGCAGTTCAAGTCCACATGATTACTAAATATGGTGTAGTTGTATTTTCTTTCTGTCCTATCAACTCCTCTGACCTTATTTGGTCGTTCCATAGTATAAACAGAATATTTATTAAACACATTTCTTGACTAAATAATTAAATTGCATTTAAGAATGTTTTTTTGTTGAGGATGCCTAAATACACATGCTTTGAGTAACTGGAGTTCAAACCCTGACTACCAAATATGGTGCTGTCTTTTGTATTATCTCTATCTTGCAAACTCCTCTGACCATGTGGTCATTCCAGAGTATAAATAGAAAATTTATTTATTTACAACAGTAACCTGTTTGTTATGGTGTATATGTTGCAGTGATGAAATGATTAACTCTCGTCTGGTGTGCAAATAAACCTCAACCACTAGACCACCGTTTGATATTACCATATTCCAGCAGCCTAAGGTTTATGCTTCACCAGCCAAAGAAAAAAAAAAAGGGGGGGGGGGGGTAAATAAAAGGAAATACACAACCTATGTGTTTCTTCTCGCTGACCTTTGAATTTGCCCCAACCACCCATACAGGTAACTTATTCCTGTAATTTATAACACACGGGCTAAAATAAAACTTCCTGCAATCCAGTCTAAACAAACATCTCCCCACGTAACTTGAATTTACGGGCCCCCAGTTCTAGAACCATTTATAACTGAAAATTTCATCCTCATTCATTTTACTTCTGCCTCTCAGAGCTGTAAACACCTCGATCAAGTCTCCTCTAAGGTGCCTACTTTCCAAGCTGTGCAATCCACATATGGATGCCCTTTTGCCAATCTCACCAGGCGAGTTACCTGTCTCTGGACCCTTTCAAGAAGCTTGATATCTTTTTTTTTTTAGGTGTGGTCTCCATATGATATTGTTATTCCAAGTGTGGAATAACAATGTCATATGGAGACCACAACTAAAAAAAAAAGTTATTCCATTGTTATATCTCCCTGTTATTCCAAGTGTGGTCTAACAATAGTCTTACATAATGGGATTATGATGTTCTTATCTCTACTAGCAAAATGATCGATAAATCATCGATAGGACACCATGGGCCTTCCTTGCAACCTGTAACTCCCAAGTCCTTTTCTTCCACTACTGACTTCAGTTCAACTCTATTTGATGAATTTGAGGTATTCCTCAAAGCATCAAAGGCAGATATTGTTGGAATATCAGAGACGTGGTGTCACACAGATATAAGGAATGCAGAACTCGAATTTGGGGAGTACAACGTCTACAGAAAGGAGAGACAGGATAGGAAGGGAGGAGGGGTTATGCTATTAGTTAAGAAACACATAAAATCCAAGGAAGTGAAGCCACTCGACATCGCTGGACAGTGCAGTGTCAAGTCAGCTTGGTGTGACATAAGCATTGGGAGATCAAAATTGAGAGTAGGAGTGTGCAATAGGCCTAATGACTCTGATCAGTATAATAAGAAACTGTATGGGGAAATAGAGTGGGCCAGTACATCAGAGAGTCTTATAATGGGAGATTTTAATTTCCCAGATATTCACTGGAATTTGTGGGTTGGTCACTCACACACTAGCAAGGCTTTTGTGGATTTATTGGATGACTGTTTTCTACATCAGCATGTTTGGAAGGCAACTAGAGGGAGTAATACTCTTGTTTTAATTATCAGTAGTGATTCTTCATGCATTAAGAATCTGCAGATAAATGAACCACTAGGTGGCAGTGATCACAGTGTGCTGAAGTGGGATTTACTCAAAGAGGTAACTACCATCAGGGGTAAAGGGAAGGGTTATTGCTTTCGTAAAGGCGACTATGATGGTCTGAGACAGTATTTAAATTCTATACAGTGGGACCAACTGAAGATGTTACCAACAGCAAATTCAAAATGGGAAGCATTCAAAGAACTTATCTTGGAAGCAACTAGGCTTTACATACCAACTAAGAAATATTGTTCAAGGTTTTGGCCTAAATGGATGTCAGATGAACTAATGAGACATATGATAGAGAAGAAAAATGCATGGGATACATAAAAATTAACATGTGACACAGAAGCCTATGATAGATACAAGTTGATCTGTAACCAAGTTACAAAGGAGGTTAGGCAGGCAAAGGCAGATTACGAGAAATCTTTGGCAAGGGATGCAAAGAAAAACAACAAAGAGTTCTTTGCTGTTTTTCTAGAGTTTTTCTTTGCTTCCTTCTAGAGTTTACATAAGTAAACTCTAGAAGGAAGGGGATGAATCAGATTGGTCCACTTCATATCGATGGGTCAACTGTTGATGATCCTGCTCAGGTAGCTAACAAACTAAATGAATATTTTGCATCGAAATTCACACATGAGGAGTTATTCAGTGAGGGGAATGCCAGAGGTGGATTCAACTCTGGCAGTAATCTAGAGAATCTTGTAATAACTGAGAGTAAAGTGGAGGAGAAATTGTTGAAGATAAAACAGAAGAAAGGCACTTGGGGTGGATGGGATCTATCCAGTTATATTAAAGGAGGCCGCAAAGGAAGTAAGCAAACCCTTAGCCATAATTATGAGAGCTTCCTTGGACTCAGAGGAGGTACCCAAATGTGATCCCAATTCACAGAGGAGGATCAAAGGCCAACATAAGTAATTATAGACCCGTGAGTTTAACGTCTGTTCCAGGAAAATTAATGGAGGCACTGGTTAAAGAAGCACTGCAGGATCATCTAGACAAGACTTCAGTTATAGCTCGCACACAGCATGGTTTTGTTAAGGGGAAGTCTTGCCTGACCAATTTGATTGGATACTATGATGCAGGGAATAACTTTGATATTATATACTTGGATCTTAGAAAGGCTTTTGATACTGTTGCACATGGAAGACTGCTGCACAAATTGGAGCAGTGTGGCATTGGAGGAAAATTGCTGCTATGGATAAGGGGGTGGTTGAGGGGGAGAAGACAGAGAGTGGTAATCAACGGACACTGCTCATTGTGGAGTCCCTCAGGGTTCAGTGTTGGGGCCATTATTGTTTTCTGTATTTATAAATGATATTGATGATGGTATATCAAGCTTAATGTCCAAGTTTGCAGATGATACAAAGGTTGGCAGGGTTGTCAAGGACGCTACTGACACTATGCTGCTGCAATAGGATCTGGAAAGGTTGAGCAGATGGGCTGAGAGGTGGCAAATGAAGTTTAACATTGACAAATGTAAAGTACTACATATGGGAAACAGCAACCGCAGAGTAACATATCAACTCTGTGGTACTACACTGACAGTGGTAGAGAATGAAAAGGACCGGCGATAATTGTGTAGGCAGATATGAAGTTCTCTGAGCAGTGTAGACAGGCTGCAAGAGTAGCTCATGGTATCTTGTCAATGATATACAGGAATTTTTCTAGCAGGGATAAGGAGGTGATTACTCCCTTGTATAAGGCAATGGTCAGGCCACATCTTGTTTACTGAGTACTGTACACTGGTCTGGAGGTCTCATTTGAAGAAGGATGTAGAGCTGCTGGAACGAGTACAGAGAAAAGCAACAAGATTAATGAATGGAACAAAGGGGTACTCTTACGAAGAAAGGCTTAAGTTTTGCAAATTACAGTGTCTGGAGACTAGGCACCAGTGAGGTGATCTGATAGAGGTGTATAAAGCCTTGAATGGTTTGAACATGCTCAATGCTGATGGGATACTTCCTCTTGCTCAGAATAATCACCTGAGAGAGCATAAATTCAAACTGAGGAAAGACAGATGTAGGATAGATGTGCGGAAATTTGCCTTTAGCCAGCGGGTAGTTGGTTGGTGGAACAGACTTCCATCCCTTGTCGTGGAAGTTGATAGCCTAAATAAATTTAAGGCTCAGCTGGACAGGTATTTTGAACGAACAGAGGGGTGAAGTGGAAGTGGTTTTTTTTTTTTTTTTTTTGGCTGATGCTGCATAAGCTTTCATCATATGCCTCTATGCTAAAATCCACCAAGTGTATAAGTTATTTTGGGGTTCTGTTCCACCACTGTAAGACTGCATTTTTGTGACCATCCCTGAAGTCTATCTAGGTCACTCTAAAGAGGATGCTTAGTGGTGATCATTAACTACTCTACTGATCTTTACATCATCTGCAAATTTAGACATAATGCTTTTCATCAATGTCATTTAAGAAAAGCAAAAACAACAGTGGTCCCAATACTGATCCTTGGGGAACCTCACTTCTTACATTAACCCAGTCTGAGGCATTTATCACAACCCTCTGCCTAAGGATTTTTCCTGTTGTTTCAACCTCTTCCTGTAACTGCTCATGTGGGACTGAAGCAAATGCTTTGCTGAAATCCAAATAATTCCCTAAATCCAGCTCATAAATGACCCTGTCAAAATAGCCAACCAGATTTGTTAAACACTATTTTCCCTTTACAAAACCATGCTGTGTATCCTTCAGAATTCAGGATCATTTAGATAGAAATGGAATTCTGATTTTCCATGATTTTCCCTACTACTGATGTTAGACTGACCAGTCAGTAATTTCCCACTACACTCTTAGAACCACCTTTATGTATTGCCGATACATTGGCATGTTTCCAATTCAATGAAATCTCTCCTGAGTCCAGTGATGCTCTCATAATTTTCCTTAATGGTTCAATGCACTCACTTGCTCCTTCCATTAAAATCATAGGGTATATTCCATCAACCCCCCCAGGAGCCTTACTCTCCTGTAAGCTCAAAAGTGTTTTTGTGAAATTTCAATATTATTAATTACCTATTTTTCAACTTCATTCCCATTATTTCTCATTGACACAAATGGTTTTTCTTCTGTAAATATTGATGCAAAGTAATTGTTGAGGTCATCTGCAACATCAGCTAATACTATCCCACATCCATTACATAAGGGTCTTATCTGATTTGTATTTATATATGTGAAGAATTCCTTATCCCCACTCTTTGCCAGTGATTTCTCACAATCAGCCTTTGCCATGGCATTATTACAGACCACTTTGTAGCTGTTATAGGCGTCAGTACTTTTTATTGCTCAAGTAATCTGGCAACTTTATTATTTATCCAACTTGGAATCTTCCTCATGGAGTATTTTTTTAATGGTATATATGCATTCAATGCTTCTGTGATTATTTTTTAAAGGTATACCATTATTCAATTGTACTTGCCCTCTGTGAGATATCTACCCAGTTAATAGATGCCATTTAGCACCTTAAGCCATTATAATATTCTTTCCTGAAATTATAACCCATTCCTCTGCCTTTAACTACTGCTACCGCTCTCTTCATCGTCCACCATAGAACTCTGTGATCACTTCCTGCAACTGGTTTCTGTACCATCAGCCCTATTATGTCATCTGGTTAATGGGTGATGATCAGGTCTAGAATATTCTTTTTCGTAGTACTTTCCCTGACATGTCGATACAAATAACAATCATCTAGTTGATTTAAAAATTGTCCCCCATGTGGAGTTTCCTTCCCATTTGCTCCAATCAATTAGCGACAAATTAAAATCACCCATAATTGCCCATTCCATCTGCATATAGATGCTCTCATCATAATCTTCACAATCACCTGGCCTATAGATTACTCCCACTCTCAATTATACCTTTGCTTCCAACTATTCCACACCATACAGATTCTATACTAGCATACAAAACGTCTGAATCCGGGAAAGCTTTTGTCATGCTCAGCTCAGGCTGCTTTTGATAAGAAGCATGACCCCATCACCCCTATTCTTCCTACCATACTGAAACTCATCATCCCCGATTTCCAGGTGGCACCAAGGTTACGTAACCTATCATGTCCTTACCAGCAGTTTGAATACAGTCATTTTATTGATGATACTTCTGAAATTACTGTACATGTGAAGGGAGAGAAAAAGTAAATAAATAAAATTCCTAATTAATCTGAAACAAACTGTGAAATTATTAGCAATTTTTATTTTTCAGTGTATGGATCACTGCTGCATATATACAAATGTCCTGTGATTTCATATTTAATGTTAACAAATATAAGAATAAATTTACAAAAAACTTAAAAAAAAATAAATTTTGATTTTAACACCACTTCATTCTTAGAAAATTTTACAACTTTCCTGCAAAAAGAAAGAGGAGAAAAACAATGTTATGATAGTGAGATGGGATAAAATTAAGTCAAAAACAAGACTGATTCTCTGTCATAAACCCAGAAAGTTGGCAGCTATGCAAATATACCAAAAGGCAAAGTACTACTTAATTTTGTGCAATGCTGAACTTCACGGCAAATTTTAATGATAATTATCTTATCTATTAGATATTTCTATTGCCAGTGAATATTAATAAGAAACTGTACCATTTAAACTAATTAAATATATATAATATGCAACATTTTTCAAAAAAAAAAAATCACACAATTAAGCAATAAATTCACAAAAGGTTGACAGTATTTCTATCAATCACTTGTTTCATTATGAATTACTCTGCCTTGTGTTATGAGACTCGTGACAGAGAAGAAAAATGCATGGGATGCATATAAATTATCAAGAGACTCAGAAGCGTATGGCAGATATAAGCTAGTCTGTAATCAGGTCACAAAGGAGGTTAGACAGGCGAAAGCAGATTACGAGAAAAACAACAAGGATTTCTTTACTTATATAAACTCTAAAAGGAAGGGGATGAAGCTGATTGGTCCAATTGATATTGATGGTTCGACTGTTGATGATCCTGCATCTACATTCACACATGAGGAGTTATTAAGGTTTTAAAATGGCAGAAGGTTATCAAATTGTAGCAGGATACTTATGATTTTGTAATAACTGAGAGCAGTGGAGGAGAAATTGTTAAAGTTAAATATAAGAAAGGCACCTGGGGTGGATGGGATCTATCCAGTTATATTAAAGGAGGCGGCAAAGCAACTAAGCAAACCCTTAGCCATAATTATGAGAGCATCCTTGGACTCAGGGGCGGTCCCCACGGACTGGAGATGTGCAAATGTATCCCCAATTCACAAAGGGGGATCGAAGGGTGACACGAGTAATTACAGACCAGTTAGTTTAACTTCTGTTCCGGGTAAAATAATAGAGTCACTGGTTGAAGATGCATTGCAGGATCATGCATTGCTAGACAAGACTGCAGCAATAATTCAGACACAGCATGGGTTTGTTAAGGGAAAGTCTTGTCTGACAAATTTGATAGGATATTATGATGTGGTTACAAAGAAACTGGATGCAAAAAATAATTTTGAAATCATATATTTGGATTTCAGGAAAGCTTTTTACACTGTTGCGCATGGAAGACTATTGTACAAATTGGAGCAGAATGGTATTAAGGGTAAGTTGCTACAATCGATAAAAGGATGGTTGAGTGGGAGAAGACAGAGGGTGGTAATTAATGGGTGCTGCTCTTTGTGGACTAATGTTATTAGTGGAGTCCCACAGGTTCGGTTTTGGGTCCTCTGTTGTTTTGTATATTTATCAATGATATTGATGAAGGTATATCAGGCTTAGTGTAGAAGTTTGCAGATGATACAAAGGTTGTTAATGACAGTGTGCTACTGCAACAGGATCTAGAAAATTTGGGCAGATGGGCTAAGAAGTGGCAACTGAAGTTTAACCTTGACAAATGCAAAGTGCTGCATATGGGTAGAAGTAACCCAGAGAAACGTACCAACTGTGTGGTACTACACTTAAGGTGGTAGAAAATGAAAAAGACCTGGGAGTAATTGTGCAGGCAGATATGAAGTTTGCTGAGCAATGCAGACAGCCTGCCAGGGTGGGTCATGGGGTTTTGTCAATGATATATAAGAATTTTGATAGCAGGGAAAAGGAGGTGATTATCCCTTTGTATAAGGCAATGGTCAGGCCACGCCTTGAGTACTGCATACAGGTCTGGAGGCCTCATTTTAGGAAGGATGTAGATGTGAGGGGAATGAAGGGATCCTCTTACCAAGAGAGGCTTAAGTTCTGCAAATTGCAGTGGCTGGAGACTAGGCACCTGCGCGGTGGTAGGCGCCTCTGTAGCCAGGTGGGCAGGAGCAGCAGTGCGTAGCACAGGCTTCTTGATTAGACCGGGGTTCAAGCCCGTGACCACCAAATACGGAGGATGCGGACAGGTCAGGGAATGACCACCGCATATCCCCGGAGCAATATGGCCTTAGTTGCTAATGCTCCTAAAAAAAAAAAAAAAAAACCAAACCAACCTGCGCGGTGATCTGATTGAGGTGTATAAGGCCTTGAATGGGTTGAGCATGCTGAATTCTGATGGGATCCTTCCAATTGTTCAGATTACAAACCTAAGGGGACATAAATCCAAATTAAGAAAAGACAGATGTAGAATAGATGTGTGGAAATTTGCCTTTAGCCAGCGGGTGGTTAATTGCTGGAACAAACTTCCATCTATCATTGGGGAAGTTTATAGTTTAAATAAATTTAAGGATGAATAGGACAGGCATTTGGAGGGAATGATGTGATTTTTTTTTTTTTTTTTTTTGGGTGATGCTGCATAAGATCATACACTTGCTTTCTTGCATCACATTCCACTACTACTACTATTATTATTATCCCTTTGTATAAGCAATGGTCAGGACACACCTTGAGTACTGCGTACAGGTCTGAAGGCCTCATTTTAGGAAGGATGTAGAGTTGCTTGAGCATGTACAGAGAAGGGAGACAAGATATGTCTCCCTTCTCTGTACATGACTGAGTATGCCTGATTACTTCGATAAAAAAAAAAAAAAAAAAAACCACAAATCTGCCTACATTAAGAGGTAACAAATATTGAGGATGTAAAACTGGAATTGTGACCATTTATATTATGAAATTTAAGCTAGTTTACTAATTTGAATATATTTTATAAACAGAGTATTTCAATGATATTTGTTAGCACTTTCAACTGTATCTATGAACAGGCTAAATTACTGATAAAAGTCTAATCTAGTCTCTTTCTTCCAAATATATTAAAGAAACCTTTTGACAATTGTAAATGACTAAGACAGCTTTTAAAAATACACGATTGTTTATAAAATCTTTTGTCAAAATACTATACCCAACAATATAAAATATACATTATAATATATATATGGTACCACCATCAGATTGTACCCATCTGAAGGTGGTATCTTCAAGTAAACATATCTTTGATCATCACATTTGTAGTTTTTAAGGCAGTTACAACAATATCTTGTTTAAGAAACACTGCTGTAAATAGTGCAATGTATTCATTTGGTGGTTCGTACAAAAGGCACTAGAATTAAACAGCTCTCCAACCAGTTTAACATTAATTACATAAATATATATATACATATATGACCTAAAAGGTTGACAGTTAATTTATCAACACAAGTATTAAATACTAATTCTACATTCACGTATTTATTTTCTTTATCAAAAATAATGAATATATATTTTTTTTTATAAAAGTTTCATCAATTCAACAGTTTTCTAGAGACCTACACACGTTTTGATAAAATAAATATTCACCCATGGAAATGACAATAATCTTGCTTCGGGCATGCCTTGTTTAAGAAACATATTTCTAAATAATATTTGGCACTAAACTGAGGTGACCAGAATACAAATTTTTGAACACTCCTAAGCTAGTGTAAACATGGTTCACAATTTCATCGATTCCCTATAAAATAGAGAAGGAAGGCAAAAGAGCAAAAACTTTAAAGGGTATGCTGAAGAGGTAGATATGGCAATATTACAACACTAATCGGACAAATGAAAGTGCAAATCTTCCCAAAATCATTGACCATGTGGTTGTATAGTACCAAGCTACTAATAACATAAAATAAACTTCAAACAGATCAAGTAATAAGACTGATCTTGTGTAAGAAATGCCACACACAACTTATAGCAATGTAATATGGGGTGATCAGACATAGTTCACACTGCTCTAATTAGATAGCCGAGTAGTATGGCTCAATACAAATAACAAAATTTATTTAGCCAATTCAGCAGTAGTGGTGATATTATAGTTAAGGGCAAATGTGCTGGTTGTAATTATTATTACTGTTTCAGCAGCAAGAGTTTTTAGATCACTAATCTGTGATGCATAATATCTAAAGAGGCCACAACAGGTTTTTGAGATCGAATATGAAAAATATCAATCAGTTTACGCTAATTTTGTTTTATTTTAGTCTCATATATTTAGAGTAAAAAGTATACTTGTAACTGTCCAAGCTGGTCAGAAAATAAATCCTGGATAATCCGTAAAAAAAAAACAAAAAAACTTGTAAATGCAATTTAAGTTTATGTATATAATGTATTGATATTTATAAAAGTACACCACAGTATGAGAAGATCTGATAAAACTTACCATATACATGTAATGTGTTTTTGACAAATGAAATGCCAACTTCATGCTCCTCTAAAAACATTAATTTGGTCAAAACTTTTCCTTTGCTAGCCTTCCTCCAAATGGTACTATGTAAATCTTGATGCATCATTTTGTCAGAGTCTCCTTATTCCATGTAGTTGAGCAGACTTGTTTTGACACTAATACCTTTTATACCCTTTCACCCCCCCCCCAAAAAAAAAACAATCCTTTGTTTTAACTTCATGGATACATAAAAAAAAAAAAAAAAACACAAACTAAGAAGAATGTAAAATTAACCATTGATTAAAACCCAAGGATTACTAAAATATGACTCCAGTGGGCTAGAAGGCAGAAAGCAAAGGTTAAATTTCCATGAAGTTCAAGGGCCTTGTCTAAATACAACTCTGCATAATAGAGTCCCTATGTACATTTTATTTATCTATCAAGCATAATGAAAACTCTAGAAAAGGTGGTTACAGTAAATGGATTAGTTTGGCTGGGAGTTGTTTCATGTAAATTAGGTTGTACCTTGCCAATACGGAACTAATAATAGTTCATGGGATTTCACAGAAGTTGCTTTCACCTGTTTTGGCTACCCCATTATCCAATCTGACAGTCATGCTGAAAAGTAAATATGCACATCTTATGTCAATCAGAAAGTATATTATTTTATGCAAAAAGGAATGGATGAACTATGTCCTACAACATATTACATGCTATAACAAGATTTTAATAAAATTCCAAATGCTAAGCTTAAATGAAACCTCTGCATCTTACAGGTGGATATTATTAAAATATAACCAATGGAATCACTATAAATAGGTCACTGCTATGCTTTCTAGTGTTGATCTAATTTCTTCAAAATGAGGTCTTCGATCAGGATCATAATCCCAGGATCTCAGCATTAATTCATAGACACAGTCAGGTGTCATCTCTGGTGAGGGAAGACGGTAACCTGACAAAAGTAAAATAAAATAAATTTATTTAAGTTATCTATTTAACAACAACACAATGAATATTCTAATTATTCAGAATAGCTGATCTGTTTGCTATATACAAAAGACAAGACAATTTTTTCCCTAATGATATTAATTCTCATACTCCAATGCTACTACATACTACTGAAAATAATAAATCTAAGCACAAAAAACAAGTACCGTCTATTCAACAGAAGATATAATTGTTTAAATGGCACTAGGCAGGCATTCAGTACAAACCTAACAACCATGATGATATAAGACTAACAATATAGGGATAGTAATTTATTTATTTTAAATAAGATATAGGACTGACAATATGAAAGACCAACTCATGTAAATATTTATATTAAAAGTGATTGAGGCTGTCTGTCAAAACCTGCTAACAAAGAGGATTATACAGACCAGAGGAACAGTGAAATAAGACTAGCACATATTTGAATGGAAGAACTTGACTTGCAGTACTTATTAGTCAGCAACCTTGCTGGAGAGACTGTATAGATCCATCATTTCAGATCATATGCACCCATTAAGAGAAACTGTTTTTCTAGATCAATAAGGCTGTGTCAGAGGACTGCAGTGGCATCAGACTTGTTTTATAAGAATTCAAGTTCAATGATCTTGGCCCAAATAAACACGTGCGACACTTGTTAGAACAGGCTATTTGATGTCAGGAATGAGTACAGGTAATCCTCGTATACCACTGTAGTTTGGTTCCTACAAAATCTTGTGTAATGCAAAACCATGTTATATGGGACTAAGAACCAGTACAAAAAGGAAGGGGGGTTACGGTTGTTGTTTGGTTTTTAGGAGCATTAGCAACTAAGGCCATATTGCTCCGGGATATGCGGCGGTCATTCCCTGACCTTTCCGCATCCGGTGGTGATGGGCTTGTATCCCGATCTAATCAAGAAGCGTGTGCTACGCACTGCTGCTCCTTCCCACCTGGCTATGGAGGTGCCGGGGGGTACGTTCCAAAAGCTAACAAAAATACGGCATTTTTTTATTTAATTATCGGAAACTTAATTTTTATAGTAGTAATAACTTAATATTTGAACTATTATTTTTATAATAATAGTAACTTAAATAGTACACTGGTGTGCAAAATTTAAGGACCAGTCAGGTTTTCACCTGAAGCTTCTCATAGGAGTGGCTTGGATATGGGAAAAGCATAACAAAGGAACCTAATGATGTACAGAAATAACAACAGAAACAAAACAGTACAGAGGGACTTTATTCAAAAA
Source organism: Mastigoproctus giganteus (assembly GCF_048544385.1). Lineage (NCBI taxonomy): Eukaryota > Metazoa > Arthropoda > Arachnida > Uropygi > Thelyphonidae > Mastigoproctus > Mastigoproctus giganteus. The sequence goes on along the minus strand of NC_143576.1, from coordinate 88,993,916 downwards.
TGGCAACATAACACTGGCTGCCATGATACAGATGCATCACTGCCAAAGATGGAACAAGAGGAAGAGATGGTCCTCAGTAGGAGACATGGCCACCCCTAATGTCAATGCAGGCTTTGCACCACCTGTCCATACTTAGAACAATGTTGTTGACAAGTTCGTACAGTAACATTGCCCATTCCTCTGTCAGCACCATCTTCAGCTTGTGAACGTGCCACCAGGCATCTCCCCAGAGTGTCCCATATGTGTTCGATAGGATTTAGATCGGTGGAACAGGCAGGTTAGTCCCATCTCTTCCATCATGCAGTATGACTGATGACTTTTGAGGTTATGATGAACATCATGGTGAGATCCAATCTTCCTTACATTACGAGGGTACAGCTCTAAAACAGTGTTCACAGGGCGGCTGCTAGTACACCAGACCAAACCTATTGGCAAATCTTTAGGAGACTTCTGGATCAGCTAGTGTATAATCTTGCTACCTCTACTTTGCCAGATAGTGACTGGAGGGAGTCCGAGTAGCGTGTATGCAGGAGCCATTGTCGAGACCACGTTATGTTAAGGATCTGGGTATATTCTTACCATGTGTATGCCATATATAAAATTTCATACAGCATGTCCCCCCTCACCTTTTCTTACTATTGAATATACCACGAATTGTCAAACTAATAGAGTAAGCTTATCTGCGAAAAGACCTAAACCTCCCAAACACTTCCTAGTTCATTTCACAAATATACGTGGTCTCAATTCTAATCTCAACGACGTCCATTTCCACTTGCAGTCTGCCAAACCCCATGTAATTTTTCTGATAGAATCTGTTATTGGTTGATTCAACTACTGCTCATCTCAGTTGCCCAAATTATTCACTGTATGATTCCTTTGACCTCAAAGGTGGTACTTGTGCTTATATCCGTTCCAACATTCCCTGTCAGAGACTTGGTAATTTGGAATCTCCTCTTTTCGATCTTCTCTGGTTTAAAATCTCTCTACCTCATTCTGTCAAATTCATCTGTTGTCTCTACCCATTCTCCCAACTCCACTAATCACTTGGAACTCTTTGACTTTCTCTCTTTGCAACTTGACTTTCTCCAATCCTACTTTCCTAACAGTGAGGTAATTTTCCTTGATGATTTTTAATGTTCACAACTCCAGCTGGCTTCCATTTTCTAGTCACACAGACCCAGCTGGTTGAGATGCTGAAGCTTTTGCAATTACTAATGACCTCGCACAGATTGTTCATTTACTTACAAGGATACCGGAAAATCCTAACCATGCAGCCAACATGCTTGATCTTTTTCTCACAGTCGAAGTGAGTGGTCCTTTAGGCACCTAAGATCACAACTTTGTGATTGTCTCTTCTCCAATGGAGCCTTTATCTCATGGCTATTCCCAACCTCATATTGTTTGGCATTACAAGAATGCAAAATGGGATAGCCTGCGAGATTTCTTTTCCTTGGTTGGATTACTGTTTCAAAACTTCTGATGTCAACGTTTGCTCAGATCGTCAGTGAAATTATTCTTGTAGGAAGCGAATCCTTTATTCTACTCTCCACTTTAAAATCTCGTCCTTTATCTAAACTTTGGTTTTCCAATAAATGTGCTAAGGCTGTTCACAAGAGAAGAACGTTGCCCATCTTAATTGGCTTGTTTCCAATTCTTCAGTTTCATTTTCTGCCTACACAAAAGCTCGCAACAATCGTAAAGCAGTTATTAATCAGTCCAAACTAGATTTTGAACAGACTAAGGGTAGAAAACTTGCTTCCTGCCCTAATGGTAGCCGAGCATTCTGGTCTCTTGCCAAAGCTATTGGCCGCAAATTTGCCCATCTCTGCTCCCACCTCTGCCAAAACCAGATGATTCTGTTGTCACTTCAGCCAAGGATAAAGCTGACCTGCTAGCATCCCATTTTTCTTGCAACTCATATATTAATGATCTTGGTAAAACACCTCCCACCATTCCCAACACACTCCATTCAATGCCTCCTGTGGTCTTCTGTCAAAAGGAAGTCAGAAGGATTTTGACAAATATTGATGCAAAGAAAAGTCCTGATGTAATTTCTCCACTTTTTCTCAAAAGCTGTGCTCCTGTTCTTTGACACCTTTTTTCACTTTCTTATTCCAAAGGTGGTTTTCCTTCTGCTTGGAAATTTGCTCATATCCAGCCAGTTCCTAAAAAGGGTGACAATTCATCCCATCCAATTATCGTCCTATTGCAATTACTTCTACTCTTTCTAAAGTAATGGAGAAATCAATTAACCGCCAACTCTTAAACTACCTAGAAACCTTCCATCTTATCAATGATCACCAGTATGGATTCCATCAGTGTCAATCACTGGTGACATTCTGGCTTATATTACCCATTTATGGACAAATTCAATGGAAAAGTTTGGTGAAACACAAGCAGTTGCCTTTGACATCTCAAAGGCTTTCAATCATGTTTGGCATAAAGGTCTTCTAAACAAGCTTCCATCTTATGGTTATCCAGTTTTCTCTCTGATCGCTCACTGAGGGTGAAGGTAGATGGCTCTCTGTCTTCTAATTTCTCCACTAATCCTGGTGTCCCCCAAGGTTCAGTTCTTTCCCCCACTCTTTTCCTCTTGTATATTAATGACCTTCTTCCATTGACTGGAAATCCTATCCATAGTTTTGCCGATTATAGAACATTACATTCCACTTTCCATTTTGAGAAACCTTAATCTGGCCAATCAGCTTCAACTTCTAAAATATCTGCTACCAATTCCTTAAATGCTGATCTCCAGGTAATTCTCCAGTGGGGCAAAGACAACTTAGTTGATTTCAATCCTTCTAAAACTCAGTGTTGTCTTATATTTCACAAAAAGGATTCTTCTGCTGTTATGCTTATGTTTGGTGACACTCCAGTTTCTAGGGAAAATGATAATATCTCTTTTGGGGATTACCTTAACTTCTAATCTCTCTTGGCACAAGCACATTACAAATATTGCTTCCTCTGAATCTAAAAAACTTGGTTTTCTCTTTCAGTCTTCGTGTTACTTTTCTTTCAAACAGCTGTTCACCCTGTACAAATCGCAAATCCGCCCTACCACGGAATATTGTTCCCACATCTGGGGCGGCGCGCCCAAAACCTCTCTCAGGCTTCTAGATTCCATTCAGAAGAGGGCAGTTAGGTTAATTAATGACTCCTCTCTAACAGAGTCTCTGCACTCACTGTCTCATAGAGGTACTGTTTCTGCTGCGTTTTCTGCGTTTTCTACAGATACTTCCATGGGCACTGTTCTTCTGAATTGGCTTCTATAATTCCCATCTCTCTTTCAAAACAATCCAAACAAGTGCTGCCACCAGCCAACATCCATTTACTCTCCAACTTCAAACTCACAGAACCAATTTTTCATCTTCCTCGTTTATTCATTCAACTGCCATTTTCTGGAACAACCTTCCTTCATACGTATTTCCTGAAAATTACAGTCTACAGAAGTTCAAGTCTAATGTCAACAAATATCTTCTTTCATCTTCTCAACCTCCAACCCAAGCACGGTACTAAGTACTATAGGTTCTAATACCTCTCGTGTTTGGTGTGTTCATAAAAAAAAAAAAAAAGTCAACCCATATGAACAATGTCCTCACTTTCCAAAAGCATATCACAGCTGCAGTGCGATGGGGTGTGGCATTATCATCCATAAGCACGAACTCGGGGCCAATGGCACCTCGGAACAGATGCACATGGGGAAGGATTACCTCAGTACAGTAGCATGCACCTGTTACAGTACCACCTTCCGGTATCTGGAGTTGTGTACGTCCATCCAAGATAACGCCTCCCCAGACGAGAATACCTTGGCCACCATATCGATCCCTTTCAGTGATATCATGTGCCAACCTCTCACCAGATTAGCTGACATCCAGAATTGCTGCTGAGACTGAATCTATTCTCATCCGTAAAGATTTTGTAGTTGTAACCTTTAGAAATAGTGTTGGTCCTTAAGTTTTGCACACTACTGTGGCGCCTCCGTGGGCAGGAGCAGCAGTGCATAGCACATGCTTTTTGATTAGACCGGGGTTCAAGTCCGTGACCACCAAAATACAGAGGATGCGGAAAGGTCAGGGAATGACCGCCACATATCCCCAGAGCAATATGGCCTTAGTTGCTAATGCTCCTAAAAACCAAATAACAACAACACCCCACTGTAATAACTGAACAAACGTCTTACCTTACAAACTGTGATACTTATATGTCAGATAATGTACGTTCATTGAATTTTCTTCCTTTTCATCGCTGTTAAGTGTAATCTCTTCTGCAGTATCTAGATTTTGTGTGTCTTCTGCTCTCTTTAAAAGTCACAATTATTTTTTATGGTCTCAAACAAGCACTCAACCTCCAACCCAAGCACAGTACTAAGTACTATAGGTTCTAATACCTCTCGTGTTTGGGGTTTATATAAAAAAAACACAAGTTCAATAGCACAGAACATAACCTAGGGATCTCCCAACAAAACATAGTGGACTCCGAATGATACATGAAAATTGGAAGAATATTTTCCAGTTAGCAAAATAAAAATAAATTTACGCTTACATACATAACTTAATTAATATGTACATACTAATTGATATTTATGTTCACTGACTTTTTTTGGTTGTTGTAAAATTTAAAACAGTAAAAATGATGAGCAATTAATAACAAGGAACACAGCACGCACAAGTCACAACAAACACAATATGGAGTAAAGAGTTTCTGAAAATTTATTTATGTTTTTTTATATGATTGAATATTTCATGGAAGGGGAAACATATTTCACCATAATAAAGTGAAAACCCACAGAATTACAGCTATCAGTACTATAGCAAATTCAAGAAGATTGAGTTTACTATCCATTTATAATTGATTACACTAACAGAAAAGACCAATAAACCAGAAACTGCAAATTGTTTTTATTATTTTATGGTAGTGACCTCCAGAAATGTGCTTTTGAAAAATATCACAAAGGCGATAACAACCAGCGGGGATTCACAAAAAAGGAATGGAAGTGTTGAAATTTACATCTAACATAATAGCCGGGTTTCCCCAGCAAAAAATACCATATTATGCAAGATTTCCAGCAATTCTCGAATCGTGTTAGAGCAAAACCTTGTTGTAGAAGTACCATGTTGTGTGAGGATTTCCGCAATTTATCAATTGTGTTAGAGCGAAACCATGTTATATGGTGGTTGCCTGTATTATCAAATACCCAATAACTGTGAACACCCTCCAGAACCTAAAAAAGCTGCAATGTATCATGACTGACTAGTTGAATTTTTAATGGTGCATGGGCAAATTGATGCCAGTGCAGAAATAAAATACATAAAGTGGAGTAATCTATTATTGAATGTCATAATTTATTAAATTACGGCATTCAATAAAGGCATGCTTTAAGTTGTTTTTGGTTTTTAGGAGCATTAGCAACTAAGGCCATATTGCTCCAGGATATGCGGTGGTCATTCCTTAACCTTTCCGCATCCTCCGTATTTGGTGGTGACGGGCTCGAACCCCGGTCTAATCAAGAAGCGTGTGCTACGCACTGCTGCTCCTTCCCACCTGGCTACGGAGGCGCCTCATGCATGCTTTAAGGTTACAATAGTGTCACACTGCATGCACAATGTTAGATGAAGGTGTCCCATGCTGAGCTCAGCTAAAACAACTTCCTCTTTATGATTTCTGTACAGACTAATCTGCCATTGTTTGAATACAGATTTAATTTGTATAATTTGTTTGAAATCTGTCCATGCCACGAATGTTGCCAATGGTGTACTAGTTTCTTTCATATTACTTGCCAGTAAACTTATAGGGGACTAACAGGCAAGAGATATTTGGGGTAACTGTGGTGTCTGCCACATCATTTCCCCTGATCCCAGTGTGGCTGGAGATCCAGAAAAGCAAATATATCAAAATTGGATTATAAAAGATGATGTAGCTGCTGATGAACCTGGGAGAGAACCAGATGAAGATTATTCCTTATAGCTGATAATGTTGTTGTTTAGAGATTTTTGATGCAAAAGCTACTTTGGTTATAATGTGCCTGTTATTTTGCTATCAGCACGTTGAGGTTTATATTAGATGTGATTTGTGAGATTCACTAATTTAAGAAAAGTAAAAATTTCATTATTGTTTGAATTATTACCTAAAGCTGTCTACAAAGTTAGAGGGCCTTGCGACAGTACCTGTGATTGAAGAATTGTCAAGCATTATGATAATATGGACATTCTATAACAAAATGCTTTACTGTCAATTGAGAATGACATCTGTGACACTGGGGAGGATCATCTTTCATCAGGAGAAAACTGTGTGTGTTAGGTATTGTATGTACACCCAATATGTAGCCTGGCAAGGATGACTTCTTGATGTCCGTTTTAGTGAAGACTTGATTTCTATTGTTTGGGCTCTTGTTTTATTTGATATAATGTATGTTTGGTTTTTCCAGATTTTAATCCATTCAGTTTTACTGGTTTTTCTAATTACATGGATGTACTTATTATGTGGTTAGTTTGTTAGTTATTTGGATTTTTAGGAGCATTAGCAACTAAGGCCATATTGCTCTGGGAATATGCGGTGGTCATTCCCTGACCTTTCCGCATCCTCCGTATTTGGTGGTGACGGGCTCGAACCCCCGGTTTAATCAAGAAGTGTGTGCTACGCACTGCTGCTTCTTCTCACCTGGCTACGGAGGCACCCCTCATTATGTGGTACCTGGTGGTTTATCAGAAAGGGTTTTGTGCAGCTTGGTCAGCTTGCTCATTTCTGAATTTCCACAATGTACTGGAAGCCAGCAGAATCTAACTAGTTAGTGTTTATCACTAAGACAAGATAACTAGGAGAATATTTTTCTTACGTGTGGTTGAGAGGAGTGATCCTATCAATGCAAGGTATATATATATATATATGACACTTAAAAGAGTAAGTTAAGATGGTACTTTTTGAAAGGTGATATGCATCAATGTGCTTTAAAGCTAGCAGTATGTCAACCAGTTGAGCAGTATATATACTGCATTCTAGTAGGAGAGACTGCAAAATTGTATCATTTGGTGGGACTATTGCAGGTCATACATGTTTTTCTGCTTCAGAGCCTTCAGTGTATAGATGCGCATAGTTAGAGTGTTCATTAAGTATACAGAATGTAACTGATATGTTGTTTTGAGATATTCTTACATTGTGTGAGATGAGTGGCACAGTTGGGTTGGTTGGCTGTTTGGATATTTTTTGGTTCAAAACCAACTTTGGTCACATTATGTCTAACTATTGTTTTATGAAAAATAACGTTGCTTATTCATGATTTATAACTGGCTGAAATGTCCTATTACTTTTAAAAAGTAAATACATTTTCAATGTTAGAATTATCACGTATGATTTGTGATATAGTTGAGAAGATGGAAGCCTGTTTGCCACATGGTGCTGTGGATATTCTATAAGGAAATGTTTCACAGTGATTTACAATAGCAGTGGAGACGTTCTGGGGGATTTTGTTTCATGAGTAGGTACAAGTGTGTGAGATGATTATGTCCAATGCACAACCTTGTTAGAATGGCATTCATGCCGATTATTATGGAGACTTGACTTCCATGGCTGAAGTTCCTGTTTTGAAGTTTATTATTTGGTTGATTTTGACAGATTTGGGACCACTGAGTGTTGAAAGTTGTAATCAGAATGTGGAACTTTATCAAGTAGTAGATTTGTATTTGTAGGATCCTTTGTTGCTTGATCAGTACATTCATTTCCATCAATGCCAGCTTGTCCTGGAACCCAGAAGAAATTTTCTTGCCTTTTGTTCTTTTTTAGCTTTGTTAGATGAGCATGAATCTGGTGAAGTACAGGATTAGATAGTGTGTGTGCTTTTGTTGAAGAGCACATATTACACTTAATGAGTCTGTGTATATGAGGTGTTTCAGAAGAGAAGTTTCAATGTATTTCAAGACTATTAGTATGCCAAATAATTCAGTGGAACAGCTACTGCAGTCATTTGGGAGTTAACTGTAAGGTGACAGTGTGTGGAAGGACCACTGCAGCACCCACTTGGATATCTGTTTTAGAGCCATTTATATATATATGAAAATATTCAGAGAACTGTGTCAAGAAGGCTCATGTATCTGCATTACGTTGATGAGTGCCAGATTGCTTTTTTCCCACTGTTGGAAAAAAGTGTCACAATTAGAAGTGAAAGTGTGTCAAGGTAGATTTGTTTTACATCATCATATATGTTGTTAAAGCTTAGATTCCATTTTGAAATTAGGTCTTGTAGTCTTATTCCAGCTGGTTTATTTATTATGGGTTTGTTTCTGTAAAGGTTCTCCCAATGTGGACTGAAAAGATATTGCCAAATAGGTTAGGAAGACTTATTTTGATGGCAGAGTTTAACAGCAGCATTTGTTTCCAGAAATATAGCAGAAGGCCTCTGCACATAAGCTTTGTACAGGTGATGTTCTATATGCACCTAGAACAATTTGTAAGGCACCATGATGTATGGAGTTAAGCCATTTAACAATGCTTGGTCTACGTAAGCTGTAGACGGCTCCATATTCTAGCCTTCATCTGATTAAGGCACGGTACAAATGAAGCAACATGTCCCAATCAGCTCCCCACACTGTTGCAGAAAGAATATTTAATTTTTTAAGCCAGGTTGTTCGGAGGTCGTTTGATATGTTCCAAGAAGTGAAGCTTTTTATCAAGGATCAGGTAAAGGAAATGTGTGCTATTTGCTAGAGGTATAAGCTGATTTTCTGGTCTTATTACTGGATCTGGGTGCATTTTTCTCTTTCTACAATAATGTATGGCTGTTGTTTTTTTTTTTATTGTGATATTCTGTACCAATTGGTTTTTTTGTTCAAAATTCTATTTTTTTAAAATTGCATCTTGTAGTTGCCTTTCAGTCACACTCTTGTTTGGTGAATAACACCTGCATAGAATTTATTTTGCTTGCAAACAAAGGAGCACCGTGAATTCAGCCCCAAGGAACTCCTTATTCTTGAATATATGGTTTTGACAGACTGTTTTTGTATTTTATTTAGAAGGTTCTGTCTGTGATCATTCAGAATGCTACATTACCAGGCAATGTCAAAAGGCTTTTATATATTAAGATTGATCATAATCAGATGCTTATTCCTCAGAAAAGCATTGCTAATATTTTTCTCTGGTTTTATTATGGGGTCCAGCAATGATCTATTTTTACTAAAGGCATACTGATTTATGTTTAGTACATTATGGTTTTCCAAGAACCAGGTTAGTTGATTATTCACCATTTTCTCCAGGATTTTCCCAAGGCAACTTGTTAGGGTCTGTCTGTCAATATGTGGGGTTCATACGATCTTTCCCAGGTTTGGGGGAAGTTATGGATTTCTGAAAGGTTGGTATATATGCTATACTGCTGATGCATTTGCAATTTCCTCAAAATCAGTGATATACTGTATAATATAAATATAGCATTTAAAGATTTCTGATATTTATTCCAAGTTATTAGTAGAGTTGGAACTGAAAGATATTTACCATTAACATGACTATCCATATTTTTGTTGAAACATATCCATGATTCCTTTCTATTCTTACGCCAAATGTATCTGGCTTTAGCTCTGGCTTTTTAAAAATAAGAAGGGTGGAGATGGGATACTTTCAGAAGAGATTTCAAACCTTATTCTCCTCTCCTTTGGCAATACTGCATTCATTGTTCCACCAAGTGGTAGCATGTTTATATAATATTTTCCTGTAGATAAATGGATATGTTTCAACACTGGTGTTAAGGAGTGAAAGATTTGGCTCATCCAATAATTTCAATCAACTTTCCTCATTTGTCTTGATGGTGAGATCCCCACAGGGGATGGCATTCATTCATATCTCCCATGATACAGACTGGGGGTGGTAGCTGAGTCACTAACTCTTCAAGATCTGCATGTTCATATGGAGGAAAGCAAAAAGTGAGACCAGTATAAATGTAGACTGGATTGAGACTTGTACTGCAACTGATTGCAAAGATGTTTGCAGGTGAATGTGTTTCCATGGGATTCTGAAGTCAATTAAAATAGCCACTCCATTATGTGCTCCACTGATGGAAATTGGGATTGTCTATATGTACTGTAATGATTCACTGCTATGTTTACTTGTGGAGTTAACTTTGTTTCTTGAAGGCAGACACCTAACAGATTATATTTATCAGTCAAGTCACTGACGTCGTCTATGGTACTATAGAAACTTTGACGGCTTCACTGTATTATTGTATGCATTATGTTGGTTTTGTATCTATCTTTTTGCAAAAGGTGGTCTGCTTGTATTGTTCAGGCTTTTTCTTTTCTTTTTTTTGGGGAAAAAATGGACGACTGTAAATCTCATCCTCAGTGTGTATTTCTAAGATTCGTTCATCCAAGACTTCTATTTCATCTGTATCCATATGGTCATAGACAGAAGGAATGTCTCTTGTTTCTATATCTTTAGCATTTGTGGTTGGCTTTGAAGTAGGAGATATGTCTGGCAGAATTGTAACTGATGTGTTCATGGCTTAACTGGAAGTTGTTGGGTTTGTTGGTGCATCAGAAACTGTGGCTATAATGCACTGATTTCTGACTAGCATAGCTTTCTTGTTTGTTTTGATTCTGATAAAAGTTCAAACAAGATGATATTTATAAATCGATTTTAGGAAAACAAAAACATCATCCATATCCTGACGATCTAGAACATTCTATAGTGTTAATTGGTTGCAATTTTTTAAATGTGAGGAGAAAGCAGTTTTTCGTTCTCTTAGATATAGTGGGCATGAACAGCTACTGCATTGGGGGCATCTTCCTTTCTTAATAGGTAACTGTAAGTGAGGTATGTGACCAATGCACAGTCGCGCTAGCAGTTTCTTCTTTTCTATTTCCTCTCAGAATGCCACTGTTTGGGTTCTCTCTTTATTCCAAAAAGTTTATTATTTGTTTCTTTTTCCCACATATGTTTTCACTGTTCTTTAGAGGTCTGCTGTACAATCGATTTATAGTCAATGTAAGGTATCCTGAAATTTCGTAAGATCGGATTTGAAGCACTTTTGGCAGCTAAATCTGCCTGTTCATTTCCTGAGATTCCACAGTGTCCAGGAATCCAACAAAAAATTATGCAGTGACCATGTGCATGGATTTCCAGATTTTCTGTACCAGAGGATGACTTCTGGAGCATTTACACTGCACACAATTCACAGCACTTAATGAATCGGTATATATGATGGATTGAGTATATGAGTCTTCTTTTATGTTCTCCAGGACTAATAGGATACCATATGATTGAGGTGTATAAGGCCTTGAATGGGTTGAGCAAGCTGATTGCTGATGGGATTTTCCCCCTTCCTCAGATTAAGAACCTGAGGGGGCACAGTTTCAAATTGAGGAAAGATAGTTGTAGAACAGATGTGCAGAAATTTGAATTTAGTTGATTGGTGGAACAGACTTCCATCTTTTGTTGTGGAAGTTGATAGCCTAAATAAATTTAAGGCTGAGCTGAACAGGCATTTGGAATGAATGGAGGGGTTTTTTTTTTTTTTGGCTGATGCTGCATAAGCTTGCTTTCTTGCACCTTATGTCACTACTAATGCTAATATAACTCAGCAGTATAAGTACTACATTCTGAGGAGCAGCTGATTGGCAATGATAGCATCCATCAGGACTACAGCTGTACCAACTTTACTGGCAGCCTTGGCTCCATCTGTATAAAGCTGTACGTAACTTCTAAACTGAGTGCAGTAATTGTCTAATGTTTATATTTGGAAGATTATTCTTCCTCCATTTCTGAAAATATCTGTCAATATGTATCACGGGTATTTGCCATGGTTGGATTTCCATGCTACTATCCTGCAGTATGTTATCCATGTTGAGTCCCCAGCTGGTGTTTAGAGTTTGAAGTCTAATGCTAGATGGTTTGTTGAGACATGGTTTAGTTTGATAGAGGTTTTCCCATTTTGGTCTGAAGAGATATTGCCATATGGGGTGATGTCAAAGGCTGCTGATTTTAGTGGGATAATTTAGGAGAAGAATTTGTCATTGAAGGTGTAGCAACGGTTCATGGGCTTCTATATATAGACTTAAAATTGGAGATGTACAAAAGGCCCCCAGTGCAACTCATATGATGTGTTGTGCACTATGATGAATGGGATCGAGCCATTTCAGTACACTTGGCCTAGCAGAGGCATATGCAGGAGATGCATAGTCTAAGTGGGGTCTAATTAATGAGCATAAATGTAGCAACATGTAACGATCTGCACCCCATGACATAGAGGAGTTACTCTGAGAATATTTAGTTTCATAAGATAGCTGATACGAATATATTTTATATGTTCTAGGAAGTTTAGTTTTTTATCAAGTATTATACCAATTGTTTGTTGTTTGTTAGCGCATCGGCTTCTGTGGCCATAATGCACAAATCGAGTACTGTGCTGAAATGTAATGCAACGAGAATCTAACTGAAGGTCTGGATCAGAATGTAATGTATATTTATAACAGAAGTGTACTGCAGTTGTTTTTGATTTAGAAATTTTGTAACCATTGTTTTTGGCCCAAGAAACTATTCTATTAATGGTGCCTTGTAGTTGTCTTTCAATAAGTTGCATATTTTGAGAATGACATGAGATGGCAAGTTCGTCAGCATACAGGTATACACTTGGTTAGTTATAGAATCAATCCTGATGGCAAAAAGTGTGGTGCGCAGCACTGAGCCCTGGGAACATCCTCTTCTTGTACACATGTTCCAGAAAGTGATGAATGGAATCGGACTTGGAAGGATCTGTTAGATAGAAAGTTCTGAATAAATTTCGGGAGATGACCCTGAAGAATCCCATATTGCCAAGTTGTATAAAATGCTTTTTCGATGTCAACGCATTTCATTCATTTCCTTTTCTTAGAAAGGCGTTCTGAATATTTGCTTCCGTTTTGATAATGAGATCAAGCGTCAATCTACTTCTCCAAAAACAATACTGGCTTGGACTCAGAATGTTTTGAGTCTCCAAGAACCATATTAGTTGGGCATTAACTATTTTTTCCAATGTTTTTCCCAAGAAACTGTTTAGGGAGATAGGCCAGTAGGTTGTTGGATCCATGTGGTCTTTTCCTGGTTTCAGGAAGGATAGCACATAAGAATGGCACCAACTAGTGGGGTAATATTCCTCAAAGAAAATTCTATTATAAAGTCATAAGAGAGCACTTAACGATCTTTCACTTAAATGGGAAATCATTGTGTAATAAATTCCATCAGAACCCAGAGTACTGTTCTTCACTTGTGTGAGTGCATTGAGCAATTCAGTCATGGTCAATGGCAGATTGTATGAATGTTGGAGAGTGGTATTGAAATTTAGTTTATACTTTTATGTCCTGGATTTTAGAGACAAGGCTGGTTCATATGTGGAAATAGCTGAGTGTGTTTCAAAAGATGAGCCAAATGCATTAGCAATTATCACATGTTCAGAAATTTCCTTCCCTTTCAGAAATAAAATAGGAGAAGTTGCGAGTATTTGCCATTCATTTGTTTGATTTTTTTTTTTTTTTTTTTTTTCAGACTGTAGCAGTATCTGTGGATCTGTTTATGGTGGCAGCATAATGCACTCATGCTTCTTTTTTACTCATTAGTCTTACATGACGAGCCTTAGCCCTTGCTCTCTTAAACTGTAGGAAGCTGTCTGTGGTTGGGTTTTTCCGAAACTGATTCCAGTATTTATTCCTTTCTCTTTTAGCAATGCTACATGCTTCATTCCACCACATTTTTGGATGGAGTAGGATTTTAAATGATGATTTTGGGATACCAGATTCAGCTGCTATCATTATTTGTTGTGTAATATAGCTCACTGCAGAATCAATCTTGTCAGTTGCAGTGATTGAGGAATCTAAATGAGCTATTTCTTGATATTTAGTCCAGTTGGCCTTGTCAAATTTCCAAATTGTTCTAATATTACTCTGCGGAGAAGAACTTGTATAGAAATTACAGATGATTGGAAAGTGGTCACTACCACGTGGGTTGCCGGTAACTGTCCAGTCTATGGGAGGAAATGTTGTTGGAGAACATATTGGCATTTCAATAGCAGACCTTGAGCCAGATGGTAAATGCACATATGTATAATCACCAGTATTTAAAATAGATTGTGTTTATCTAAGAATTTTTCAATTATTTTATTTCTGCAGTTAAGACATTGAGAGCCCCATAAGGAGTGATGGCCACTCCAGTCACAGAGAATACAGAAAGGAGTTGGTATTTGTCTTACTAAGTCATCTGAATCAGCAAGAGTGTAATTGTGGTTTGGTGACAGATACAATGAGACTAATGTTATTGTTATGCCAATGGTGATGCGGCTGCAATTGCCTCCAATGGTGTTTGTAGGGGGAACGGGTCTAAAGGTAATTAGAGTTTACTAACAGCGCTATTCCTCCATGAGCTGCATTAGAGCAGTTTCTATCTTTTCTATACATGGTGAATTGTTTTATTGTTATAGAAATTACATTCGTCAGGTTTGTTTCTTGTATGCATGCTGCAGCAGGCTTATATTCACTTAGGAGATCATATAGGTCATCTAAATTAGCACGAAGTCCCCAATAATTCCATTGAATCATTGTGTGCATTGTTTGGTTTTAACTGGTGTGTTTGATTACTTAGGGCGGATATTTTTGTTTGCACCTGTCTAGTTTTGCCTTTTCTTTCTTTGGGAAGGTTGGCCTTCCTGTGTCAATGTCACCCTCTGCACAAATCTCAAGAACCGTATCATTTTCATTTACCTTTTCATCAATATCCATGATATTGATGAAATTATATAAAAAAAATTGAAATGTATCAGATATTAATTTATGCATGTTGCTTCTTTCAGGGCTCTTGGTTCATTCTATTGGTTGGTCATTGGGTTTATTATCTGGAGGTATTGTTACAGGTGTATTCACTTCTCGAGTAGCATATTTGGAGACAAATTGTTCCTTTGATGAGAAAAGGAGTGACTTAGCACAACCAGATATTGAGAAATTTGGAGGGACTGAGCAGTCAGTCTTAGTTGCTACTGAGTGTAGCCGTTGTATTACTGAAGCACATGTAAATGACTTAGTAGATACTGCAAAATGTTTCTTTGCTTCTTGGTATGACACTTTCTGCTCTATCTTATATTTTTGAATATTCTTTTCTCATTTCCACTGAAGGCATTCTTTTGAGAAGGCAGAATGTTTGCTATGACAGTTAGGACAACTTTGCATTTCAGTGTTACAGTTTGTGTGTGTATGTTCTTTAGAACCGCAAGAAGCACAGGTGGCTACACCTCTGCAGACAGCTTGTGAATGACCAAAGTTTTGGCACTTAAAGCACTGGACTGGATTCGGAATGTATGGCCTTACATGACATCTAAGATAACCAGCTTTTATGGTGATAGGTAGATTTGATGTTTTAAATTGAGTATCACTGTTCGAGTAGGGACAGGCTCTCCACCTTTTTTGATGACGATTCTTTTGGCGTGCACCACATTTTGATCTTGTAGTTCATGGACAAGTTCATCCTCGGATACATTTAACAGATCCCATTCTGATACTACCCCTTTAGAAGAGTTTAAGGTGGCATGTGGGGTTCCACCAAAGGTAGATATTTTTAATAGCATCTCAGCTTGTCTATGTTCAGTCATTTCAACTAATACATCTCTGGATCTTAATCGCCGAACCATTTATGGAGGGCCAGCCATATTTTCAAGACATTTTTGTATCAAAGATGGGGAAAGCTTACTCAATGGTTGGTCTGTGGAGGAGTGTAGTATTAAAAAGAGAGGTGTGGTATTAACCATTCCTTCTTTTTTTTTTTTTTTTTGCCTCTTAGCATGGGATGTGTCATCATGATCTGGATCAAAAGATCCATAAGTAGACTGTTTAGTTTTGTCCATCTTTGCTCCTTTTAGCCCTGGGAGGGTGGCTTGCTTCTCCCAGGTTTCCAGCCCCACCATGTGGAGACAGGAGCGGTGCCACCAGTGACCAAAGTGTGCTACAGTAAGGAGAAATGCACCTTTAATTTTTCCTTACTAGTATAGAGATACTAGTATCTGCATCTGCAGCATCTTATGCTACCAATCCAAATTTATGTGCAAGTTGAGTGGTGTATACAAATCATTCACCGATGATAATCTTCTGAAGCATAAACTTGTAAAAAATTTGGTTGCACTTCCTCCATTAGACTACAATTTAGGCTCTAAATAGGAATAATTACCTAGCATAATACTTCAATTATTAAAAAAAGAAATAAATTTAGTTTATTCTCAATGATGCATTCAATACATATACAAGGTGTGACTATTTGACTATTAAATAACAAGGCTGTTACAATAAAATAAATATAATGAAATGTTTCATACCTTACAGGTTATCTTCTTCAAAGTGTGTGCAAGCCTTGAGCTTGCACCGACTCTTCCAAGCACAGAAGCATTTCTGGAAGTCATCTTGTGTAAGCCCTTTTAACAATTGTCTCTTTTTTTCTGAATTTCTTCAATGGACTGAAAATGGGTTCCCTTAAGTACATTTTCAGCTTAGGAAGAGAAAAAAGTCATAAGAGGCTAAGTCCAACAAGTGGGGTGAATGTTTTTTGGCCAGAAACTGGCAAAGAGAAAGTGCATTGTGTGCTAGAGCATCCAACCATCTTTCCACAATTCAGGTCTTTTCCTATATTTTTTTTTCATGCAGCCTTTCAGAACTTCAATGTAGTATATGTTTGATAGATATTCTGATTTGCTAGAACATATTCAGCCATAATAATTCCTTTAATATTGAAGAAAACAAGAAGTATGGTTTTCATTTTTGACATTCTTGTTTTTTTTTTTCTTCTTATGGGGCATTGTTTTTCTTCCAGTTTCTGGGTCATACTGGAACAGCCAACTTTGATCACAAATAATTACAGTATTCAGAACGTCTAGATTTTCTTCCTCCACCCCCAAACATCTTTACTAACCTGGAGTCCTCTCATTCTTTGATCTTCATTCAAAATTTCTAACACCATCTTGGCACACACTTCTCTCATACCTGAATTTTCAGTAAAAATTTGTCTAACCGTTTCTTTGCCCATATTGAGTTCTAATGCTTAAACGAGATCACCTGTAATCATGTCCTTACCCAGTACACATTTTCATCATTCATCTAGTTGTTCATCTCCTTCCTTCACATTCTCTCTCTTCCTTCTAAAATTCTTTTATGCCCTCCAAACATAAAAGCCCTTGACATAACAACTCATAACTTTCAGCTGGTGTTTTCTTTAGTTTTGTTAAAAATCTGAGGTTGATTCATTGTTCAATTCTTTTGTCTGTAATTTTTCTGGCAAACTGCAAAAACACAAAGTAATGAAAACTTGTCTCATTGCAAAGCAAGTGAGAATGTTGGAATGTGGCTGGGCAATCAACCAGGGAAAGGTTAGCTATGTGCTTGTGTTTCACAGTGGCTGCATGTGCAGTCTTGTGAAATGTTGGAATGTGGCTGGGCAATCAACCAGGGAAAGGTTAGCTATGTGCTTGTGTTTCACAGTGGCTGCATGTGCAGTCTTGTTATTTAATAGCCACCTTATATATTCACAGCTCATTGTATGTTGAATTGAATTAAGAGAGCCAGAATTTTTCTCTCTCCAAACTTAATGTGTCATTTAATTTTGGTGGCACATATGGACTCAAACCTAGAACCTCCTTATGTATTCCAGGTAATACTAAACTTATTAAATAAAGAAATAAATAAATTCCAGTTTGTTCTCAATAAGACCAGGACAGATACATTTCTTGCACATGTTTGCCCCTAATGAGCTATTTTATTCAGTGCCGCCCAAAATCCCGATTGTATTTAAAAAAACAAAGTGAGAGTATATCTCAGAAACTGTTTTTGCAATAAAAAATATTTTTCATGCAATCAAAACAGCTACTAAAAACATTAAAATTTTACTATAAAACTGATATATACAGGGTGATTCACTACCAGTGCGACAAACTAGCAGAAGGTGTAGGGGGCACAAAGATGAATTGGAATCACATAGCATTGCAGGGTTCGAAATGCCTTCGTCATGTGGTAGAGGACGTTGAACGGGAGGTCGCGTGAACAGTGATCCCACTGGAAGTCAGCATTTGCGAACCGGTTCCTGAGGCAGTAGGATGGACGAGTATTCAAATGTTGAACTGGCCAACATGCACCTCGCGTATGGAGCTGCGGACTGTAACGGACGCGCCGCTCTGCGCTTGTACCAGGAACGTTTCCCACACAGGCGTGCTCCTCATCATACGATTTTCGCACGTGTGCATATAAGGTTACATGAGACTTGTTGTTTCACGAGATGTACCATGAATCTAGATCAAACGACAAGGATGCCAGACAATGAGGAGAATGTCTTAGGTCTTGCAGAAGGCAACCGAGTGCGAGTACTCGAGCAATAGGCAATGATTGGGTATTTCCCAATCCACTGTATGGAGAATTGTCAACAAACCAAATGAGTTCATTCCATCTGCAACGCGTCCAATCATTGGGAGCCTGCGGATTATCCACTCCGGAGGACTTTTGCTCCTTGGTTTCTTCAACAGAAACGGTTCGCAAATGCTGACTTCCAACGGGATTGCTGTTCACGCGACCTCCCGTTCAATGTACTCTACCGCATGACGAAGGCATTTCGGACCCTGCAATGCTATGTGATTCCAATTCGTCTTTGTGCCCCCTACACCTCCTGCAAGTTTGTTACACTGGTAGTGAATCACCCTATACATATAGTGGATTCCGGTTATTTGGGCCACCGATTAATCGGGGCAGCAGTTTATTTGGGGCAAATCTTAAAAAACAGAAACCAATCGAGAAAATAGCCAGGGTCTACTTCGTTTAATTGGGACAGCATGCCGTTTAATCGGTGCAGAGGCTGCAGCACCGGAGATTACCCTATGATTGTCTTCGACGGTACCACGTGGTTCAGTCGAAATTCTGGAGGTCACAACCACAAAACAATAAAAATGATTAGCAGTCACCTGTTTATTGAGCTTTTCTGTTAATGAAATCTATCATAAACGGACAGTTAAACTCGATCTTACTGAATTTGCGATAACACCTGCAGCTGGAATTCTGTGGGTTATTATGGTGAAAGGTGTTTATGAAATCTTCCATGAAATCTTCAATCACATAAAAAAATTAATTTTCAGATCTTCTCTTCATTCCTATTTTTAAAGCTTTGTAACTCGTTACTTCGTTTTCACTTGCAATTTGTGTGTGCCTTGTTATTGATTATCTTTTTACTGTTTTAAATTTTAACCCCCACCCACAAATGTCAGTGAACAGATATGTCAACTAGTTAGTATGTACATATTACAGTACTTATTAATTATTCCGATTATCACGTATATTCTTCAGATTTTCACGTATCATTTAATTTTTTAATTGGTAAGGTAATAAAGAGTAAATTTGTGATTAATATATCTTTGTTTTTATAGCCTGTGGATAATATTCCTCCTACTTTCGCTAATTAGAATCGCTGTTTAATAGAATTAAAATTCAATTAACAAACTTGATCACAATGACTGGCGCTTACTGCACATCGTATAGTGAACAGTACTTTACTATGGTGACTCCATCATAACAAGATTTGATTGTACAGTGAACCAATTATAAATGGGGGGGGGGAATACATTGCATTTTTAACTATTTATGTGAAACTTCGGATAATTGGGGCAGCCGCTTAATCGGGCCAAAATGCACTAGTCCCAATGTGCCCCAAATAACCGGAATGGACTGTATATATATATATATATATATATATATATATATATCAGTTCACAAAAACCAAATTACTGACAATAATCACAGTTGACAATGCTCACTGACAATGGTATCAAAATCACAGATTAAAATTTGCAAAAAATCATACAAATTATAATCGAACATTTAAATATTATAATAAAATTAATAATAATACTTAAATAATCTTCAGTATTATGATAATAAGAAGAAAATGAGATTTTTTTCCCTGTTACCCCTTTCAAAATATCCTGCCGGTGCCCATGGTCATGCCTAATGTACTTGTCAAAGAAATTCATGAAATCACAGTTAATAACAAATAAATAAATACCTGTATAATTACAGTTTTAATTATGCTAATGATATTTATGAAAAATGTTATGTAGCTGCCAAAATACATTACTCTAAATTTTCATATTCCGAAAGTATTCTTATCTTTAGCATTTCAACACTATACCTATATTTATTGCTCAAACGCCCTTTACAAATACCAAAATTCGACTTGAAAAATTTCCAGTAAAATGAAATATAATAAAATTAAATTAAGTTGTTTTTATTTGCTGATCGTATTTTAAAACTTTTTGTTTTTGTAACAAAAAACATGATCTTCAAATTGAAAGAGGTAATTGTTAAATTTTTATTTTTTATATTTTTTCTATAAAAAATTAATCTAATATGGTAAATTTTTACTTACTAAAAAACTAATAAATATATAGAATTATATTCATATATTTTTACAATATAGTAGATACTGTCGGGATATTGGCCCAGACCTGTTTTATCAAGTAGGTGATAGGAAATGAATGAAGTCTAGTAAGGTTTCAATTTAATCAAAACAATATTAAATAATTTAATATATTTAAAATTGTCAATGAATTTCACCATTTAATTTATCTGAGAATGGTAAATTAAGTTGCGGCCACATATTGAATGCTTCTATAACTAATCTATGTTTGTTAAGTTTTTTGAAAGCAGACTTTCAAAAAACACAACCCTGAACCAAATTTCTAGTATGGGTTTTACCAGAAGTCGATAATTCAGAACTTACTTTTCTTCAGGAAGAAATTAATTTTATTTATTTATTTTTTTTTTTTTCAAATTTCTTTTGGATCATGAGTCATTGCCATTCACTATTGATTGCTTGCTGATGTTATTTGGTTTTTAGGAGCATTAGCAACTAAGGCTGTATTGCTCTGAGGATATGCATTCCCTGACCTTTCCGCATCCTCCGTATTTGGTGGTCACGGGCTCGAACCCCGGTCTAATCAAGAAGCGTGTGCTACGCACTGCCACCTGGCTACGGAGGCACTGATTACTTGCTGAACTTTTCAATTTGGATACTGAAAAAGTACTCATATTGATTTTCTCACCAATTCTGACTTCTTTTTTAAAACAGACTTATCAAAGAGTGCCACTATTCTACCAGTCTAGTTACACATTTAACCACAGATGGTCAACATACATGTACACATTCTTAGAAATCTTTTTTTTGTTTTTTTTTACTTCAGAGGCATGCACCAATTAAAACTCATCTTTCCTTTTAGACAGTATACTTCCACCAAGTATTCATCCATTTTCATAGGAAGGCATGCATATTCCTTTTCAGCACACAAATTAATGAGATGACAAGGACAATCTATTACCACAAAGTACTCAATCTCTTTTAATAAACTTGCTCCTCCAGTTTTTAAGCATACCACAACAGGCACATTATCTATACTAAATGCTAGATAGTTTTTTTTATTTTTTTTATTGAAAGAACTCCACTTGCCTTCAAGTTGTTCAGAAGAAGATATCCAATACTGTACCCTCTAGGGCCACCTTGGAATGTTGTCATCTGAGTGCAAGCTGCTTTTGATCTGACTTCTTTTTTTTTTTTAATCGCAAAATGTCACCACAATGGGATCTAGTTTGGAATCATTTATATTACTACCATCTGTAGCCATTTATAACAGCCCATTTTTCACAGCTCTCATTACCTTCTTCCCCTATCCATGAAATTTCACCAACAATGCCTATTGATTTTGCTCCTGGCTATCAGGAAACATGTTTCTGACAATACCTCTGCACAATCAGCACTACTCAGAGAAATATTATGTCCTATGACAAAAGATGCAAATAAGCATTCTGTACATATAACATCATTGTTGCCATGAAATACAACTATTTTGCATTTCTTTCTATGCACTGCATGCTGTCATTAAGGTTATTTATTTGAAAATGTCTGATTACATTACCTTTTTTCAATTGAAAAAAAAAAAAAAAAATCGCATCTACATATATTTCACAAGGTGTTACCTTTTGCAGATTTTAAAATACATGGAAAATTTTGCATAAAATATGTCTTCTAGGAGCACCACACAAGCATGATGAAATGATCACGCATTACAGAACTCAAAACTATTATTTTATGTTTACATTTTTCAATGTAGGTTAGCACACCTGATGACCAATTCATTAACAAAAATAATAAATTTACAATTTCTTATTTTTGTTAATTATTACTGAAAAGAAAAAGACAGATTCTCCATTGTAAATCCAGAGAGCTTGCAACTATGAACATTTAACAAATAAGAGCCCTTCAAAAAAACAAAACAGTCAATTCACAGATTTCATATTTAATGCTCATACAATGTTATGCATGACTACATTATATAGCTTATGAAGCCCTTCAGAACATGCACTTGCCTTGCTCACAGATTAAGGAATTATTACTGCTCCTTTTATTGAATCTAATAATTTTAGTTAATTTAATTTTAAATGAATTAAAAACTAAATTAAATGCATAAAATTTTAATTAACTTAAAAACTGATGCAATACTTTAACTGCCAGGAGGTGAAAAAAAATATGAACAAATATACATTGTAAAAAAAAAAAAAGTACCTGTATATCAGTGATGGCTTAACACTTGGCACATTGTGACTATAAAACTGACCAATACTGTCAGCTTATAATCACAAAAAAAAAAAAAAAAAATAGGTGCCAGTACTCATTCTTTGTAATCAGGAAAAACTGAAAATTAAAAGGATATGAAAAGTACTCTGAAATTTTTTTTTACCTGATATTGTTACTTTAGCAGTAATGTTTTCAAAATAAGTATATAAAAAAATAAGTAAAAATAATTTCATAATAAAAGGTTTTTGTAGAATATTCCAAATTTTTATTAAGTTCTCATAAAAACCTTTTTGAGTGAAGAGCCATTTTTGATCTAATTAAAAAAAGAGAGAGAATCCGAAGAGCTGCATCTCGGCTCAATCTGGGAGGGTGGGGCGAGAGTTTTTTTAAGAAATGGAAAAGAGTGGGAAGGTGTTTATTAAAAAATATATATTTTTTAAAAATATTATTTATTAATACTGAAAAATGTAACAAACATCCAATTAGGTACAAATTAATGTGACCTTTGCTGATGAACTTCTTGAGCAAGTGTCTCTCAACATCATGCGAGTATGTCGTAATTAAACATGCTGAGCTTTAAACATGCTTGCATTCTTCTTGTGAAAATCCTCGTTCACATTCACTCGTTGAAATTCATATCGTACTCAGAGTGTTTATCAAATGCTTCAATTCTTCTGAAACCTTATCAATTAGGTATCCACGAATTGCATATCTTTCATTTAACTGTAACCTAATTGACAATTTTCTAACTTCGCTTTCACCAAATGCCAACAATTCATGTTTAGAAGGATTAATACCTTTGTTGTCCTCGTTTTCCTTCTCTTATCATTGGTATTGTCGCTAGTTCTTAAATTTGAATGTTTTTCTTTTCTTTTTTGTGAAACATCGGTGTCATTCAGATATTCAGGTGCTGTCACTATGTAAACAGAGATAGGAAAAGTTTACGGAAAAATGTGGATAACGCACTGCCGCGAAACAACACATGATTATTTGTCGGGGTAAAAGAAAAGCGCCTTTCTCATTCTCGAACAGGGCGTTTACAGTTGATTCATAGCAGTGTCAAACCTGCGGCCCGCAAGGAAAGTAAACTAAAACAGCATTTTAAATTTTGTTAATAATCAAAAATCAAAAACATTTTCTAATTAAATGTTTTGTTCAGTAAATGTAATTGTGTATTGTTTTTTTTTTTTTTTTTTTTTATGTGAATCCCAAACACGAGAGGTATTAGAACCTATAGTACTTAGGTTGGAGGTTGAGAAGACGAAAGAAGATATTTGTTGACATTGGACTTGAACTTCTGTAGATTGTAATTTTCAGGAAATATGTATGAAGGAAGGTTGTTCCAGAAAATGGCAGTTGAATGAATAAATGAGGAAGATGAAAAGTTGGTTCTGTGGGTTTGAAGTTGGACAGTAAATGGATGTTGGCTGGTGGTGGCACGTGTTCAGACTGTATTGAAAGAGTGAGCGGGAATTATAGAAGCCAATTCAGAAGAACAGTGCCCATGGAAGTATCTGTAGAAGAGGCATGCAGCAGAAACAGTACGTCTATGAGAAAGCGAATGGAGAGACTCTGTTAGAGATGAACCATTAATTAACATAACTGCCCTCTTCTGAATGGAATCAGGAAGTCTGAGAGAGGTTTTGGGGGCACCACCCCAGATCTGGGAACAATATTCCATGGCAGGGCAGATTTGCGATTTATACAGAGTGAGCGCTGTTTGGAAGAAAAGTAACACCAAGAGCGAAAGAGAAAACCAAGTTTTTTAGATGCAGAGGAAGCAATATTTGTAATGTGCTTGTGCCAAGAGAGATTAGAAGTCAGGGTAATCCCCAAAAGAGATATATCAATTTGTCTAGCAATCGGAGTGTCACTAAAGATAAGCATAGGAGCAGAAGAATCCTTTTTGCGAGTTATAAGACAAGACTGAGTTTTAGAAGGGTTGAAATCAACTAAGTTGTCTTTGCCCCAATGGAGAATTACCTGAAAATCAGCATTTAAGGAATTGGTAATAGATTTTCGAGAAGTTGAAGCTGATTGAGCAGGACAAGGTTTCTCAAAATGGAAAGTGGAATGCAATGTGCTATCATCAGCAAAACTATGTATAGGATTTCCAGTCATTGGAAGAAGGTCATTAATATACAAGAGGAAAAGAGTGGGGGAAAGAACTGAACCTTGGAGGACACCGGCATTAGTGGAGAAGTTAGAAGACAGAGAGCCATCTACCATCACCCTCAGTGAGCGATCAGAGAGAAAACTGGATAACCAATTACTAGAAACAGTTGACAAACCATACGATGGAAGCTTGTTTAGAAGACCTTTAGGCCAAACATGATCAAAAGCCTTTGAGATGTCTATAGCAACTATTTGTGTTTCACCGAACCTTTCCATTGAATTAGTCCATAAATGGGTAACATAAGCCAGAATATCACCAGTGGATCGACACTGACGGAATCCATACTGGCGATCATTGATCAGACGGAAGGTTTCTAGGTAGTTTAAGAGTTGGCGGTTAATTGATTTCTCCATTACTTTAGAAAGAGTAGAAGTAATTGCAATGGGACGATAATTGGATGGGAGGGATTTGTCACCCTTTTTAGGAACTGGCTGGATATGAGCAAATTTCCAAGCAAAAGGAAAAACACCTTTGGAATAAGAAAGTGAAAAAAGGCAGAAAAGAATAGGAGTAAGTTCAGGAGCACAGGTTTTGAGAACAAGTGGAGAAATACCATCAGGACCTGGAGCTTTAGCATTAGTAGAGACATTTGATGCAAGAAAGCAAGCTTATGCAGCATCAGCAAAAAAAAAAAAAACTACTTCCACTTCACCCCTCTGTTCGTTCAAAATACCTGTCCAGCTAAGCCTTAAACTTATTTAGGCTATCAACTTCCACGACAAGGGATGGAAGTCTGTTCCACCAACCAACCACTCGCTGGCTAAAGGCAAATTTCCGCACGTCTCCTACATCTGTCTTTCCTCAATTTGAATTTATGCCCTCTCAGGTGATTATTCTGAGCGAGAGGAAGAATCCCATCAGCAATGAGCAAGCTCAAACCATTCAATGCTTTATACACCTCTATCAGATCATCTCGCTGGTGCCTAGTCTCCAGACACTGTAATTTGCAAAACTTAAGCCTTTCTTCGTAAGAGCACCCCTTTGTTCCATTCACTAATCTTGTTGCCCTTCTCTGTACTCGTTCCAGCAGCTCTACATCCTTCTTGAAATGAGGTTCCAGACCTGTATACAGTACTCTAGGTGTGGTCTGACCATTGCCTTATACAAGGGAATAATCACCTCCTTATCCCTGCTAGAAAAATTCCTATAGATCATTGACAATACACCATGAGCTACTCTTGCAGCACGTCTGCACTGCTCAGAGAACTTCATATCTGCCTGCGCAACCACCCCCAGGTCCCTTTCATTCTCTACCACTGTCAGTGTAGTACCACAGAGTTGATACGTTGCTCTGGGGTTGCTGTTTCCCATATGTAGTACTTTACATTTGTCAATGTTAAACTTCATTTGCCACCTCTCAGCCCATCTGCTCAACCTTTCCAGATCCTGTTGCAGCAGCATAGTGTCAGTAGTGTCCTTGACAACCCTGCCTACCTTTCTTAGCATCAAGATTCATCAAAATCCTTCTGATATCCTTTTGACGGAAGACCACAGGAGGCATTGAATGGAGCGTGTTGGGAATGGTGGGAGGTATTTTACCAAGATCATTAATGCATGAGCTGGAAGAAAAATGGGATGCTAGCAGGTCAGCTTAATCCTTGGCTGAAGTGACAACAGAGCCATATGGTTTGGACAGAGGTGGGAGCAGAGATGGGCAAAAGTTGCAGCCAATAGCTTTGGCAAGAGACCAGAATGCTCGGCTACCATTAGGGCAAGAAGCAAGTTTTCTACTCTTAGCCTGAATAACAACTGCTTTACAATTTTTGCGAGCTTTGGTGTAGGCAGAAAATGAAACTGAACAACTAGAAACAAGCCAATTATGATATGCAACATTCTTCTCTTGAACAGCCTTAGCACATTTATTGGAAAACCAAGGTTTAGAAAAAGGATGAGATTTTAAAGTGGAATGTGGGATAAAGGATTCCATTCCTGCAAGAATAATTTCACTGACACGATCTGAGCAAACGTTGACATCAGAAGTTTTGAAACAGTAATCCGACCAAGGAAAAGAAGTCTCGCAGGTCATTCCATTTTGCATTCTTGTAATGCCAAACAACACGAGGTTGGGAATAGCCATGAGATAAAGGTTCCATTGGAGAGGAGACAATCACCAAGTTGTGATCTGAAGTGCCTAAAGGACCTCTCACTTCGACTGTGTACTTAGAAGGGTTGTTTGTGAGAAAAAGATCAAGCGTATTGGCTGTATGATTAGGATTGTCCGGTATTCTTATAGGTAAATGAACAATCTGTACTAGGTCGTTAGTAATTGCAAAAGCTTCAGCATCTCGACCTGCTGGGTCAGTGTGACTAGAAAACGGAAGCCAGCTGGAGTTGTGAACATTAAAATCACCAGGAAAAATTACCTCACTGTTAGCAAAGTTGGACTGGAGAAAGTCAAGTTGCAAAGAGAGGAAGCTAAAGAGCTCCAAGTGATTAGTGGAGTTCGGAGAACGGTAGAGACAACAGATGAGTCTGACACAATGAGGTAGAGAGAATTTAAGCCAGAGAAGATCAAAGAGAGGAGATTCCAAATTGCCAAGTCTCTGACAGGGAATATCAGAACGGATATATGCACAAGTACCACCTTCGAGGCGAAAGGAATCATACAGCGAATAATTTGGGCATCTGAGATGAGCAGTAGTTGAATCAACCGATAACTGAGATTCTGTCAGGAAAAAGTACATGGGGTTTGGCAGACTTCAAGTGGAAATGGACATCGTTGAGATTAGAATTGAGACCACGTATATTTGTGAAATGGATTAGGAAGTGTTTGGGAGGTTAGGATCTTTTCGCAGATAAGCTTGTTCTATTAGTTTGAGAATTCATGGTGTATTCAATAGTAAGAAAAGGTGGGTGGGATATACTGTATGAAGTAATGAAATTTTTGGATATGGTGTAGACGTGGTAAGAATATACCCAGATCCTTGACATAACGTGGCCTCGGCAATGCTCCCCGCATACACACTACTCGGACTCCCTCCAGTCACTATCTGGCAGAGTAGAGGTAGCAAGATTATACACTAGCTGATCCATAAGCCTCCTAGAGAGTTACCAATAGGTTCGTTCCGGTGTGCTAACTAGCGGCCAGCCTGCGAACACCATTTTAGAGCTGTACCCTCGAAATGTAAGGAATATTGGATCTTGCCACGACGTTCATCATAACCTCAAAAGTAATCAATCATACTGCATGATGGAAGAGATAGGGAAGGGTTGACCGGAACTTAGCTCTAGAGACTAAACATGGGTTCCACCACTTCAAGCCTCCAATAAGCAGAGTGGTGGTATTTCACCGGTTGATGAGAGTCATCTACCACCTAGTACTGCCTGGTAACATAGAGGGGCAGTGTTCCTCCATGTGGTGTGGGTGCCACACCTCGACCCCTGCTTACGTTGGTTCACACCAGGGTGGTCACCCACCATGTACTTGTGCATGGAAGTTATACCCAGGATTACTAACAGTGCCACCATCATGAAGGTGCAAGCAGAGGATTTGGCTGTCACAGACCGTCCGGACTTCACCGAAATTGGGTCCACTTGACTTGAGTGTCACCCAAATATCAGTTCCATCAGCATTTTAGACTCCCAGGTAGCAAGTACAGCTTGTCTGCAATATCTGAGAGAATGTCTGTGACAACCTCAAGTAAATGTACTTAATAAAATTTTTGAATATTTTCAATTTTACTTTTACACGCAACAAGATGTAACACACTAAAGAAATCTAACTTTGAATTTTTTTTTAACATGGCCCCTGTATTGGAAAAGGTTGGACACTACTGCACTAGAAGGTGGGCTAGAGCCCATTGGAAATACACCTTGATCTGCTCACTCTTGACCAGCACAACTTCTCCGTATGTGGGACAGGTGGTCGGATAGGTATTACCAGGTACCACTAAGTTGTAGAATGCGTTAGCTCTCTTAATTCGTGCAGCAGCACTAATTGCCTAAATTTCCTGAAGGCCAAAAATGCGAACAGTGCGTACCGAGTTATTTCTCTCCTAATCCGTTCGCTATATGAAACTTTTCTTCGCTGAACAGAAACTATTTTAAATGTAACTTCCAAGAGGAATTCAAAATGATTCGCTATAAAAGGACTTCGTTAAACAGTGGTCCGACTGAGCAATTTAGAATTATAAAAATGGTTATACAGTTTTATATAGAAAATATCTTAAAAATAGACAGTAAAAAATGCAACTTTAGTTAAATAATTTTAAGCTTATTTGAATAGTAGGTAAACGTGAAAAAAATTTACGGAATATTACAAATTTCGAAGTGCACTGCATCCAAATGTTACACGTCACTGTTAATAAAGGTGCCGGTAGCCGTACTGTTGCGTACGTCCCAAAAAAAAAAAGCACTGTATATATATATATATATATATATATACACAGCAATACCCTGCATAGCACTGATAATTATATCATACATATAATAATACATATCATTGGTACCGAAACTGTTCCGTGTTATGTGAAACCGTGCTGACTGAGGTATAATTTTGATGAGTTTTAATTGAAATGCGTACCAGAGAAACAGTCTATAAACAAATTATAATAAATCTACAAACAATTTGTGCTTGATAGCCAATTAAAAGGATTTGAATTAAAAAATATTACAAAAATTGTATTAATGAAAAGGAAACATCATGAGAGATGAGAAAAAAGCTTTATTGTTTATTTAGGTATTTCAATAAAAAAAGTCTGGTGAAGTTGTCTCTTCTTTTTCTCAGCGCACAAGTCTTTGTAGCATTGAATCCCATCTTGTAAAATTTGCTATATCTTGATGCTATGTTCAACATCCAGATCTCCATTCATAATCGCCTCACAGGATATGTCAAACCCCAAAAAAACTTTCTCCAATTCTTCTGTTGAAGATTCTTTTGGTGCCACTTCAGAATTGTTTTCCTTTTCTTCATATACAGTTTACTCATCAATTTCAAGGAGAGTTGCATCATCTAAGTCATTTGCATGTGAGTCAACGCAATTACGTACATTAGCAGTGTCCAAAGTTTCAAATCCCAAGTCTTTACCGATCTTCACAGTGTCTTCAGTAATTGTCTGAATTTGTGATTCAAAATCAGCGAAATCATTTGCCAAATGGGGCAGAACGTGCTGCCTAGCAGAATGCATGTTGTTGGCAGTGATTTCTAGGCAATATGCAAATATATATATTCGATCGTATTTAAAGGGGTAAAAATAAATTATGAAATGAAGTTATGAAAAGCTATCATGTCGCCTCATCAGGATGGAATTAAGAATACTGAACACTGTTGCACGTTGCCGCTGACTGCCTGAGGGGAGCTATTGGCACCGCAGCATATGTGTATGCATACCTGCGCTACAACAATGCAGCATATATGTAGAGTATGTGTCTAGGCTACTGAATGAGTTTTAATATGTACAGTAAATTTTTGACTTGAACTGAATTGAAAACCGTGTTATAGTGAAACCCGTGCTAAGCGAGGTATTGCTGTGTGTATATATATATATATATATTCTAAAGCTAATTTTCATATATGACGCATATCAATACGAAATAAACACTGATAAGGAAAATTCATGCTCTCCTTTATAATCTCAAAATTAGTATCACAAAACTAAGTGCAAATTTAAGCATAAAAAAAATTATCTGGAAGGTCTCAAAGTATCCAGATTTGATTAAATTACCTGAGTCAATCATTTCTCTAGCTTTGCTATTAGACCATCCTGAGTAAGGTGTGCTACCAAGAGAAAAGACCTCCCACATAAGGATGCCATAGCTCCAAACATCACACATTGCTGTATATCTCCCTACATAATTAAAAAATATATAAAATAAATACCTTTAATTTCTCAGAATAATTACATTCTGATATATGTGAAAAATCCATTTATCATAGTCTAAACGTACTGTACATATTACTACATATTACTCATTACCAAGATTCAGCAAATCCTGGCATTTTATAGCTCAACATTGTGGTAGCAAGGTTGAATGCTGACTTCATTATTCTCCAATTGTGGTCTTGCAGAGGATTGGTATACCTAATAGCATGTGCTTTTGTCATATCCCAAGGATGTAACAGATGCATATATAGAATCCCCTACTTTCAAGTATCGTGGGTTCATAATTTTATTTTTTTCCTGCTAAATAAAATACATATCATTCAACTGACTGAAATTTATAAAAATGACATATAATAGTTTTTATACATTATTTTCAAAATCAGAATATTATCCAAAAAACAAATGCATTCTGATCCATGCAACAGATAAAAAAATTGTCAATCATTTCAAATGTCATTTACTGATGAGTAGTGGGCCTATAGAGATAAGCAATTTACCATAAAAAGTTTGTTTAAAATGTTCTGTTCATACTCTGAGACCACTAGGTCAGTGGACTTTACAATTAACCATTTCAACAATAAATACAATCATTAACTGTATTTAGCAATCATGCAGGCTTGAACTACAGTCCATTAAAACAATAGTTTTCATTATCTGAGTGGAATAACCATATGTGCCAACACACACCATTTTTAAAATCAACAATCTTCAATTTCGATCATTTGAAAAATAGAAATGAGTATCCTTGTGGTTATGACAGGACATTTGCAGCTCTCTGTAGCCAATGCATTCTCACGCTTCACTACCTGGCTAAATCATCATCATTATCCATTTTCAATTCCTTCTGTTTTGTGCAATGGCCATCTATTTCCTACCCACAAACTCATGAAATGCATGTCCATCTTCATTGTTGTCTTCCAGGTTTTCTTCTAGCTCCTCTTGGGTACCATTCTGTTATTTTCTTAGTCCATCTGTGATCATGTCTTCGAGCTGTGTCCTGCTCGACCATTTTAGTTCTTTAGTTTTGACAAGAATGTCCTTTACTTGAGTTTGCTGCCTAATCCACGTGTTTCTCTTCTTATCTAACAGTCTGATTTCCAATTTAATTCATTTCGTTCTTTGCTGTGTAGTTCTCAGCTTCTCTTCCATTCTTTTGGAGAGTGCCCAAGTTTCACTTCCATAAGTCATAGCGGGGAGTATACATTGGTTCATTACTTTACGTTTCAGACAAATTGGGATATTGCTCCTCCGTATGTGACTATATTTCCTGAATGCTATCCATCCAAAATTTATTCTTCTCTTGACTTACAGCCATTTATCATTATTACAGCTATTGACTTGTCTCAGATAAGTATATGACTCTACCTTTCAATTACTGCTCCTTAAATCATTATATCCCTTTCTGTAGCATACTTGTTCATCATTACTTTTGTTTTAGATATATTCATCTTTAGTCTAAAATTCTTATTAACTCTGCATAACTGATTAAGATTTTCCTCTAATTCTTTGGAATTGTGGCTTATAACTGCAATGTCATCTGCAAATCTTAAATGGTTTAGGTACTCTCCATTCACATTGATTCCTTTCTGCCACCAGTCTAATATTCTGAAAGCTTCCTCAAGGGCAACAGTAAACAACTTCGGAGATATTGTGTCTCCTCATTGAACTCCTTTCTCAATTTTAAATTTGCTACTGTCTTTGTCTAGTCTAATAAAGGAGGTAGCGTTCTCATATATTTTCTTCAAAATCATAATATATGGGGTAGCTATGCCTTGTCTTTCCAGTGCCCAAAATATTGCCTTATGCTGTATGGAGTCAAATGGCTTTTCATAATCCACAAATGCCAGGCATAATGGTGTTTTATATTCATTTGCTTTTTCCATTAGCTGTCATATTACGTGAAGGTGATCCATAGTTGAGAATCCTGTCCTAAAGCCAGCTTGCTCTTTCGGTTGATTCTTATCAAGTATTCTTTCTAATCTGTTAGTAATGACCCGTGAGAAGAACAACTTGTAGAAGTGGGATAACAAGCTAACTGGTCTATAATTTCCAATTTATCTCCTTTCTTATGCAGCAAAACTATGATTGCATTATTCCACTCCTTAGGCATCACACCTTTTCTAATGCATTTTGTGAAGAGTCTTGCCAGTTTCTGTGTCATGTCTCTTCCTCCCAATTTTATTAACTCTACAGTAACTTCATCTTCCCCCGGGGCTTTCTGGTTCTTCATTTTCTTCAATGCATGTTCTACCTCATCAGGAAGGATATCGGGTATGTCGTATGTGTTACTAATTTGTGATCCATCTTCCCCACTGCTGGCATCAATCACTCACTCCTTGTATAATTCTCTATAGTAGTCTTCTGCTATTTATAAGTACACCATCACTATTCTTCAGTTTCATTTGTCTTTCTGTATGGCTCATGGCTGCTGATTTAAATCTTTTGTTTTCCCTTAATGCTTGTTCTACTTTTCCTGTGGAAAACCTCTTATGTCCTCTCTGAGTCTCTTTCTAATGGCTTTGTATAACTCAGTATACTCAATTTTATCCTTGTCAGTGTTTACCTTGCTCTTCCTTTGTTGTCTTCGGTTCATCATGACAAGTGTTTCTTAACTAATTTTTTCTTCTTTGGATTTCTTTTTATCTATAGGTTTTTTGGGCTTTATCGCTTTCAGAAAGTTGTAGTATTCCTCGTCAATATCTTGGTCCTGAACAGTCTACAGAAGCTCAAACTTGTTCTTAAGTTCCAGTATATACTGCTTTTTCTCCTTTCCGTTATCTCAAAGACTTTTCTATTATTTACTCGAGTCAGTTTTTTCCTTTCTTTTCTTACATCTACATCAAGTGTGCATCTTGCCATTCTGTGATCACTTCCAACATTAACCTTGTTTAGGACAGTAACATCATACACTATATTTTCTGTTAGTGAGGATAAAGTCGATTTCATTAGTTGTTAATCCATTTGGGCTCTTCCATGTCCACTTTCTGTTCATCCTTTTCTTGAAAAAAGTGTTCATTACTGACAATCCTCGAGATTCTGCAAATTCCACAAGTCTTTCACCTCTTTCACCAATTCCAAAATTTCTTATAGTTCCGCTTTCTGCACTGTTTTGTCTCTTTCCAACCTTAGCATTGAAGTCTCCCAACATTTCTTCAACCTCTTCATCATCCTGGCTCGATGTTGGTGCATAAATCATTAACTTTTAGCTTGTATCTCTTAGAAATCCTGAGTAGTAGTCTTGACACTCTTGGTGATGTACTTTTGAATTCCAAAATGTTGCTTTTTATATCTTTATGGATCAGAAAGCCAACTCCACCTTTCCTCCTTTCACTGTTTCCATTGGTGTACAGCAGATTTCCACTTGATAAACTTATAAGTGATTCATTTCTTCTTCTTGTTTCAGCCAAACCAATGATATTCCAATTCACATTTTCTAATTCCTTTTCCAGCTCTAATATCCTGTCTTCACCGATGAGCGATCTTATGTTGTAACAGGCCAAATTCAGTTTCCGTGCATGGCAGCCTGGTCATACTCAGAGATTCTTAGCACCCTCTGTTTCCACTCTGATCCTCTCACTGCAATAAAAGGGAGAGTGAAAGCTGCTGGGGACTGAGGGCCATTTGTTTTGTCGGGTTTGGTCTTTTCCTCTTCACGCTGACCAGGTGTCTTGAAGAGAACCACTCTACACGTTCGTTGCCACCTAAATGACGTAACAGGGCTTACCACCAAAAAGGTGTGCATGAGTGGATTTTAGGGAGGCAGGCCAACCTAACCGGACTTCTCCTAAATCTTTTGAAATAGGAAGATATTGGATCCATCAGTGTTTTAGGCTGAGTGTCTGATAACACAGAGAATGCCTGTTCCACTCTAAGCCCCTTACACCTGGCTACATAGAGCTTCAAATGTCTTGTTTATACTCTGTCTCAACCACTATGTCAGAGGAGTAAACCCACCATTTGTATTTTGGGAGGATTTAAGCAATCCCCAAGGTATTCGGAGCATTTGAAAACATAGAAGAGTCCTAACTTAGTGAGAAACAAGTTAAATAATACTATCTCTTTATCTGCTGTCACTTTGCAACAAAATGCAGTCAAAAATAATCAAAAGATTGTTTTTGGCTAGTAGTCCCAGCAGCTCTGAAAGAAGTTGTTGTTTTGTAACTTGAAATTTTTCACAAAGCAATAAACACAAAAGTTGTGTTTAACCTGCACAAAAAGAATGAGTTAGCTCGGAGGCAGCCATCTACTTCATTCACCACTTCACATTACAATACCTGACCACTTGTTCACCTTGTCTGAAACGTCTCTTTTTATGTTACCACAGAGCATGAGGGAGCGTACAAACAACTTACTGTTATCCTTCACAAGACCTTCTGTTAAAAGATGTTATGTTAATTTAATTAAAAAAAAAAATTAAATGAATTTTTATTAAAAAATTCTTAAAAATAAGTAATTGCAGCTATGAACTTGAAATTTTACATTTTCAATAAGAACACAGTACTCTTCACATAAAAATTGAATGAGAAATCTTGATATGCTGCTGTGCCATAATCACTGTTGGTTATCTATTTAAAAATTTCATTAAAAATAACTAGGTCAGAGAAGGAGGAATATGATATTACAAATTCCCAAAGATTAAACTATCCGTTACTAATAGGAATAAATTCAATGAGAAATGTTTATTTCCAGACTGTTTTCTTTTGAAGAATTGGGGTCAAAAATTCTGCCTTTGTTAAGAAATTGTTTTTTTCTAAAAAAGCTGTTAGAAACATGAAAATGATATTTTGTATTTAGAGTCCATACAATTTTTGTAAAATGGCTCTGCTACTGCAGTTTAAAACAGTGGAATAAAATACTCGCCAAACCCTAATAGGTATTATAAAAACCTGTGCACCTTTTTGACAAGGAATACAATGGTTAACCAAGTTTAGCAGTCATACAAACCAGAAGTAATACAGAATTCCATAAAAAAAAACTATAAAAAAAAAAAAAAGTTAAATCCATGTTTAAAATTGTGAACAGTACAAAGAACTAGGTAAAACTATTTAGATACATTTATGTGGAGAAAGTAGTATTAATATATATATATATATATATATATAATATCCTACATTTCAAGAGTAGATTATAATATCCTACATTTCAGACATTAACTACAAAATCATTTTGTATGCTTATTTGTTATTATGTGGCAAATGATGCAAAGAAGCAAACTTATATAGCATCAACCAAAATAAAATTAAAAAACAATTCCTACATCACCCATCCATATATGTCTAATTTTTCCCTAAATTTATTCAAACTACTCACTTCAACAACACCAGATGGAAGCTTGTTCCAACAATCAACTACCTGCTGGCTGAAGGCAAATTATTGCATATCCTTCCTCAATTTAAATGTATGACTATTTTTGTGTAGTCTGAACAAAAGGAAGAATTCTGTCACCACTGAGCTCACTCAATGAAATCAAAGCCTTAAACACTTCCATCAGATTTCCTTATAAGTGGCTAGTTGCCAAGTGCTGCAATTTGCAGAACTGAAGTCTTTGTGTTACGAGAACTTCTTTGTGTTCTTGTCAAATCTGGTTATGCTTTTCTGCACCCATTCCAAGAGGTCTACATCTTTCCTAAAATGAGGCTTTTAGACCTGTATGCAGTAGTCAAGATATGACTAATCATTGCCTTATACAAGAGGATAATCACATTATCCCTGCTTCCAAAATTCCCATATATCATTGACAAAACCCCATGGATTGTCCTGGCAGCCTCTACACAATTATCCCCATGTCTTTTATCATTCTCCACTATCCTGAGGGGAGAATGCAGTTGTTAATCTGGGATTAATGTTACCCATATGCAGTGCCCTGTATTTCTAAATGTTCAACTTCTATTGCCACTTCTCATCTCATTGGCCAGTCTAGATCTTGTTGCAGTAGCATACCTTGATTAGTGTCATTAATCCCCCCAGCCAACCTTTGTATCATCTGCAAACTTACACATTAACCCTGATATGTTTTCAGCAATTTCATTAACAAATACTGAAAACTAAAACGGACACAGCACTGACTCCTAGGATACTCTCATTGATAATCACTGTCTTCTCTCACTCAACTATACCTTTATCCACAGCAGTAACTTGCCCTCAAAGCCATCCAGCTCCAATTTGTACAGCAGTCTTTTATGTGCAACAGTATCAAAAGCTTTTCTGAAATCTATATAATGCCAAATTATTTTTTGCATCCATTTCCTTTGTTACTGTATCATAATATCCTATCAGATTGGTCACAAAAGATCACCCCTAACAAATCCATGCTGTGATTGCTTTGTTCCTATCTAGATGGACTGCGTTCCTATCTAGATGGACCTGCATTAGCTCATCATAGCTGCCAGCTTTTGACTTTCAAAAAGCTGAAGATCAATCATTTGTAAGAAAATGGAAATTGTGAGTTTCTTTTTTTAAAGTCCACACTGCACTATAAATTCAGTTTCACTCGCAGAATGCACATTTTATATTAAAATATATTCATAGCATTGTTTAACAGTATACACTGAAAGGACAGAATTCATGAGATATCTGGTTCCTGGTCGACATGACACTGTCACCCTTCTCACTAGTGAACGAACCAACAACTTGGCAGGTACATAAGTACACCACATTCACGTAGATGGTAATTCGATGTCAGTATGGATAAACGTCGTGAGTTAACAGACTTTGAAAGAGGGATTATAGTGGGTGCCTGATGCATGGGTCACTCTATTGCGGAGGCGATACAGAAATTGCACTATCCCTGTTCGACCGTATCAAGAGTGTATCAGGAATATGCATTTCATATGCCAGACATAGGTGTTG